>NW_020838000.1:1039066-1639066 GCF_003676395.1 Aethalodelphis obliquidens | reverse complement strand
GTGCTGGTTACTAAGATGTGGTTTCTCAGGGACAAGTGTACCCTTCTTCTCTCTGCTTGTGATGCTGCCCTGGTACAGTGCAACCACATTTCGTCACATCCAGCTGGATCCCTGTTCATCTCCAACAGAGATGCTAGAGGGTCACTGGGAGGTAGGACAAGGAAAAAGGAGCAGGTTTGCTTCCCTTCCTTGTGAGCCCTTCCGCATCCATGCCCCTTCGCCCAGGCAGTGACAGTTTCCTTCAATGGCTTACCTTGATTCCAGTTTGTAGTTTTTCCAACACTCCCAGAACCAGTTTCAGAGTCCCCAGCATGCTCTAGGTGGAGTCCTCTCAGAGGGCTGATCCCTCCTTTGAGCCTTAAGCTGTGACAGTTCCAACCTCTTCTCTTTGTTTCCCCAGCCTGTGACTAAGAGTTGCTTCCTGCAATTTATTGCCATATAATGCTTGTATTCCCTTTTTGCCTTTTCAGGTCTCCAATATCTGGTTAACAATTCTTGACACTAAATCCTGTCTGATACTGTTTCTGTCTCCTGACTGATTCAGAAATTCATGCCAGGAGTGGTCCCAGAAACAAACCCCTAAATATAGGATATGAGGGTGGCTATGCTCATAAATTGACAGCTTACCATGTTGAGGCTAAATATATGTCAACTTGTCTTACTTTATGGTTGCTGCTGCCACTACCTAAAATTACATAAAACTACCATAGCGTTCTAGAGTTTCCAAAGGGCATGCATATGTGTTATCTTAGGATAATCCTTAGGAAGGATTAGATACCCTTCTTTCATGTCTCTGAGAAGCTTTACAAAAGAGACTCAACCTCTGAGATGCTTGAAATCACAGCGTTAGTAAGTGAAAGAGCCAAGGACGCAAATTCAGATATTTTAATTCTCTATACTACAGCTACCTTTTCGAAATGTTTTAAAAGCACCAGTTGCTTCATTTAGATCAAATTTTGTTTTAAATATTAAGACTTCTTCTAACAAGAGAATAAAGTGCCAGTTGACATGGTGAAAGGGAAAGGTAATACAATAAATTGGCTTAGTCACGTAACTGCAGCTATAATTGTATCTTATTCTAAAGAGAAATCATCTTTGGCTTTTCCCATTTTAAAAGATATTAAATTTCAAAATCTCAGGAAGAAGGAGTATTTGGTGTATTGTAACAGTTTAAACTGATCAAGCATTAGTAGTAAGAATCTGTTCTTAATTCCCCAACTCAAATTGAATAATCTCAGCCTTGCCCCAGGCATCAAAATATCTCATCCTTTTTTTCTCAGAGAACAATGGGCTGCATTGTGTGAAAGACACAGAAAGCTCCACATTCCAGTTTGCTTTGACGTAAATACAGTGCACTTTTACAAATGTGCAGGGATTATGTACATTTTTATGAGTTTGACAGAAAGAACAGTGGGAATGGGGAGATATTTCTAACATCTTGGCTCTTTCCAGACCCTGGGGTCTTTCTAAAGCTTGGCAGGATTATTTTCATACCAGTTAAATGCTTGTAGGGCCATGGCAGCAAGGAACTCTAGAATTCCTAACAAATGCATCTTGTTTTCTCAGATGCAAGTAATCAATCCTAATACTGTTTTGATTTCATTTACTGAGATATATTTTTTATAAAGCTTTTGGAGGAAAAGTTAGTTGCATAAATCTAGGAAGTGCTTCAATTATATTTGAGAGTCACAAGTATATTTAATCTTAGTTGTTAGTGACTGACAGCTATTCTTAAGTTCCCCACCACCTTTTTTTAAAAAATAAAGATTGTGTATATTTAAGGTGTACTACGTGATTGTATGATATGCACATACACAGTGAAATGATTATTACAGTCAAGTGAATTAACAATCTCATCTCCTCACATAGCTGTGTTTGTATATGGTGAGAGGACCTGAAATCTATTCTTATCCACTTTCCAGTATTCAATACAGTGTTATTACCTGTAATCATCGTGCTGCAGGTTAGATCTCTGGGCTCATTTGTCCTACAGAGCTATCAGTTCATGCCCTTTTATCAACATCTCTCCATCTCCACCCCTTCCCTGCCCCTGATAACTACCACTTCACCCTCTGCATCTATGTAGTCAACACTTTCAGATTCCACATGTAAGTAATACCATGCAGTGTCTGTCCTTCTGTGTGTAGCTAATATCACTTAGCATAATGTCCTCTAGGTTCATCCATGATGTTGCAAAGTCAGGATCTCTTTTTTTAAAGCTGAATAATATTCCATTTTATATATTTTATATATATATATATACCACGATTTCTTTATCTGTTCCTCATTCAATAGACACTAAAGTTGTTTCCATATCTTTTTTTTATATTATTTTATTTATTTTTGGCTGCACTGGGTCTTCATTGCTGCACGTGGGCTTTTCTCTAAGAGTTACGGCGAGCGGGGACTACTCTTCGTTGTGGTGCGTGGCCTTATTGCTGTGGCTTCTGTTGTTGCAGAGCACAGGCTCTAGGCACGCAGACTTCAGTAGTTGTGGCACGTGGGCTCAGTAGTTTTGGCTCACAGGCTCTAGAGTGCAGGCTCAGTAGTTGTGACGCATGGCCTTAGTTGCTCCACGGCATGTGGGATCTTCCCGGACCAGGGCTCAAACCCATGTCCCCTGCGTTGGCAGGCGGATTCTTAGCCACTGTGCCACCAGGGAAGCCCTCCATATCTTATTAACTATTGTAAATAATGCCAATGAAGATAAGAGTGCAGATACCTGTTCAAGGTATTTATTTCATCTCCTTTGAATATATACTCAGAAGGACTGCTGGATCATATGGTAGTTCCATTTCTGGTGGGGTTTCTCTTTTGGGGGGGGCACCTCTGTACTGTTTTCCATAATGCCTATACCAGCTTCCATTCCCACCAACAGTGTACAGGGATTCCCTTTGCTCTACATCCTTGCCAACACTTTTATTTTTTTGATAATTGCCATTCTAACAGGTGTGAGATGATATCTCCTTGTAGTTTTCATTGCTTTTCCCTGACCACTATGCATCAGTATCTGTTTTAATGGCCAAGAATGCTCTTGACACTGGCAGCCCTGTTTGTTATTGTGCTCATAGAAGTGCTCTCTCCCCTGCAGCCTGGAAAACTGCTTTTTTCATAATTTCTGACGTGTTGTGCCCTTTCGTAGGAATTGTCCAAAAGAAAACTGACAGCTGTATAAAATTACGGTTAACTTCCTAAGCTAAATTATCTCAATTTCCATCAAATTTTATATTTATTTTTCTTTCACTTTGAAAACAGATGAAACTTTTGATTTAGATGTGATTTGAAGATATGCATCTGCTTTGGTGTTGCTGTTTTGCTTTGGAATGTCACATTCACACCCACACAATGTTGTGCTGTAAACTCCTCAGGACAAGAGTCTGTATTTCCATTTATAACCTGACCTACAACTACACAGATATTAGGCAGCAGTTCAGTTTTTTCATTATAATGATGACTTTAAATAAAAGAGAGAGCAGGCTCTTATAGACATTAACAGTTACTTGGGCATAGGTGCTCTTAAAGCAAAATCCATAATTAAGACCAGAGATTGTTCTGACTAGAAGTTGATCATCCTTCCAGTCCACGTATCATGAGTGAAAGACCCCACCAGAAACAGAGGTCACGTGGGGAGTCTTGCTGCTCAAATCATGGTCCACAGCAGCACTTAGAAACTCGTTAAGATGCAGATTCTCGGTCCTCGGTTTAGACCTACTGAGTCAGACCCTGCATTACATGATCCTCAGGTGATCTGTATGCATGGGAAAACTTGAGGGTCACTAATGTAGAAGACTATTGGCCTAAAAGCATTTTAATGATATTTATAGATTCCCAACATCAGCATCAAGTAACCATCCTGTTTTAAAATGCAATCCACGGGAACACTTATGCTACAACACTAAAAAAGAATTCTCAAAACCTTACAAAACCTTCATTTAAAATTCAATATAAAAATTAAAAAGAGACCTTTCCTTGCATTATACACTAGTTTTCCTAACTGTATTATACGGTTTTAAAAATAACATTTTCCTATAAAAAATATTGGTTTTTCTAACCCTGATGTATGGGAAATTAACAGTCAATATATTATTTTTTATGCAGAGTCATGTCAGCCTAACAGTATAAAATTTATAGTGACTGTAAAGTCTTCTGGGTTCCCTCTTAGATACATTCTCAGTTTTTTTCTGAATGTTGAAATATTTTTCTTTTTGTCTAGTAAATATCTATTTTTTGTGCTGTTCTTGATAGATCTTCAGCACCACTGAGAGCCAGGTTTTTTTCATGTGGTTTTGTCTTGACCTGCCATTGATTTTAAAACACATCACATCATAAAGTGATCTGCCATTCTGGTTTATTTTTGTTCTGTTCTTTTTCTTTTTCTTCCTCTTTCTCACTGAGAATTCCCTCTTTTTGCCCCTTTGTATTTGTATTATCTGAAATGGTACTCATGGTTGCAATTAGCTTCTTTCCTGCAGTCTCCTCAGGATTTCTTCTTGGGCTTGGGCACATTTTGTTCCCAGTTTCTCTTGAGAAAGACTGATAAGGAAATTAAATTACCACTGGGTACAGTACATTTCAGCATCACTGTAAATTTCCTACAAGTCTAAATTTTCATATCCTGTTTATTTTGACAACCCTAAGACCAAGCCTTTCTTAATTTAACAATAAATGTGCAGTGGAAATATTTTTGGCTTGTTTGTTTTCTTACTTGAAGAATAAAGTCCTCTTCCAAAGACAAGACCTAAGAAAAAAGATAATTGCTTTATTTAGTAGAAAGAGAATAACTTGCATTATTATTCTTTTCTGTACAACTTCCTGCTAATAATCAAGCTGCTACTTAATTCTCCAGTGTATTAGCTTCATCAAATTCTGATAATCTCCACCAAGTGCTAGTTTCAGGTCTTTGGAAACTTTTCGGCTAGAGGCTGGTGCAGGGTTTCACAGACAGTCTTGCCACCCAGCTGGGATGCAGACAATAGATTTAAGAAAGAATCTTGAATTGAAGGGTGATAAGTGGAACACTGGCCACAAAAATCCCCAGCAACAAGTGGTGGCCACCGAGGCAGGAAGAAAGGGCCCTGAGTGGAGAACAGGGAAGTTTGGTTGCACTGGCAACACCCTATCTTCCTTGGAAGGCAGGGGACCTCTCAGGATAGTAAAGTCTATCCTGTTCCCCTGGAAATTTTCCGTATCATCCCCAGACTTTATGCATGAAAGAGCTTGTGGCTTAACCCAAAAAGTTTGAGAGATTTACAGATGGTGTATTAAAAATATTTTGTCAGCCTACACACCTATTTAGTTTGTTTCTCGGTTATTTCACTGAATGCAGCTTGTATCATCATTCTTTGTAAGGAAGGGTGGGGGACGGGAGGTAAACCAATGATGTGTTTAAGCCGGGTATGTTTCACATCTACTATAGTCGACCCATTCCATCTCTATGGAGTAGGAGAAATGGGAAATATAACCCTTCATGAAAGTTCTGCCTCCTCTGGATCAGGACAACTTGCAGTAAAATTCCTTTTACTAAAGAAGAACCATGTGCCCAAACCAACCAGCTGCAATAGTGTTGCTTTGGGTTGATTATTCTACCACTAAACTACTCTAATTGCAAGTAACGGAGAGTTTTAACTAGTTTGAAAATGCTCTAAAGTATCCTTGAGTTAAAATACTTGTTTTCACAGAAGTAAAAATGATCGAGCCTGTCTTACAGGGATTTTACTTTACATTTTGGCGTGAGTATCCATTGTATTTCATTGATTCTAAGGTACACTTCCCCCCAACACACACACATTTTCTTATCTCTAAAATCAGGATGCCGCTTATGATTTATGGCATCTTGCAATCACTGCTGGCAGCACCCATGACCTAATTGCTGTTCTTGCATGCGTGGGCATGGTTGTTATTTCTAGTTGCATGGCTAGACAACCATAACTTCTTCACATTTAAAACAGACATTTAAGCACTATTTGAGGAAGGAGGATTAGGTTATTGTCTGACCATGTCCTGTTGACACCTTCTGGTAAGATCAAGAAAGCTCTAGTGTGAGAACTTTCCAAATGATGGCTGGCAGCTTAGAGACAATGATGAAGCACTTTTTAAAGAAATGCTTCTCTTTTTTAAAAAAAGCATAGTTACCAAAGACTGAATGGAAAAGTGATTTGAAAGGGTTGGACTCTGAATGTAAAGATGTTTTAGGAATACCTTAATATATTTATCTCAGATTTCCCTTTTTATGCATAAAAATGAGAAGTGCTAAAAATCTGTCTACCTAAATCTAAAAGAAGCCATTTCAAGTAGTAGAAAATTAAAAATAAAGGGTAAGAAAGCCTTGTACTACAATTTAATTGGCAGTACTTTTTTTTTTTTTTTTTTTTACTAGTACATAAATTGTGCTTTACTGTTCATGGCATTTTAAGTCTATAAAAGTAGTGAGAAAGGGGCAGAGAATACCTTGGTGAGTGTGGATGCATGTGTATGTGTGAAGATGATTACTTAACTGAGCTGGATCTATGTGCAGAAGAAGTCAGCATTTCTAATTATGCTTATATTCTTCAGTTTTTCATTTTGGAAGATAATTTGCATTTGTCTTTAAAGGGTGACTTGCTTCTCTGCCACAGAGGTCATTTCAGGGTTTCCCTTTCCTTTCTCTGTAACACTCTGTACTTCAGACCACCCATGTGTTTGAACTTGACCTAGTGGACTTGCTCTACTTGTTCAGATTCCCTTGGTTGCAGATAACAGAAGTCACTATATAAGAGCACAGAGCATCTCACAGAACCCAGGGCCTGAGATATAGCTGAGTCTGAGAAATTGAGTATCATAGCAACCCAGAAGTCCCCTCTCCATTCGCAAGTACAGTAGACTCTTGAACAACATGGGTTTGAAATATGTGGGTCTACTTACACGTGGAATTTTTTCAGTAGTAAATACTAGTCCTATGTGGTTCATGGTTGGTTGAATCTGCAAATGTCGAACCACATATATGGAGGAACCTTGAGTATGGAGGGCTGACTACAAATTACATGAGTGTTTTCAACTGCATGGAGGGTCAGTGCCCGAACCCTGCCTTGTTCAAGAGTTAACTGGAACTGAGAGTTTTAACTGGTTGGAAATGCTCTATAGACATTGTTGAGTTAAAATATTTGTTTTAGCAGAAGTAAGAATAATCATTTTGTCTGAATTTCATGAAAGCTATAACCTGCACGATCCTCATATGCATTGGATAGGAATATCTCATTAGAATTCATGAATGAGCAGGAGTCAAGAATGCAGGAAATAAAGGAAGTGAAGCCAGGTATCTGTTGATCCATCCTAGATCTAGGTCTGCTTGCATACTTTCAGCCCAAGAATAGGAGTCTGTGTTATTATATTGTCTTGCCTTGTAGTATGTGTGGAAAAGGTAACAGCACAACTTATTTTCACCAAAAAGGTAGAAACCATCGTTGTCATGAGTCAGTTGCGTTGCATTGGCTTTGCAAGGGAAATGAGGTGACAGCGATTTTGGCAAGTACATGAAATCTCTAAATTACATGGTAATCATCCCTCTTCTCTGTTTTCTTTCAAGCAGACAACCATAGCCTCCCTTTAAGTCGAGCTAACAGAGTTTTCCTTGACAAGTGGAAAGATCTCTGAAGATTAACTTCGTCTTTTATTGCTGCATTACCTGGGTGATTTATGGCAACCAAATAAGGAATCAACCCAGGAATGATATGGCTTGTGTGAATTCTCCTCTATTTTTTTTTTTTTTTTTTGCGGTACGCGGGCCTCTCACTGTTGTGGCCTCTCCCGTTGCGGAGCACAGGCTCCGGACGCGCAGGCTCAGTGGCCATGGCTCATGGGCCCAGCCGCTCGGCAGCATGTGGGATCTTCCCGGACCGGGGCACGAACCCGTGTCCCCTGCATCGGCAGGCGGACTCCCAGCCACTGCGCCACCAGGGAAGCCCTCTCCTCTATTTTAAGGTTGAAAATATTAGAAGATAGAAAAGGAACAAGCAAATGTAATGACTTTTTTGTTTGTTTGTTTGTTTTTGCGGTACGCCGACCTCTCTCACTGTTGTGGCCTCTCCTGTTGCGGAGCACAGGCTCAGTGGCCATGGCTCACGGGCCCAGCCGCTCCGCGGCATGTGGGATCTTCCCGGACCGGGCACGAACCCGTGTCCCCTGCATTGGCAGGCGGACTCTCAACCACTGCGCCACCGGGGAAGCCCTGTAATGACATTTTTACATAAAAATAAGAGCCACCTTGCAGGTTGTTTCATTAAATTTGTGGGTCCACTAAAGATATACTAGCCAGGAATCTTCTCTCAGCTGGTCCTAATTTCTGGTGCTTTATGAGTGATGATATGATGGTGATTTATCTCATTCAGTCATTCAATTGATGTTTATTACATTTCTATATTGTTCCAGGCACTAGGGCTGGAGCAGTGAGCAAAAATGCATCCCTGTCCTATTGTGTAGCAGGGAAAACAGACAATCCAATCAGTAACTCTGATCAAATACAATAATCTGTACTTCCCAAATAATAACTGCTTCTGTAGACATATAACAGGAATGTGTAACCCAATCTAAGATGCCACGAAAGCCTGCCCCCCAAAAAAGGAACATTTAAACTGAGAGGTGAATAAAAGAGAGCCAGGGGTATAGAATAGGAGCATCCCAGGCAGAGGAAATGGTGCGTGCAGATGTCCAAAAGACAGAGAGGGGGAACCGTACTTTTGAGGAAGTAGGAGATGGTCCATGGGTCAGATCAAAATTGCTCATTCCAGGTTTTCCAGGGACTTGAAAAGTCTTCTAGAGAGTCTGGACCATATCCCAAGGCCAAAGGGAAGCCAAACTAGGGTTTCCAGCATGGCTGACACTTAAGAGGATAGGTTGGATAAGGGAATGAATTAGACATGAGAGAGGAAGACCAGTTCAGTTACTGTGGTGGCCCAGAAGAGAGACGCTGTTGGCCTTGACTGAGGTAGTGACAGTGGAGTTATAAGTGGATGAATCTGAAGCAGAGTCAGGTGTGGGCATGAGGAAGAAGGAGTCGTCAAGGATGACTTTCAGGGTTTTAGCTGTAGTGACAGGATCATCAGCGGAGCCAGTCACCAGGGGGAAAAAACACCAAAGAAAATAACTGCTTATTTCTACCATTCTTTGTCAAAAATCTTACTACTATATGTTACTAAAATCTGTTCAGTATAACAAGAGAAAATAAAATAAATAGATGAAGGAAAGCACAAATGATCATGGAAGATTGAGACAGAGTCAGGTGACCTCCTTTGGAGAGAAGGACCACACGTTTGACACCAAGCCGTTCAGAAGCCAATAGAGGAAGCAAACATGATCTGTGGAGTTCATCAGTTAAATGCAGCCAGTTGCTTGGAGAAGTCCCATCCTGCCTGCCATTGAGACCAAAGAGAAATTTCTCCAATAAGTCTTTCTAGAGTGACACCATATAGTGTCATGAACAGCATCCTTATCGGATAACCTTCGTCAGCTCTTCCCTATGTAGTCCCTCAGTACAGACCACAGCATCTGTTGTCACAAAAGTAATTGAAAGTCAACTCTGTGAAAGAACAGAGTGTTTCCAACAGATTCGACCTTTTGTGGTCGATTGTCAGTTTCTGATGGTCTGCCATCCACCCGGGATGGAATGTGGACTGTCTTTTTCTTACCTTGTGTTTGTGTAGTCCCTGAACTTGTATTTTTTAAAAAAAGAGTGGATATACATACATGCTGCATATTTGTTTTGGATATCAAAATAGGAAAGAACCTAATTTCTTCATGTTTCTGAGGTATAGGCATAGCTTTGGGAAAATCCTCCATACATACATCTTCTCTCAGCCAAGTTTCAAAAAGATATTTCAGGATTGATAATGAGGTTAAAGTTATATTCCTGGAAAGGTACATGGAGGACAGCTGCTCTGTTGTATCAGGAAGTGCAAAGCCATGTACTTTTTCAGCCAAGCTTGGGGTAGAATTAATACCCTCCTGTGAAGTCAGGGTGTTTAAGAATGAGCTGTGCCTCAACAGAAGTGTACCTGGTTTTGCTTAGCAATAAGTCATAGGAATAGTCCCAGGCAACCCAAGATCCTCCCCAGAAAGTCATTTTGAGTCCATTATAACACAGACAGATGGGAAATGGAGGTCCCAGAGTTCCCTGTTTTAAGGTACAACTTTAATCTTTATCTCAGAAAAATTTTAAAGCAGCTGTAACCAAATGCCCACTTTGGTCATAAAAAATAAAAATTTCAGCAAGTAGAGTATCTAGAGAATATCAAGCTTGAGCAGTGTCATTCCCAGTGTAGGCTGAAAAACTATAACGCAATTTTTTTTAAGTTTCCATTAAAATTGTTACCAATGTCCCAGGTTCTTTAAGCCTAGGAATAGTAAATCTGCATTATTTTTTTCATTACTAAACAAGAATATGGGTAATTCTGGAATGCAGCATTATTACAATTAGATTGAAGTATGATAGCTGAATTAGTAGACCTCTTGGCAATACCTTGGGTTTGAACTTGTTTGGACAAGAGGCTTGGTTCTGCTGTATGGTCATCTACCAAGAGTGAGGGAGGGGGCCCTGGGGGCCTCAGTGGTCAGGAGAACATGATTTGAAATCTCATTTCCTGGGTTCAAATTCGTGATCCTCCATTTGACCTTGGCAAACTACCTGTTTGTATCACAGTTTCCTCAGCTATAAAATGAATATAATAATAGTGTATACTCCATAGGTGTCTTGGGAGGATTAAACAGAATAATATATGTATGAGATCTTAGAATAGTCTTGTACACACAGTGCTTAATAAGCGTTGGCTGCTATTACTAGTCTTAGTTGAGCTAGGTGCACTGACGCAATGCATCCATATCACAAATGCAGGCTGCAGGACACAAGGCAGACCAGACAAATAGGTATAACTCAGCCCGGCTCCACGAGTGATGTTGTCATCACAAGGGCACATGCTCTGCTGCTAATAGCAAGGGACTTACCTTCATATTTGAAGACTTGCTTATTCACTCAGGTTAGCAAGTGGCTACTATGAACATTCAGAGAGACTCTCAACTAGAGCTCAAGATGCTTATTAGCTGGTGCTTGTATTTTATCACTGAAAAGTAAATGAGCATTTGCATTTTAAAAAAGAAGGATCTAATTAGGTAAATGAGATAACCTGTGAGACTGTGGACAATCAAAATGTCGAACCAGGACTGGAGGAAAGGAGAAGTGATGGTTTGATTAGTACAGAGTAAGCAGAGACTTTCATGTCCCTCCCTCCCAACTTCAAGGTATGCAGTTATAAAATTGATTCATCACAGAAATTGGTATGCCTACCTTGGGTGTGCAGGAAAGGAGTAAAACTTGATGGGTGCAAGAAAAGTGAAAACTTGTGGTCTCAAATCACCCAGGAATTCTTAATACCTATATTAAGAGTTGCAAACTCAGATGACGACAGGAACCAGACAGGTAATAAAAGAAAGAGGCTGGGCAGATGATAAATGGTAATGACCCTCAGACTCTGAGAGCAATAGAGAGTAGTGGTGACTAGGGAAAACTGGAGGTTACTTGCTCCTTTAAAGGCAGCTAAAGAGAAAAACAAATATTGTATATTAATGCATATATGTGGAATCTAGAAAATGGTACAGATGCACCTATTGGCAGGGCAGGAATAGAGACGCAGACGTAGGGAACAAACGTGTGGACACGGGGGTCGGGGGGGTGGGATGAACTGCGAGATTGGGACTGACATATATGCACTGCCATGTGTAAAATAGATAGCTAGTGGGAACCTGCTGTACAGTGCAGGGAGCTCAGCTCGGTGCTCTGTGGTGACCCAGATGGATGGGATGGGATGGGGGCGGGGGTGAGAGGGAGGTACAAGAGCAAGGGGTTATAAGTATACATGTAGCTGATTCACTTCGTTGTACAGCAGAAACTAACACAACATTGTAAAGCAACTATACCCCAATTAAAAAAAAAAAAGGCAGCTACTATTCACATCCAACGGACTGTCACCATGGTGGAAGGTAGATGGAATAGGGCCATGGCTTCCAGTTTGTCATGAAAAGTCGGAAACGCGGTCTTTTTAAATTTTTAAGATCTCTATTTTAAAAGATCAACAACCGGGGCTTCCCTGGTGGCACAGTGGTTGAGAGTCTGCCTGCCAATGCAGGGGACGCGGGTTCGTGCCCCGGTCCGGGAAGATCCCACATGCCGCAGAGCGGCTGGGCCCGTGAGCCATGGCCGTTGAGCCTGCGCATCCGGAGCCTGTGCTCCGCAGCGGGAGAGGCCACAACAGTGAGAGGCCCGCATACCGGAAAAAAAAAAAAAAAAAATCAACAACCAATTGAAATATAAGACATTACATGGGTCAACATTAGAGGTCAAGTAAACACAACTGTGTGCCCAGCTGAGTGTGATGTCTTGAACATCTGGTTTACTCACATCCTATTGGATGTGAGCTATATATTGTAAACGAAAGCCCTGGCCAAAATTTTCCAGTCAAAAATGGATCCTGTTGTTCAGGTAGCCCCACAGAGTTTTGGGAAATGGCCAGAGAGCATATTCCATGCATATTCCATGAAGATAAATGACCTAGGAAGCTTCATAAGCAATATGGGACTTCTTGAATTAGATTTCCCTTTGACCATGTCTGGCCTACAGCAGAAGTTTCACTGAAACCTAGCCACACCCATCATTTGCATGTTGTCTTGGCCACTTTCCCTTGGCAATGACAGAATTCAGTGGTTGCAACAGAGGACCTATAGGCCACAAAGCCTAAAACTTTTACTACAAGGCCCTTTGCAGAAAAAGTTGACCAACCCCTAATCTAAATAAACGCACCAACCAAAAATGATTATGTAATTTGAAAAGTACTGTAACAGAAGTGTGTGTATATAAATTCATGTGCTTGTGGATAAAGTGCTGGGAGAGCTCGAAGGAGGGAGGGATCATTACTACTCGGAGGTGGTGTGGAAGGCTGCACGGAAAAGGTAATATTCGACTTGGGTCTTGAAGGACAGGGCAGAGTTCCCAAGTGCAGAAGGGAGAACTTTCAGGCATGGCGTGTTGGGATAACAGCTAATGATTTCAGCTTGCTAAAGACAGGAGGCAAAGGAGGGCTGAAAACTCCCAGGAGTAAATCAGGGAAGCAAGGAAGATCTTGGTTCAGCTCTCAGAAGAGCAAGGTCCGAATTTAAGTTATTTAAAGACCAGCTCCTTTGACTCAACTTTACAACAGAACACAGCTAGTTGATGTATAAACTACCCAGTCGAGATAGACAATGAATATGGTCCATAAGAAAAATGTCTGAGCACACTAACATTATTTTCTCAGGGAGCGATGTTGCAAACAGTGGACATTTGATTTTTGGCTTAGCAAGGCGTCAGAATCCAATCTGTCAAAGGAATAAGTAATGTGGATTTGCTTATCCTAAGAATAGTTTGCAAAGAATATATTTCACATGGAGTGATACTGTATATGTTTTATTTATTTTAATATCTGGCAGTAATGTATACATAGTAAGTGCTTAGTAAATACTTTCTGAATTAATAAGCTAGTCAAAATAATTTATATGTATTCATTTCCTACTCTTTCTTCAAGATTTATCTATTGAACATTCGAGAATTATTGTTTGAGAAGAGGACCAGGGATGACAGCACTAGAGTTACTTGGAGGCTGTTTGGCTGGGGGGTTCCTCATGCTCGTTGGAGGGTTATGTCCCGAGAGTACTGGTCGGGTTCTTCCTCCTACGTTTCGGTTCAGCCTTAAGCAAGGCACTAGTGAGCCAGGGAAACCCATATCTCGTTCTAACTCAGCGTGACAGTTTCTTACGTTTCTTTGAAGGACATCCAAGAGTTCAGTTAATACATTAGTTAGGGTAATGCTAATTGTCGCAACAAACTAACCCAACAAGCAAATAAGATAGATCACTTTCAACATCAGATCTTAAACTATGTTCCTTTCAATGACATCATATCTTTGTGAAGCTGGTTTTTCAGAACTTGTGATTTTTAAAAACAAATATTGTGCCCAAATCAACATTGCATAGGAAATAAAGTTGGCGTTTGAGAAGTTGTACAAAGCTCAACAGATGCACAGATCTCATTAGTAAGCAATGATGGTTATGTAAGAATATTTCTCTCTCAACTCTATATGGATTATTTTTTCAAACAACTACTAGACTACCATTAGGACATACATATGTAACTTTTAGAACCTAACTGCTTTGAAATGGAGTCATCAGATATTTCTTTTGGCCAAAGGGCACTGTGAAAAGATGAGGAAATTTGGGAGCCTCTGCCCTGGGGCTTTCTTGTGTGCAGATGCACGGTTCAAGGTAAAGCTAGGTTTAATTGCTAGCTTTAACCTGCAGGCACAGGTGTGTCCATGCTCATGCTTACAGCAGGAGAAAGGAGAGCATGAGAGAGGTAAGCCTCTCTCTCCAAGGACCCTCCCTGGTACTCTTATCACTTTACTTATGTTCTGTCAGCAAGATCTTAGTTAAAAGGTCAAAAGTACTGGCAACTGTGGCTAGGAAGTGTAACATAGCTAGCAGATCATGGCCCAGGCAGTTCCAGAGGAGGAGAGAAAGAATTTGGTGAACAGCCAAGTCTCCGTACTGTCCACCCCCTAGCTGCTTAGAGAATGCTCCCCCCTTTCCCAAGGGAAGAAACCAGAAGTACGCAACCTGTTACTGCTTCAGGGTCAAATCCAGGATCTCTGTTGATGCTCAGTTATTTCCATTAGGTCTGGAATTGGTTCCTCCTGGTCTGGGCATCTGTGTACTAAAAGACAAGTTATTTATACCGGCCCCCCAAAACGCACACACAACACATTCATACAACCACGATGGTACCTGAAGGACAGTATAACTGCATTTAAAAACTGCCTTTTAGAGAAAGAATTGGTCAGTAGCAAAAATAGAACCCTCCTGCACAAGCACTTTGGAATGCTCTTTGACCTGGCAGTGGGAGGCTGTTTCTGCTTTCTAGGTAAAAAACTCTCTTGCCCACTATCTTCTGTGGCTTCTGGCTCCATCCACTGACAGGTCATTTCTTGGCTGGCTGTTATCCTCTGTTGTGTTATCTGAGGTAGATGTTGGGGCGTCTGTTTCACAATCCAGTTTCTGCTGGCATCACTTTGGGGGAGCTGAGAGTCCGTTCAGGGCTTGAATCATCACAGGCTTTTTTGCAGGCTAGTCCTGTGGTTTCTTTGGCAACATAATTTCCTTGGAATCATAGCAGGCTTCTCACCCGTTTGAGTCCCATCACGTCTCATGATACAACACACAGGCACACTGCTCTACTTCCTTATGTCTTTATTTCCTTGCTGTACCATGTCTCTTTCACATGAATGGTGGCTCTGTTGAGACCACTTGAAATGTCAGGCTGGGGAGGGACCCTTTATCGGTTATGTGAGCCCAGCCAGCATCCAGCTGCTGGACTACCTTCATTCCTTCCTGTCTCTGCTTGCAAACCAGCAACTCCTTTCTGCTCATCTCTTTCTTGTAATATCTCATAAAAAGTAGCAAAGAGCAAGCCAACACCCACCGCTGTTCTGGCTCTTTTAACCCACTCCTCTTACGATAGGCTCAGTGTTTGTAAATTCATCTGTTCAACCATATCGTCCAGGATTTGTTTTTTCATCTCTCTCCTCTACCATCCATGATGTTGACTTAGTTTTAAGTTTGCTTCTTTACAGGGCTGTGTGTGAGGTGTGCTTCCTGGGGCTTTCTCCAGAACTTTCCAAAAAGCTAACATCTTCTCATGTCTTCTTGGCCAGACATCTCAGTCCTGAACCAATCAGTACCAAGGATAACTTGAATAATCCAACTGTACATCCCCTTGAGTGGGGGTAAACTCCTCAAAATAGGTAAGCAGAACTCAGTCAGGGAGGAGTGGGATGAATGTTCAGAACCAAGTCCATTACAGTCTCCACGACAGACAAGACTTGAGCAAGCGAATGAGCCCCAGTCCCAGACCTCTGACTGTTCAGCAGTAACATTTGTGAAAAGCTAGGGAATATAAGCAACTGTAATTAAGCTTCCCTTTTTTATCCTGAATGCATTCAGTAGCCACCACCCCCCCCCCTTTTGAAATCAGTACACTAAGCTTCTTCCAGTAATCTTGGCAGGCAAGTATATGAAACTGATGAATAAAAGACAAACTATTTTCTGCTGCAATTTTACCATTATCAGTTAATCTATGACCTCTGGTGGTATTAGCGATTATGTGTGGTGCCCTTTGTTTCTCTACTTCCCAACTTTTCTCTAGTGACCTTTATTACTTTTATAAAGAAAAAGTACATTTAGCAAATTAATAGATATTTGATCCTATACTGGGAATGGAATGCACATTTGTGTCCCTCTTCAAAACCTTTGCAGCCATACTAGATCTGGGGTTCCAAATCGACTGTAGTAGATTTCTGCCCACCTTGGAAGCCTAATTGACTATTTCAGAAATTTTTCTAAATATTTCTCCCTAGTTCTCTGCCTTGTTCCCTGTGAACCCGGTAAGCATGTGCACCAAAATGCAGCTTTGAGGTTTGGGCCTGGAGACAAGTTTAGGTTGAGGTGTTTACTTTCTCTTTCCACTTGATGGATGTTCCTTATTTGTGGTCCCTCAGCTTCATCTGCCTGCTGTTTGTGGTCAGCCCAGCTGCAGTGGTCCTGTTATCCAGGAACAAACTGGGGACATTCCACTGGGTTACCTGTGTCTGTGTTCCTTACGTTTTTTCTAAATAGATTGATCTTTTTGGATGTCTTCTTTGAAATCTGTCATTCATTTGGATAATATAGTAAATGACATAGTTTTAATGGGAATTTTGGCACTAATAACTTACACATTGGACTTGATTATTTAGCTTTTAGTTAATGATGAAAATCCTTGAGTAAGGTCATGTCGCTTACAACTGGCTTCCACATGTAGATTTAAGTGAGAAAAATCAGAAATTAAATAAAGCAATGAAAAGGTTCTAGGATCCGTGACTGTTGGATGATTAGGACAGCTGAGATTTAGAATCAGAGCCCTCAAAAGAGCATACTGGGTTGGCCAAAAGATTCATTCCGTTTTTTCCCTAAGATAGCTGTAGTAGCACGTAGTTGTCTTTAACTTCATTCGAAACAGCTTTGTTAGATTTGTATGTCACAGCTATCGTATCAGCATGCATTTAAAAAAGACATCAAAATTGGTGAATTTTTTTGTAGTCATTTTAATATTGAAGATGCAAGAAAAAAAGCAACATTTTGGGCATATTATGCTTTATTATTTCAAGAAAGGTAAAAATGCAACTGAAACGCACCAAAAGATTTGTGCAGTATATGGAGAAGATGCTGTATCTGATCGAATGTGTCAAAAGTGGTTTGCAAAGTTTCATGCTGGAGATTTCTTGCTGGACGATGCTCCACGGTCAGATAGACCAGTTGAAGTTGATAGCCATCAAATTGAAACAATGATTGAGAATAATCAGTGTTATACCATATGGGAGATGGCCAACATACTCAAAATATCAAAATCAAGCTTTGAAAATTGTTTGCACCAACTTGGTTATGTGAATCACTTTGATGTTTGGGTTCCACATAAGTTAAGTGAAAAAAACCTTCTTGACCATATTTCCACATGTGATTCTCTCCTGAAACGTAATGAAAACGTTCCGTTTTTAAAACAAATTGTGACAAGTGATGAAAAGTGGATACCATACAGTAAGGTGGAATGGAAGAGATCATAGGGCAAGCGAAATGAACCACCAAGAACCACACCAAAGGCCAGTCTTCATCCAGAGAAAGTGATGTTGTGTATATGATGGGATTGGAAGGGAGTCCTCTATTATGAGCTCCTTCTGAAAAACCAAACGATTAATTCCAACAAGTACTGCTCCCAATTAGACCAAGTGAAAGCAGCACTTGACGAAAAGTGTCCCAAATTAGTCAACAGAAAATGCATAATCTTCCATCAGTATAATGCAAGACCGCATGTTTTTTTGATGACCAGGTAAACACTGTTACAGCTTGGCTGGGAATTTCTGATTCATCTGCCGTATTCCCCAGACATCACACCTTTGGATTTCCATTTATTTCAGTCTTTACAAAATTCTCTTAATGGAAAAAATTTCAGTTCCCTGGAAGACTATAACAGGCACCTGGAACAGTTCTTTGCTCAAAAAGATAAAAAGTTTTGGGAAGATGGAATTACGAAGTTGCCTGGAAAATGGCAGAAGGTAGTGGAACAGAAGGGGGAATACACTGTTCAATAAAGTTCTCAGTGAAAATGAAAAATGTGTCTTTTATTTTTACTTAAAAAGCCGCAGGCACTTTTTGGCCCACCCAATATTTATTCTCTTCTAGACAGATATACTCTACCCAGCACACATAGTGTTTTAAGTGAATAGGCAGATGAATCGGAAACTTAAAGAAAGATGTGTTCTAATCAGCGTGTATGAAATGAGCAGGAGGTAATCAGTGGAGCAGAGAAGAGATTTTGAGTTTGTTAACACTCGTGCATTCATTCAACAAATATTTACTGTTGTCCTGAAAGGGTGTTCCGCTAGCCGCTTACATTCATTGGAGAGCAGATCAGACCAGCTCCTGTCCTCATGAGAAGTGATCTAATGGAAAGACAGAGCTAAGACAAAGCTACACACAAAAAATTAGAGCATGTACTAGTGCTATGAAAGGAAAGAACTAGGTTATATGAGAGGGAAAGTCCACATTCAATTGGGTGGGCAGGAAAGATCTTCTGAGGGGGCTCATTTAGGCAGTATCACTAGACTTGCATATTTTTTAAAAGGGGGAAAGAAGATACAATAAATTTAATACTCCAAAGAGGGATTAAATCTCCATAGTTGTGAGTGTTTTAAGTTTTAAGGAATGTCTCTCCTTTTGTCTTTGAAATTGTCAATGTGGAAACTTCTTAATCAGCAACTTTCAGTAGCTCTATATGCACATAATTCAAAAGCGCCTAAGTGTAATGAGTGTTCAATAAATACTTGTTGACTTGAATTGAACTTTGATTCTCTCCAAGGTTTTATTAATAACTTCTGTGCAAGCCAATACAGAAATACCAGCACCACTTCTGGAAAACATCTTGATTTCATTTTTAAACAGATGGCTTTCGCATTCAGTTTTTAGGTGACATCTCCAGGAAGGAAACCCAGATTTTGAGGGAAGTGCATTTCAGCGAGGTTCCCCTGAACTCAAGGAAGAAATGAGCTATATATAAATGGTTGCATTCTCAGTAGATTCACTGCCGGTTGAAAATGTAGTTGAGTACGTAGATTTTTATTATAATGTTTTGCCGCTCTTGTGTGTATGATATATTGCAGCATTGGCTTCTTTGCCTTTTTTTCATTAGAAACATCATAAAACATTTAGGGGTCTGCACAGAAATTGCTGTGACCCCTATTTATAATTGAAGAAAGTAATGTTTCCTTACTGGAAAGCAGTATTCCTGACGACAAGGCCCTGAAGTCTGCTAACCAGATTTGTGCAGATTTCCATTCTCATGTGTGTAATCACTAAAATGATGAAAAAATAAGACCATTGCAAAGGGGAAGAAATCTGGTTAAGTAGGGGGATTTGAAGTAAGCTTTTTGGAGCTGGTTTTATGTTTTATTTTGGTATTTTTGGTTGTCGTACCAGGTTAAGCAATTTCTACTTTTTAAAGTTGCTAATACCAAATAAGCATGGAGCCTTTGTTTATTTCTTAAAATAAAGGAGTGGCCTTGTTACTGAACCAAACCTGGGTCTGATCATCTGAGCACAATAAAGCCGCTCTACTGACACCAGGTTGTGGTGAAGGAAAGTGCAGCATTTATTGCAGATGCCAAGCAAGGAGTCCAGGCAGCTAGTGCTTAAGAGGCCCAAACCTGTTTCAGCAAAGCATTTCTAAAGCCCAGGTGAGGGAGGGGTGTCGCAGGGTATGTAAGCAGCTCAAGCACAATTCTCTGATTGTTTAATGGTGAGGTAACAGGTGATGTCACAGGTGCCAACATTATCAATCCTCAGGTTCTTGGGACTTCCCTGGTGGTCCAGTGGTTAAGACTTCACCTTCCAATGCAGGGGGTGTGGGTTCCATCCCTGGTCAGGGAGCCAAGATCCCACGTGGCTCACGGCCAAAAAGCAAAAATAAACATAACAACAGAAGCAATATTGTAACAAATTCAATAAAGACTTCTTTTTTAAGAAGTCCACATCAAAGAAAAAAAAAAATCAGTCCTCAGGTTCCAGGGGGCTATATGCTCAAGGTCATCAAGTAGTTAGTGAATGTTTGATCGGGGTTTTAGCATCTGTAAAACAACTCAGGAATTGTGTATCAGATACTGTCCCTGGAAGGCCCCAGAGGGTCCTGCTCGGTTGCAGCCTCCAGTCAGCCAGAACCTCTCTGAGCCACTGCATCTCCAGCCTTTGTGTGGACACCAGCCCCCTGGGGATCCAGTTACAGAGCAGACTCTGACTCAGCGGGTCTGGAGTGGGGAATGGAGACTCTGCGTTTCTAACCAGGTAATTCAGTGCTGCTGCCCCAGACCACACTTTAAGTAGCAAGGCTCTAAGCGATAAGTTGCATCTCCTGAACAGTAGACTCCCTCATCAGTCATTGGAACATAGCTTTGTGTTTATGATCTGACTGGTTTTTGGGTAACTTTCGAGATCTCTCAGCTGAGCTACTCAGCAATTGCTTCTTTCATCTGAGAATTCGTCCTAAAGGCCGCTTAAAAGGTGAGGCAAACCCTCAGTCCTTGTCAGTGGCATGTCTTTCGCTCACACTTTCAGCACATCCACAATCCTGTCACCTGTACCTTCACGGACATCCTGTATCCATCCTGTGCTCTCCATCTCCACCACAACAGCCCCATCAGATCCTTCAGTGCCTCTTGCCCCGGCTCTTAAGAGTCCCCAAACTCAGCTTCTCCTCTTGCCCGACAGCTGCTAAGTGATTGTCCAAGAGTAGACATCAAACGACGTGCCTCCTTGCTTCAAATCCTCCAGTAGCTTCCCCTATGCTCAGAATAAAGCCCAACCCATGACCACGGCAGACAAGAGCTACCTGATCTGACCCCACGGACCTCGCTCTCCTCTTCCAGGCCCCTCTCCCCAGGGAGCCCCGCTCCAGCCCTTCTGTTTGCTCTTTGCATACCACAGACCAGCCGACTTCCTACCTCTGAGCTTTGCACTGGCGTGTGTCTCTGACTGAAAGGCTATTCCCAGGGTGCTGGGCTGGTGCTGGTGGCTGCTCATCCTTCGGGTCGCCTCCTGGGAGTGGCAGAACCTCAAGACCCTATTTAAATCAGCCGTGCCCCATTCTGTATTTTAGCAGCCTGCTTTATTTTTTTCACCCTCTGAAAGTAAGTTTTTTTGTATCTGTTACTTGTTTATCTTCTGGCTTCACAACAACGCACTAGAATATAAGCTTCTTGAGGGTCTGACATTTCACAAGTGGTTGGGGCAGTGGTGAGGGGGGTGGAGGAAAGTGAAGAAGGAAGACAAGGAAGGGAAGGAAAGGAGGAAGAAAGGAAGGAAAGGGAGGGAGGAAGGAAAGGAGGGAGGGAGGAAGGAAAGGAGGGAGGGAGGAAGGAAAGGAGAAAGGAAGGAAGGAAGAAAATTGAGGGAGAAAGGAAGGAAAGAAGGAAGGGAGGGAGGGAGGAAGGAAGGAAAGAAGGAAGGGAAGGGAGGGAGGGAGGAAGGGAGGGAGGGAGGGAGGGTGGGTGCGAGTGGAGGGCAAAGAAAGAAAGGAGCCAAGAAGAAAGAAAGAAAGAGAGAGAGAGAGACGGGGAGGGAGGGAGGGAGGGAGGAAGGAAGGAAGAGAGAAGAAAAAGAAAGAAAGAAGAGAGAAAGAAGGAAGGAAGGAAAACAATCCCAAAACCTTTGATTAAAAAGTTCCACATTTTTCAGTTTGGTGCTGAGTACTATTAGAAATTGCCTTTCTCTCATGTTCTAGGAGAGACAGAAATTACCACATATAATTTAAAGGCTTAAAAATATTTTTTTTTATAAAGAGTAGTTCATTTCTATGCTGAGTTTTAGTAACATCATTAACTTTTATTTCCAGAAACTCAAACGAGTTGAAATAAGGCACCATTTGGGAAAATTTACATAAGAACAACACTCCTAATGAAGGTTCTCCACTCTAGATAATGTATTTGTGCTGACAGAGCTCTAGGCCTGCTGTCTGGGGACCCAGAGCTAACATTTGCTAAATGGTCAACTAAGGCTGGGTTGGCCGGGGTCCTGGGGCCGGATGAATTGCCCTGGCTCACTTTGGTGTTTCATCCCTCCCCTTAAGTACACGCCTGGGTGGTGCAAAGAAAGTGCGCTTTGGAGTCCACTGAGTGCTTTCAAATCCTGGCTCCATGCTTCCTAGTCATGTGACTCTGAGAAAGTGCCCAAACCTTTCCGAGCCTCCGTATTCTCACCTGTTAGATGAAAATAGAAATCTGTTGTGATGAGATTTTCAAATCATTTATGTAAAGTACCTAGGCTTATATTTCTGGGGACTGCACAATTCCAGGAGGCAGCCTTTGTTTTGCAACCCATGTAGATGGCATGACCATTTACATTTTATCTATGTAAATGGTTTCCAGGAGCACCAATTCAGGGTATAATTTTACATGGAATGGGCTATAGATGGCAGTCCTGGATTTATTTCAGGAAGCAGGCCCTGGTGAACTAGACACCCAGAACAGTCCTGTCATTGAAAGCAACTAAATGTGCTCGGAGAATTCTAGGTCAGTCACTGAAAACAGAATAAGTGGCTTGAGGAAATTTTAAGAGAGATTTAGAAAAAAATGTCAAATTAAAGATTTTAATAATTAAAAATAAAACTTCAACAGATGAAGTAACCTGCTGAAAAAAAGTTAAAGAAAAGAACCTGCAACTTAGAACCTGCTGAAAGAATTAATTGAGAAGCCAGATATAAAGAAATTATATAATTAACTGAGAAGACAAAATGATAGAATACAAAACAGATTAAAAGACATGGCGAAGAGGGTAAGAAGGTCCAACACAGGTTCTAATGAGGAAGAGGCAATATTTGCAAAAGATAGTGTTTAACTCATCATATAAATCCAGTGAATTAGTTTGGCCTTTTTGTGAATCTTTTTTTTCCTCCTTTTAGTATTGTACTAGACATATTTCTGGCTGTTTTATTAGTTGTAGGTAATAAACTATTAAAGCAGCAGACAAGTTTAGTGGAACAGGTTTATACTGATTCTTCTACATTTTAAATCAATTTATTTTCCTGTGTGTAAATATTAGAACCTCTGATTTCAATTTTTGAGTTTTTGCACAAAAGTAGATTTTTAAAAAAAAATTATCCTCCATATATATTTTAATACATCAGTAGAGTGTGTCTTTTCATAGAGAAACAGTTTAAGGATTCCTGATCTTTCATTTGTTTAAAACAAAGTCTGGAATATAAATATGTAACAGGCACATTTAGAATGAGATTATGTAGGTTCTATTTGTATTAAAAGAACTGATCTCAAGCCCCAGTGAAGTAGATTCAGTAGTCCTGGTCTTTGCATTTAAATTTACTCTTATGTTAACCCTTCAGTTTGTCCAGATTATAGGCCAGAAAATATTTAATTGTAAATAAAAGACCAGAGCTAAGACTAACCCTTAGCATACAGCTGGTATTTAGTAAGTATTTCTTAGATGACTGAATTAATGACTATTATTAATTATTTTCAAATTTTAGGAGATTGATTAAAAGAAAAAAATTTTAAGTCAAAGTACCTTTTTACATTTGTTTGGATTTGCTATTTTCTTAAATGTTGCAGTCATCATTTATCATTTTTGGTGTTAATTACACAGTCTTTTGGTGCATAGTGATAGAGGAAGAAAGTGATTAGAAATTGTTTAGCAATATTTCCTGCCCATTAAAAATCTATCTTTACATGGTTTTATCTCAGAGTCTCTCCTTTATGTGGCCTTTCCTCCACTGAACCCTCTCCAGTCCACATAAGCAAATCTTTGGATTTGAAAACCCAGCTTAGAACATCTGCGGGAAGACCCAGGTAAAGACCTTGTTGAGACTTGACCAACCTCCTACGGGAATCTGTAGGCAAAAACATTCTTTGCGTCCAGGATATAACTGCAGCATAGGACTAACAGGCCCACGGCAGGCCAGCTGAGCATCTGGTCCATTCTGTCCTCATGTGGAGGGGTGGGGATGGGTAAAGCAGCGCTTCCACAGCAGCTCCAGTCTTTGGGAGTGCTTGCACTGTCTTGGAATGCTCTCCCTCCAGCAGAACCTGCCGAAGCCCAGCTAAAACACACCTGCAACACGCAGCTTTGCTGGAACAATTTTAGCTGAACTCCTATTAGAAAATGTGCTCTGTTGGGTAAAATAACAACCTCTGTGAATAACCTTGACAATCTTTTTCTAAGGTGCTGTGTTCCTGCACGACTTTTCTAGCAAGACTGGGAATGTTGTGATATACCACCTCGCATGTATTAATATTTTCCTTCCTGCCTACCTCACTACATTTTTTTTCTGTCTCACTCTTGCTGCCCTGGTATTAAATCTCCTATTAAGGCTTAATGTATTTAAAAAAAAAAGTAAGTGGGACATTTGCTTTTTCTGCTCAAAATCAACACTGAACATTGTCACCTATTTTAGTTACTGTTATAAATGTCTTGACTTTCTTGCAGTAATTCTAAGAGGTCAGAGGCCTGTCTCACTCATCTTATGGTCCCTCACAATCCCATCTTTGCATGCAGAATCTGCTCGACCTGGAAATTTTGAATGAACAAATTGTCCATCCCTGCTTCTACTTCATATACCGTAACAATGTGTCCCAACAGACTTGGAGATATTTATCATTAATTCTTTCAAACCTCTCCATCGATTTATGTGAACTCAATGGAGTTTGTCTTCTGCAAAGCAAGCCTGAAGGGAAAGTCAGTTGAGGTCTTAGGACAAGCACAGAAATTAGACTGCAAAGTGATGCAAGGTGAGGTGCCTACAGAAACAGCCAAGTTTCAAGAAAGGTTCACAAGCTTAGTGCCAAGGATAACAAGAGCCATGCCTTCCCCCTGGGCTCCTAATCATTTTGTGTTTAGCTTGAGTCCTTCACTCTTTAACATCAAGCTCTTCAGTGACTTGGCTCCTTCTACAGATATCACACTCAAAATAATAGACCTTGGGAAAAAAATCTTGGCACAGACCTGTTCCTTTTCAAACATTTTTGAAAAGATGTAGGATTTTATAGTCATATTGTTTGTGAAATGCCTCTTCTGTACATTTTTATCATGGCAGTGTTTATGTTGCCTGTCTAATTAGCTTCAACACACCAGATGAATTGTTTAAACCCGTCTGGCGTGCTATAATCTTTCAAAGTTCCTCATCTGCTAAGGAAAAAAATATATTTGTAAAGGCTTTAGATTTCAGGAATCACAAGTCTATGATGGATCTTATTCACCATAAGAAACAGTTCAAGGGGGACAGAGGGTAGAGCCATTTGCCAGGATAGCCAGTGGGAGAGAATACGAGGTCCCAGAACATTTACAATTCTAATTTGAGAATTGGTGCCAAAATCAGCACTTCTTCCCCCTCCTACTCCCACACCCTCCCCAAAATTAAAGGAAACAAAATATCGAGCTGAGAAGTTTCTCACCATTGCCAGTACTAGATATATTGGGGACAAAGAAAGTCAGAGGGAACTGTGGGCTCCTGGGAGAAAGGATAGGAAGCAGGATTAGGGTGAAAAGATGATGAGGTTGGAGAAGAGGAGGGATTGAAGCCAAGAAAGTGAAAAGCAGGGGGGTCTAAAGGCTGGGGCCCCACCAAGAGTCAAGTACAGTTGGCATCTTGAGTTCTGCATCTAGGGGTTCCACCAACCGCAGATCAAAAGTATTCAGAGAAGAAAATTCCAGAAAGTTCCAAAAAGCAAAACTTGAATTTGCGTTGTACCAGCAACTATTGACATAGCACTTACATTGTATTAGGTACTATAAGAAATCTAGAGATGATTAAAAGTGTACGGAGGATGTGTAGGTTGTATGCAAATAGTACGTCATTTTATGTAAGAGACTTGCGCTTCAGGGATTCAGTGTCCCCAGTAGTGCTGGAACTGATCCCCTGCAGACACCGAGGGATGTCTATGCTACGCATTCCTCAGTTTGACACAATCCTCCATCCCGACTTATTGCACTATCTCAACACATTAAACCTTATTGATTCTCAATTTCAAAAAATCCTGCCTGTGGAAGGCATCTTAAAGATGGCCCAACACAGGCTCTCCTTTTCCACTCCCCAGAAAAGGTTTCACTCTTTTTTTTCTGTCAACCTCTGCTTGAACCCAAGTGGTAAATCCTTCTGTACGAAGGTACTCTTAACCATGGAAGACAGTATTCTTGTTGTTTAATAGCACCAATTGCGACTATAATTACAAACAATAATAGCATATCTGTATAGCAGTTTACCATTTTGTGTTTTCATAATATAATTGCATTTGAACATCACAGCAGCCCTAAGTGATCAGACAGGAAATTTTAGACTCAACTTGGCAATTAAGAAAACTCATCATCCAAGAATCATGTGACTTGCCCATATTAACACATAATAATAGCAGGGGCTGCCATTTATGGAGTCTTTATTATGTGCGAGGCATTATGCTAAGGTACTTTCTCTGCATTATTCCATTTAATCTTTGCAGAAATACTTGATAAGAACTTTTATATCCTGAGATAAAAGATGATGAAATTAAAAATCAGAGATGTAAAGAAATTCATCCAAGGACTCATAGGTAATAAGAAGTAGAAGACTGAGTACTTAGTTATTCCAGCTTTTGTCTGACTGGTGTTCTAAACCACCATGTTATGGTATTTCATAAAATCTAAGATGGTATCACAGAAAGACACACCATTATTTTATGTACCTCTAAGAAAGAAAAAATACTAGTAATTAAACTGTGGCACTGTGCTTGCTTATCACTTAGAATTTTTGTTTTTAACTTACTGAAAGAGTTATTTTAGACTTAATTTAGACATAGATTCTTATCATTTATCACTCTTAACCACATGTAAAATGGAAAGGATAAGTGAAATAAATTGGTTAAAATATTTCTGAATGTCTCCACTCTTAGAGTCAGACTTTTCTCAATCACTTTTCAGCTCAGAATCACCATTTGTCTCCCCAAGAGCATCAATAACAATGGTGATATTAATCCTATAGGTCACATCATTTGCAAATATTTTCTCCCATTCAGTAGGTTGTCTTTTCATTTTGTTGATGGTTTCCTTTTTTGTGCAAAAGCTTTTAAGTTTAATTAGGTCCCATTTGTTTATTTTTGCTTTTATTTCCATTACTCTAGGAGGCAGATCCAAAAAAATATTGCTGTGATTTATGTCAAAGAGTGTCTTCCCTGTGTTTTCCTCTAGGAGTTTTATAGTGTCCAATCTTACATTTAGGTCTTTAATTCATTTTGAGTTTATTTTTGTTTATGGTGTTAGAGAATGTTCTAATTTCATTCTTTTACATGTAGCTGTCCAGTTTTCCCAACACCACTTACTGAAGAGACTGTCTTTTCTCCATTGTATATTCTTGCTTCCTTTGCCATAGATTAGTTGAAGACAAGTGTGTGTGGGGTTTTTTGGGGGCTCTCTATCCTGTTCCATTGATCTGTGTGTTTGTTTTTGTGCCAGTACCATATTGTTTTGATAACTGTAGCTTTGTAGTATAGTCTGAAGTCAGGGAGCCTGATTCCTCCAGCTCCATTCTTCTTTCTCAAGATTGTGTTGGCTATTCAGGGTCTTTGGGGTTTCCATACAAATTCTAAAATTATTTGTTCTAGTTCTGTGAAAAATGTCATTGGTATTTTGATAGGGATTGCATTGAACCTGTAGATTGCCTTCAACTTGTAAATTGCCTTGGGTAGTATGGTCATTTTAACAATACTGCTTCTTCCAATCCAATAATATGATATATCTTTCCATCTGTTTTGCGTCATCTTCAGTTTCTTTCATCAGTGTCTTATAGTTTTTGGTGTACATGTCTTTTGCCTCTTTATGTAGGTTTATTCTTAGGTATTGTATCCTTTTTGATGCTATGGTAAATGGGATTGTTTCCTTAATTTCTCTTTCTGATACTTGTTATTGTATATAAATGCAACAGATTTTTGTATATTGATTTTGGATACTGCAACTTTACCAGATTCATTTATGAGCTCTAGTAGTTTTCTGGTAGCCTCTTTAGCATTTTCTATGTATAGTATCATGTCAGCTGCAAACAGTGACAGATTTACTTCTTCTTTTCCAATTTGGATTCCTTTGATTTCTTTTTCTTCTCTGACTGTTGTGGCTAGGACTGCCAAAACTATGTTGAGTAAAATTGGTGAGAGTGGACATCCTTGTCTTGTTCCTGATCTTAGAGGAAATGCTTTCCGGTTTTCACCGATGAGTATGATGTTGGCTGCGGGTTTGTCATATATGGCCTGTATCATGTTGAGGTATGTTTCATCTCGGCCCACTTTCTGGAAAGTTGTTATCATAAATGGTTGTTAAATTTTAACAAAAGCTTTTTCTGCATCTACTGAGATGATCATAGGGTATCTATTCTTCAGTTTGTTAATGTGGTGTATCACATTGATTCATTTGCAGGCATTGAAAACTCCTTGCATCCCTGGAATAAATTCCACTTGATCATGGTGTATGATCTTTTTCATGTATTGTTGGAATCTGTTTGGTAGTATTTTGTTGAGGATTTTTACATCTATGTTCATCAGTAATATTGGCCTGTAATTTTTAAAAAGTAAAACAGTGTATACCTAGAAGAAGCCCTCTGCTAATAAGCACCAGGGCTCCTGGCTTTGCCCACCATGAGACTAAAAAAAACAATGGCAGCAGAGCATATCTCAAACGGTGCTACACTGTTTCTGTCCGGACTTTTTTCCAGGCTTCTGGTACTCACTCTTCAAGTTCTGAGGTAACACAGACAATGATAGCAACATCACAGCAGCACCTTGAGGATGGGAATTATAAGCAAAAATAATGAAAAGGGGAAAAGTATGCGGTTTAGGACCAATGACATCTAGTTTACTGCCTCCTTGCTTTAAAGGCAGACCTGAGAATAAATTCTAGGTCTCAATCATGTCTTTTGAGTTATCCAAAAAAGTTCACTCTAAGTATAAAAGTCTGCCTTTCTTTTTTCACTTAGACCCATTTTTAAGATCTTGTTTTCTGTAACTATGCTAACTATAATTTATAACAGTTAGTGTAGTTAAAGAAAACTATAATTTATAGTTTTTCATTTTTGTTTTTTTCTGCACAGCAGCCTTTTAAGGATTCAAAGAAAGCCATCATGAAGATATGATAAAGAGATTTTTTGACAAAGGTACACATGCACACACACATTTCCAAATAAAAAACTGATTAGCACTGATGAAAAAAAAGTGTATGTGTGTGAGAGAGAGAGAGGAAGAGAGAGAGAGAGAAGTGGGAGGAACGAGGGGAGGGAAGGGCTAGTGAGATCATTTCCACTGAAACATTTAAGAAAAATGAATATAAAATGTCATCAATATGTTGATCCAGCTGTGAAGTTAATTAAATATTACAGTCCTGGTTGAACAAAAACAAAAACTGAGATTTCCTGGGGAGCACTGTTTTTGCTAGGAAAAAAAAAAAAAAGATGTTTTGCCATCATTTAAGAGAACATTCCTTTCTTGCAGCAATTCCTGTCAATCCTGCTTTTTAGTCTTTGTTTTCATATTTTCTGTCTACTTCCAGAGGTGGAGGAGGAAACCAATTGCCTAAATTTTGGTTTACCAAACCTCTTTGGTCACCAGCACTGCTTAGTGAAAACTCTTGCTCAGAATGAAAATCAGGAGATCTGGTAGTATCTGAATTCTTTTCTGAGTCAGTGAAGAATTATTAAATGACACTTAGTAGAGTTTAGAACTGTACATTATGAAATTTTTTAACTGGTCAAAAATGCAAAAGTTCATCTGTGATTTATGGGCCGTAGTAGGTAAATGGTGAAGACACAGATTCTAGAGTCAGCCTGCCTGGTTTAAGTACAGGCTTGGCTACTTATGAGCTGTCAGCTGGGTTACTTCCTGGGTTAGCTTTTCTGTCCCTCTGCTCTTCAAGGATAATCCAAGTACCTTCCTAACAGGTTCGTTTAAGAATCAAATGAGCTGGGCTTCCCTGGTGGCGCAGTGGTTGAGAGTCCGCCTGCCGATGCAGGGGACACGGGTTTGTGCCCCGGTCCGGGAAGATCCCGCGTGCCGCGGGAGCGGCTGGGCCCGTGAGCCATGGCCACTGAGCCTGTGCATCCGGAGCCTGTGCTCTGCAACGGGAGAGGCCACAACAGTGAGAGGCCCGCGTACCGCAAAAAATAATAATAATAAATAAAGGAAGTACTGTATTATGTCATTTTTTTGAGACAGAGAGTGTATAAAGCACAAATAAAAATGAAATAAAAATTTAAAAAGTTAGAAGAACTATAAGGACATATCAGTCTCAGGCTATTTACCGAACAGAAAAGCTCAATTTAGGACAGACTCCAGAGAATGTCACGGTATGTGTTGTGACAGGAAGCTTTATCCAAAAGGCTTATTGGAGGCTCTGTTGACTATAGGGGCTGGTTGAACTGCAGAATTAATACTTACCGAAAGCTAGGGCTGGGACACATGTGTATAAGCTGTTGTCTTTTTTCACACTTTTATAAAAAATTAATTTTCCTTAGTTTCCAATTAAGAGATGGTCATATAAAAATTCATATGTGGTCCCTCTTTGAATGGGTTTATGACTTATTGTGAAAACTTTGCTTGGTGTTTAATCTTAATTAGGGCATCGATTATATATTGGGAAACATAACCCGTAGAGCATGTTGGATTGGTTTGTTTCATAAATAGCTAGCTTTCTAGATTATTAGATTACTGCATGAAAATATAACACATGACTAATTAATTGGCAGTGATTGAAATGGGCATAGAAGAACCAGCATAAAGCTGGATATAGTATGTGTCTCCTACCTCCAATTAATAGTACATATGATGGCCAGTGACCTGACCTGGGAAGAGATGATTGTTTAATAGATGTGATTTCAGTACAGGATTTCAGTACTGAAGGGTGGGGAGTGTTTGGGATGAAGAGAGAGGGCTTCATGGGCTACGAATTTGGGTTCAGGGAATACTGGGGGAGTGGTGGGTGGTATCTTTAGTAGATAGTTCAATGGGGAGGTAGAGAGATATACTTTGGGTAAGTTAGGTTGGGCCGACATTGTTAATGATGTTAATGTAGAGAGATATACTTTGGGTAAGTTAGGTTGGGCCGACATTGTTAATGGTAATGAATACCAAGCAGATTTGTCAAGATCGCAAAAGAGTCAGCAATTTCACTGCACCTAAAATGTTGATAAAGAAAAAAAAAGTGTTAAGCAAGGAACAGCAGATGGACGTCAAACTCTGTAATCACTGAGGTGCTCAAACATTGCTTTCAGATGAACGTACATTAATCTCAGGCCTTTTTCTGTAGACCAAAAACCCTATTATTTAGCCTAGGCTAGCACTAAACGTTTCTGTCATTTAAAAGAATATTTCACTATGACTGAGTAGTATTTAAAAGAATGAGATTACATAGCCAAAGAAAACAAACTTTAAGAGCTTAAAATTTAAGGAATTTTGAATGCAGCTGGAATGCCTAATTTCTCATTTCTCACATAGGATAAAGTTTGATATTTTAAGATGTGTTTTCTGTTTCAACAGTGAAATGGGATTTCAATAAAGAACATGATTTCTGTCCCCTTCTCTGTACCTTTAAAAAGCTTGGTAGTGTTGAAATTCAGGAATAATGGGTCATATATACTGTAGGGTTTGAGATTTGGTTTTGTTTATCTATCAGTATTTTGCAGTGACTTACAGAAAAAAAAAAAAAACAGTGAAATCGGTTTGGTCAGAGATGAAGAAAACAAAGTTCAGTTTCAGTAGAAAATTTTCTTCTTTTCCATGTGGATGTTGAAGTTTGAAGAGCTTTATAAATTGTAAACACATTCTTGTTGCGTTTTACTGACATTCCATATTTCCAGCAGAAATTAATACCTTAGAGCAAGATTTACCAGACCTGTGAGTGCCTCTTAGCTGCAGCTTTGTTTATTGCCATTTAAATGACTGTGTAATAAGAAGCCATGTACTCAAGTTAAGGTCCCACTGGCATTTGCCTCCCTCCTCATTCCCAGTTACCCCTGTCTTTTCAGCCCTCAGCCATGACTGAGAGGCAGAAGCATTTTGTAAGATCCAAAGGCAAGGGTTTGTTGAGTTTAAAAGAAGCATCTGCTTTTGAAAGACTAGAGCTCTCTGAAATAGCCGTTGTCTACATAGGAGTAAAGGTACTCAAAACATCCTTTTCACTTAAGATCAAATTTGAGATCTCAGTCAGGAGAGGCATGGTCAGGCAACCAAGAGATAAAAGATTGGCAGAACGAGTCAAGAAGGATTTGTTTTGACTTCAGATGAGAGACCTTAGGGTTAGAGGGAATTCCAGTCTTCAGGGAGCCACAAGCCTGCCTTTCAAGCAATTCCCCAACATCTGGCACGGCCAAGAGTCAGGAGGTGACTAGAGACTGTTGGGGATACTCGAATTACGCTTGTGCAGAGATGAAAGCAGACGCGTCCGTGAAGAAATTACTAAAAGCTGCTTCTATCTGGCCCCCAGGCTATGATACATCCGTTTAAAAGCAGCACCATAACTAAGATTTTTTTTAAAAACGAAAATTCTTCTGGTTTCTAGGTTGATCATTGGTTCAAACAGGGTTACTCACTCAGTCCCGTCCATCACCTGTTGTACCAAGGTGCACAGGATGAAGCAAAACGGATAAAGATTCAATGTGCATTACTTCTTACTGTTTCTACTTAAACTTTAAGCCCAGTGTTCTAATTAGCAACGTGAGTCCTCATTCTTGATAGACTTAAGCATGAAGGGACATTGGAAAACAATATCAGTTTCTGAGAAAAGAAAATTGAGGTAGATGTTCAAGATCATTTTGTATTATTATAGTTATCAATTATCTGTTGAAAAACTGTCAACACAGATAATGTTTCTACATAGATTACTATTTTTAACTGAGGCCACATATAAGCAAAAAAAGGAACCATTAGTTTCAACCTTAACTTGACTAAATTAGCATTAGAATTACTAACTGATAAGAATTCTATACTCAAAAAACATGTCTTTTATCATTTGATCCTCTATAAGATATGGTTCTTTAAGAGAGGGTTCAGGGGCTTCCCTGGTGGTGCAGTAGTTAAGAATCCACCTGCCAATCAGGGGATGCGGGTTCAAGCCCTGGTCTGGGAAGATCCCATATGCCGCGGAGCAGCTAAGCCTGTGTGCCACAACTACTGAGCCTGCGCTCTAGAGCCCACAGGCCACAACTACTGAAGCCCGTGTGCCTAGAGCCCATGCTCCGCAACAGGAGAAGCCACCGCAGTGAGAAGCCCGCACACCACAGTGAAGAGTAGCCCCCGGGCTTCCCTGGTGGCGCAGTGGTTGAGAGTCCGCCTGCCGATGCAGGGGACACGGGTTCGTGCCCCGGTCTGGGAAGATCCCACATGCCGCAGAGCGGCTGGGCCCGAGAGCCATGGCCGCTGAGCCTGCGCGTCCGGAACCTGTGCTCCGCAACGGGAGAGGCCACAACAGTGAGAGGCCCGCGTACAGCAAAAAAAAAAAAGAGTAGCCCCTGCTTGCCTCAACTAGAGAAAGCCAGCACGCAGCAACAAAGACCCAAAGCAGCCAAAGAAAAGAATAAATAAAATAAAATAAATTAATTAAAAAAAAAAAGAGAGGGTTCAGAAACACTGTAGTTTAAAATCCTTAGTACCAGGAAACTGATGCATGTTCTCAAAAGATATTTGTCTTTCCCTGGATAACTTTTGACACTGACAAATATACATTCTGCCAGTGTCTGAATTTAATATACTAGATGTGTAAGGATGGTGCAAATAAAATCCACTGTAGGTTTCTTTGGCTTCTTAGCTTAACATATCTCTAGTGGTTTTCTGAGAAGTACCTGACCTATTTGTACTGACCCAATTCATTCTCTGCCCAGGTGGCCACTCATAGGTGGAATGATCTGACAATTTCAGAGGCTCTTTAGAGGGCTAGCATCCGTTGAAACCCTGCTGCCCATTTTCCGGGAGCAGCTAAAACCCTGAGGACTGTGACAGATTTAGCCATTCAAATGGAAAGTCCAAGGGCTTTCATTGCAGTCCTGTGGTGTTAACTTCTTTCCACCATGTCCCAGTTTAGATGTTTACCAGGTTAATCATGAATGGTTTCCTATGCTTCTATATTCAAAGTACAGCTTTTTGAAGTAAATCATTATTTTGCTAGTAGGGGAGCATTCTACATCTAGGAATGCTCAAGTGATTTCTTTTTTTAAATTTTATTGGAGTATAGTTGATTTACAATGTTGTGTTTCAGGTGTACAGCAAAGTGATTCAGTTATACATATACATATATTCATTTTTTTCAGATTCTTTTCCCATTTAGGTTATTACAGAATATTGAGCAGAGTTCCCTGTGCTATACCGTACGTCCTTGTTGGTTATCTGTCTTATACATAGTAGTGTGTATATGTTAATCCCAAGCTCCTGATTGTATCCCCCCAACACACGTTTCCCCTTTGACAACCGTAATTTTGTTGTTGAAATCTGTAAGTCTGTTTCTGTTTTGTAAATAAGTTCATTTGTATCATTTTTAAAAATTAGATTCCACATATAAGTGATATCGTATGGTATTTGTCTTTCTCTGTCTGACTTACTTCACTTAGTATGATCATCTCTAAGTCCGTCCATGAAGTGAGTTCTTTTTTAAGTGGTATAAAATCAGTTTGGTAAATCCAGATTTTTATAAAATGAAGTTACTTTTATAAATAATGAAGTGTCATCTCCACCTTCTGCAGGCAGCATAGAGACGTGGAAATCAGGCGAGTAGGGTGTGCATGTGTGACAGATTTGTGGGTGGTAAGGTTTGTCATTGGAAATACTAGTGCTTCTGATGACGTCCCATGTAGACTTCTCTTAGTGTTGTTACTCCAATGTGGCCTGAATACCAGGAACATCACCCTCACCTGGGGGCTTGGTAGGAAAGCAGAATCGCTGGTTCCAATACGCCTGGATCAGAACCTGAATTTTAACAAGATCCCCGAGTTTGAGAAGCCCTGCCCTGCTGCTTTATTATCCTTTACAGTAGTACTTGAGGAAAAACTTTAATCTCTCTGCCCTTCCCTCTCTCACCAGAATTCTCTTCCAGTGCAGGAAATCATTGCCAGTATTTTTTTTAAAGCCCATCAATGGCATGTTTGAGTACATGGTCATTTGCCATCATCATCAGCTTTGGGGAAAGATAATTTGTGGTTAACAGACAGATGATGTATCTACTTTCTGAGGAGGGAATGCTGCCTCACAGAAAGCCTACAGAACCACGAGCAAAGCATGAGAGCCAGTGAACAGGCTGCAATCCATAGCTGGCTGGTTTGTGCTTTAGCTCGGAACCAGTGGTCAAGTCGAGGGAGAAAATGGGGCCGCTGCAGAATTGTATAGACAATTGTAGACGATTAGTAGACAAAACAAGAACTATCTGTGTCTAGGTCTTTGCTGTAAGGGTGGATACACCTCAGAGATAATGATACTGACATGAAATATAATGATTTTTTTTAAATATCATGCCAGGGGCTTCCCTGGTGGCGCAGTGGTTGAGAGTCCGCCTGCCGATGCAGGGGACGCAGGTTTGTGCCCAGGTCCGGGAAGATCCCACATGCCGCGGAGCGGCTGGGCCCGTGAGCCATGGCCTCTGAGCCTGCACGTCTGGAGCCTGTGCTTCGCAACGGGAGAGGCCACGGCGGTGAGAGGCCCGCGTACCGCAAAAAAAATAAATAATAAAAAAAAATAAAAATATCATGCCAGTGATACAAATCTTCTGGACAGTTTCTGAAAGAGGAGTTGAATCCTGGTGCAGGCAGATAAGTTGAGCTTTTAGCTGAGGACCATTTGTCCTGAGCAGAAGTTATCCTGGAGTATCCACTGATAAGAGGTAAATCGTCTCTTGCTCGTGAATTCCGTGCTCATCTTGCCATTCTGAAGTCTGCACTTCAGAATGGCAAGACGCTCTCCCCACTCGCCTAGCAGTGTCTTGGTGCTGTAATTAGAGAGCAGCTGCAGCATTGAGGCAGAGTGAAGGAGGTGACAGTGAGGGGTGAGGAGGGCAGAGGAGGTGCTGGGGATTTCCTGTGTAAATCCCAACTAGACCGACCATTTGTGTGCCTTTTTTTTCCTCTAACATTGATAAAACCCCTCTTGTATGCAACCTAGCCAAGCTGTGTCATTTCGTTTGTCCTAGTCTTCAGACTTAGATCAGGGACACCCAATCTGATCCGTATCCGTCATAACGCAGCCTCCAGGAACCGGCTCGCACACGTGTGTCACAGAAGCTCAGGTTAGAGTCAGGTCACCTGGGCACTCCGCCATCCTCAGCAGGGCAGTGTGCCCCCTGGCCCTCCTCCTTAACACAGGGCTGCCCACAGAATGCCTTGTTAGCCTCAGTAGGTCTTTATCGTCCCTCCATTATAACCCTGAAACTGAGCGACCTAGAGCTGTTCCACGTTCAGACCTAGAAGCAGGATAACTCGGTGCTGCCCTTGCATGCTTTGGGACTAGACTGCCTGGGATGAAAGCTGCCCCAGCCCTTGGAATTCTATGAGTTTAAGCATCCAGTGGCCCAGTTTCGTTTTTCCATTTGACTGGGAAAGGGAGTCTGCCAGATATAGAGTAAGATTTGAATGTATCCTTAGAAGAGGGAGCATCCTCTGTTTGCGTCTTTGCCTTTCTGAGGCTCTGTGGTGCTAGGATATACACCTCCCTTTCTCCCCAGCCTCCATTCTCCAAATCTGCACTTTCTAGATTGTAACAGCAGCTCTAAAGCCTTAGGTTCTTGCTTATAATCACATTTGTGACCTCACTTGGAAACCATTCAGATGAGCGATGGCCTCTCCCTGGGAATGTGTAGGTGAAGACAGGCCAACAGTCCTTTCCTGGAATCTTGAGAGAGAGGAGCCCTGTGGAAGAGGTTCTAGAGTGGGGCTGGGGGTGGGCATTACAAGGAAGGCTGCTCCCAAAGTGTGGAGTGTGGAGTGGGGAGTGAGGAGGAGAGGGTCAGCATGAACCAGAGACCAAATTTCCCTGGTTAAAGAATTCAGATCAGATCGGCATTAAACGTTCAAAAAGAAAAAGCGGTGATGCAAGAACAAAAAAAAAGTTTCACTGACTGCACTGAACACTCTTCAAATAATCTGGCATAGTTCCAGAGGCTAAACAGTCTGTCTTAAGTGATGGGAACATTAGGTGGACCTCACTTGGCTCTCCCATTGGGGAATAACATCGTTGTTGGTCTTGTATTCTCAATGTCTGGTAAGAACTGGTAACAATAAAGCTAGAATAGGATATGGCCAGTGTGAGTGCGTGGCCAGGCATCTCAAGGCTATGCAGGTCAACGAACAATAAATGAAACGAATGGAGGGACCTGGGTGGGTAATATGACTCAGCACGCTGCTCACCCTTCATGTAACTTGTCTGATGAGCACTTTGTCATACAGTGTGCCTAACTTCAGGGCTATAAAATTTGGGCCAAAGTAATTAGAGAAACACAGAGCCCTTTTGTGGCTTTGTCCTTGCACCTGAGATGGTGAGGGCTCTGTTGTCAGTGCAGGTGATCCAGAAGCTCCACCCCCTCCAAAGGACTTTGTGGGGCTGGGTTATCTCAGCATATAATGTACATGTTTCCGTTGCCTTATTGGCTCCCTGTAAAGCAAAACATTGACAATAAAATGGGTATTTTTGTCTCACCAGCCACTGCCTGGTCTTTGTTCCTCAGCATTTAATGGCTACATGTTCTTCTCTTCCAACTGCTTCACTGATCCTCTGACAAGCAGCCACAAATGGGGATTCCAGAGGAATGTCCAGTCTTTAACAGCAAACTATTATCCTGATGACCCTGTGGAAAACTAGGAACATATTGAATATATCATGGGACAAATTAAGGGTGTGAGACTTAATGCAGCCAAGGAAGTGATCATTGTGCCATATGTCTGGGAGCCTTGAGTGATGCTCAGGACTCCAGCTTAAAGAGTTAGTCATATTGAACATGGTACATTGCAAAAAGAAAAAGAAATTGTACAGTTCAGCACTCATCATTTTTCAAGTTTGATAAAAGAATGAATCCTTTCCAGGCTGACTGCTCCAGTGGACATGAGGTTCAAGGGAACAGACAGGGGTGGCTTAGATGGTTCAGACATCTGTCTTCATGACTCGCCATTGCTCTTCCTGTATCTTGTCACAAAAGTCATGTCTAAGAGACACACTAATTAAATTAAAAAGGGACATCCTGAGGTCCTGGAGTCAGACAGCCTGTGTTCAAATCCTGGCCTCATCCTTTGTTAGTGCTATGACCTTAGATACGTTTCTCAACCTCTCAGATCTTCAGTTTCCTTATTGGTAAAGTGAGAATAGAGGTAGTAGATGCAGGGTACTCAGAACCATATCTTATATATAATCCAAGCTTAGTGTTATGATTATAATTTTTTAACTGTCCTTGATCCAAATGTTTGGTGAGTAGAGATTGGTAAAGTTGGTAAACAGACAGAGAGTGAATATATGGGGTTCGTGGGCCATAGTGATCTCTGTTGCAGCTGTTCAGCTCTGCTGTGGTAGGTAGGGCAGAAGGCAGCCACAGAAAATAGGTAAAGAACTGGCATGGCTGTGTTCCAATAAAACTTTATTTACAAAGCAGACAGGATGTGGCCTGTAGGCCATAGTTTGAGCCCTGAAGTAATGCCTTTGGCTGAATCAAGTCTTTCTCTAAGCTGCCACACTTACATACAGGTTTCCACGCCAAAGCCCGTGCCTTTGTCAGATCTGCACAGCAGAGTTGCCATAGATGTTTAAAAAAACAGATGCTGGGCTGTATGCTCTGTTATTCTGGTTGAGGGTGAGGCTCCGACCATTGGTGTTTTATACAAGCTCTCCAGATGGTTCTACTGAGCAGCCAGGATGAGGACCACCAATGATAAAATATACTGGGGGGCACTTGTTAGAAAAAAGAAAGCAGATTCTAGACCTCTGCCTGCAAATTCTGATTCGATTCTGGCTTCAGGCCCAGGAATCTATATTTTTAACCAGCTCACCAAATGATTCTTATCTTTAGACAAGTTTGGGAAACTCACCCTCCCTTTTCTATTCCTTCTATTAAGTATTACTTGATCTGCAGCTTCTTCCCAACACCTAGACTAGGAGATCCAAGTTAGGGCAGCCCATCATTCTGATGGGCCATGGCCATATTGCTGGGGAAGCCACATATCGGCCAAAGGAGTTACTTCCAGAGTCGAATTTTGAGGTTTGTTCCAGTCTAGAGGGTACGGCCACCATGTGACATGGATTTTCCTGGATGATTGAGTTGAAGTGGTATGTCTCATTTCCAGAGTAAGAGTCCCAGTTTTATACTAAAGAAAAATAGTTCTGGGGACTTCCCTGGCAGTCCAGTGGTTAAGACTCCACACTTCCACTGCAGGGGGCAAGGGTTTGATCCCTGGTTAGGGAACTAAGATCTGGAATGCCATGTGGAACGGCCAAAAAAAAATTTTAAGTAAGTAAATAAATAAATTAAAATTTAAAAGAAAAAGAAAAACAGTTCTGCACCAAGTGAGGAGATAGTTTAGGGCCAAAAAGTCTTTCCATTTTTTTTCTTGTGTATAGAGGATACATAGAAATTATACAAGACCTGACATTTGTTTATAAGTGACATAACTGTAAACTGGTGGGAGGAATACCCAGGCATCCTATGAGGGCAAAGGAAGTCTTTGGAAAATAGTGTTCATTTGAAATTAGCGCTGTTTGGTTATTTCTTGCCTCTCATCCCAAATCGAAAAACAAATAGCAAAGGGAGGAGTATAGGTATGAGACTCAAACCGGCTTTGAAAATTCTTGTACAATAGAAATAAAGCAGGTAATATGTATGTCAATATCTGGTACCAAAATAATGTTGTAATATTAATAGTCTGAAACAAAATCCTTTTTCACAGTCACTACATTAGTGAGGCAGGTGCTGCTGAATGCCAACAGCCATGTCAACCCTCTTCTCCCCTATTGGCTTCCACCAAAGAGACTAGAAAATCTCACTTTCCCAGCTGACCCTGCAGCATGGGCTGGCCAGGTGACAGCTCTGGCCACTGAGACTTGAGCAGAAGTCTGAAGGGTCCTTCTGAGAGAGCTCTGGTTATCCTGGCAAAATGTATATATGCCCCTTCCCACCCTCCCACCTTTCCTCCTGCACTGACCAAGCCAGCACATCAATGGAGGTGGAAAGAAGATAGGGGACAGAGCTCTTTGGTGATTTCTTTGACCTATGCTCCTTTTTTGGTTCGCTGTTTACGTGACACACTCAAGTACCTTCACTGCTTAAGCCACTCAGAAATTCTGTTACATGCAGCCAAAAGAATTCCTAACTGAGGTATGTAAGTTACATTTTTCTCTATAACAGAGTATGCAATGGTTAAGAGACATGAACGCCCTAATAAAGTGATGTGAGCCTTCTTACATCGTCTTAACATCATGAATGAGCCAGCAAGCCAGGAAGGCCCTTTTCTGACAAGTTTTTTAAAAAACCACACACTGTTCTATCTACTGGTCAGAGGCAGGGTTGCTTCTATTAATCATGGGCAGAAATTTTAAAAGAAAACGTAATTGTCAACTAACATGGTAGCTACTTGACGAAAACAGTTTTTAAATGCTCTTACAAATGGTAATCTTGATATGTTACAAAATCATTGGATCAGTAGATCCCAGTGAGGCTGGGTCAGAAGAGGTGGCTCTTCCAAGATTTTCATGGCTTTCTGTACTGGATCTGCTTTTTTTCTCTTTTCTTTTTTTTTTTTGTCTCATTCATATTTATTTAACTCAATATAACATACCTTTCTTATTCCTCATAATTTTTGAAACATCCTGGTAATGCTTTAACTGCTATTTATTAGTTTTATCACAGTGTAATAGTGGATAATATTTATTATCTCCTCCATATAAACTCCTCAAACATCCAATTAGTTCTTACCTTCTTGTAATTCAACATACCCATATTCATCTACTCTTATTTTCTGATCTCCTACTTGTACTGGATCTTCTTTTAGTTCGACTTGCAAGGACCATTCCTATAGTTGCTGGATGATCATAATTACTAACTAATAACTATGGCTGTTATTTAATGGAAGCAGCTGGTACAGTGGAAAACGCAAGTTCAGACCCTGCTTAAAACCTTCTACCTTTGCAAACTTGAGCGTATTATGTAATATCTCTGTGTCTCAGTTTCCTCATGTGTAAAGTATGGACAATAATTCATTGGCTCTCAGCGTTACTGAAAGGACTGAACTAAATTATTGTATGAAAGAATGCCAGCCACAGATCCTTTAACCTAGTAAGTAGTTGCTAAATTTCCCCTTTCCGTTGTTAAAGCCGCAGCTTGGATGTCTACTCTTGCACAGCTCAGCCTCTGAAAGTAAGGGCCTGGGAGCTGCTTCCTTTTGCATTATATGTCCATCATCTTAGCTCACTTTGAACATTTCTCCCTGTGTCTGGTCTATCTTCACAGCTGCTGAGCAGTAGAAAGACACAAGCTAGGAATAAAGAATTAGTTTTATTCTGATATGTTATGGAAATGGACCAAAAACCACCTAGCTACATGGCCATCCCATTACCTTTCTCTGAACTTCATCCAGAAATAACACCCTGAGTGGGAAAGAAAAATTAACTACCACCTGTAGACATTTGGGAGCGAGAAAGGAGATGGGGGTGTGGGGAGGATGATTTGGTCTGTAGGAACTATATAAAGTGGCATTATGGTGACTCTTCCATTAGGAATGGGTTCTCAAATCTGTGAAAAATGCCTCTATTGACATTTGGGTAGTGTCAGAAGTAGCCTAGAACATTAAATTACCCATATGGAGAACCATTCACATGTGATTTGGCCTCTACAATCCTGAGCAGTAATGCATACATGTGAATGTATAACCTAGAGAATGGTATGTAGTGTATACTAGAGAGCGCATATGCTGATCACGGTTTTATCAGAAAATGTGACTGTGGACAGGTCGCTTCTCTGGGCCATTTCGGTGACCTGCTTAAGCAGGTGGCGTTCATACACACACCATGAGAACTCTCTGGGAGAGGGGCCAGCTGAAGACCCTCACGTTCGAGACCCCGTTTCATGTCGCTGCTGGAGCACGGACTCAGAAGGAGGGTGACAATCACTGCGTAGTGCTTAACACTGACTGCTGCTGTCTCCTACTCGCCTCCCATGCCTGCGGCCCATACAATCTAACGGCTCGTGAATGAATGCACACACAGTGCAATATGCCTCTCTCCATTTGTGTACGCCATTCTTTGCCTGTGACTCTGTCATTCACCTCGAAAGAGTATGTAAAAAACACAAGGCTACACTATGGAGAACAGTATGGAGGTTCCTTAAAGAGCTAAAAATGGAGCTACTATATGACCCAGCAGTCCCACTCCTGGGCATATATCTGGAAAAGATGAAAACTCTAATTCAAAAAGAGACATGCACCCCAGTGTTCATAGCAGCACTATTCACAATAGCCAGGACATGGAAGCAACCTAAGTGTCCATCGACAGAGGAATGGATAAAGAAGATGTGGTGCATACATACGATGGAATACTACTCAGCCATAAAAAAGAATGAAATAATTCCATTTGCAGCAACATGGATGGACCTAGAGATTTTCATACTAAGCAAAGTAAGTCAGACAAAAAGACAAATAGCATATGTTATCACTTATATGTGAACATGATGCAGTGAAATTATTCACAAAACAGAAATAGACTTACAGACATAGAAAACAAATTTATGGTTACCAAAGGAGAAGGGGGTTTGGAATAAATTAGGAATTTGGGATTAACAGATACATACATATACCTTAACAGATACCATACATAAAATAGATAAACAACAAGGACTTACTGTATAGCATAAGAAATCATATTCAATACCTTGTAATAACCTATATGGGAAAAGAATCTGAAAAGGAATATATGCACATATGTAGATATGTATGTATATTCTTTGATGTACACCTGAAACTAACACAATGTTGTAAGTCAACTATACTTCAATTTAAAACAATACAGATAGATAGATAGGTACATACATACATACATGCATTAAAAAAAGAATGCTGTTTATAAACTTAATGAAATTTTAACATTGCCCGTATTCATGACATCAGAGCCATTCGCCAAGAATCTTAAATTTCAGACCTGAAAAATTGAATGCATAACACAGTAAAACAGAGGTGGGTTCATCCGAAGAGCAAGTCTGGAGCAGGTTTCTGGAAGAAGAGAGGCCTCCCTGGGGAGAGCAACCCATGTTTGCAGCACTGTCTTCCAGCACGGACTCCTGGAGCCCTTCGTGGGAGCCAGAGCCTAGGAGGCTCCGTTCGGCCTGTGCTCTGCGTGTGAAGACAATGGAAAAGGCCAGTCCTTTAGTTTCTCTTGCCTTAGGCGGGGAGGGGCTCATGTACAAACTCTGGACACTCAGAAAGGCAAATGCAAAGAAATCGTGCCTATCCTGAATTGTGGTAAACCCCAGACAAGTAAGAAGTTCCTTCCTTTACCCTCTGAAGAAATCCAGCCCAGCTTTCTTAGGTGTGCACAGAGTACAGTCATTTGAGAGAATGGTCACAGGTTAAACATTAGTGCACTAACTGTCCATTCAAAATGATCTTTTAAAACAGAATTTCACAAGACAGGAAAGAACTTCGCTGACTTTCAAGCAGGTAGACCAGTGTGTTGCAAAACCAATCAGAAATGCTTAAAGAATCAAGCCTTCTATTAGTTTAAGAGTCACACCAAAGGCAGGACCCCAGTGACAGCTCTCTCTAAGAAAGATAGCCATAGAACTGTTTACATGGGAATAGGATTGTACAAATGCAACATCCACTACCCAAAAGGAATTTTCTTTTTGTTGAAAAGGCCAGTATGTGGTATATATGGGGTGGGGAACTGAGCTACATGATATTTTTCCATTTACAGACAGTGGGCGATTGGCTCAGAGGCTCGTTGAATATACTCGGATGTCTTCTGACTAGATTGGCCTGGAAAAACCATTTTGTGTTTTCCCCCTTCTGGAGATAGAGCTGGTCACATCACCCATTTTGCCCCACTGCTTTCAATTTGGCGAACACCAAATGCAGGTGCTCCATCTCTAAAGCGTTGATTTGGTTGAAGGTGGAGGATGGCACCTCCTGGAAATGTTTAAAGTTACAGTTTGAGGGAGTATTTTTGTCCAGCACAATTATTTTGTTTTGACCAGTTTTCTTTACATTTCCCTAAGGCAAATGACAAGACTACCTTTAACAGCTAGCCAGCTTTGGAAATTTTTTCTTTAATCAGTCACAAAGGAGAAAGCCCCCTGCTGCCAGGCAGAGAAGGGAAAGAAATGGTTTCACTTCACCAAAAAGAAATCCTCCAACATCTTGCAATACTTTTCCTTTAAGAGCCTCATTTCTCTTTCTGCAGCTGCTTTCATCTCTTTGATACATAAGGGTACACTAAGTTGAATCTATAAACAGAACCCACTAATTAAGAGTAATTGCTTCGGAGATTGGTCCAGACGATTCAGCTTTATATGCGTGTTCTTCTCAGATATCCATTAACTGCTAATAAGATACTACAGATGTGCCAGTCTGTTTCCTGTTTCCGTCTATTGTACCTTTATTGCCATATATGGACCAATCGGATGGGCGGAACAATAAGTGGATGTCCTTTTGCTCCCTGAGCATGTCTCAAAGGAATGTTTGTTATTAGATTGCTTTTTCTGTTTAGTTTCACATCAGTATGTTAATACAGAAAACATAACAGTGAGAAAGTTTTCTGTTGCTCTTCTTTTCTTCACTTCTGCAACCTAACTGGTTTAGTGTTTCATTAAATCCCTTTGTATAGATTTTCTTAAAGGACGACGTAGTGCAAATATGCCTGAGCACAGTGAGCAGAGGGAAAGTGACATTCTTCCTCCTGCTCTCTTGAAAAGAAGTTTCCATCTAAATGTTTTTAAGTACTTAGAAATTCAGCATGAATATCATGTTGCTATATTTGACTGATTTACACTTGAGACTGGGTAAAAAGCCTATGAATTATTCATTCCCAAGTGATTCTATAAGCCAGAACACCAGAAATCACATTCCCTGTTGAATTTTATAAAGTGAAATAGTTTAAATACTCTCTAGACATGTGGATATCTATAGAGTTGGTTTTTTGAACTGCTGTGCTTTCAACTCACTTGCCTTTTTATTTTAGGATAATTTAGCTAAAGATCTTACCCTTTTCATGCAGTAAACCTGGTTAACATATTTTTAAGTTGGTCCAAAATATTATGCTATGAAGTACATTAGAAATAGGTACATTTTGTTCCTCTTATGTACAAAGATATTTTGTTGTGAAGATAAAACAACAGAGGGGAAAATAATTATTGGCTTTTTCTTTTATTTCTGTGGAACTAAAAGTGAGAAGAAGTAAATTACAATTTATTAGACAGAATTAACTGCTATACCTAGAGAAGAAAACAAATACAGTATTCCATGAAACTATATATGTATTTTTCATTTTATAATTATGTATATAATATGTAATATGTATACACACCCAGGCATGTGCACACGCAGTAATACCAACCAGGCTGGTGCATTAAAACTAGTTGTAATATTAAAGGATTCTGTATAGTCCCTGTATTCTGGAGTCCACAGATTTGAGTCTTGGCAGCTAACTTTTTATGGGAGTACATTAAAATCATTTAAAATGTTACTTAGGGCAGTAACGTTTTGACCTATGTGCTCATAAGAATTCATAAACTGAATAAGGTCTGATGGGTTCACTAGCTGGATGACACTTCCCCCAAGAATATCTAAAGCCTCTAAAAATATGTGGGCAAGCCATTTGAGGCAAGAGGAGGAGTAAAAATCCTCAGGGGAAAAGTACAGAAGAGTTTTTAATCTATCTATGGTTAGGTACCATTCATTCCTGCTTTCATGGAATTCATCACTTGTTCTGCGTCATGATCCAGACCACCCAAATAATAGCCACGGGTGTGTGTGTGTGTGAGTGTTCAGTAGGGGAGAGGCATCCTGAGTTATCTTTCTCCAGGAAACGTGCTCAGCAATTCTGCATACACAGAGGCACAAGCAGAGACACGTCTGGTTTTGTGCACATCATTCCCAGACCCTTAACGAGACATTTCCAAGTCAGGTTAGCCATCAAAAAATATCACTTTAGCCATCAAAATATCACCAATATTGGGATTAGCATGAACACACTACTGTATCTAAAACAGATCACTAACAAGGTCCTACTGTATAGCACAGGGAACTCTACTCAATATTTTGTAATAACCTATAAGAGAAAAGGATCCAAAATATATATATAACTGAATCACTTTGCTGTGCATCGGAAACTAACACGACATTGTAAATCAACTACACTCCAATAAAAAAGAGATAACAGTTCAAAAAGGAAATATCACTAATGAGCACTCTGTCCTCCAAAAGGTGGCTCAAAATTTCATTCCCTAGTAAGAACACACAGAGATGATTTCTTCACTGAGTATAAAGTACCCTGACTCAAATCCATTTGTACAACTTCTGCCTTTACCAAAGAAATGGTCAGAAGGTGACAATTCAATGAAGTTAGGGTTGGAAAATCATGCTTTGAATTTCTGTGGGCATTGGGCTGATATAAAACAGTAATGAGAACACATATATGGCTGTAATTAAGCAATGTGAATATCTTCTAACTTGTTTTGGTAAATATAGTTGTTAAGAATCTTCTATTTCTCAACACTTGGGTAAGCGTGTATTAAGTACCAACTACGGTCTGACCACACAGACCTCGGCACTGAGAAGACAGCAGGGTACTTGCTGGAAAGGATTCTTCTCCCCAGGGGAGCTTGGGTCCAGTGGAGGGATCAGCAAACTCCGATTTTCTTCGTCTGCTCAAAATATTTTTGTTGGGTTCTAAAATGGACAGACCTGTTGGGGGTCGGAGGGAAGAAATAGTTTTGATAGAAATCAAAATACATACTTATGTTAAATTGGAGACTACCCATAAAGAAGCAAAATGTAAAATATGGGCTAATTAATGATACCATCTTTCTCCTGGTGATTCACTATAGAGGATTTGCCCAAAAGGAAAGCTCTAAGCACACCTGTCAGTTAAATGGTTTTGAGGAGGCAGCTCTGTTCGTGAGAGGGATGAAGAAGAATTCAGAGACTACAGTAATTTAGGAAGGGGGAGGTCACGATTTGGCCTTGATGACCCCTGGCTGTTTATCTGCTTCGTCTGAATTACGGATAACTTTTCCTGAGCCAGGATTGGGATGGGGCAAGTAGGGTGCTCACCTGGGACACACAGTCTAAGGGGGCACCAGAAAGTGCAGCTATCAAGCTCATATTTTAATGCAAAATTTTTCTTTAAAAAATCAAAATTGCGAATTCCATGGCTGTTCAGTAGTTAGGACTCCTCGCTTTCACTGCCAAGGGCCCAAGGTTCGATCCCTTGTTGGGGAATTAAGATCTCACAAGCCACACGGCATGGCCAAAAAATCAAAATCAATGCAAAAAATCCACAATGAAAAAGCACCAAAAATTGAATAAGATCAGCTCAGTATTGTCATCTACTGTTCACTTTGTTCATTGTTCATCACCAGGCAGGTTTTATTGTGTGTTCTGGTCATGCATATCTGTGTCACATCAACCACATGGATAATGTCTGGGACATTAAGGACGAGGCTGTGTCTGTTTTGAGATTCCTCATTTCACCCCGTGTTGTACATTGTACACAGCAGTTACTCACAAAGTGCGTACAAATCAGAGGGCTCGGCGAATTAGAGCCCAGAACCTGTTGACATTCACTGAGCCTTCTGAAGACCGTGTCTCTAAAGAGATACGTGAAAGAACGTAGAGAACCCACACTACAGGAAAGCCTTTTGCATTGGAGGGCTTATCTTTGTATACCTTTCCCTTTTATTCCATTCATTCTAAATCACTCTGTTCTGTGATCATACTGATTTGTAAGGAGCCAGCCATGTTGGAGTGCACAATTAGAGGTACCTTGTTTTATTCCGTTTTCTATAGGGTTGTGACTTGTTTTAACATCAGTTTGTGCTCATGAACATCTCAGCTGGTATGCACCATAGACACTTCAGATTAACTCATCCAAAGCAGCATTCCTCCTCCTTGAAACCTGTTGCTCCTTCTCTGTCCCCATCTTGATGAAGGGCACCATCATTTGCTTAGTTTCTAAAACCAGAATTCTGGAGTGGACCTTGATTCTTTACTCTGCTTTAATGCCCGGTGTCCAGTCCGGGTCTTACTCTGTCTATGTTATACCCCATTAATATCCTTTGGGTTTACCAAGGCCATGGACCACGTCTCAGGGTGACCATGGCCATTGCCTCTTGTCCAGTTGTTCAGCCTTCAGTCTTTGCTATCAATCCATTCTCATTCTCCACACAGCTGTCAAGGTACAATGCAAGTCTGATAATGTCACTCCCCTTCTTCAAACCTACTAAAGAATCACTGGCCATTACCCTTAGGAGAACAGTCCAGTCTCCATAACAGTGTGTTCAGGGGCTTCTCCATTCTAGTTCCTTCCTTTCCTGCCTCATGGGACACGATGCCCCCTGACTGATGCCCTGCATTTTCCCTCTTCTGTGCAGAAGACCCTTCCTCCAGCTCAGTTCTCACCCTTCCCCCACCAGCCCTGGGTTGCTTTAGGTGCCCATCTCTGTGCTCTCATAATATGAGGCACATGACTCTGTCAGAGGATGGAACAAACCCTTATGGGTGGTCTTTTCCCCCACTAGGCTGTGAGCTACTTTAGGGGTATGTGTGGCCTGAGCGTGTCTTGTCTTTTCATGTCCTAGCATCCACTGTAGGACCTGTCACATAAGCAGTCATTCATGAAACTTGCCCAATTCATCCAATCACTTGTTAAATATCTCTTTCTCGCAGTCACTCCCCTTCTACGCATTCTCATTGCCATCTTCTAGTTTAGATTTACATCACTGTGTTCTCTCTATACTCCCCCAATACATCTGTCACCCCCTCATCTCTATCTGCCCAGTTCCTTCTTGCATCTTTCATATTCATCATCCATGGTCTCTGCTCCGTCAAGTCTTTTCTGCTTTCCTACCCATGAAAGTAACCCCCCTTCTCTGACCAGTTTCTTCCCTCCCATCCCCACGCCCATGCCCACGCCCACGCCACACGCATGTGCTTGGTGTGCATTCTATTGCTGTAATTCACTTATTGGTCACCATTCCCCGTTTAGATTGTGGGCAGGGATTGTTCCTCCCTCACTCTGTTCCCCCACAAGTCTAGCTCAGTGCTTTGGTCATAGAAGGGGCTCAGAATTGAATTGGAACTGAACGGAATTGAATAAACTATCCATTTATGAAATAATTTGCTTTAGAGTTGCCAGAATTAAATGGCCGCTCCAGTGGCAATATTACTCTAACTCATTCACTAATATCATTTGGTCCACTGAGGAGCTAGTTAATTAAGTAGGTGGATTAAAAATATAATCTGCTAGAGGAAGAGTGTTTTGGCAGGGACCCATATGCTTTTTTTTTTTTTTTTTTTGGAAAAGCATGATGATTTTTCAGCTCTAATTTCTCTCACTTTCCACCCCAAATAGCAATAGGACTCTCTGCAGATGACTGTTGATGGCTGACTTTCGAATCCAGGGCCATACACCTGTGTGCCAGATGTGCTCTGCAGGCTGTGTGCTAGCCCAGTGCATCTGCAAGGCATGCCCCGTGCTGGCTCCTTTCTATAGGGAAGGGGGCTTGGGTCCCCAGCCTTTTTTACATGACAGCTTCCCTGGTGCTTGCCTGTTTTCCTTAACTTAAAACCCCCTTCATTGAATTTCAGTGTCTTGGGTGACCTTTGCCAACACAGGAGGCCTTAGTGCATTTGCTTATTCGTGAGTCTGCTTTTTCTCTACGTGTTTGATTTTTGCCTGGTGCTTTTTTTGACTTGCATCACCACTTGCAGGAGTGCTGTTTGGTCTTCTGTAGCCAAACCAGCCACATCAGCATCAGTAGTGGTTAATAGCTGATCCAATCCTCAGGATTTCCATGTGGTGCCTGAAGAGGGTCACATGATATTGAATGTAGCTTGAGCTTGAATGAATGGGATTCGATAACAAATGGGTCTGTATTGATGGGCACTGGAGACAGGATAGCTTTGTGCTCTTCTTTGTTTCTGTAAGAATGCCTCTGCAACCGAATCTGGCCCATTGCTATGCCAATGTGCTAATAGTTGTGGAATCTCATTCATCTCAACGGAGCCCAGTTAGCCCTGGAATCCCATCTGTTTGAGTGGATGCAGTAAAATGTCATGGAAATGTGGCCATTCATTCACATCACCAGCTTTCTCGCTGTTAATTTCCCTTCCTTTTAAGAGACTCCCTCAGTTGCACAGATTCTTGCACCAACTGGAAAAAAAAAGGCATTTGGAGTTTTCACTTAGTTTTTCATTTTGATTTTAAAGTGCTTGTTCACGAAGAGAGAATTAAACAGTTACAGAAATACACACAGAGTCTAAATGGAGATGCTCTCATTCCTACAAACAGATTCAAAAAATGCTGCAGCCAGATTTTTCAAGTCCCTCTTAGCATAATGCCCAAGGCTGTGTTTTGGCCCAGAGGAATTTTTAGGCTGAATTTTTTTTTTCCTCCTGAAAATAGAGTTTAAGCAATGGAAAAACAGAATGAGTCTTAAGGAGAACAGGGGTAAAAGGTGCTGTCTCTCACAGACAGCTGGACGGACACAATAGTTAAGAATGTGGCAGGCACTTGTAAAGTCAGTCAGTAGGAAATAATGACCATTTTCATACATTTGTCATTTCCTTAAGAAATTTCCTAAACTGGCTTTTAAGAAACTTGACTTTTAAAAAAGAATGTATATATGTACATTTATGTATTTAAACACACATCTGATATAAATAGATAGGTGGAGAAATAACATAGAAGAAAAGATTATTGGTTAAAAATAAATAATGAGGGGGCGGGATAGGGAGGGTGGGAGGGAGGGAGATGCAAGAGGGAAGAGATAGGGGAACATATGTATATGTATAACTGATTTACTTTGTTATAATGCAGAAACTAACACACCATTGTAAAGCAATTATACTCCAATAAAGATGTTTAAAAAAATTAAATAAGTAAATAAATAATGAGGAAAAAGTGTATTTTGCTCTGTTCTGGCCTAATCGATCAAATATGCTTAAAGCTATCAAGCATTTTCATGGTCTCAACACTATTAAGAATAACTAGTGTTTCCTAGATGCCAGGCACAGTTTTAAGAACTTTATGTACGTTGACTCATTTATTCCGTGTTACAAATTTGTGAGCTGAGTACTGTTATTGTTGCCATTTTGTAAATCAGGAAACTTGAGACTCAGTGACATTGAGACATCACCCGTTGCCTCATACAATAGCTTTTCCATCACTTGTTTCCTAGATTAAGATTCACCTGTTTATTTGCAAGGTATGAATTCACAAAGCAGTGCACCTACCAGTTTTAATCACACATGCCAGAACTAATGCAGCAGACTCTTGTTGATCTACAGTGTCTGTAATTTGACACATTCTGAATTTTAAAATTTTCCAACATGTGGATATCTTGATTTTGAAAGAATGTAACAATTGATAAATGGCATTTTACCCCCATCGCGTGATTTTTGTACAACTGAAATTAAATACTTTAAACATAATTTCCTCCCCAAATACATAAGCAGCTAAGGATCATTACAGCTCATGCATTACCAGCCAACTAGCAAGATAGTACTGCTATATTTTCTTACAAGCTTCCCTTCTCCTAACTCTGTCCTGGGGACTAGGCTACTATGATTTCACCTGGAGCTCACACCATCACTTTGTACCATACATAAAACAGAGTCATGCTTCGATTATTAGAATGCTGTGATTATTAAAGTGGTAATGGTTTTAAAATATCCTTTTATAATAATCCCGTGGCTCAGATTCTTACTATGTTACAGTGCCTTGTAAACTCTGTTCTGTATTCAAATGAGTGCTGCTGGTTTCAAAGATGATCCTTGGAGAAGCTGTAGACCTACTCCAGCGGTGCTACAGGTGATCACAGTGTCTTTGGAATTCTTCATTTTAATTGCCTCTGTAGCAAGCATTAGTTTACTTAGGAGGGTGACCACTCTTCACCCTTGGGATAGATTTGCTTTAAAAATATAATTTCAAAAGAAATTCCCAAGGTCAGTGCCTTAATACAGTACCATTTTATTTCTTACTGTTGTCACAATCAGATGCACGTCAATAGGTCCGGGACCCAGGCTCCTGCCATGTGGTGGCTCTGTTCTCTCCTAGGCTGTCAGAGTTCTCACTGGACCCTCTGCATGCAGCCAGCAGGCGAGAGAAGAGTACAAGAAGGAGGTTTGGGGACCAGGCCCAGAGGTGGCACACGTCATGTCCACCCCCACTGCATGGCCAGAGCTCAGTCTCATGCCTGCACTGAATTGCAGGGGATGTTAGGAAATATTGTCTCGTTGTGGGACTAGAAGGAAAAGGATATGGGATTCGGCAAGAACATAGCAATGTCTCTGCCATGTTAACTCTAGGGGTGTTCTCTCCCAAAAAGGCATTCCAAAAGTATCTTGAATAATAGCAGCATAATCTTTTTTTTAATTGAAGTATAGTTGATTTACAATATCGTGTTAGTTTCAAGTGTACAGGGATATATATATGTGTGTGTGTGTGTGTGTGTGTGTGTATATATATATATATAGAGAGAGAGAGAGAGAGAGAGATCCATTCTTCTTCAGATTCTCTTCCCTTATAGGTTATTACAAAATATTGTGTATAGTTCCCTGTGCTATACAGTAGGACCTTTTTTACATACAGTAGTGTGTATATGTTAATCCCAACCTCCTAATTTATCCCTCCCCCACCCCTCTTTCCCCTTTGGTAACCATAGTTTGTTTTCTATGTCTGTGAGTCTCTTTAGACATTTCTCCAAAGAAGACATACAGATGGCCCAAAGGCACATGAAAAGATGTTCAACGTCACTAATTATTAGAGAAATGAAAATCAAAACTACAGTGAGTGTCACACCTCACACCAGTCAGAATGGCCATCATCAAAAAATCTACAAACAATAAATGCTGCAGAGGGTGTGGAGAAAAGGGAACCCTCCTACACTGTTGGTGGGAATGTAAATTGGTACAACCATTGTGGAAAACACTATGGAGTTTCCTTAAAACAATAAAAATAGAGCTACCACATGATCCTGCAATCCCACTTCTGGGCATATATCAGGAGAAAACTGTAATTCAAAATGATACATGCACCCCAATATTCACTGCAGCACTATTTACAATAGCTAAGACATGGACGCAACTTAAATGTCTATCTCCAGATGAATGGATAAAAAAGATGTGGTACATATATACAATGGAATATTACTCAGCCATAAAAAGGAATGAAATAATGCCATTTGCAGCAACATGGTTGGGCCTAGAGATTGTCATAGTAATAAGTAAACCAGACAGAGAAAGACAAATATCAGATGATATTGCTTATATGTGGAATCTAAAAAAAAATAGTACAAATAAACTTATTTCCAAAACAGAAAGAGACTCACAGATATAGAATAGCAGCATAATCTGAATAAGTTGCTGAATCACTTACTATAACTGCCTCAGAGGAAGAGTGCTCTTGGAGGCACATTCTTGTAGATTTCTTCTACTGGTTTTATGTTTTATCCACGTTGCATACATGATTCCATTCAGATGACAGTAGCAAAGCAGTTTCAAGACTTGTTGGGTTTTGTCTGCCAAGCCTCTCTTATGGGTTTTTCTGACAAATAGATGGAGAGGCAGAGGCCGGGTCCTGTGAGGGGATTGGAGGCCGTGCAACAAAACTGCCAACCTTTGGGAGAAGAAAGCCTTGGGATGATTTAAAAAGGAAATAAGCCATTTCCTAATGTGGAAGACCAAACTTTAATCTTGAAGGGAGTTTAAATGTTTCATTTTTCTTTTAGGTACTATCTTCTTTTTTCTCTCTCAAAAAGAATAAAAGGAGATATTTCAGAGATGTCTTTATTTGCAAGAAATAGGTTGCCACCTTTTCTTTCTGCTACTCCCAAGTCTCTTGAGAACCATAGATAAGGTAATTAAGTTAGTCATGGAAATTCTTACTAAAAAGAGGAAACCAAAAAAAAATTTCAAAATAAAACACTGAAATTTACTATTTTTGTTCCAGACGCTCTCTAGAGACACACACATGCACACATGAATCCTCTGACTCCTTCCTTTACCTGCCTCCATTCTGTCCATTTCAGGTTAAATAGCTCTATCACATACTTACAGACTCTGGCCATTTTCCGGGATGCTCTGAGGCTGCAGATAAATAAGTGACCACGCACGATTTTTACATGACATGGCAGGAAGGCAAAAGAGTCAAATCAACATTTTAAACAGGTGTTCGGGAGTGGTTGTACATTCTTAACAAATACACCACACTCTTACCTCTTCTTTTGTGTGGTTTTATTGTTGTTGGGGGGGTGGGGGGTGGGGGGCGGGCTACCACACTGTGTGGCTTACGGGATCTTAGTTCCCCGACCAGGGATCAAACCTATGCCCCCTGCAGTGGAAGCGTGGGGTCCTAACCACTGGACCGCCAGGGCAGTCCCTTTGCCTCTTCTCTTGGCATTGCTCTGACCCTTGGCCTCTTCTAGAGCCCCCATCTTCTCTAGAACTGGCATGGCTGGGCATCGTCTCTGCTTCCCTGGTGTAGGGCATTTTAGTAGCCAGTGGTGAGCATCTTCAAGTTTCTCTCCTGGACCAACACCACACATTGGCTTTTTCCTCCACGGGGAAAATTCTATTTTGACAAAACTGATAAACTGGTTACTGGCTCCAGGATAAGGAATATATCAGTGTTTGTGGTTTGTGTTCTTGACCAGATACTTTCAGGCTCAGAGTGGACTGGTGTATTAGTTTCCTATTGTCACTATAACAATTGACCACAAACGTTGTGGTTATAAAACCACACAGGGGCTTCTCTGGTGGCACAGTGGTTAAGAACCTGCCTGCCAGTGCAGGGGACACGGGTTCGAGCCCTGGTCCTGGAAGATCCCACATGCCACGGAGCAACTAAGCCCCTGCACCACAACTACTGAGCCTGTGCTCTAGAGCCCACGAGCTGCAACTACTGAGCCTGCGCGCCACAACTACTGTAGCCCACGTGCCACAACTACTGAAGCCCGTGTGCCTAGAGCCTGTGCTCCGCAGCAAGAGAAGCCACCGAAATGAGAAGCCCACGCACCACAACGAAGAGTAGCCCCTGCTCGCTACAACTAGAGGAAGCCCACGCGTAGCAACAGAGACCCAATGCAGCCAAAAATAAGTTAACTAATTTTTTAAAAATGACACACACAAATTTATTTTCTTACAGCTCTGGGGCTTACAAGTCCGAAATCAGTCTCACTGAGCTAAAATCAAGGTGTCAACAGGGTTAGTTCCCTCTGGAGGCTCTGAGGAGAGAATCTGTTTACTTGCCTTTTTTAGCTTCTAGTGGCCACCTGCATTCCTTGGCTTTTGACTCCTTCTTCCAGCTTCTCAGCAAGTCGCTCCAGATTCTTCTTCAATCATCATATCATCCCTTCTCCTCTTCTGTAGTTAAATCTCCCATTCCCTTCCTCCTGTAAGGAACCCTATGATTACATTAGGCTACCAGATAATCCAGGATAATCTTCTCATTTCAAGGTCCTTTTTTTAAATTTATTTTATTTTAATTTTATTGAATTATAGTTGATTTACAATGTGTTAAATTTCTTCTGTACAGTGAAGTGACTCAGTTATATATATATTCTTTTTCATAATCTTTTCCATTATGTTTTATCACAGGATATTGAATATAGTTCCCTGTGCTATACAGTAGGACCTCGTTGTTTATCCATCCTATATATAATAGTTTGCATCTGCTAATCCCAAACTCCCAATCCATCCCTCCCCCACCCCTCCCTCTTGGCAACCACAAGTCTGTTCTCTAGGCCTGTGATTCTGTTTCTGTTTCATAGATATGTTTATTTGTGTCGTATTTTAGATTCCACATATAAGGGCTATCATATTGTTGTTTGTCTTTTTCTCTCTGACTTATTTCGCTAGGTCCATCCATGTTGCTTTAAATGGCATTATTTTGTTCTTTTTATGGCTGAGTAATATTCCATTGTATACATGTACCACATCTTCTTTATCCATTCATCTGTTGATGGACATTTAGGTTGCTTCTGTGTCTTGGCTATTGTGAATAGTGCTGCTGTGAACATAGGGGTACATGTATCGAGATCCTTTCTTTTAATTGCATCCACAAAATCCCTTTTGCCATATAAGATACTATTCCCAGGTTCCAGGGATTAGGACATAGATACCTTTGGGGGACATTGTTCAGTCCACCATCGCTGGCTCAATGCAGCCATTCTACAGAGGCCTAAGTCCATGCCTTCTATGGTCTGAATGGTTGTATTCCCCTCAAGTCCACATGTTGAAATTCTAACCCCTGAAGTAATGGCATTAGGAGGTGCAGCCTTTGGGAGGTGATCAGGATGAGAGGGCAGAGCCCTCATGGTTGGGATTAGCACCCTTATAACAGAGACCCCAGAGATGTAGCTTGCTGCTTCCACCCTGTGAGGATACTGCAAGAAGGCACAGGCTATGTACCAGGAAATTGAGGGCCCTCCCCAGGACAGGACTGTTGATCAAGGCTGGCACCTTGCTCTAGACTTCCCAGACCTCCAGAACTGTGAGAAATAAATTTATATTGTCCATTAACTACCAGAATATGCTATATTGTTTCAGCTGCCCAAACTGACTAAGGTAATGTCCTCTTCACGGTAACGCAAGACTGTAAGTCACCGACACTCCTACTTCTCCAGACTTCCTTCGTTGGTCCCCTAGCTCAAAAATGTCAAACTCTCCTCATTCTCTTCCATCCTCTTCCCCGTTCCACTTTTCTCAGTACATGTTCTTGTGCATGCCTCTTTGCGGAGCTAGTTTCGTGTGTATAAGTATCTTGGTTACTTCTTTTTTCCAAAAGGTTGAATATTTTAAGTAGCAAATGTAAGTTTATTGACAAAGTCCCTTCCAAGGGGGGGAATAAAAATAGATAAGAATATTAAAAGTACTGCATTTAACAATTTAAGGAAATGCATGAGAAGCAAAGAAGAGAAGGAAGTTCTCTAAATATGAGTAGAGGACAAGAGTCCAAGGCCTATGAGTGCTCAGGACTCAGACTTGATCCTGACAGAGACCCCCGGAGGTGAGAGTCCTTCCAAGAGAAATGGCTACAGGGTGCCATGGGGAGGCTAGACCCTGTGTTCAGGGACAGAGGCCAAGAAAGCCAGACATACAGGTCAATCTAGGCTCGGACCTTGGGCATAGATCAGCAGAACCTGTGTGAACTGACTCTACCGCCGTTGGTTGTTTGGTTGGTTGGTTGATTGGTTGGTTGGTTTATATACCTATTTCTCTTTTTTAATTATCAAGGTGTAATTCACAAAACATACATGTACCCTATTAAGTTGTACAATTCAGTGGTTCTTAATATATTCACAGAGTTGCTTCACCATCATCACTATCTAATTCCAGAACGTTTTCATCTCTCTAAGAAGAAACATCATGCCCTTTAAGAGTTGTTCCCTAGTCCTCCTCCTCCCAGCCCCCGGCAACCACTAATCCACTCTCTGTCCAAGGATTTGCATATTCTGGACATTTCATATAAATGGAATTTTATAATATGTAGCCTTTTTTTTTTAACATCTTTATTGGGGTATAATTGCTTTACAATGGTGTGTTAGTTTCTGCTTTATAACAAAGTGAATCAGTTATACATATACATATGTTCCCATATCTCTTCCCTCTTGCGTCTCCCTCCCTCCCACCCTCCCTATCCCACGCCTCCAGGTGGTCACAAATCACCGAGCCGATCTCCCTGTGCCATGTAGCTGCTTCCCACTAGCTATCTACCTTACATTTGTTAGTGTATATATGTCCATGCCTCTCTCTTGCCCTGTCACAGCTCACCCTTCCCCCTCCCCATATCCTCAAGTCCGTTCTCCAGTAGGTCTATGTCTTTATTCCTGTCTTACCCCTAGGTTCTTCATGACATTTTTTTTTCTTAAATTCCATATATATGTGTTAGCGTACGGTATTTGTTTTTCTCTTTCTGACTTACTTCACTCTGTATGACAGACTCTAGGTCTATCCACCTCATTACAAATAGCTCAATTTCGTTTCTTTTTATGGCTGAGTAATATTCCATAGTATATATGTGCCACATCTTCTTTATCCATTCATCCGATGATGGGCACTTAGCTTGTTTCCATCTCTGGGCTATTGTAAATAGAGCTGCAAGGAACATTTTGGTACATGACTCTTTTTGAATTTTGGTTTTCTCAGGGTATATGCCCAGTAGTGGGATTGCTGGGTCATATGGTAGTTCTATTTGTAGTTTTTTAAGGAACCTCCATACTGTTCTCCATAGTGGCTGTACCAATTCACATTCCCACCAGCAGTGCAAGAGTGTTACCTTTTCTCCACACCCTCTCCAGCATTTATCGTTTCTAGATTTTTTGATGATGGCCATTCTGACTGGTGTGAGATGATATCTCATTGTAGTTTTGATTTGCATTTCTCTAATGATTAATGATGTTGAGCATTCTTTCATGTGTTTGTTGGCAGCCTGTTTATCTTCTTTGGAGAAATGTCTATTTAGGTCTTCTGCCCATTTTTGGATTCGGTTGTTTGTTTTTTTGTTATTGAGCTGTATGAGCTGCTTATAAATTTTGGAAATTGATCCTTTGTCAGTTGCTTCATTTGCAAATATTTTCTCCCATTCTGAGGGTTGTCTTTTGGTCTTGTTTATGGTTTCCTTTGCTATGCAAAAGAATATGTAGCCTTTTATGTCTGACTTCTTCCCCTTAGCACAATATTTTCCAGATTCCTCTGTGTTGTAGCATGTATCAGTACTTCATTCCTTTTTACGACCAAAAAATATTCCACTGTATGGAGAGGCCACTTATTGTTTATCCATTCATCAATTGATAGAGTCTTGGATTGTTTCCACTTTTTGGCTGTTTTAAACAATGCTGCTATGAATATTTGGGCACAAATTTTTACTTAGACATATATTTTCAGTTCTCTTGTGCATATACCCAGGAGTGGAATTCCCAGGTCATATGTTAGCTCTGCTTGGCATTTTGAGGAACTGTCAAACTGTTTTCCAAAGTGGCTGCACCAGTTGATGTTCTTGCCAGAAATGTTGAAGGGTTCCAATTTCTACACATCCTCTACAACACTTGTTATAGTTATTCTCATAACCCACCCGGAAATTTTGATTGCATGATATCCCAGATACTTTGTATAACCCGGGAAGAGGGAGAAAACCCTAACAACAATAGACTGAATTCCCTTATATCAGGATGTATAGGGATTTAGAGTCAAATCAAATCTAAAGAAATTAAACATTCTTCCACACCTATAAAAATGTAAATATTTGTTTATTTGGTCTGTTCTTTTCTCTGAAGTATCATGAGTCTATTATGGTGCTTCCCAACTTTTTTCCACATTATGCTACACATGGGTTGATAACATTTGCCGGATAGAAATAAAAACAAAAATAAACAAGTGGAACCTAATCAAACTTACAAGCTTTTATACAGCAAAGGAAACCATAAAAAAAATGAAAAGACAACCTATGGAATGGGAGAAAATATTTGCAAATGATGCAACAGGCAAGGGCTTAATCTCTAAAATATACAAACAGCTCATACAGCTCAATAACAACAACAAAAATAACCCAATCGAAACATGGGCAGAAGACCTAAATAGACATTTCTCCAAGAAGGCGTACAGATGGACAAAAGGCACATGAAAAGATGCTAAACATCACTAATTATTAGAGAAATGCAAATCAGAACTACAATGACGTACCACCTCACACCGGTCAGAATGACGATCATTTAAAAGTCTATAAATAACAAATGCTGGAGAGGATGTGGAGAAACGGGAACCCTCCTACACTGTTGGTGGGAATGTAAGTTGGTACAATTACTATGGAGAACAGTATGAGGTTCCTCAGAAAACTAAAAATAGTACTACCACATGACCCAGCAGTCCCACTGCTGGGCATATACCCTGAGAAAACCATAATTCAAAAAAGATACATGCACCCCAATGTTCATTGCAGCACTATTTACAATAGCTAAGACATGGAAACAATCTGAATGTCCAGTGACAGAAGAATGGATAAAGAAGATGTGGTACATATATACAATATATACATACAATATATATATACAATGGAAAACTACTCAACCATAAAGAAGAATGAAATAATGCCATTTGAAGCAACATGGATGCAACTAGAGATTATCATACTAAGTGAAGTAAGTCAGAAAGAGAAAGATAAATACCATATGATATCACTTACGTGTGGAATTTAAAATACGACACAAATGAAGCTATCTACAAAATAGAAACAGACTCACAGACATAGAGATCAGACTTGTGGTTGCCAGGGAAGAAGCGGGAGGGAGAGGGATGGACTGGGAGTTTGGGATTAGCAGATGCAAACTATTATATATAGGATGGATAAACAACAAGATCCTACTGTATAGCACAGGGAACTATATTCGATATCCTTGGATTAACCATAATGGAAAAGCATATAAGAAAGAAGAATGTCTCTATGTGGATAACTGAGTCACTTTGCTGTACAGCAGAGATTGGCACAACATTGTAAATCAACTCTACTTCAGTAAATCAAAAATAATAATAATAGTAACATTTACATGGCCCATGGTAGCAAGCAAAGGAATCTGCTAATGGATGAATGCATTGAGTCAGGGGCTCTGTTCCACATCCCCTACCATCAGGCCCTGCCAAGCCACCAGAGCCTGAGGAGAATCAAAGATACAGGCATATTTCTAACCCATTTTTAGAAAACTAACTGGAAAGCTTTATTCTACTGAATATAGCTGTGATGTTTCTTTTGACCTCAAGAGGTAAAGGTAACCTGAAATGAAAAGAATATTGGACAGGATAAGACCTGAGCTATGGTAACTTGTCTAGCCAAGGAGCTTTTTCTCAAGGAAGCTAACAGCATGACAACTGTGTCCAAAAATGGGCACTGATCCTTCTCCAAGAGGATCCAGTGTGAATGGAGTATGGACCAAGCTACAGTGACTGCAGACAGAGCTAGATCACGGTTATGCAGTGATAGTTTCAGATTGTCTGTCCTTATTGACATGAGCACAATGCTAGCACCCAAACGCAAGGGGACAAGATCCAGCCATTGAGGAGGGGGCAGTTGGCATGAGCTAGGTAGAGAATCTGGACCTCAGCCAGAGGGTGCTGGGGAGTGGAGGGGGAGTTGATCAGTGACAGGGATCCTGTCTCAACTGAGAAACTGATGAGAATGAGGGCTTACCTCCTGTAGCTCAGTGGCAATTGAACTGCAAGATTCATTCAAGACCCTGCTTGCCATCACAAGAAGCACCATAGGTGCCTTAACCTGCTTCATCTAAGACTGGAGGCCAACCTTAGTGCCAGAACCTGAGCAGATGTAGAGTGGACACTGGTAACTCCTGTGTACAGTGCCCAGATGTCCTGTAGCAGCTCTGACAGTCTCCATTCCTTATTAAGGTGGAAACCATGTGACCATTTCATTTTTTAGGCAACCCAAATAATTCAGTGTGCCTTAAAAATTCTTGCTCTTTTGTTGTCTTGATTTTGTAAATTTGTTCAGAATACATTTATAGCTAGTCCTCACTTTCTACAGTAGATAAACCCCCTAAAAGTTATAAGCATGTTATAACATTTAAATGTTAATAAATATTAAATACATATTATTTACATTCACTACTTTGGGGACTCTATTATGATCTCTGTTATATGAATTTTCAGGGTTTTTTTGAAAGAATAAATATGCAATGAATTTATTTTCATACGACAATGTATATGCATACAGACTGAGTATGATTATGGCAAGGTAACTATGCCTTTATTTAAAATCTCCATATTATTATAAACAGCAAGGGTCCAGGGACCTCAAAGGTGTCTCTTACTTTAGCACTTCTCTAGCACTGTGCCATTCATGAAATCCTACTTGGTAACATTATATCCATCTTAATCTCAACATGCAAGTTGACGTTATATCAATAGTCATTTATCACATTCAGCTGAAAACTAGCCACATCTTTCAGAAAGGGAAGAGTTAAGTACTGGGCTAGTAAGATTCTTCTGGGGTCTAAGATCAAGATATACAATTTGAGTTTTTGTTGTATGAAAGAGTGAACAAAAATATAAAACAGTGGAACGGTTAAAGACTCAGGACTCACAAAAATTGGAATGCTGTTCTTAACACTAAAGATAACCTTATTTCTGTGAAAAATGTCATGACTATTTTAATAGGAATTGCATTAAATCTGTATACTGCTTTGGATAGTATGGACATTTTAACAATATTAATTCTTCCAATCCATCAGCATGGGATATCTTTCCATTTATTTGTATCATCTTCGATTTCCTTCATCAATGTCCTGTAGTTTTCAGAGTATAGGTCTTTCTCCTCCTTGGTTAAATTTATTCCAAGTATTTTATTCTTTTTGATTCAATTGTAAATGAGATTGTTTTCTTAATTTCTGTTTCTAACAGTTCATTATTAGTATATAGGAATGCAACAGATTTCTGTATGTTCATCTTGTATCCTGAAACTTTGCTGAATTCATTTATTAGTTCTATTAATTTTTCTGATGGAGTCTTTAGAGTTTTCTACATGTAGTATCATGTCATCTGCAAATAGCTTTACTTCTTCCCTTCTAATTTGGATGCCTTTTATTTTTTTCTTGCCTAATTGCTGTGGCTAGGATTTTCAATACTATGTTGAATAGAAGTAGCAAGACCGGGCATCCTTGTCCTGTTCCTGATTTTAGAAGAAAAGGTTTCAACTTTTCACCATTGAGTATGATATTTGCTGTGGATTTGTCATATGTGGCATTTATTATGTTGAGGTATGCTGAAGAAATAATTCTAAAATTTGTTCAGAACCACAAAAACCCCGAATACCCAAAGCAGTCTTGAGAAAAAAGAACAAAGCTGGACATATCATACTCCCTGACTTCAGACTATACTACAACTACAGTAATGAAAGCAGAATGTACTGGCACAAAAACAGACACATGGATCAGAATAGAGAGCCCAGGAATAACCCCCCATGCATATGGTCAACTAATCTACAAGGTTAAGGAGGCAAGAATATACAATGGAGAAAAGACAGTCTGTTCAATAAGTGGTGTTGGAAAAACTGGACAGCTACATGTAAAAGAATAAAACTAGAACATTTTCTCACACCATATACAAAGATAAACTCTAAATGGATTAAAGACCTCTATGTAATACTGAAACCATGAAATGCCTAGAAGAATACATAGACAGTACTCTCTTTGATATTGGTCTTAGCAATATTTTTTTTTTTTTGGATATGTCTCCTCAGGCAAAGGAAACAAAAGTAAAAATAAACAAATGGGACCTAATCAAACTTAAAAGATTTTTCACAGCAAAGGAAACCATCAACAAAAATGAAAAGTCAATCTACTGAATGAAGAAGATTTTTGCAAATCAGGGGTTGATAACCAAATATATAGAGAACTCAATAGCAAGAAACAAACAGTATTATTAAAAAATAGGCAGAGGACCTGAATAGGCATTTTCCCAAAGGAAATGTACAGATAATCAACAGGCCCATGAAAAGATACTCAACACCACTAATCATCAGGGAAATGCAAATCAAAACCACAATGAGATCACCTCGCTCCTATAAGAATGGTTATCATCAAAAAGATAAGAAATAATAAGTGTTGGTGAGGAGAAAAGGAACCCTTGTACACTGTTGGTGGGGATGTAAATTGGTGCAGCCACTATGGCAAAGAGTGTGGAGGTTCCTCAAAAAAATTAAAAATAGAACTATCATATGACCCATCGGTTCCAGTCCTGGTATTTATTCAAAGAAAATGAAAACACTAATGTGAAAAGATTCATGTACCCCAGTGTTCATAGCAGCATTATTTACAATAGCCAAGATACTGAAGCTACCAAAGTATCCATCAATACATGAATGGATAAAGATGTGATATATATACAATGGAATATTACTCAGCCATAAAAAAACAATGAAATTTTGCCATTTGCAACAACATGGATTGACCTGGAGGATATTATGTTTAGTGAAATAAGGCAGACAAAGAAGGACAAATACTGTATGTTTTCACTTATATATGGACTCTAAAAAATAAAAGAAATGAACAAATATAACAAAACAGAAACAGACTGAAAGATACAGAGAACAAACTAGTGGCTACCAGAGGGGAGAGTGTTGCAGAGAGGGGCAAAATAGATAAAGGGGATTAAAAGGTACAAACTACTAGGTATAAAAATAAATAAGTTACAGGGATGTAATGTAGAACAGAGGGAATGTGGTCAATATTTTATCATAACTTTGTATGGAGTTTAGTCTATAAAAATATCAAATTACGGTGCTATACATCTGAAAGTAATGTAATATTGTAAGTCAACTCTAGTTGAAGTTTTTAAAAGATAACTTTAGAAGCACAATTACAGCTATTATAACTCATTTTATCTGTTTTTTTTATCCAATATTTTGGTTTTATGTTCTTCTCTGCCTCATGTTTCTTTCTGACTTGTGGTTTCTCTAGCCTCATGATTTCTGCCAACTTATTTTCCTGTGTGTCTTTCCGTTTCTGTGCAGGTCTTCTCTCTGTGTCATTCTTGGTGTGTTGAACATTCAAAACAAATCAATACTAATACTCTAATGGGACAGGTGAGTCACCCTCCAGTGTAAAGACAGACTACTTCTAGGTCACCTCATAGGCTGCTAAGCAGCCTGTAGACAGCTCACTGTCCCTTGAGAATCTGTGGCTGACTCTCCCTTGAGAACCAAAGCCTAGTCCAGTCATTCTGCTTGCTTTGGCAGAATTCCGTGATACAAAGCATGGAAACCATTGTACAAGGAGTAGCCCGCTGCCACTTTTCTCAAAAACGAGCAATGACACCACATTTGGGCCTATACATACTTCTACCTTATGTTTTGGAATCTATGTGAAAAGACCTTAGGTGAAAGCTCTCTCTTAGGAAGTGTGTACAAGGCTAGCATAGGTAACAACTTTGGGTTGAACGTTGACACCCTAAAATCCATATTTACACTACTGTTCCCATAATTTATGAGATTAAAATCTTAGAGTTTTATACATTCTAACATATGTACATTTCTGCTTATTTTCTGAAAGTCGTATTTCTTTAGCAGATGGGATCTTAATAAACGTGCCCTAAAAGGGAATACAGGGACATTTTGTATATGCTTTTAAAAATGGATATTCAGCATGCCAAACGACCACCTCCTGATGCAGACAGGGATTCAGATTTCACTCTCTGCTCACTTGGTGTTCTAAGGGACTCCTCTGACTGCACTGTTCCCTCTAAATGACTCTATTGTATCTCTTTCATTCCCAAATTAAATCAAAAGGAGGTAAGAAATAATCTCTTTTGGCCAAATTCAAGTTACTCATTGTGGCTTCCCTTTGATTTAAGCTGAACATAATTTCATCAGTAATATTTATGCTGAAGATGGCAGTTATCAGAAAGGCTACAAAACTACCATGCATGTAAAACTGACTTCTTTACAGCCATGTTTCTTTTCTATCAAAACAGCAGCAAAAGCAATTCACAGGATTTGTGCTGAGTTTAGCATTTTTGCTGAAAACAGGTACATGGCTGAATGCATTTGAGAAATTTTAAGTGGCACTACCCGGAACCAATGTTTTAAATAAATAGGGAGGTTTGAGCTAAAATACACTAGGAAAAGAAGCCATATGCATGTGGTGTCTGTCAAAGCAAAGATTTCCCCCACAAGAAATTCTAAATCAGCTAAAGAAATACAGGAGAGTTTTCTGTTCTCCATTACAAGAAATTTAAAATCCATCTTTTGTTCACTTCTGCCTATATTTTTTTTATGTTAGCCACATCAGCCGTGGTGCCATTAAATTTCAGTAGAAGGAAATGGATACAATGTTTTCTCCAAAAATCTTGTCTGTTTTGTTGCATCGATTACATTATGAAGGCATTACCATGTAAAATTAACACTTCTCACCACATTGTTTGGCTTCTATATTTTAAGGTGGACTCTACCAAGAGTTCCGTCTCCAACTTGGAGTCATCAAGAAAGCACGTATCAAGTCATCAATACATTAACTAGCATTTTTAATTATCCAATGTGCCTGTAGGTGCATGGCTAAGGCAAGTCAAATCCCATCTTCATTTTATTTATTTATTAGTTGAAGGCATTTGACATAGTCCCAGGGCATGTCCATGATGGCAGGTCAAATCTCACTTCTTTTGTTCATTTTCAGATTGAGACCATTACTGACTTTCTCTTGCCATATAGGAATAACAGTTTAGACATTGAATTAACCTTATCTCAGCTGGGGTCTTGAGTGAACCCTTTTATCTTAGATTGTTCTTTAACCCCCTTTTCATAGAAGGAATTTCAAGCTGAAAAGGGTAAGGAATCATCCATTCAAACTTTCCCAAACTTATTTGAATACGCTACTTTTTTTCTAATTTAGTGAATTTCTAGTGAACTGAAATATACTAACAACATGCCTTTGTCCCTACTCTTTCCCAGATCTTTACTAAAATGATAGTCATGGATGTAAAAAGTATAAGCCATTAAAGTGAGCAAGAAACACGAGTGATGCTAACTGCAGACAAGAAATGGCAGCAAGTTCTTTGAAGATGGAAAGTAGATAGGCAGTAGTGAATAAATTAGCAAAGGATAGAAAGCAGACTGCTAAGTGCCTAAAGAAGGAAATGCAAAGAAGAAGCAAGGAGATACAAGCTGTAGGTTTTTGGACAGTTCCAGAGCGTAGAGGCACCAGATACCTGGAAGGATGAAAGTGATGACTGAATACAAAGATAGGTTGAACTTCTGAACAAGGGGGCAGTTAAATCTGCTCCTCTCCCTTTTACATCCTGGTGATTACTTTAACCTAATCTTGGTAGGAAAGGTAAGTCTATTCTTTGAAGAAAATAGAACTAGAGAGGTTACTGTGTTCTGGATACCAGGCATAAATGTGGAGTGGAGAGGTGCTGTTAGGCTGAAAACAGGAGGAAGAAGTGAAAGACCATATATTTAACTATTTAAATATATTTACTATATTTAATAGTAAGCGCATCAGCAGCCCTGGCTTCTTTTCTCCATGCAACTACCAGGTGGCTTTTCAGTAAGGCTTTTCCTTTCCTCTCCATCCTGGGCACAATTTAGAGGATTTCTCGATGAAGTTACCAAAGGGCCTCTAGGGGAGGAAAAATAGTTTTTCCTCTACGCTTCTGAGTTCTTGGCTGAGACCCCTGTAATAAATGACAGAGTAACAAGAGAAAACCAACAAAAGTTTATTAACATGTATACCTCACGGGAGATAGCCAGAGGAAAAATTGAGTAACACTCTGAGGTGGCTTAGAATTCAGGACTAAACACCATCTTAATAGGGAAAAGGGGAGGGGTGCCTCTTATGGGACAATAAATGACTTTTAAGAACGATGAGCAAGCCCTTAGCAGAATAATGGCAGATATGATAGTCTGTGACAAAGTCTGTCTGGGTGTGGTATTGACTTCTCTCTCCTCTCCTGTGATAAGAGTCAGTCCTTGATGGCTGATGAAACTCCCAGGGAGGGGATTTATGACATTCATCTTCCTTTTGAAGGATCTGTCTTTAGGCAGATAAGGAGGGTTCAGCGGAAAGCCTCTCCTGATTTTACTGTTTTCCTGGTGTCTGCAACTCAAAGTAATCAATATACCATAGCAGCTTATTTGAGGTGGCATGCCCTGAACTCCTACAGTCGTATTTTGAAGTGGCATATTTTGCAACCTTTCAAGCCCCAAATAAAAAGCCTATAAACGTAACATCTGGGAAGTCCCACAAAGAAATGTCCCAGTTTGATCACTTTTTCATGAAACTCACCCATTTGACATGTTTGCTCATGAAAATGGACCTTGCAATAAGTTTTCCCTTTTAGATATAAATGGACAGTGCTAGAATTGGGCAGACAGTACAACTGAGAAATGCATGCTGTATTTAAAAAAATAACAAAACGGGAAAAAGTGAAAAGAAACATAGTCGATGTAGAGAGCAGAATAAGACAATAAAAAGTATTCTTAATACTGTAAAAGGTACTCAGAAAAGATAAGACATTCATGACAAAAAATCCCAGAATGTATAAAGAAGAAAAAACACGAAAAATTCTTGGATGTTAAAAATATGGTAGTATAAATATAAAATTCAATAGAACAGTTGGAAGTCTACAGTGAGGATATCTTGCAGAAAGTAGAACAAGTGGATGAAGAAGTAGAATATGAAAGAAAAGAAAATTAGAGAATTAATTCAGAAGGCCCACTATCTAAATAATAAGACTTCTAAATGGAGAGGAAAAAAAATATGTCAAGGAAGATATTATTAAAGGAAGCATAAAATAAATTTTTTCCTAACAGAAGAACATGGATCATGAGATTGAAGACCTCTACCAAGTGCCTAGCACAGTGTAGGAAAAAAGATCCTTAGGGGATAAAAAGAAGATTATAAAGGCTTCTAAAAAGGAAATATATCACATATAAAAGATCTGAAATCAGGAGAGTATTAGAAATTTCCAAAGCAATGTGAAAAGCTTGAAAACTAGTGCAACATACTTAAAGCTCTAATTTAAAAAGTTATTTCCAATGCACAATTTTATACCTAGCCAGACTATCAAATAAATGTGAAGTATAGCATCAAAATATTTTAATACATGCAAAGACTGAAAACATTTACCTCTCATGCACCATTTCTCAGAAATATCTTGGGGCAAAAGCCACCCAGCTGAAGAAGTAAACCAAGAAAGAGGAACACACGAGCTCTAAGAACTAGGTGTTCCAAAAAAAATATAGGAAAGTGATAATAGAAAGTCCTAATTATATCAATGTCTGAGGCTAGGAAAGCAGCCAGTCAGCCCTGGAACAGGAGAAATGTCTCCAGCAATGGAACCCATATGTCATATGACATGTCTGACAAAATTGTCCGAGAATTGGGAAAGAATTCATAGATACAAAGAAAAGTAATCAAATTATATAAACAAAGCAATTATTAACTCCAGAAAAACAAATTTTATAAGGAAAGTACTGTAAGTATAGTACATTATGTGGCTCAGCTGTAACAATATAATCTAGTCATAGTAATGTAAATAATTTTCACTTTTAGAACTGTGATGAAATTATTTTAAGAGTAAGAGAGGAGGGAGAGTTTTGTATGTGTGGGCAATAGCCTAAGAGAACAAAATCATATGTATTGTAGAAACCAATAGATAATAAAGAAAATTTTACAAAATTACAAAAAAATAGTCTAAGTACATTATCTAGAAATGTAAGTAACAGAAAAAAGCCCAGCCAAAATAGTTTCGAGCAGTTGCTGCTACGGACAGGAGTTTAAGGATGGAGAAAATGGGCTGCTCTTTCTCTATTAATCTAAAGCAGGGGTCAGCAAGCTGTGGCCCATGGGCCAGATTCAGCCAGCTGCCTGTTTTGGTAAATAATGATTTATTGGAACACAGCCACGCCCATTTGTTTATGGATTGTCTGTGGCTGCTTTTGTGCCACAAGAAGTCAGCACAAAAGCAGAGCTGAGTGGTTGTGACAGAGACTGTATGGCCTGCAATCTAAAATATTTACTTTCTTTACACAAGAAATCGGCCAACCTCATGTCTAGAGCAGTGGTTTTCAGATTTTAGCTGCATCAGAGTCATCTGGAGGGCTTGTTAGGATACAGATAGCACCTCAGACTTTCTGACTCTGTAGATCTCGGGTGGGGCCTGGAAAATCTGCATTTCCAGTAAGTTTCTGGGTGATGCTGATGTGCTGGTTTAGGGACTGTGCTTTGAGAACCACTGGTCTAGAAGAACTATCTGCCTTTTAAAAGGCATATATAAGTATCATGTTTATATAAAATAACTTCTAAATGTTTAGAAATATAAGCTTGGAAGCTTGCATGGAAATTTAAGCTTAAATACATAGAAAAGCAACCTCCAGTAAATTGTGTGACAAGCAATGATTAAAATGTAATTTTTAAAAAACTTTTTAGCTGAACACAAACAGTAACAAATTACACCAAAGCAAATATAGTGTGTTGTATTAATAATAAGATCTCACAGATACAGATATAAAGATTAACTGTCCCCAGGACCCCTGCCCCTCCCTGACACGTGTCATCCAGGTGGCTGGTGGGTAGACCTTTCATGATACCTCCTGCCATTCCACTATTTATCAGAGACGGATTATTGCATAACAACTCCAATGACTTTAGACAGTTATCTAAAGTCCTATCTTTTTAATTTTCTCCTCTAAAATATCATTTTCACCTTTTATGTTTCATTTAATGTCTTCATGTAAAACGTTTGTTTTCTGGGTAACACAAGAAACGTGATTTAGAACCTACTTCTCTTCTCTTGACCCCTTTCACAGATGATGAAACTGAGACGCAGGGAATCTCATGGGTTTTAGATCCAAGACCCCCTGATGCAGTCCCCACTTCCTTCCCCTCTGCCACCCCAGCTCCTGTTTGCTTTGCCTCAGGTGGTGCGGGGGGAAGAAAACCCAAATGAGCCCAAACTCAAATCAGGCGTGAAGAAAAAAAGCACTGCTAATACCAGTGACCATCTTTTTCCTAAAAGCTTGAAACAAAGGAAATTCTCTGCTTCCAGGAATAGCCTTAATCAGTCACATATGTGAACACAGACCCAGTGACTGTTCAGACAATTTTCCACCAACATAACAGGATTTTCCTGGCACATTGATCTTTTTTCTTCTTGCCTAGTATCAGTATAAGTAGGTTTTTATTTTTATTTTTTAAGATGCTAGGCATAATACCTGACCTTTTTCAACGAGAGGGACAGGATACGGAAAATCTGTGGTGTTTGAAAGCAAAGAGAAATGAAGGATTACTAAGGATAGAAATAGTCCCTGGTTGGTAAAACAAACAAACAGCTTTAAAAATCTAAGAATTGTGCCTTGGGGGGCCAGGTTTGCTGAACTGTCAGCTTCACCAGTTAATGAGGTAGTTTGTCTAATGGAAATAGAAAAGACCATTTATAACAATGCTGGGCTTTGTCTGTGTGATTTAAAAATCAAATTGAGTGGAAACACAGCAAATACTCAATGCTGTTGTTTATTTTCTAATTAATTTACTACAAACTACAGAATAAAGTGTTCAGCGTATTAGATGGTCTGTGATTTTTAGAAGAGAAAGCACTGAAAACATTCACCTCTCATAGTCCATTTACTTTCTTTTCATCAGAGAAACAAGTTATCTTTTGAGTTTGAAAAGGACATTGATATGTTGAGGGACATCACTTTTGGAGTTTAGTGTGTGATATAAGTCAGCCGGGAATGCAGTCTCCTTTGGAAGACTCAGGGGAGTCCAGGGGAGCCTGGGACCACACCGTCTCCCTGTTGACGATGTTCCGGTTTCATATGAACAACTCCAGGCATCAAGGGGAGAAGGTCATCTGAGTGAGGACAACCGCTCCCATCGCAACTGCACATGGACTCTTTGTTCTGTAGGGACAGAACAATGCAGGCACTCAGTATATGTAAGCACAGCATGGCCGAGGAGAAAGGGCAGAGATGGTAGAACCAGCCAGATCTCGGTGCAGATTCTGTCTTAGCCGCAGGCTGATCCTCTGACATTAGGAGTAAGTCACCTAAACTCACTGAGACTTAGTTTTCTTATCTGGAAAATACGGATCATAACAACTGCCTCTTAGGGCTGTTCTACGGGCTAGAACTTAGAGCTCACAAGTGAAGTGACTGACACATGGTAAACAAATAAATGGAAGTTATTATTGATCAGAACATTTTCGGGTTTGCAGAAACCAAACTGAGAAGTCAGTAAGCTTTAACGAGTCTTTGTCCTCAGCTTCACCCGCATCCTGCCTTTACTCCTTTATTTCCATGACAAACGTTTTAGTCCTAATGTTCTTTTCCCAGGACTGCTGTGATGTGGTCTCCTCCCTGTCCTGTCCCCAAAGCCACTAGTTCATTCCAGCAAGCTGGGTTTTCAGAAACATATCATTTGATGGGGCGACACATACAGTAATGGCAAACTTGCCTAATGTTTACTATTTACCTGGTATTTACTCTGTACCAGGCACTGTTCTTCTCTTGGTATTACCTCATTATCTCATTTAATCCTCACAACACCCCTCTGAAATAAATTCTACTATTATCCCGATTTTACGATAAAAACTATTGAGGGGTAAGATAATTGCCCAAGGGGGCCGAAACGTGATTTGCACCTAGGCGGTCTGGCTCTGGTATCATGCTCTTAACCACCACTCTCTGCTGGCCTTGAGATCTTGTTCTTGTTTCATGCCAGATGGGTTGACATTCAGGGCTTGCCATTCAGTGAGCACCAGAGTTTGGGAATTTTAGTGAATATTGGTCCACTGTCAGCCTACCCTAGAATCTATTTCAGTGTCAAGGAATTCTAAGTGCTGAGTATCCCTGGAATGTCCTTCCTGGGCAACAGGGCAATTGAACCCTCCTTAACAATATGACCCCAGTTAGCTGTTAAAGCTAGAAACTTCATGAGGGCAGGAACCACAGTAGCACTGTCCCACACTGTGTACCTCCAGTGCCCTATATCAGCACCTGGACATAATGGCACGTTAGGATTTGATGGATGTATGGATAATTGAACGGAGACCAAAAGATGGATGTTGCTCTCACAAGAAGGGGGTATACTGTTTGACATTAAGGAGCTGATATAAAGTATTCCACTGATCTTTAATGGCTGTGTCTCTTCCCTACCTTTCATTAGGTTATAATTTTCCCTCACAATTATATTTATCTTGTTGAGTGGGTCATTCCAAACAGCTGCATAAAATCTGAAGTTGGAAGGTCCAAAGTCTTGTAAGCACATAGGTTAGGACAACATTAAACAATAAATTTCTCTAAAAGAAGCAAGAAACAAATTTCATTCATTCATTCATTCAACAAATATTTATTGAGATTCTATTGCCTGTTAGGTACTCTTATAGGAGCTTAAAACATAGCTGTTTACAAAACAGAGAAAACCTGTGCCCTCCTGGTGAGCACATTCTAATGGGGGAGATGGAAATAAACAAACACTCCCATGTGTAATGGATGCAGTGCCTGGAGAAATGTGAAGTGGGGGAGGAATACCGGGGAAATGGGGAATGACAGGGTTGGGGGAGGGGTGTTACTTAATCAGACAGGGTTATTTTGAAATTGTGTAGAAGTTTTATTCTGTATTAGAATGTGAGAATTTAAGAAAATTAAGGTAGTGAGTGTAGGGGAACAACTGGGAATTAGGAGTCCCAGATTAATATTAGAGATTTTTCAGATAATAACTTGATAAAGAAGAAAATATTTTTTGTCCTGTGAGATATATGTGTGTATATTTTTTTCTTACAGGATTAGCAGCTCTGGACTATTAAAGTGATAGCATTTCCCAGCCTTCAACTGAGAAGCTGAACAAAAAAGCCACCCCTCCTGTCATCAGCACAGCAAAATGAGAGGTGGAAAAACCAGGCTGGGAAGAAGCAAGGGCATCTGATGAGCCTTCTTGCCTTTGGCCCAGAACACAGCTCAGACTCCACTCTCTCTCTCAACTGACCTACCCCACTTTGGTGCAAGGCCTGGAGTGATGTGTTCCTGCCCCAGAGCACCTTTCATTCTGTGAAGCCCAAAACATGACCACCAGTAGCCACGCATGTCCCGTCCCAGCGGTGAACGGGCACATGACTCACTATCCCGCCGCACCCTACCCATTACTCTTCCCACCGGTCATTGGCGGACTTTCCCTGCCTCCCCACCATGGACTCCACAGCCATCCTCCGCCAAGTGGATGTAGCACCCCATCACCTGCGAGTAAGTACCATTTGAATCTTCTCTCTTTTCTCTGGCTTGATTGGCTTAATGGACCTGAGAAAACACAATGGTTCATATCCTGGGTGAGTTCTCATTTCGTTGGGTGCCAGTTTCTCTTGGTCTAGAACTGTACCTTTGGTTCTATCAGCAGAAAGGTAATTTGAAACCAGATAAATGGTGAATTTGAGAATTTGGTCCGTTCAAAACCACATTGGTAATTTGTTCTATTAGTTAAAACGTAAACACAAATATTAATCAGGAGGTGTGACCAATACACCTGAAGAAATTGTCCACTTGATAAATAACATGAACAGTGAATTAGATGTTACTATAAAAATCACTAATGATAATCCTGAATTTAACATCCATTTTGGTTGTGAGGTCTTCTTTTGAATCTCTTATGCATTTCCTGGATACAGATAGAATCTGTAATTGTTTTCAGCTTCCCAGGGATCTTTGCTACCAGTTCATACCACATAAGCTTTTTAAATGTCCTTGAACACTTTTGGCTCCTTCAGCCATTTCTACCTCCAGTCTTCTCTAAAATATTGGGTACTATAAGATAAAGTATTTCGAGTTAGAATTCTTCAAGACCGATATGACTCATTCATAGAAAGCACCCATATTATGGGATTTTTTAAAAAAATAGTTCTGCCTATTTAAGGACAGGCTGTGGTAGCCAGCACGTCTTCCACCTTGTAGAAACAGGTTTCCTGGTTTGACATCTGAAGGTAAAAGGCATGTGGATGCTGCATCAGGGCATCTGCAGCATCTTTTTTTATTTTTAATTAATTAATTTTTTTTTATTTTTGGCTGCGTTGGGTCTTCGTTGCTGTGGGGGGGCTTTCTCTAGTTGCGGCGAGCAGGGGCTACTCTTCTTTTTGTTGCAGTGCATGGTCTTATTGCGGTGGCTTTTCTTGTTGCAGAGCACAAGCTCTAGGTGTGTGGGCTTCCGTAGTTGCAGCATGCAGCCTCAGTAGTTACGGCACACAGGCTTCAGTACTTGCGGCACATGGGCTCAGTAGCTGTGGCTCACAGGCTGTAGAGTGCAGGCTCAGTAGTTGTGGCACACGGGCTTAGTTGCTCCGCGGCATGTGGTATCTTCCCGGACCTGGGCTTGAGCCCATGTCCCCTGCATTGGCAGACAGATTCTTAACCACTGCGCCACCAGGGAAGTCCCAGCATCTTCTCTAAGTTCTTTCAGGTTCATAACTTGGCACGAGCTCTTCAGAGTTCTTCCTGCTGATTATTTCGCATTTTGCTGCTTTTTTAGGTGTTCCTCCAAATATTGGCTTGGTCTTAGAAGCTTGTCCTTTCAATTACTCCCTTCACTTTTCTGTATTGTGGTCTTTTCTCCTTCCTCCTGCCTCCTTAGCTCACTGGGAGCATAGAGCTTGCTCTACCTAACTGGGATCCCTCAGCTCTTGGTATAGTGCCTTCAAAATTAGTAGGAGATGGATTTCTGGATGCCTAGGTATTTGGATAGATGGACGGATGAATGGATAGGATGAACAAACAGATGGATAGACTCTCTGCAGGGATGTTGATTGCAATCACAGTATTATCATGCCTGATATTTAGTGATTTGTTTTTCTTCTTGGAATGACCTGATTATAATTCTTCCCTTCTGTGTTTTGCATTTCTGGCCTGAGTATGTGACCAATAAAGTCTTTTAAATTGCTTAATAACATTTTCCCATGCTTCTCAAGTTGAAATCAAAAGTAGATGTAGCCAACGTAGCTTCTTGGCTATCAGGAGAGATGGAAAAAAAAACGTGTATTCAAACTATCTTGTTGACCCAGGTGCCAATTCAAACCCTGTTCACCCAACATGCAAATGATATAATGAGGTTACTTTCAACTAACACATGAATGGGCCTGACTAAATGATTGTTAAAGCTATTAAAATTTCCCCCAAGAGCTAATTCTATAGCTCAGCCAGCCTAAAGGACAGCACATTCTAACATATTTCTATCCTCAGATTGGAAGTATATTTTGTAGATGTAGTCAAGGAGTTAAGACATGAGTATTAGTCCCAACCTGGGTGATCTAATCTTGCTTGAAAGATTGAGAATTCTTAGGTGGCTGCAACCCCTAGATGCCCACCAGCAAATCCCAGCAACTTTGGGCTTTTTTGGCTACTGATTTAAAGGAGAATGCAGAGCATAGTAAATGGAAGGGCGGGTGAGATCTTTATGCTGGATGAGCATCCCTGAACACTTGATCGGGCTCTCCGTATACAAATCCCTCACCCATCTGTTTGCAGATATTTTTAGAATTCTAAGAATTCTATAAAGCAGTGCTTGGCAAAGTACAGCCTGCAGGGCAAAGCCAGCCCACCACCTGTTTCTGTAAATAAAGTTTTATTGGAACTCAGCCACACTCATTTGTTTACATACTGTGTATGGTTCCTTTCATGCTACAATGATAGAGCATATAGCCTACAAATCCTAAAATATCTGCTATCTTGTTCTTTGCAGCAGAAGTTTGCTGACTCCTATTATGGAGATAAGAGCATTGGGACAGGAATCAAATCATCCCAAATCTAATCAGGCTTTGTCTCTAACAGGCGATGTTAGCTCTTCTAATTCCTTTGACCCTGAAGGAGCTGGGCTATATTGTACCGAAGGTCACCTATAAACACAAGGCTGTTCTTTTCATTTCACAATTACTGGTAAAGTACAAGTTACCATCACTACTAAGTTGACCCATTACGCAACTGCTATTTTTCAAGATCAAAATTGGTCAGTATTGGCAATTTCATATAATTCAACCTGTAGAAGGAGAGTGTATGCAATTCAAAAAAAGAGGGTAAATAATTAATTACTGGGGTTTTTTTTCTGAGGGCTTTGGTGAGAGGGTGTTGAGTAACTACACTTGGAAGATATCACTGGAGGGTGTCTGGAAAAGGGGCAGAAAAAGGACAAAGTACAGAAAATTCAGGCTGGAAACTCCAAAGTTGGCTGACTTCATACTCTGGCTAATACCTTGTTTAATTATTTCTTGCTACAGAGACAAAGCACATGAAAGAAGATCATTAAAACAAGCCACTGTTACTATGTGGTCTTTTAGTTGGCCCTCCAAGAGGGAGTTGTCTTTGTTAAAGCCTGTGGTTTAGAAAGACTGGGAAACAAGGGTCAGGTCCTAAAAGTTACATACAGATTTTCTCTTGCTAACATTAAACTTGAAGTTTTATTCTTATACTGAGGTTAGAGAGGTAGCCGAATTTCATCATCTTGACAACTAGCAAAACACATGCTTGGGTGGAAAGCCGGGTACCGTGGGAATCCGAAGGGAACAAACATGGTGGGGATGACTCCATCAATGGGGTCTTGTCCCTGTGTGATGGGATCTGCTGACGTTTCTTTCATAATCTGTATACACCTTGACTCTGCAGCTCAACCAGAAGAGAAATTCTCCTGCCTCATAGCAAGGTTCTTTCAGCACTGTATTATTTATAGGTTCCGGAACCTTCTACCTCAAAAGCAAGTGAAGACAATTTCCATAGCGGCTACTGATGTTACACCTGCTCCTTACTCTTCTGCCCTCCACTTCAGACTCCCTGGGCAGCCAGACCCTGGCCAGTTCCTAGACCAGAACGGGAACCCTGTCTTCCTGCAGCACACACATCCCCGTGTGAGACAGTCCTTGACCTGACATCTTGTTTACAGTCATTCAACTGCCCTGAATTTCTCTTCCATAAACTAGAAAATATTTTTATTTAAAGAATAGTCTTTGATAACAATCATATTCAGATCTTTTCAGGATAAAAGTGGGGTATAAATTAGAAGGGCTGTATTACAAAGGGATGAAATCAGGGCATCTCGAGGGCCCTTTCAACTCTAGCAGGCAATGATGCTCTATGTTATAGCTCAGATTTTCTCCTGGTCTCCACGCCATTTGCAGGCAGACAGCCCATCTTTCTTGGTTTGTGCCAGTGGTGGATCCTCCTCTCCTGCAGCAAGGAGTACTTGGCTATTGGTATGACCGTTTGCGACCACGCACAACTCAGAGGGAATTCCACTGTGGCCACGTCTCAGAAATTCTGTTCTCCAGAACCTTCTAACTGAAAGGAGAAAAATATTTGCAGGAGGGAGGTGAACTTGAAGCATCTTCCATGTGGGATGCCCTTGTCTTTGCATTATGACTGAATTCTTACATCATGGAATCTCTATAAGCTTAGAAATGAGGAAATACATAAAAGAGAGAGTTAAAATAAGTAATAAGAAAAATTACCCATGAGGCTTAGAGAAAGTAAAGAGCTTGAGCAGCTAGTTAATTTGGAGCCAAATCCCAAGCTCAGGTCTTGGGATCCCAGAGTGCGTGTCCTTCCCAATGTGTTGGGCAAGGGGGCCAACTCAACCCCTCAGATAATCCCCCAGCTGCACTGCGGGTGTCTTTTCCACGGTGGTTCATGGAGTCCTTGGAGATGTAAGACATTTATAGGACCTCACAACCTCTCTGGTTTCACCAGCTACTGTGGGAGCAGCTATCATTTTTCATCGGGGGTATTGAGGGTGGACACTGCAGTGTTTCCACTCATCTGTCTCCTGTGGACGGCAAGCTTGTCACCTCCGGCAAACACGACAGGAAGGACGCCTGATGCTCTGTGCCAGGGAACACCCAAAATTTAATGTTCCAGAGCTCGCTGTGAAAGTTGGACCACTGTCCGCCTGTCTCTCTTTATGCTCCTTTCATGGCTGCTTGTTCTGTCTTATAGCTGCACATGTGCTTTTTATAGGTTGTTGTAAGCTGGAAAATATTAAGAGTTTTGGCTTCGGAGCCTCTCTCAAGATGATCGCCATTTAACGCCAGCATCTTAAAATGAGAGCTCTTTCCCCTGCTTCTTTACCGATCAGAAAGTGCTGTCAAAATCACAGAATTGGGTATTTACTTCAGAAAATCCCAACCTTCTAGAGAGACAGACTGTGAATCTCAGAATTACCAACAACAGGGCATAAAATGGGTCTTATTTCTATATCTTGTCTTAAAGTAAGAGGAGCCTTGTTTACACAGCTTGTCTAAAGCAGGGTGTGTGGCCAGATTGGAATTTCTTATTGCATGTGAAGGAAAATGGGCCCGGAGGTGTTGATCCTGTTTTAAATGCATGCAGATTAATGATAACTAAAACAACCCATTAATTTGTATTATCCATCATCCTATGCGCTGTAGTCTTATCTTCTTTCTACTGTGAGTTACATTTGTCCTTAAACAAACACAATGACCCCATTGGACAGGGATCACATCTAATTTTAATACGTCTGGGACTTAATATATTGCTGGTATTTAGTGAATGTCAAACATAATAGTATGGTCCATATGTATGTATCCTTCACGATTTTTAAGCCGAATAAAAACAAGGTAAAATGGACTAAAAGAAACTTGTTAGGGATTTGAGTAAACTCAATTAAAACAGGTTAGCCCATTTCATCTGCCTTTGGTCATTTGGTTTCTCTAAAGTTCTGAGGCTTAGAGATGTCAAAAGCCTTTACCTGAATGTTTTAGAAATAGAGTTTAAGCTTTTAGCATGATTGAACAGTTTTAGTGTCTTGCATAGGCCCAGGGCCATGTGTGTATTATATTAAGAGACCGTTTCTTAAAGGGGCAGAGATACTGATGACTTCAGTGAAGTGCCTCTTTTCCCCAATAATAAAGAAATCTCTGTGTCATCTCCTCGACGTCTGTACAATTTCCCCAGACTTTGATTGAGTACAACATGTAATCCTCATAGTTCTAATGAGGAGCTGGGTTCATTCTGTTTGTTGAACTTTACCCCAAGGGGATCAGGAATATGTGAACATGAATTAGAAACAAAAAGATTATTGTTCAAGTTCATCAAATTAACTACAGTGCCCAAAGGAGAATCATAACTCTAGAAGTGTGGGGTTTTTCTTTTTTCGAAAGTAGTTTTTTGTTTTTGTTTTTTTTAATATCTTTATTGGAGTATAATTGCTTTACAATACTGTGTTAGTTTCTGCTGTATAACAAAGTGAATCAGCTATATGCATACATATATCCCATATCCCCTCCCTCTTGCGTCTCCCTCCCACCCTCCCTATCCCACCCCTCTAGGTGGTCACAAAGCACCGAGCTGATCTCCCTGTGCTATGCAGCTGCTTCCCACTAGCTATCTATTTTACATTTGGCAGTGTATATATGTCCATGCCACTCTCTCACTTCATCCCAGCTTACCCTTCCCCCTCCCTGTGTCCTCAAGTCCATTCTTTACATCTGCGTCTTTATTCCTGTCCTGCCACTAGGTTCATCAGAAGCAAGATGTGGCCCATATATACAATGGAATATTACTCAGCCATAAAAAGAAATGAAATTGAGTTATTTGTAGTGAGGTGGGTGGACCTAGAGTCTGTCATACAGAGTGAAATAAGTCAAAAAGAGATAAACAAATACCGTATACTAACACATATATATGGAATCTAAAAAAAGAAGTGTGTTTTTGAATAGAAAAATAGGCTTTCAGTCCATGGAGGTGATCGTAAAAACAGGACTGAATTTTCCTCTAAGTTTCTTCCTATGATTATTTCTAGGGAGAGCATGTTTGAAAGAATATATACCAAAAAAGACCAAGAATGGAGAAAAGAAAGGGATGCTTTAGAGTTTAGATTTGTCAAATAAATTAAATGGAGACATTTAAAAAGAGCATTTTTGACCTCATGAAAATTGAACCTCTGAAAACTGGAATGACAGCAGCTCTGAGTTGGCTGAGTTGGCCGTGAGATGTGAGACCTTTCATGGGTTCCACATTTCTGTCTTGATGAATTCATCAATCTACAACTCCTACACATTTCAGATGGGTTATTTTGCTTCTAATGATGATAAACCCATTCAGATGACCTTGAGTGATGGGAGACTAACCTCCATACACATCCATGTAGATGGACACGAGGACAGGTAGAATTGCCACCAGGTGGCTGCCCTCTGGGCCATCTTCAGGATGGAGTTCGGGTGGTCCCACAGAAGCTCTGATGATTTATGCTATGTCATTAAATTGATACAACTCCCTATTTTGTCTTTGTTTCTCTGTTTTTCTGCTTTTGTTCCCTCTGACATTTGAATGATTCTTGGTATTTTAAGTGGGAAAGAGAGGGGAAGGAAAGGAGGGAGAGAGAGAGGGAAGGAGGGAGAGAGAGAGAGAGGGAGGGAGGGATGGAGGCAAGGAAGTAGGGAAAGAGAGAGAGGTAGGAAAAAGACAGAGACTATAATTAACTGTGTCATTGAGCTGCAGGCCACCTCCAAGAGTTTGAGACCACCAGACCAGACAATGGTACCAGCCAGGTGGTGCCGTCAGCTCGCTTGTTTTTTCACTTTGCCGTAAGAATAAGTGTTAAAATAAGTAGCTGCCATTTATTTAGTGTACTGCATGTATTACCTCTATCTGCCAAATGGAAAAGAAAAGAAACAAAGACTAAGGTAACCAACTTTCTAAGTTTGCTCCGACCAAAACTGTAGGACTGGGTTTGAACTCCTCTTGCTCTGACCAAAGCCGGTCTCATTTTCATAACCCATGTTAGCCGTGGATATCAAGGTGATGCAGAGAGTTTTAGAGCACTGTACCTTGCACTCCTACTGGGTAATCATAATCACCGAAAATCATTTAGATCTAAAACTCTGATTGCTCTTTGCCCTCGAAGACCTTGAATTTTTAAAGCTTTTAATATCCCTTCCCACCCATGCGCCTACTGTGCATACTTTTTGTGTGTGTGTGTGATACATGTCCTATTCTGCTGTCTTTAGTTGTTTTCATAGCTTTACTTCCTCTGTGCAACTGTTAACATGAATGCCTGGCACATAGTGGAAACTCATTTAAGGTTTGTGGAATGACCGAATCAATGGTTCTTGCTGGTAGAGGATTTTAGAAATTTGTGGATGTGCTTCTGGATATCACAGTGATTGACAGCACTGTAAGCGATTTGTGGGCAAGGGCTTGGGGTATGGGCCCTGTGCAGTCGTTGCAAATCATGAAGAATTCCCTGATAGCCTCATGACTTCTGAGTGTCCCACCAGTCATATCAACCCCCCCAAAATAAATTATGATTAACTGAAGCTAAACTGTAATTCCACTTTAAATATAAATGCAAAATATTGTATGCTTTTATTGTATCTTACTTAGGGCTATAATTGCTGTGTAAATCAAGAATAGGTTCATCTTTGGTGTTTTGGGAATGTTTCTAAGAGGCTTTCAACTTTTCAGGAAATCGTGTCACTGATGACAGTGTTATTCTTGGTATTTGGGTCACCAGTACCACACATTTTTAACAACCTGCATTTGCAGTTAAAACATTAATTGCAGTTCTGCACAGAGGGACAAGCATCTTACCACTTCTTTATGCCCGAGCATTTACACGTTGAAATAACTATTATTTTATTATAAATGATTTTCTTTGAATTCACCCTTGATATTGCAATCAGGGCATTATATTATCTTCGTTCAAACTACATGTGTAGATGGGCTGTATTATCTATGATTTTCATTTTGATATTGTAAAGCAGGTGTTATAAAATATGTTGCTAAAAGAAGCGTTACATCCAAAATGTTGAAGATTACCGGAATGAATGGATGGATGGATGAATCCATGAATGAATCAGTGAAAAATAACTGACAATGTCAAATAAACTGCTTAGAAAGTAGATGTTCTAGCTGTTGAGAGGAGAGGGAGGAACTTTATTAGTTCAATGGACAGGGAAAGGTTTGCAAAACCAAATCCAGTGATTGTACCAGGCATGGGACAGTGGCATGGCACTGGGAAAAGCCATGTGTGGAATACCCAGGGAAAGAAGGTAGGTGTTTTAAGTTTCCGTCTTGGATGGTGTGTGGGGTTGACAAGGGAACATCCAGCCTTTGTCTCCGTTTCCTGATGTGTAACCAGAGTCCCCAAGGTGTACAAAAGGGATTCAAATGTACTTTTATTCATGAATTCACTCTTCCAGTATTTACTTAACACACGTGTGTTAGGTATTGCAACTGGCACTTCTGAGTCTCTCTGATGGTTTTCTGGGTAAACCCATCAGAGCAATTGGTTCTCGTTTGTGTGTCCTGTCAGGTTCTATCTCCAATGAGACATCATTTTAGGATTTACCAGGAAAAACTTACGGGACTGTTAGGGGTTAACTTGTGTCTCCCCAAAAGATGTTGAACTCCTAACCCCCCAGGATCTATGAACTGAATGTAACTTTACTTAGAAATAAGATCTTTCAGATGATGGAGTTAAAATGAGGTCATTAGGGTGGATCCTAATCCAATATGACAATGTCCTACAATGAGGGGAAATGTGGACACAGAGACAAAGGTACAGGGAGAAGTTTGGGAATTTTAGAGTTATGCTGGCACAAGATAAGGAACACCAAAATGTAAAATGCCCTTACATTTCAGCCCAAATAGCACATTCCTTCCATTTTCCTTCTTCTATCTCCATGAAGAAATCAAATTTCCCTACCATAACCTAGCACCCTATGGAGCTTACCTTTTTAAAAGTCACAGTTCTAACTTTACAGTTGAAATTGTGGCTGTTTCTTGAAAGTTTAGCTTTCTCTTTGGATTATGAATTCCACATGTACAAGAGAATGTTTTGTTCTTTCCACCATGCTGCATGACTAAAATATAGCCACCCAGATACTTTTTAAATATATGAGTGGATCATGTGGAGAGACAGCATAATAGCGGATTTGAGTGTGTCAACTGTGGCCAACTCACAAACTTGTGCAAGGTAATCTCTGTTTCTATTCTCAGAAAATAACATTTATTCCTATTTCGTTACATAGATTTTTATCCCATATAGTTTTCATTGACTAATTATATATTTTTCAATAAAAGGAAGCTAGAACTGCTAAATAAACAAGGAAAGCCAACTTTTAAGTTCATTATGGTCTTTTTTTATTGTAACAGTTGGATTCTATCAACCTGAAACTTATTACCCCTCAGAATTTTTGCAAAATTACATTTATTAGAAGTGATATAAACAGCTGTGTAGGGACTTCCCTGGTGGCGCAGTGGTTAAGAATCCGCCTGCCAATGCAGGGGACATGGGTTTAAGCCCTGGTCCAGGAAGATCCCACATGCCACGGAGCAACGAAGCCCGTGCACCACAACTACTGAGCCTGTGCTCTAGAGCCCATGAGCCACAACTACTGAGCCCCAATTACTGAAGCCCGCACGCCTAGAGCCCGTGCTCGGCAACAAGAGAAGCCACTGCAATGAGAAGCCCGTGCACCGCAATGAAGAGCAGCCTCCGCTCGCCACAACTAGAGAAAGCCCGTGCATGCAGTAACGAAAACCCAACGCAGCCAAAAATAAATTAATAAAATAAATAAATTTATTTTAAAAAATAATAAATAAAAATAAACATCTGTGTAAGTCTCTCTAGACCCCAAGGACACTTTATATTTTTCTCTTATTACAAAGCCCAGAATATAAAGAAACCAGAACTCAAACCTACTAAGCAACAAAATTGACTTATCTTTTTTTTTTAATTAAAAAAATATATATATTGCCAATAAACCACCAGAAGCTCAGAGGAAGGCATGGAAGAGATTCTCCCTTACAGCCTTCAGAAGGAAGCAACCCTGCTGGCACCTTGATTTTGGACTTCTAGTCTCCAGAACTGTTTACAGCACTTTGTTATAGCAGCCGTAGGAAATTACTGGGAACCCTAACTGTGCCTTCCTTCCACCGAAGAAGGAAAAACTATGCTTTTGATTTCCCCCCCCTCTAAAAATGTCTAGTAATTCAGCTATTTTCTATAATTTTATCCTCACAATGACTTTCTTTTCCTGCATTGTATGGCTCCATTGACTTGAACTAATGAATACTATTTTAGGCAAGTATTTTTTTTTTCCCTTCATAGCCAATCTCTCTTGATTCTGGCAGCTACAAGTCCATGGTCTTGAGGCACAATGTTTTCAATGAATTTCTCTCTATGCCTTTTTGCTCTCTTTTGGTCTTTTCTTTGGATGCCAAACCCACACCCTCTTTTGTAACCCCCATGAGTCTTCCTTAATATTCATTTTGCTCTTACTTTTAAAGCCTTTCCCTCAAAACTCTGCCCATCATGGTCATATTGGAGTCTGTGAGAGTCTCCAGAAAAGTCATTCTTATTTCAAGACCATATTTCAAGTTCCAGTCATTGGGAGGCTACTGGTAGCAGTGATATTATCATTATCATGATTGGTTCTTTATTGTCTTGAACAGCACTTTGTTGGCTGTCTGGCAGTCTCTCTTCAGGATTTGTGAGCTGTAAATCTAATTGATTTTGTCTAAACTTCTGGAATTCTTAGTGGCTTCTCCCTCTTTGAACAGGAAAATTTGAGTGACTTCCCGTCCAGCCCCTGGCACCCTTCCTTCAATAATACACTCCTTTTATATCCTTGGAGCTAGTTTTGTCATACAATTAGTTCTGTACTCTGTACATCTACCTCTATTCGTTCTCCACATCTGAGATTTTTTTAGTTTCTTGTAGCCAAAAACCTTTCTAAATTGTTTTGAGACCACCTAAAGCTACATCACATGTAAGCTTTACTTAAGGCTTCCAAACCTCACAAAACTCTTCCCTGGTAAACTTTGCCTTCAGTGAAGTGGGTACCTGGGTCTCTGTCTTTCTGTGTCATAAGATGAGTCAAATTTAATAATATGAAAATCTGTACATATAGAGGTTTTTTTGTTTCAGTTTGTTGCCAAAATCTAAATAAAGCCGTTGTACTGTTTGATGGGAATGACCACTTTCCAATGAGAATGCATCTTCTTAATTTAATGTTAAGATTTTTGCCCAGTGCCCATAAGCTGGGTATTTGGGGGACAAGGACAGTGCCCTGTGGGTACTGATGACAGCAGTAAGTTATGTAGCCATTAGTTTGTGGTGAATCGCATATCACACTGTGTACTGTTCAGAGACTTCCCCTTACCTCTAGGGGCAACAGTCGAAGACAAAACTATGGATTAGGAAAGGTTCATCTTGTTGAACTAAAAATGGTATTAATGTAGATAACTGGGGGGATGGTACAGGAGAGTAGTAGAAATGGAGCTAGAGAGTTTGTTATTTCCAGACCCCATCTGTATCCTTGAACAGGTTTTTTAACCTGTGTTTCAGCTTCCTGGTCTGTAAAATCAGGATAGTAACAGTTCCTTCAAAGGGGTACGATGAGATTGTCATCAACTGATAACAACTGATAACACAGTTGATTGTCATCAACTGATAACAGTGCTAGAACAGTAAAAACTCAGTAAATAATAACAGTCATTATCCTTACCTGTGCTCTGCAATCAGAATCTGTCCACTTATAAGCAAAATCCTTTGTTGTCACTGGACGGTCATGTCATCAACTGTCATTCTAAGAATTGCTTCCTAAATGCAAAGGTTTTTTTTACATACACACATACTTTTCCATATTCTTTACAATCTATATTAGGCATACGGAACTTTTCACTTCACAGAGTTTATATCTGCCAAGATTTTCCTTTAAATTTCAGAATTCTCTAGGAGGTGGTCTTGAGTTTGGGTATGGGAAAAGACTCTTTCTCATGAGTAACCATGGCCTGCGGAGTAATGTGTATTTATCACAAAGAGTTCACATCTGAGAAACGCATGTGCATCAGAGGTTGAAGGCTGTGCCCTCCTCTCCTCCAGGGGCTGCAGGCTCTGCAGGTCACTCTGTGTCTATAAACAATCTCTAATAATGCTTGATTTAATTTCTGTGATGTTGATAATAACATACATTTCTCAACCATGATGGTTTTGCTTCTGTTAATACCAAGTTACTCTAAGGTTACTTGCTTAATGGTTATGAAGTTGACCAATCCAACATAAGATACCTAAAGAAAAAAATTAATCTTGACATTTTACACAAGTATAGCACGTCATGATGACCACATGCTTAAAAAGGAAGTTACCCTTCCCATACTTAGTAAACCTCTTTTATCAGAATGGCTTGATGGAATATTTGACAAAACAGGGATTTCCTTGGGTTCTGATGGCAATCTTTGAGACATGAAGGGACTTCACACCATCCCTGACCCCTGCCCTGACCTCCTAGAGGCAATTCCAGTATTTGTCTTTCATTTCTTCTTCACAAGAAGTCTTATTCCAGAACCAAAGCCAAGTAACAAAGTATGCATGTGCCACTATTAATATTGTCTTGTTCAATTCTGAATTCCCCTGGTAGGTTTAAGTAAATACACATTAAATAAATATGGCTGCAAAGGTTAACATCTCTTTAGCACCTGTCACCTTTTTTTTTGAGAATGGAAAACAGAGAAGTATGTCCAGAAGTGGGCAAACAGAGAAGTGCTGTGGAGGAATGGAAAAGACAAGGTTTGTTGCTGGGGATCCAGCACTCCAGTTGCAAACACAACCAGCAGAGACAGAATATACAAAGAATATGGAAAGACCTTCTACATCGAAAGAAAAGGACAGATAATCCAAACCAGGCATAGTCAGTAGACTTCATTTTTACCAAAAAAAATAATTCAGATGACCCATATCAATCTCGCATTGGTAATTAAGAAAATGCAAATCAAGACCATCTTGCAAGGTGATTTTATATCCTTTAAGTTGCAAAAATTAAGAAGTGTGATGACAATACCAAGTGTTAGGTAGAATGTCAATCAACAGATACTCTGAGATATGTTGCTGGTGAGAGTCTGAATTAGCGTAATTATCTTGAAAATGGCTTAGTGCTATCCTATAAAATGTAATATTCAGATTTCCTATGACCAAGCAATTTGTCTCTAGGTACTATCCTAGAGAAGCTCTTTAACAGAAATACCAGGATTCATGTTTAAGAATGGTCATTGTAGCACTGTTCATAAATTGTAAAAATTGGATACCATCCAAATATCTATGAGCAGACAAATGCATATTTCACTAATTCAGTAGTTTTCATCAATGAAAATGAAGTTATAGATAACAACACGGATAGATCGTAGAAACATAATATTAAGTAAAAAGGCAAATTCTTCAGGCTTCCCTGGTGGCGCAGTGGTTGAGGGTCCGCCTGCCGATGCAGGAGACACGGGTTCGTGCCCCGGTCCAGGAAGATCCCACATGCCGCGGAGCCATGTGAGCCATGGCCGCTGAGCCTGCGCATCCAGAGCCTGTGCTCCGCAACGGGAGAGGCCACGATAGTGAGAGGCCCACGTACCGAAAAAAAAAAAAAGCAAATTCTTCAAGGCTACATACAGGATGCTAACATTTTTATAAATCTAAAAGAAACATTGTTTAGAAAAACTATATGTTTGTAATAAAACTGCATTAAGAAATCAAGAGAATAATAAAGACCAAATTCAAGATAACAGATTTCTCCTGGTGTTAAATGGGATAGGCAAGTGGACAGGGTAGGCAAGGACCACGTGGTGGATGCAACTGAAGTGATAGAGTTCCAATTCCTAAATATTCATTTTACTAATATGCTTTATATAATATACGTATGTTACATTTATTTTTGTAGTTATTAACTGTACATTAAAAAGATAAAAGCTATGACTATATCCTTCATGTGTTAGAAACAGACAGGAGAAAGGAAAAGTGAAGAAAAATGGCAATAGCCTTGAGCAGAAAATTCACATGTTCATGTTACCAAAAAAGGCAAATGGCCAATAATAATATTTTTAAATTTTCAGTCTTCAAAGTAATTGTATGAATGCAAATTTTTAAAGAAATGCAAATTAAGATTTTATTTCTTGTTATGAGAAGGCAAAGATTTAAAAGAAAGATTCCCTTTGTTACTCAGGCTATAGAGAAATGAATACTTATATACGGCCTTGATGGTGAGAATGAAAATTGATATATCTTTTCTATGGAATAATTTTGCAGTAAATGACAAGGGCCTTAAAATATTCATACCAATGGCTTTGCGTTTTTGCTGCTGTGGATTTATTCATAAGAAATAAATGTATCAGTGTGCTTGGGAGAACACAGATATTAGCACAGACTTGTTTATAATTAAAAAAAAACTGGTACAATCTTCATGGCTAATAAAAAGTTACATTAAAATATAGAGAGAATAAAAATAATAAGCAACCCTTTTAAATGTTGATGGAGAAATTAATATATTGACATGAAAATGTTCAATGGGGAAGACAAGTTACAGACTTAATAGAATTGTTTTAAATATTATTCTACTTTTTAACAGGTATATATTGTATATGTATGGAGGTATCTATGTGAGTTCAGGACAGAGTCTAGGGAGCATATTTATAGTGTTTATTGCTGGTCATGGGATTATCTGTGATGTTTTCTTTAACTTTATTCAGGGTCAGGACTGTCTCGCTTACTATTATATCCTCACTGCTAAGTCCTTGACACACAGTAAGTACCCACTAAATGCTGGTTGTGTGAATGAATGCATTAAATGACAACTCGTGGAATTAATTAAAATAAAAGAAAGGAGACCTTCTATTGAGCTACTTCAGTTGTACTCAACTGAAACAAATCTCCCACCTAAATTATCATCCTTTTCCTCCCAGAGCTGAGTATCACATTACAGATATTCATGCCTGATTCCATTTCCAAGGAATTAACCCTTCACAGGGACATTTGCATTTTGAAAAATAGTAACTTTTCATTTAGGATCCTAACTCAGCAGTGGTAGAATTTCCAAAGAGGTAGACTCCAGATATACTGTAATTGTTATCAGCCTTGCTGTCTTATAGAATCTTATAAAACCATAAATCACCTACGTGAGAAACTATAAATGTTATCTTATTTTTTCAACAGCAAATGTGAGGTATTTTTAATTAATTTATTTACGTATGTCCTATTTCATTGAGGAAAATAAATTTTATAACTTACAAAAAAGCATACACACCACTTTTTAGAATTGTAAAGGAGTACTTTTGGGGAAAGAGAAAATAAGTATGAGGGAAATGGGTTGAAACCAATTTGAGGCCAGTGCATTAAAGTGCATCCTACAAGGCAGATAATAAATGTTGCCCAGATGACCTAAAAGCCTGTCCCAAGAAGACCGTCCACACAGTCACATGGCTGATAGGTTCGTAACATGAAGTTACCCAGCCACCCAGAGAACACGCACAACTGTACCACCAGCTCAGGCCAACGAGACAGCAAATCTGACTGTTTATGTGTGTTTGTGTTTTTAATAACATCCCTCAGTGCAGGCCAAATTAATCATTCCAAAGTTCAATCTGTGAAAGCGGGTCCCTGCGGGGGTCCCAACCAAAGTCTCCAGGTACATATAGACCTCTCTCAATCTGAACTTAATCCAAAAATAAGTATTAGCGTGTCAAGATTAAAGAAAAAAATGGTCTTCATAGCCTTCAGGCAATTCTCCGTAAAAAGTATTTTCTTCCGCCAAGGATTTTTGTAAGCCTTGAGAAGCCATGAATTTGAGGTTATACTCTTCTGACAAAGATCCAAGGAGCCAAAGGAACAGGATTTTCCCTCACGGACTAATTTTGAGTCAGTGCCAGCAGACACCAGGTTATAGAAAAATGTAGAGCAGCATAGTTAAAAGTGTAGACTTTGGAGCCAGAAAAACCTCCGCTGGGACCCAGCTGTGTAACTCTTGGCTAAATCCCCTCTCCTCTCACTGTTCTCTTGGCATGGCTCTGCCCATCTTATCTGCCAGGAAGTAGGCCCAGCGTGAGGACTATACGGAAGCTTGCATGGAAGGTCCATTGCATGGAGCCTCAGTCAGGCTCAGTTTCTCCCTCATTGTAGGTCAGTTGATTGATAGGGAGGCAAGGGGGTTGGGGGAAGAGGAGTATGAAGAACTTAAAGAAAAAGTAGAAATGGAAAATAATAGTATCTGGAACTAAGACTCTTCTTCGTGGAAGAAAAACTACTTCAGCAGAAGCAAATGGATTTATGGCTGTGTTTCCCTCAGTTGGATTAATTTTCTTTGGATCAAGGAAGGGATAAACAATACATATACTCCCACACCCCCTTGCCCTCCCCTTCCAATACCATCCCCCAGACCCACACATTCAACTAAAACACAGTGGGAGGAGATGCTTTATGTTTCCAAATGATATTGCCTTCTTTTGTGTGGTCATCAAGGTACTGATATTTGCTACAAAGTGTCAGTGGTGGTGGTTTTTTGGGAGGGCGGGAAATATGAAGTGTTTCCTAATCTTCTTATGGGTCTTGCATTACATAGCACAGCAGGAGATGTTTAACTGGCAAGTTCTCTCTGAGGTCAGAGTGTGCCACATTTTTTCACGGAAAGCTTCAACTGCTCAACTAAGGAATGCGTTTCTTTAACAGGCAAATGAAAAAGAGACTGCGGGGTGATTCCTTGAAGTATGCTTAATTAATTCCAATCTGTTAATGACGGCCATTTTCTAGCTTCAGATGATAAATGATGGCCCTTCATGAGAAACATCTCAAAGTGAAAAGGACCTTATCCCCACCCCCAGGCTTTTTTTTTTCCTTTGTCCTTGGCTACTTCTGTCACTGGCTGCTCAGAATGAGCTCACATCAGTAATAGTTATAAATAATTTACAGAAGTGATTCCTGCCTAATCACTTGGGACTTGGAGTTTTTACGATGTTGCCAGATGTGCCGTGAAAAAAACAAACAAACAAAAAAACATCCGGTTCAGAAACGTGATACATTGAGTCAGAATCAGTTAATTCCCTGGAGACAACTGGTTGGTTTGCGTGGGCTTGTGTTGGGGTCCTTGTCCATCTCCCCCCCCCCCTCCCCGTCTTCTTCTCTCCCCACATCCAAGCTTACAGCAGATAAGACGAATTCTGTTAAGTGTTAGGTTACTGGGAGGTTGTGGGCACGTATTTGATACCATAGCATAACTTTTACGTCTCTCTCATGAGTTAAAGGGGCATTTTAGTCCAGTGAATGAGTCAGGGGAGAATTTGAAAAGCGCCAGACAGTCGTTTCTTATATAGACTCTGACACTCACAGTGCTGGTGCCAACATGGTAATAAATACCCAGACATTGCTTGTGGGATAATACTCTCCTCTTTTCAATGAAAATTCCCCTCAGAATTCATCTTTACTTCCTCTGGACTCTAACCACATGAGTTTTATGTCTCTAATGAAGAATTTTGGTTGTTTACCGTTATATTGTGGTCAGTGGTTTAAACATTTATTCCCTCCCATGAAATTGTCAGGTTGTTGAGGGTAAGACCTACATTGCTGCCAAATTCACTTGGATGATGCCTTTTACCAGGGAGATTCTCCCTGATTTTGTTGAATGAAGGAAAGAATCCAAAAATGGATGACTATGAATTTTTATTCCAAAGCGCATGGGGGAATAAAGGAAAAGATCCATATCGAGCTTTTAAACCACTTTTCTGGATCATGTTACAGTAACTAAAGCTGAGCAGTAACTAAGTAACTTGCATTAGGAAGACACTTTAACTAAGTTTATACCATCTATGCAAGGACTTGAAACCATACCTCCTGAACCAGGAATTCTGTGTTCCTAAATTACAGTCTCTCAGTGGAGATTAAAATATTTATAATCCAGGGTAACAAGGCGCAGTAGTGCACTTTGACGACAAATTAAATCTTTGGGGAAAAAGTTTCCCATGTTGTCTCTGATTGCATGGTCAAGGAATCCTGTGAATTTGCTGATGTATAGGTTTTCCTTTAATGTAAAGCAGGCAAGGAAGGGAGGGGATGTGGAGAAAAAGAAGGTGGGGGGAGAATGTGGAGTCTCTTAGGGAAAGAGATTGAGTGTTGACACACTACAGAGTCACAGCAGTTATTCTGGAAGAGCAGGAATGACGGTGAACTTTGAATGCTCCAAATCTAATATTTACATAATTCTTCATCTTTGGAGCTTATGGAACATAAAGGTAGTATCTTTGCCCAATGACTTGGTAAATATCAGAGCACGAATTAGAAAAGGTTTTCTTATGATGCTTTAAGTACAACTGAATAACCTCTCATAGTAAAATAACTTATAGACCAAACAAGTGAAGCACTGTAGCCTCTTGGGGCTCCTCATAAGCTAATTATTCTCCAGATTTCCGGCCACCTTTTTAAAAGATTTTGATTGGTAGAAATCAATGTGATTGTTTAAAAACTATTGGTCAATGATTTTATGGAGTAAGCTATGTTTTCAGGGACTAGTTTTACAATAAATATAGTTAGATATTAGCCATTATGACTTAGATTATTTTCTCATGTTTATTATTAGATACAATAGCCTGCAATTTACTTTAATGAATGCATTTATAGAATAGAAATAGTTCATAAATGTCCCAATATTGAGACATCAGAATGTATCAGAATGTAATTTATCTAAATATAACTCTAGAAAATTAAACTATAGTTATTTTCCTCACTTTTATTTTGGTCTTAGCCCATATGCATACATAATTTTATATAATTATAAAGCAAAATCAATTCTTTTTTTTTTTTTTCTTTGCGATATGCGGGCCTCTCACTGTTGTGACCTCTCCCGTTGCGGAGCACAGGCTCCGGACGCGCGGGCCCAGCGGTCATGGCTCACGGGCCCAGCCGCTCCGCGGCATGTGGGATCATCCTGGACCGGGGCACGAACCCGCGTCCCCTGCATCAGCAGGCGGACTCTCAACCACTGCGCCACCAGGGAAGCCCCAAAATCAATTCTTTTATTGAAGTATAGTTGATTTACAATGTTGTGTTAATTATTGCTGTACAGCAAAGTGATTCAGTTACACATATATATACATTCTTTTTCATATTCTTTTCCGGATATTGAATATAGTTCCCTGTGCTGTATAGTAGGACCTTGTTGTGTATCCATTCTCTATATAAAAGCTTGCATCTGCTCACCCCAACCTCCCACTCCATCCCTCCCCAAACCCCCTTCCCCTTGGCAACCACCAGTCTGTTCTCTATGTCTGTGAATCTGTTTCTGTTTTGTAGATAGTTTCATTTGTGTCATATTTTCCACATATAGTGATGTCGTAAGGTATTTGTCTTTCTCTTTCTGACTTACTTCACTTAGTATGATAATCTCCAGTTGCATCCATGTTGCTGCAAATGGCGTTATTTCCTTCTTTTTATGGCTGAGTAATATTCCATTTTATGTATGTACCACATCTTCTTTATTCATTCATCTGTCAAAGGACATTTAGGTTGTTCCCATGTCTTGGCTATTGTGAATAGTGCTGCTATGAATGTAGGGGTGCACATATCTTTTTGAATTATAGTTTTGTCTGGATATATGCCCAGGAATGGGATTGCTGGATCATATGTTAGTTCTATTTTTAGTTTTCTGAGGAACCTCCATACTGTTCTTAATAGTGGCTGCACCAACTTACATTCCCACCAACAGTGCAAGAGGGTTCCCTTTTCTCCACACCCTCTCCAGCATTTGTTATTTGTAGATATTTTAATGATGCCCATTCTAACTGGTGTGAGGTGATACCTCACTGTAGTTTTGATTTGCGTTTCTCTAGTAATTAGTGATGTTGAGCATCTTTGCATATGTCTATTGGCCGTCTGTATGTCTTCTTTGGAGAAATGTCTATTTAGGTCTTCTGCCCATTTTTTCAATTGGGTTGTTTGTTTTTTTGTTGTTGTGTTGCAAAAATGATTTTTAATTATGGTCTCTGATTTTTTTTTTACAAAAGGATGGTGTTGTTTGTTGCTCTGTTGGGTGTTGCTGAGGATAGCGCTTGCTCTATTCCACAGTGTTCCTTTATGAGCCATCCCAGGGAAATATGTTTTCTGGTTTGTACAGCCCAAATAATGTTCCTAGTGAGAAAAAAAAGTTTTTTATCTTATGGCCATGGAGACCCATTTGATGATCACATCTCCCTTTTTGCATTGGATCCTGGAAGGCTTAGAGTACCTTTGTAGTCTGCTTGAAATACAAGATTTACAATGAACATTTTCCAAACATACCTCTCTTCCTGCATCATGTTTTCTTTCTCTCATCCAACTCTACTTTCTTCAAACAGTTTTCTGTTTTCTTTCAGTTCACTTTATGTTATATAAAGCACTTAAAATTCTTTCTACAAGAATTTTTTTCTTTTACTATTATAATGTGTCCTTCATAATTATCATTTTAATTTCTGTGTAATATTTTAAAAGTAGAGGTCAACCATCATATGCATGTAGATGGTTTTTATTTTTTCTACCAGTGCAGAAAATACTAAACAACTTTTACATCCAAGGAATTTTTTTCCCCATTAAAGAAAAATTACTTTCTTTGGATAAATTTTCAAGAATGAAATGACGTGCAGAAGTTCTGCACTGACAACTAGTCTCAATCCAATTTTGCCCTTTTTTGAAGGTAAGGAAAAGGGTTACTCCATGATTAATCTATATTATATTTACAGGTAGACTAAAGGATATAATTACTAGTGAAAATTTACTTCTCACAAGAAATCATTGAAACTGTGTTCTATTGGATGAATATAACACTTCTAGGCAAAGTTAGGCCAAAAGGAATGTGAGCTTCAAAAGTCTGAAAATAATGTAAATATTTTCCCTTATTAATGAAAGAGAAATTATTGAAAATAAGATATATCTGCTCAATAAAATACCACATAGACACTAAAAGTGAACTTTTCATATGCCTGTAGTAAGAATTAATAATTTTTTTATAAATAACCTATTATGCTTTTTAGTAATTTAATATTTAGTAACTCTCTTTACCAATCTATTTTTTAAAAATATTTATTTATTTATTTGGTTGCACCAGGTCTTAGTTGCACCACTCAGGATCTTTCTTGCGGCAGTGGGATCTTTAGTTGTGGCATGGGGGAATCTTTTTTTTTTTTTTTTAGCTGCAGCATGCTAACTCTTAGTTGCAGCACACATGTGGGATTTAGTTCCTTGACCAGGGATCAAACCCAGGGCCCCTGCACTGGGAGCGTGGAGTCTTATCCACTGGACCACCAGATAAGTCCCTACCCATCTATTTTCTTATCAGTGGTTCTCAACTAAGGGGTAGAACTCTTCCCCAGAAAGCATTTGGAAATATGTAGGAATTTTTTGGTTTGTCGTTTATAACTGAGGGCTGCCACTGGCAACTAATGGGTACCAGCCAAGGATGTTCAACATCTGTATTGCACCAGACAATCCTCTACCCCCCACCAACACACACACACACAGTCATTCTGCTCAAAATGCCGGTAGCCCCCACTGAGAAACACATGTGTCTCTAGACCTGGTCTTAGTGAACGTGGAGAGTAAAGTAATTGACTGGGTGCCTGGTGCATTGTACACAAACACTTATTGAGCACCTACTGTGTGCCAGGCACTCTTCTAGGTACTTAGAATATACATCTGTGAATGAAACAAAGAGACAGTTTCTCATGAAACTTACCTTCCAGAAAAAGCCTTTTAATAAATATTGCTTCAGGCCATGTTAGCGAAGAAAGTGATAAAGTGGAAAGCTTCATTTGCCATTTACCTGAATAAATATGCAAAAGAAAACTTTGAATTACAGGAATGGGGGCCTCATGTGGTACCTCACATTCTAAGTAATGGGAAAACATTATAGCACTTGTTCCATTAACCCTCTTTTGACCGTGACCCTTTTGGCTTAGTTGTATGTCTCTATTTTCCACTGATCCCAACTTCTCCTAAACCCTTGATTTTACATTCTTCCTAATCCAAAGAAAATTTCTCATAGAATGGAAACCAATTTCCCTTGAGTGTTCTTCAAAGATTGTTCCAGTATAGTAAGAAGTTTTTTAAATTTTAACTTTAAAGCAAAAATAAATCTGTTTGCTCTGGAGTAAAAAGATGGAAACATTAAGACCCTAGAAAGTTTAGAAATCACTTCTCCATTCCATCAAACCATGAACTGATTGTGCTTTTGTATGTTTCAATTAACTCAATTATAATTGCTTGTCAGCATTTCATTCTCAGCAAAGGTGTGGTGGAAAAGGAAACTAATTTATAGTAAAAGGCAAATGATTAATATAGCTTACTATCTTATACCTCCCGTGGATATTTTATTTTAACAGAACAAGATTAAAATGTGACTCTAAAAGAACGTGTTTAACATCAGTCAGTATTTGGAAGATGAGGGATATTTCTTGATACAAAAGTCTCTATGGTTCCCATGAAATCAAGTCATATAAACTGTTGACTGTTCTCCCTATAGCTCTTGATGTGGGAATTTCTTTTCCATAAATTCACCTGGAGATATTTATTTCTTTGGAGTCTGCTAATTCCTCACCAACACAGGCCTTATTCTTGAAATCAGATCACTTGAAAGTATACAGGGTCTTATATGCTCAATTTCTGACACAGTAATTGGTAAAAAGCTTTGTTATAGTTATGCATGGGCTAAGGGAATAGGTATCAATGTCACTGGATTTGGTTAGGTGGGTTTCAGTAGTAACACGCTAAAGTAATATTTCTTAATATGATTTAAACATTTAAAAAAAGTAGTTGTGGCATTAGCTTGGTTATCCTTAATATCACATTTAGTTTCTGAGTTTCTTAGTTTCTGAGTTTATCCCAGATAAATCCATCAAATCTCATTTCTATTACTGCTCTCTCCATCTTTACCCAATTCTCAGGCATTTTGATAGCACGTTATCAGAATCAGTGAGTTTAAAATGCTTTTTATGGAACCAAGGGTGCATTAAAAATTTAACTTCATAGTGAATTTCAGTTTAGTGGAATGTGTATTATACAATTGACTTACTGTAAAATTATAGCTTCATTCCCAGGATGAAAAAAATGGATGTTAAATCTAAATTAAAATTACAAGTAGGAGGAGCAGCCAAGATGGTGGAGTAGGAAGACCCTGAGCTCACCTTCCACCATGGGCACAATCAAAATTACAACTACTTACAGAGCAGCTCTTGATGAGAACACCTGAAGACTAGCAAAAAAAGAGGATAATTACAATTTCAGAGATTCTCTCCGAGGATCAAGGGGTCTGAGCCCCAAATCGGCTCCTCAGTGCTGGGGTCCTGCACTGTGAGAAGATGAGTCACTAGAATGTCTGGCTTTGAAGATCAGTGGGGCTTGCATACAAGAGACCTGGAGGGCTGTGGGATACAGACTCCAGTCTAAAAGGGCACATGCAAAATCCCACATGCTGAGTCCCAGTGCAGAGGCATAAATTTGAAAGGAGCCTGGGTCAGACCCATTTGCTGATCTTGGAGAGTCTACCAGAGAGGCAGGAGGCAACAGGGACTCCTGCTGGGGACACAGATCCTGAAGGCAGGCATTTTGGGGAGTGCCTTCTACTGCACAAGGACACTGGTGAGCTTCATTTTGGAATCCTCCCTCTAACCTGTAAATGGAGACTTACCCCACCACCAGCCAGTCAACATCAGCCTCAGGACACTCAAAGCCAAGCAGCCAGCCACCCTGGGACCAAGCCCCACCCAACAGTGGGAAAACCCATACACTCTAACCCCCAGCTCCCCAGCCAGCTACGCTGTGACCTGGCCCCGACCACCAGTAGGTTGCCACCAGACCCAGGACAAGGTCTTGCCCACCAGCAGCCAGCAGCCACCGCACAAGGCAGGGCCTGGCAACCAAACAGGCTAAGGGATGGCCCTGCATACTATCATGCCCACAGTAGTCAGCCCCACCACAACAAAAGGACCCACACAGCCCATGTCAGGGACACCCCCAGAGCATATAGCTCAGGTGACAAGAAGGGAGTGCACTGCTGGGCCCCATCCTCTACAAAAGGCCACTTCTCCAGTATTGAGAAATGTAACCAACCTACCTAATACATAGAAATAAAAACAGGGAAAAGACAGAGAATTAGGTAAAATGAGGCAGCAGAGGTAGATGTTCCAAATTAAGGAAGAAAATAAAACCCCCGAAGAAGAACTAAGCAAAGTGGAGATAAGCAATCTACCCAATAAATATTTAAAGTTAATGATCATAGAGATAACTCAAGAAACTAGGGAGAAGAATGGATGAAAACAGTGAGAAGTTTACAAAAGAGTTAGAAAATATAAAGAAGAACCAAACAGAGTTGAAGAATATAATAACAAATGAAAAGTATACTAGAGGGAAGCAACAGTAGATTAGAGATACAGAAGAACACATTAGCAAACTGGAAGACAGAGTAGTGGAAATCACCCACACTGAACAGAAAAAAGAAAAGAGAATTTTAAAAAATGAGGACAGTTGGAGACAACATCAAGAATACTAACATTCACGTTATAGGGGTCCCAGGAGAACAGAGAGAGAAAAGGGACAGGTAACTTATTTAAAGAAATAATAATTGAAAACACCCCTAACCTGGGAAAGGAAACAGACATCCAGGTCCATGAAACACAAAGAGTCCCAGTAAGGATCAACCCAAAGAGGACCAAGACACACTGTAATTAAAAGGGCAAAACTTCAAGAGAGAATATTAAAAGCAGCAAATGGAAAGCAATTAGTTATATACAAGGTAACTCCCTTATTAAGATTATCAGCAGACTTTTCAGCAGAAACTTTGGAGGCCAGAAGGGAAACGATATTTTAAGTTCAACATGCTAAAAGTATTCTACACCAAGAATACTTTACCCAGCAAGGCTATGATTCAGCATTGAAGGAGAGATAAAGAGTTTTACAAGCAAAAGTTAAGAGTTCAGCACCACTAAACTGGCTTTACAAGAAATGTTAAAGGAACTTCTCCAAGCAGAAAAGAAAAGGCCACAACTAGAAATATGAAAATTATGAAAGAAAAAAATCTCATTGAGAAAGGAAAATATACAGTAGAGGTAGATCAAACACTTATAAAGCTAGTAGGAAGGTGAAAAGACAAAAGTAGTAAAATCATCTATATCCACCATAAGTAGTTAAGGGATACAAAAACAAAATGATGTAAAATATGATTTAAAAAACAGCAATTGGGTGATGGTGTAAAAATGCAGAATTGTTAGAATGCTTTTGAGCTTAAGATAACATCAACTTAAAATAATCATGTGTATATATAGATTGCTATATATAAACCTCATGATAACCACAAACCTATAATATGAAAGTTTTTTATTTTTTATAATATAAAAAACCTAAAAAGAAAACAATTTAAAAAGAACACTAAGATAGTCATCAAATCACAAGGGAAGAGAGCAAAAGAAGAAGAAAGGAATAAAAAGAACTACAAAAACAAGAAAACAGTTGACAAAATGACAATAACTACACACCTATCAATAGTTACTTTAAATGTAAATGAACTAAATGCTCCACTCAGAATGCATAGAGTGGCTGACTGGATTAAAAAACAAAACCCATTTATATGCTGCCTGCAGGAGACTCACTTCACATCTAAAGACAAAGACAGTAAAAGTGAGGGGATGGAAAAAGGTATTCCACGCAAATGGAAATCAAAAGAAAGCTGGGGTAACAATACTTATATCAGGCAAAATAGATTTTAAAATAAAGACTGTAACAAGAGACAAAGAAAGACAATACATAATGATAAAGAGGTCAATCCAAGATGAAGATAGAACAATTGTAAATATGTATGCACCCAACGTAGGAGCACCTAAATACATAAAGCAAATATTGACAAACATAGAGAAATTGACAGCAACACCATAATAGTAGGAGACTTTAAACCCCACTTACATCAGTGGGCATCCAGACAGGAAGTCAATAAGGAAACACAGGTATTAAACAACATATTAGACCGTATGAACTTGATAGATAGATAGATAGATAGATAGATAGATATATCTCATTCCATCCTAATGCAACAGAATACAGATTCTTTTCAAGTGGCACATGGAACATTCTCCAGGATAGATTACATACCAGGCCACAAAACAAGTCTCAGTAAATTTAAGAGATGGAAATCATATCAAGCATCTTTTCTGACTACAATGCTATGAGACAAGAAATCAACTACAAAAAAAAAAAAAACTGCAGAAAACACAACCACATGGAGAAGAAATTAAAGAGGAAATAAAGAAAAATACCTGGAGACAAGTGAAAATGGAAACACAATGATCCAAAATCTATGGGACCCAGAAAAAACTGTTCTGAAAGGGAAGTTTACTGTGATTCAGGCTTACCTCAGGAAGCAAGAAAAACCTCAAATGAATAATGTAAACTTACATCCAAAGGAGCAAAACAAAACAAAACAAAACCCAAAGTTAGTAGATGGAAAAGAAATCATAAAGATCAGAGCAGAAATAAATGATATAGAGACTAAATAAACAATAGAAAAGGTCAGTGAAACTAAGAGCTGGTTCTTTGAAAAGATAAACAAAATTGATAAACCTTTAGCCAGGGTCATTACCAAAAAAAGGAGGAGAGAAGGCCCAAATAAGTAAAATCAGACATGAAAAAAGAAAAGTTACAACCAACAACACAGAAATACAAAGGATCGTAAGATACAACTATGAACAATTGTACACCAATAAAATGGACAAGCTAGAAGAAATGGATAAATTCCTAGAAATGTACAGTCTCTCAAGGTTGAATCAGGAAGAAACAGATAATAGGACAGATGATTTCCAGTAATGAAATTAAATCAGTGATTAAAAAAAAAAAAACTCCCAACAAACAAAAGTCCAGCACCAAACAGCTTCACAGATAAAATTCTACAAATATCTAAGGAAGAGTTAACCCCTAGTCTTTTCAAACTTTTCCAAAAAATTAAAGAGAAAGAAATGCTGCCAAACTCATTCTACAAGGTTAGCATAACCCTGATTTCAAAACAAGACAAAGTCACCACAAAAAAGGAAAATTACAAGCCAACATTCCTGATGAACATACATGCAAAAATTCTCAGCAACATATTAGCTGACTGATTTCAACAATACATTAAAAGGTTCATGCACCATAATCAAGTGGAATTTACCCTACTGATGAAAGGATGCTTCAGTACCCACAAATTAATCAGTGTGATACACCACTTTAACGAACTGGAGAATAAAAATCATATCATCTCAATAGATGCAGAAAAAATGTTTGACAAAACTCAACATCCCTTTATGATTAAAAACTCCCAATAAAGTGAGTATAGAGGGAACATATCTCAACATAATAAAGACCATATAGGAGAAGCCCACAGCTAACATCATGTTCAATGGTGAAAAACTGAAAGCATTTCTTCTAAGATCAGAAACAAGAGAAGGATGTGCACTTTCACCACTTTTATTCAAGAGTATTGGAAGCCCTATCCATAGTAATCAGACAAGAAAAAATAGGAATCTGAATTGGAGAGAAATAAGTAAAACCGTCACTGTTTGCAGGTGACATGGTACTATACATAGAAAATCCTAGAAACACCACCAAAAAAACTACTACAGCGCATCAGAATTTGGTAAAGTTGCAGGATACAAAATTAACATACAGAAGTCTGTTGCATTTCTATACACTAACAATGAACTATCAGAAAGAGAAATTAAGAAAACAATCCCATTTACCATCTCATTAAAAAGAACAAAATAGCTAGGAATAAATCTAACTAAGGAAGTAAAAGACCTGTACTCAGAAAACTATAAGACACTGATGAAAGAAATTGTAGATGACACAAACAGATGGAAAGATATACTGTGTTCATGGATTGAAAGAATTAATATTGTTTAAATGACCATACTGCCTAATGCAATCTACAGATTCAATTCAATTCCTACCAAAATACCAATGGCATTTTTCACAGAACTAGAACAAATAATTCTAAAATTTGTATGAAAACACAAAAGACCCCAAATAGCCAAATCAATCTTGAGAAAGAAGGACAAAGCTGGAAGTATCATGCTCCCTGATTTCAAACAAACAAAGCTGCAGTAATCAAAACAGTATGGTCCTGTACTGAAAACAGATATACAGATCAATGGAACAGAATAGAGAGCTCACAAATAAACCCACATTCATATGGTCAATTATTCTATGACAAAAGAGGCAAGAATATACAGTGGGGAAAAGACAGCTTCTTCAATAAATGGTGTTAGGAAAACTGGACAGATACATGCAAAAAATCAATCTGGACTACTTTCTCACACCATTTACAAAAATAATCTAAAAATGGATTAAAAGCTTAAATGTAAGACCTGAAACCATAAAACTTCTAGAAGAAAACAGGCAGTATGCTTTTTGACATTGGTCTTAGCAATGTATTTTTGGATATTTCTCCTCAGGCAAAGGGAACAGAAGCAAAAATAAACAAATGGGGCTAGATTAACTAAAAAGCTTTTGCACAGCACAGGAAATCATCCACAAAATGAAAAGGCTGCCTACTGAATGGGAGAAGATATTTGCAAATGATATGTCTGATAAGTGATTAATACCAAAAATTTGCAAAGAACTCATACAACTCAATATCAGAAAAACAACCTGGTTAAAAAAATGGGCAGAGAACCTGAATAGACGTTTTTCCAATGAAGTCATACAGATGGCCAACAGACATATGAAAAAAATGCTCAACATCGCTAATCATCAGGGAAATGCAAATCAAAACCATGTGAGTTATCACATCACACCCATCAGAATAGCTGTCATCAAAAAAACACCAAATAAAAGTGTTGGCAAGAATGTGGAGAAAAATGAGCCCTCATGCACTGCTGGTGGCTATGTAAATAGGTACACAAGAAAATATTATGGATGTCCCTCACAAAACTAAAAATAGAACTACCATATTATCCAGCAGTTCCACTTCTGGGTATTTTTGTGAAGAAAATGAAAACGCTAGATTTGAAAAGATACATGCACCCCTGTTTTCATTGCAGCATTATTTACATTATTTACAATAGTGCTGCCAAAATAAAGAAGCACCTGGTGTGTTCATCAATAGATGAATGGATAAAGAAGATGTGTATGTATGTGTATATATATACATACCCACGATAGAGTATTACTCAGCCATAAAAAAAGAATGAAATCTTGCCATTTGTGACAACATGGATGAACCTAGAGGGTATTATGCTAAGCGAAATAAGTCAGAGAATACAAATACCATATGATTTCACTTACATGTGTAATCTAAAAAGCAAAACAAATGAACAAACATGACAAAACACAAACAGACTGATAGATACAGAGAACAAACAGATGGTTGCCAGAGGGGAAGGGGTTTGGACTACAAGTGAGATAGGTGAGGGAGATTAAGGGGTACAAACTTCCAGTTACAAAGTGAATGAGTCATAGGGTGAAGTGTGCAGCACAATAATATTGTTGATATCTTTGTATAGTGGGAAAAACTTTAAAAATAAAATAACGTGGAAATTTTGTGAATATAAACATATTTAAAGGAAAAACTATAATGTTTTGATAAAACATTGGTAATGATATAGTATCAAAATGTACACAACTTCCATAAAATGCCCAAAGCTATATATCTCTCAATTATATATGATCTGTTAATTTCCTAGAATCAGTATTCGTGGCTCTTTTAAATTAATTGTTTGGTTAGTGAACTAATGCAAGCAAGGCTCTTGGGGAATTCTGTGGTTGTATTTGCATTGTTTTCTTGTTCACTTCAAGTCATTTAAAAATAATTCATCATGGTCAGCCTCTAGCTGTAGAGTAGGTTATCAGGTATACCACTGACAGAATTTCAAGCTTTCAAAATCTCTTGTATCTATATATAAAATGATGAAATTTTCTACTCAGTGCCTGACTTTCAAGTGGGACAGGCTTATGCCTTACTGTTACTGTATCACTCAAGGGGAGCTATTACAGACCAGAAAAAATACAAGCATTCCAGATGCATCTATCATTTTCTCAGTTTGGGATCCCTTAGAAACAGACTGCGACAAAGAATTGAGTGCAAATTGTTTTATTAGGAGGTGCTGTAAATTGGGGGAGTGGGGAGTAAGATACATAAGAGAAGGAAGCGATACAGTATATAGCATCATACAAATTACCATGTGGGCAACTGACCCTTGGTCCCAAAGGGAGACAGTGTAGAACCTGCACTGAACTAGAGTCACCACCCAAGGGGCAAACAGCTTGGTTATTTATCTACCAACCCACTGACTGAGGTTCTTCAGGAAGGGTGCTAATTTCTAGCACTTTCTGCTGTCACACCACAGTGAGAGTGGGCTTAGTTGGCCAAAGAAAGCCCTCTCGAAAAGAGATGCAAGTACTGGCAGTTAGGATGCACTGAAAAGATCAGTGCCCAGGAGATGTGGGCTGGTCTCCCCCCGTGACAGCATCTGCTACGGTGGGTACTACTTCGTGGCCACCTAGCCTTTTGATCATCAGAGAAATAATCACAATGCCATTTCCCTGGAAGATGGAATGGACAATCAACTCACCACAAATACTTTTAAAGCAGGTTAGGTACTACCTACCCTCAGGTGCCTTTTCTAGCATATCTCATTGCCTAAATATTTATACTCTACTATAAATCCCAATATTATAGCTAAATGTTTGCCCAACGTCAGTTTACCAGCCCTGGGAATATTCCATCTTGGACACCCTCCATCCCTGGGTCTGTTTGCCCATGCAGTCGGTATAAGACCTCCCTCTAGAATTTAGATAGCTGGTGTCCTTTCCTTTTTAAGTTGGTATTTTAAGCCTTCTTCATGTGAAATTTCTAATTCTGAAGAGGAAGTCTCTATTGCTTACTCAAATTTTTACACCTAAATTATTCAGGTCACATTTTAACATTCAAGTAAAAAGTGTATAAATCGCTGATGCTTTACATTGAAGATTTTGCCGGTTGGTCAGAGAATAATAGGGTCATTTGCCTGGGGATATAGTTCCAGCTAAGGGCTCCTAAGTTCATTTTCATCTATCCACTGCAGATAACTTGTCTGTCTAAGTTTCCTGTGTGCTTAAGAAACCATTTAGGGGACTTCCCTGGTGGTCCAGTAGTTACGAATCCACCTTCCAAAGCAGGGGATGTCAGTTCAATCCCTGGTCAGGGAACTAAGATCCCACATACTGCAGGGCAACTAAGCCCATGGGCCGCCACTACTGAGCCCGAGCACTCTGGAGCCCAAGCACCACAACTACAGAGAAGCCCGCACACCGCAACGAAGACCCTTCATGCCAAAACGAAGATCCCAAGTGCCACAACTAAGACCTGACACAGCCAAATAAATAAAAATAAATAAAATTTTAAAAAAGAAACAATTTAAAGGAAAGGAAATGAATAGTGTTTGGATGCCACACAATAGCTCAGTGAGACATGCAAAAATTACGCTAGGGGCTTCCCTGGTGGCGCAGTGGTTGGGAGTCCGCCTGCCGATGCAGGGGACGCGGGTTCGTGCCCCGGTCTGGGAAGATCCCACGTGCCTCGGAGCGGCTGGGCCCGTGAGCCATGGCCACTGAGCCTGCGCGTCCGGAGCCTGTGCTCCGCAATGGGAGAGGCCACAGCAGTGAGAGGCCCGGGTACCGCAAAAAAAAAAAAAAAATTATGCTGGGATTCATTGTGGATTGGAGGTACCCTAGAACTACCTCAATTATTCTTCCTGAAAAAGCTATGTTAGGGTGAACACTGCCACAGTGCCCCTGTGCTGTGGATGCCCTGTCATGCCTGATAGCTTCCAGGAGAGTCCCCAAACCCTGGCTTTACTTTTGCTCACCGGCATTTACCACTTACCTAACTGACCCTGAGTGCTGGAATCAATGTTTAGTGACTTTGCAGTAGTCAGTCCCAGGCGTGTGTCACGGACAGTTCCTGCAGTAAAAGCTTCTTGACCAAGTCAAATTGGATTAGTGAATTTCAGGAAAAGGATTTGCCCCCAACACCTTTCTTTTCATGGTTGTTGACTACTCTCTGAATACAGTAAGCTTTCATTCTTAGAATCACAGAATCATGAGGTTAAGAAGAGAAGGAGCCTTAGAAATAAATTATCGAGTTCAATGCCCTTATCCTACAGATGAGGCACTTGAGATGGTGAGGGGTCGAGTGCTTTGCCCAAGGAAACACAGCAGATCTGGGACATGTGTTCACATGTCCTCTCTCCTCTTTCCTGGTTCCATGTTCTTCTTACATATTCTGCATAATACTAGGCAAAGCACGTATCAAACACATAAAAGAGCAACTGTTCATTTTTGACAAGTAATAACTAGTCAAATTACAAAACAAAAATAAATAAAAATGGTAATATTCCTTTTTCCTCCTGCTTCATTTTTTCTATGCTATGTAAACCTTTTAATATATTAAATCATTTACTTATTTATTTTGTCTCTCCTTCTTTACTAGAATGGAAAGTCTAAAAGAATAAGGATTTTCATCTGTTGTATTCCCTGAGGCACTCCAAGCCCTGAGAACAGCTTCGGGGTGCTCAGTCAGTATTTCTTGAATAAATGAATGAATGCAATCCAAATTCTTCATAGGGAGAGCATGCGTGTTTTATAGTTGAATTAGACCCTAAGGATCTAAAGATTTGTGTTTCTATTAGAGGAAGCTAATTTTAGAATAGGAGAAAGCTCCAGCTAATCTGAAATTCTGAATTATCAGAATATCAGAATAAATTTCCTTTGGAGATCAGGATTCATCAAAAGGCTCATTCACATATTGGCAGTTAAATACTGATTGCTCAGCTTTATTCCAGTGATTTAGTTAGATTTCTACCGTTGATTTTTCCGGCAAGTCATTTGCTCTCACTTTGCATTCCTTTTCTACATTTAAAACTTAAACACATAATGCCGGCCTTATGAGCACTACCACCCCCCAATCTATGATGTAGTCTCGTCGTAAATATCACCACTATTTGGTCTTTTTTTTTGATAGTCACCATGCTATACATTATATCCCCAGGACTTGTTTATAACTAGAAGTTTGTATCTTTTGACTACACCTCTTCACCCATTTCACCCACCCCCTGCCTCTGGCAACTATCATTCTGTTCTCTGTTTCTGTGAATTGGGGTTTTTGGTTTTTTGGTTATTTTAGATTCCCCATACAAGTGAAATCACACAGTATTTGATTTATTTCACTTAGCATAATACCCTCAAGTTCCATCCATGTTTTTGCAAATGGCAGGATTTCCTTCTTTTCTATGGCTGAGTCATATTCCATTTTGTGTATGTACCACATCTTTATCCATTCATCCATCGATGGATACAGATTGTTTCCATGTCTTGGCTGTTGTACATAATGCTGCAGTGAACATGGGGGTGTAGATATCTTTTCAAGTAAGTGATTTTGTTTCCTTTGGATAAATACCCAGGAGTGGAATTGCTAGATGATATGATGTTTGGTTTTTGTTTTTTTTTTTGTTTTTGAGGAACCTCCACACTGTTTTCCATAGTGGCTGCACCAATCTACATTCCCACCAACAGTGCAGGAGGGTTCCCTTTTCTCCGCACCCTCTCCGGCATTTGTCATTTGTCTTTTTGATGATGGCCATTCTGATGGGTGTGAAGTGCTATCTCCTTGTGGTTTTGATTTGCATTTCTCTGATGATTAGTGATGTTGAGCATCTTTTCGTGTGCCTGTTGGCCATCTGTAGGTCTTCTGTGGATTATTCAGATACTCTACTCACTTTTTAATTGAATTTTTTTTAGTTGCATGAGTTCTTTATATATTTTGGATGTTAGCCCCTTATCAGATATATGATTTGCAAATATTTTCTCCCATCCCTAGATTGCCTTTTCATTTTATTGGTTTCCTTTGCTGTCTATACAGTACCATTCTGTCTTGGAAATACGTTATTCCCTCTCATTCTTTTTAATTGCTTTGTTCTTCTTTTTTCTTAGAAAAGAGACAAAATGCCCCACTGCGTCATGCATTCGACCTAGCTCTCTGACCGGACATTTTTATATTATTTTCCTCATTTGTTTTACAGAAGCAGTGTATTTCCTTTCTCAAACAAAGCCGTGGGATCACTCAGAGCCCTTCAGATTTGGCTGCAAATGCCCCAAGCCACTTAGCTTGTACCTTCTCTTAACCAGCAAGAGAAGGTGACCGGGACGCAGGGCCAGTCATTCTCCCGGGAAGCCCCCAACTACTTTATTGTCCTTGGAGTTCATGAAAAGGTCTTTCCTCTTAAGGAGGAGCTCTTCACTTGCTAAAGTGCCTGCACACACAATGCGTAAGCAGTGTAGTGCCCTGGGTTCAGTCTAATGTTTGAAAACAAACATGAATCATAGCTCCCTGTGGTGAGAAGAGGCTTTCAGTTAAAAGGGAAACAGGAAGCTGAGGATGTTTCACCTATTCTCACTGTCATTGTGACAAGTGGCCACAAATATGTGTGTCCACAGACCAGTTCAGTGTATACTCAGCTTCAGCTGGAGCTCCACCTGCAGGCAGCAGACACAGGCTGGTGACGCCACGATCGCTGGCCCCATAGGAAGTTGTTGACTCCTCCGTCTGGTGTTTCCGGCCTTACCATCACTTCATTTAACCTGTTTGGAAGCTCGAGTGCCTTCTTGGCTGCACAGTCATGCCGTGGGTGTGTGTGGAAGACACTTGGAAGTCGATCCCTAACAGACATGTATATAGATGTGATGAGGACCCGTCATCATGTGGGCTAGGATGAGACCACGCTTCATGTCTGTGCAGTCGTAATTAACCCAGAGGTTTGCCAAATTCAGTTCTTTACAGGACTGCGAATAAACCATGGGGTGCCTGGGCGAGAACTGGGAAAGAAAAGACCCTGGAGGCAGGCGGATCCGGGGCTGCATGGTTTGGAGAGTGCATTTCAGCCCCTCTGTGCCCCCTTAGCTCGGCCCCCTTCTGCTTGGAGCAGCACGCACAGTGGTGCAGAGCGGACCTGGGATCTTACTTCCCACCTCCAGCCCTGGCTCTCCTGTTCCCACTCACATCCCACTGGAAATCTAAAAACAGCTGAGTTCTCAGATTTACAGTGCAGCCCTGTTCAAACAAACTGAAAACAGCCTCTCCCTCCCCTGTGGTGGAAGATGGTGAGTTTGTCTTCAGAATGTATTTTGGGCCCTATGGTATGACCAAAAATACTGCCAGGAAGTTTTCGTCTGCCATCTTGCCACAGTCCAGTTTGATTTCAAAGTTAAAATCCAGAAACTGTAATAAATAAGGTAAATTTGATAATCCCATTTATGACATATCATCATAGCCCACATGTTCTTGAAATTAACCCACCGGGCTCTCTCGGGTATCTTTTCCCAACATTTTCCTCCAGGGCTAGTTCTACTTTCTATAAATTTCTTTATTATTTTTTAATTTTTGGTCGTGTTGGGTCTTCGTTGCTGCGCACGGGCTTTCTCTGGTTGTGGCGAGCAGGGGCTACTCTTCGTTGTGGTGCGTGGGCTTCTCATTGCAGTGGCTTCTCTTGTTGCAGAGCATGAGCTGTAGGCACGCGGGCTTCAGTAGTTGTGGCACATGGGCTCAGTAGTTGTGGCTCACAGGCTGTAGAGTGCAGGCTCAGTAGTTGCAGTGCACAGGCTTAGTTGCTCCACGGCATGTGGGATCTTCCCGGACCAGGGCTCGAACCAGTGTCCCCTGCATTGGCAAGCGTATTCTTAACCACCGCGCCACCAGGGAAGTCCCTGGTTCTACTTTCTAGAGATGAGGTTTCAGAATAGGCCCCATAACTTCTCAGGTTATCAGTTTGGGCTGGATCATAATAGAATTAGATCCTAGCTGGCAGATAAGTTTTGTGTGTCAGTTGATTCTAGAGAGAGTTATGTTCACACCTTTCCTCATTCCCATCCAACACACCCACACAGTGATAGTACACAGAATAATACCATTTGTAGGTTAGTAGGTTTGTCTAGACCAAGGGTTGGCAAATTACAGCTCTGGGCAAAATCTAGTCTGCAGCCTGCTTTTGTAAACGTTGGAACACAGCCATGCCCACTTGCTTATATATTGTCCACAAAAGCAGTCATGCTTTCTTACTACAAGGTCAGAAATTGCAAAGAGACCTTGTCTGACTCACAAAGCCAAAAATATTTACTCTCTGGCCCTTTATAAAAAAAAGTTTGCAGACTCTTGCACTAGATCCGTCCCATAAAAGACCACTCAATACATACTATTTTTTTAAAACATACTATTTTAAAATATCGATATGAATTCAGTTTCTGGTCCAGACCCCAGTTGTGTAATTTTGGGTAAATTACCTTTTTGCACTAGTTTCCTCATCTTGTCAAAGTGGAGGTAACATTACCTCTCTGACATAGTTGTAAGGATTAATTTAGTTAATAAATGAAAAGCACTCAGAGCTAGGCCTGGGACATAGCTAACACTCAGCAAATGTTAGTCTTATTCATCAAATCAATTGATTTTATTGGTCCTGAGGTTATGGCCCTATTACCAAGGACCAAGACATGTTCAAGGCACTAGACTATATTATTTTATTTTAGCATGGAACATGAAACAGGACAGGATCCTGAAGCTGCCTTGACCACAGAGTGAGTACTGAGCAGAGGGGAGGAATTTTTATGAGCCTTCTTGGTTAGCATAAATTTGAGCCATTTCTACAAAAACGTGACAAAGAAGGTTCTCTGAACATATATCATCACAGTGCCTTGGTAATTCATGTCAAAAGCAGTGGAAGGCACACTGCCCTGAATGTAGTGTACTTTGCAATATATTATAGAAGCCATTGTGGTCTAGTAGAAATTTTTAATAATGATCAATAACATAGGGAAAGATAGCATGAGAACTCAAGCATCAAGGGATAGAATATCTGCCTGGTTCATTTCCCCATGGTTCAAATCTGAAATCTGAAATGTAAATGTAAATTTTGTCATTTAAACCAGGGGTTGGCAAACTTTTTCTGTGAAGGACCGGATAGAAAATATTTTTGGCTTTAGGTATCATATAGTCTCTGCTGCAACTATTCAACTCTGCTGTTGTAGCACAGAAGTGGTCATAAACAATCCATAAATGAGTGAGCATGGCTATGTTCCAAAAAAACTTTATTTATAAAAACAGGTGGTGGCCAGATTTGCCCCAGAGGCCATAATTTGCAGACTCAGGATTTAAGCAATTACAAGGTATATACAAGGTATACTTTCTTTCTCTTTGTTTTCTCTCTCTCTCATTCTTGTGTATACTCCCTACTTCCCCCATAAAGTATTCTCATTGGTGAAGCAGAATCACTAAAGCAAACACTGGTTCAGCTCCCTTTTGCCAGGAGCATAAGGTCTATCTGGAGAAAAAGAGGTATATTGTGCCACCTAAATTTCAATGTGTTTTGTCAAGTATTTCTATTTAATTGGGGGACGGGGGATGAGTATTGCCATGTTCTTCTAAGAAGTTGAAATGAGATTGTGAAACGCTAATGGACAAAGGACCAATAATGGACTGAAGTTAAAGACTTTGTCTGAACTCCATTTCTTATTCTCATATTTTGAGAATAAAACTGAAAGGAAAATGGATACATTACCTAAGTAAGCACAATGCAAAAATTAATTCAATAATATAGACCGTTTATGCTTAATTGAGCATCAATAATTCTGACACCTTGCTGTTTAACACTTCCTATGGTAAATGGATGTGTATTTTCAAACAATTTTCATGTGTTATCTTTGACATAAATTTTATATATTTATGATGTACAACTTGATGTGTTCTCATATTCTTTGTGAAAAGATTACAATCAAGCTAAATGACTTCTTCACCACCTACATAGTTACCAGTGTGTGTGTGTGTGTGTGTGTGTGTGTGTGTGTGTGTGTGGTGAGATTTGACTTAAAATCTATCTTTTTAGAAAATCTCAAGTATACAATCTAAAACTGTTAACGCTTGTCACCACGCTGTACATTAGATTCACAAACTGTATTCATTCTGCATAACTGATGCTTTGTACCCTTTGACCAACATCTCCCCGTTGCCCCCACCCCCAGCCCCTGGCAACCACCATTCTACTCTCTGCTTTTATGAGTTCTGCTTTCTCAGATTGTACATATAAGTGAATCACGTGGTATTCGTCTTTCTGTGTCTGGCCTATTCCACTTACCATAATCATCCTCCAGCCTCATCCATGTTGTTACAAATGGCAGGATTTTCTTCTTCTTTATGGCTGAATAATATTCCACTGTTTATATATACCACCTTTTTAAATTCATACATCTGTCTATATGGACATTTAGGTTGTTTCCATAACTCACCTGTTGTGAATAGTGCTGCAGTGAACATGGGCATGCAGAAGTCTCTTCGAGATGCTGATTTCATTTCTAAAGAAATTAGTATCTTGTTAAGTGTGAAAGAGTGTGCTCTCCAGAACATTATGTTACTAAATCTTCATATCATCTATCGAATCACGTTAGTCTGATGCTATTTCCATGGACATGCCAATTATTTTATTTCCCACTTTTTTATGAATACAGAAGAAAAAGCATATTGAAGACCTCTGAAGCCCATATCCACGTGAACTGCAACACCAAAACCATTTAACTAAGGAAACTCCAGGCAGAGCTATGTGAAGTCTTAATTACAAGAGATTATTTACTGGGGAACCCAAACTAGGGCACAGGAAGGAAGGAAGGGACATCCCCCAGCATCATAACAGCTAATCCTCTTGTTCTTGGCTGCAAAGCGAACCTCTCCAGCTTTCCCCAGAGTTCACATAGTCTTAATTTAAATTGAATGCTTTGCTTTATTTTTCCTTGCTCAGCACAGCTTTTTATTTTTAACTTCTTATGGAAGCATGATACTCATACAGAAAATTATCTATACTCTAAGTAGACAGTTCAGTGAATTCACAGAACCCAGGTGAGAACCGGAGACCCATACCCGATCCTTTCTCCTTCCTGCTGCCATCACTGCCCTGCAAGGGTCACACTGTCCTGATTTCCCCTGGCGTACGTCTGTGGGGCTGTTCTTGCACTCTGCCTGTTACATCCCATGGTCTGGATTCTTCGTGTCTGGCTGCCTCTACTCAATATGTTTGTGGGGGGACTTCCCTGGTGGTCCAGTGGGTAAGACTCCCTGCTCCCAATGCAGGGGGCCTGCGTTCGATCCCTGGTCGGGGAACTAGACCCCACATGCATGCTGCAACTAAGAAGTCTGCATGCCACACACACACACAAAAAAACAAAAGATCCGCATGCCACAATGAAGAGTCCGCATGCCACAGCGGAGACCTGGCACAGCCAAAATAAATAAATAAATAAAAATAGATTTTAAAAACATGTATGTTTGTGGGGTCATCCGTATTGTCCCGTGGAGCTTCTGTTGGTTCTTTTTCATTTCCGTGCAGTATTCCATTGTATAAATATACACCACGTTTTATTGATCCATTCTAGGGTCGATGGGCCTTTGGGTAGTCTCCACTTTGGGACTATTGCAAACATGGCAGCTGTGAGCTCCCTGATGCGTGTGTTTTGGGGACCATACTTGCACATTCCCACTGGGCGTGGGTTACAGGGTCTGAGGACACTTGGCTTCAATATTTTCTACCAAACAGTTTCCTGAAGCTCCAGCAGTTTTTTGTTTTGGGTTTTTGTTTTGTTTTGTTTTTTTTCTTCTCACCGTGCAGCGTGGCATGTGGGATATTTGTTCCCCGACCAGGGATCAAACCTGCACCCCCTGCAGTGCAGAGTCCTAACCACTGGACCACCAGGGAAGTCCCTCACAGCAGTTTTTGAACAACAAGTTAAAAGCGGGCCCTGCTAAAGGCAGGCATGCGGGTGGCGACTGTGATGAGCGCTGGCATGACCCATAAGAATGTGACGTTGGACCAGGGTCTCGTCAGCACAGGAGCAGTGCTGGACCACGGCAGAGCAGCTGTGATTATCTCAACTGTGTAGACCTTGACTCGCCAAGAATGTCAGACTTCTGTTTGAAATGGAGAGGGAGGACACCTTCGATAATGTCCGCATCATTTTTCAAGTCTCCACCCTGATATTGATAAACTTCTCTTTTTGAAAAAGCCCTTTTTGCATCCCCCCATTACCCTGCATGATTCATTCATTCTTTTGGTGGATAAATTAATAACTTCTGTGATATATTTCTAGACTGTTGGCTTATCAGACCATAGAAATACTAGTAAATATCATGGCTGCTGACTAATCCAGCAGAGCCAACTCACCGAAACTATGCATACAGAGTGTTTCATGTATTTCTCTGAAGTTGCAATATTTCCATTATAATTTCATAGTCAGAATAGAAGACCTTGAAGTCAAATGTCAAGTGTGGGTTGTCTCAGTATAGCAGACGTTCAGAAGTTCGGAACTCTGGCCTGCAGGCACAGGCCGTGACTCGTGGGGGAAGCTGCCTGATGGGGCCCTACCCTTGGTTTCTTGGCTCTCCCTCTCTCTGCACTGGCAGAGCTCTTGTTGCCTTCGGGGCAGAGTCCTGGCCAAGTGAAAGGAGGGCTCCCCCAGCGATTACGGCAAGGTGCAAATGGGCTGCGCTGAAGCGTTTCCAACCAGGAGGGGCCTTGCTAAGTCAGAAGAGGACAGGTGGGATAATATGTACGTCAGCCACACACAGGGAGACTGAGACTGAGGTAATGGAGTTCAGTGGGTTTTATTTTTTTTCCCCTTTTAAAGTAATATATAGGGGCTTCCCTGGTGGCACAGTGGTTGAGAGTCCGCCTGCTGATGCAGGGGACGCAGGTTTGTGCCCCGGCCCGGGAAGATCCCACATGCCGCGGAGCAACTGGGCCCGTGAGCCATGGCCGCTGAGCCTGCGTGTCTGGAGGCTGTGCTCCACAACGGAAGAGGCCACAACAGTGAGAGGCCCACGTACCGCAAAAATAAAAAATAAAAATAAATAAAGTAATATATAAGTAGACATGAATTTAAATATAAATATGTGATACAAATATTCGTGTAGGTAAGTCATGTATCTTTCACACTGAATGATGGGACTGCAGAAGACATATCCCAACTGTAAGATTCCTGAGCATGTGGACAGGTGTCACAAAATGCAGCTGAAAGGGCTTCAGAGCCTCCGTGGGTCTGGCACGAGTCACATGGCTCCCGAGGCAACGATGAGAGTCAGAGCCCTAGGTTTTGTGCTCTGACTAGAGGCCAGGTTCTTCCTCAATCTCTGTGTGTTTCTCATCTGCACAGTAACTTTCAAAGGATCACATTGTTCTTCCTATTTTCTATATGCAAAACAGAGGCCAAGAGAGGCTAAGAGGTCGCTTCCCAGTGCCAGGTAGTCAGCAGGTAGTGGAGCTCTGACTTTCATCATTTCCCTTCATTACCCGCTCTTACCTCAGGGAGGGTTAGCAGAGATTCCTCCCGGGGATGCATGTAAACCACACACACTACAATAAGCGTGTCTGGGCAAGGAGAGGATGATGGTCAGAGCATACGTACAGTGAATACTGAATGGGAAATCTGCAAAGAAAAACACCTATCAAGTGCAGCTGATTGATTTCACCTAAACTTGTAAAGACCCAGCCAGTGGGTCCCAATCCCAGCTGCACACAGAATCACCTGGGGCCCAGGCTTTAGTACCTGAGTGTCTGTTTGATTTTGTTTAGGATGAAGGGCCAGCCGCAGTGTATTTGAAACATTTCTGCAGCCAAGGTTGAAAACCACAGATTGAGATTAAATGCCTTTGTAGACTAAGCAGTTAAATCTAAATCAAAAATGTAATTTTTAAAGAAAGCATGAAAATAAACGCACGTATGTGAAAGAGATTGACAACCTGCAAACTGTTCTACATATAGCACTTTCACGAAGAGATAAATGGAGAAGAAAATTTAGTAGCATAATTGGACACCTGGTCCACTGGAGCAGTGGAGGAGAGGAGGGAGGAGAGACAGGGCATGTTGAAGGCTACTACAAAGGAGAGGGCTTTCTTGGTGCTGTGATTTGAAGCCAACCTTTCCTGGTCACTGGTCCATCACATGACCTCTGGCCTCCAGGCTTTGGAAAGGAAACTCAGAGTGAAGAGAGGCCAGCAGGATATGAAGGTGGAGACAGGACAGGCTGCCTGGGTTTCCGAGTCGGCAGAACCAGAACTATTCCCTGGACTGTTCTGCAAATGGAATGGCTCTATGATTTAAGAAAGTAATTCCCGACATACTTTGGTCTGAGATTCTAGTGTTTGTCAAACCGAACTGGAATTCAAAATTTATAAAGAGGACAGAACTTAGAATTTTTGTTTTCAATAAGCCAGGTTTTTAAAGGAATTCTCCCCAGAAGTGCGTTTCACACTCAGAGACAGGGACTCTTCCAGCGCTCAGAGCCCGAAACCACCACGTGGGAATACATGCTTGAAGCAAGTTGGAGAGGAGCAACCATACACACACACATATGTACACATAGACACATGCACACACAGCGCACACACACACACACATGCACACACATAGACACGTGCATACATACACACGCATACACATATACACATATTACAACACACACTACAACAGACACATACCTACCTTATACACATACACATATGCACACATACATTTGCGTGCACACAAATACACACACATACACACATATTCGCATAACACAGTTATGTAAAAGCCTGTTATTGTGAAAGTAACACAGACGTGTAACTTAGTTAATGAAGGAGGACACCTTGTAGCCACCAGCCATGGAAGGAGCTAGACTTTGCGAAGCGCCTCGGGAGCCCTCCACCTGTCTCTTCCCAAACACAACCCTCTCCCCTACCCACAAGAGGAACCGCTACCCCGACTTTCATGGTAATCACCTTTTTACTTTTCTTTATAGTTTTCTCACCCAGACACCAGAGTTATCATTGCCTGTTTTTATTTTTTCTAATATCATTTGGATCTCTTTTCCTCTATAATTCTGTTCCTTCATTTTGTCTTACTCCATTGCTGCTTATTTGTTGGAGAAACCAGGTCATCTCCTGTGGAGTTTGCCTCAGCCTGTGCTCACCTTTTTGCACCCCACCACGTGCTTTCATGTCTGAGTTTGGCCTCTGTGTTTCCAGCAAACTGGCTGTTGACTCCAGAGGCTTAGTCACATTCAGATATGATTGTTTGGGAGAAGACGTCTTCTTAGGTGGTGACGTGTTCTTCATCAGGAGATGTTAATACATTCTATCTCATTTTCTCTCTTTTTGTCTTGGAAATAGCCACTGATTCTCAGTACCTACATCCTTAATCCATTAGGAGTGAATGGTGATATTCTCATTCTTTCATTCTTTCTTCATTTATTTGTTGAAATATTTCTATACAAAGAACCTTCCCCTTTTCTATTATTCGGTTGTCTGGTGGTACAGTTTATAGAAGAAAAGCAGGATAAATGCTTGGGTATTTCATTTTATTTACCAATGTTCAAAATGAAGAAGAAGATGCCTAGCATTCTTTCAAAAACTGGCCAGTTAATGTCTTAAATCATTAGGAACTCATGAATATATACATATTTGGTTTGTTTCAATCTATCATAGTTCTGATGTATAATATCTGTTAGGAGAATGTTTTCCTGGCTACAAGTTGTTCAAAGATTCAGGCCCATTAGTGCATGTAGTTATTTTTTTTCCCACTATTTTTTTGTCTTCTTCTAAAGGAACTTTTCATTATCGCCATTCAATAAAATGTATTTTCATTCTGTTTGTTCTCTCTTTTTTCTAAGTATTTATTTATTTATTTGGCTGCGCCAGGTCTTAGTTGCGGCATACGGACTCTTAGTCGCGGGATGCATGCGGGATCTAGCTCCCCGACTGGGGATCGAACTTGGGCCCCCTGCACTGAGAGCGCAGAGTCTCACCCACTAGACCACCAGGGGAGTCCCTGCGTTTGTTTTATGAGGAAAGTTAACTGGTCATTCCTAGAAGTCTTTTTTAATTAACACACCAACCAGCTTCTCCAGCTTTCGAAAAGGATGGTCTTAGCTACAGCACTGTGGGCCTCCCAGGAAGAAGACAGGCACCCACACTTTTATCTAGTTGGAAGGACTCCAATTTCCAGAGAGGGCAGTTTTCTCTGGCTTCATTTCAGAAACGCTGTGACAGTTGTGAGCTCTGCACCCTCACCCAACACACACGCGCGCACGCACACACACACACACACACACACACATCCCTCCTCTCACATTGCTTTTCGGTTACCCGTCAAGGCTCCTGTAATAACCCAGTGTGCTGTTCTACATTTCCCCCAGATTGTTCCTTTTCACTTGCGTAGCTCAGACAGCTTAAAAATTGCCATTTATTTTCAAAGAGAAGGAAATTCTCTCCAGGAAAGCTGTAGCTGAAACCAGATGCTGCTAGGTAAATCCCGACCAGTGGTTTACCCAGGCTGCATGCTCTCTATCCACCTGTAGGAAAGGAGGATTCTGGGGCACTCTGCCACAGTGACGTGAAACTTTATCCAACACCACGTTGTTAATCAACTATGCGCCAATAGAAAATAAAGGTTTTTTTAAAAATAAATAAAACTTTATCAACACTTAGATGTTTGTTCATAAAAGAAGTAGGAAGTTGTTGTGAAGGCCTGACATCGCTGTAGGGTTTGACTATGTCTATGCAGAAATGGTCAAGTACACGCTTGCCTCTGACCCCGAGGAAGGCTGGGGACATACTTCTACTCCCATTTTATAAAATAGAAGACTGAGCTCAGAGAGGTGACTCAGGGTCACTGAGCTGCTAGAGCAGAACTACCACTCCACTACCCTCGCTCCTCACCCAATGGTCTTTCTGCCACCGCACCCCGGGGCCTTCACTTATTTCAGGGAAGCATGAGTTCCTACCTTCACGCGCTCCTTGCTCCCCTTGTGGGAAGCTCCTGGCCTCTGCACTTGAACTTCCAGCTGATGCAAGCACTTGGATCCTATCACTTTCCCTTTCAGCCAGCCCTAAGCCAACCCTATTCATTCAACTCTAAGTACTTTTTTCAGCATATATAATATGTCAAGCACTGGGCCCCTGGTTGTAGGGAACAAGACAGTCTCAAGGTGCTTATAGTCAAGTGGAAGAATGATTTATACATACTAATATAATATAATATGTTTATGTCTGATATTTCCTATTAAAATCAACTTTTAATGATTTTCTCTCCTGAAAGGAAATTGATAAAACTATTGTCTCCAGGTTAAAAAATCAATGTGTATCCATGTGTCATGTAAAGAGTGAGGAAGTCTCAAGCTACCTACTTGTCATATTCAGCTACTACCATAAGAAAAAGAAGAGAGAGTCCAGGCACAAAGTTGGAGAACAAGCATTTTACAGAGCTCTGAGTTGTTGGGCCTGAGCCATTTTGTCTTTACACTTTGAAGTAACACTAATGTGTTGTTTGGGGTATAAAATCAACAATTTACTGTACAGAACCTAATGCATCCCTTGGTGCCCAGACAAGGATCGGCAGGGGTTTGTTGCCTTGTTGTTTTCTGCTCACACTTGCCAGCCGGCTGCACTCTGCCCTCCCCACTTCTCACACCCAAAACCCATTTTATCAGAATCTTCAAATAAAGCATGGTTTGTTTTCGAAAATGGTATTTTCTGGACAGTTGAGTCAGATCATGATCCACAACTTCAAGGCTTCAGGAAGTCCCGTTCAGTTTGTCAAAGGCTATGCTCCTGAATGGTTTTGCAATGCAGGCTCTTACACGCTCACCCTGCCAGCTCATCCACAGTCTTTAGACTCCTGCAAAGAGAGTCAAGTGTGAGCCATGAAATGGAAAAAACTAATCTAGGATCAACAATAGAAGTAAATCTATATAATGCGGCACACATACCTCATCTTAAAACAATTGTTAGTATGCTCAGAGGAAGACATTTGAGAAAAGTGTATTGATTTGAATTCATCTTTTTTTCTGTAGACAGTTTTGAGTAGGGATATAGGATTATCTTAAAGAAGGTATCTGTATCATCTTACGTAACAAGAAACCCACCATTTAACACGTTTTGTAAAGCCCTGGTGTGCAGCCATTGATTAAATACTGTAATTGAACCGCCTTTGGACTCCTTCACTGTCACTGTCTCGACCAGTCAGTTTGACAGCTGTATCTCCCAAATTGCATGGTTCAACAGACACCAACCAATAGACAGTTGTCTTCTGTGTATAAGAATTCATTTTGCAGTAGCTGAGCTGCTGTATTTCTAACCACTGTCCAACAGTTATCAAAAGTCTTTTGATCAGTGTTGTGGTTCTTTTGAAGAAAACACTATACACGAGGAAGAGAACTAACTCATCTTGAGGTTACGAGGCCCAGGTTCCAAAGCTAACTCCACCATTTATTTCCTATATGACAGTGGACACTCATCTCTCTCTCTCTTTTTAAATTTATTTATTTATTTATTTATTTTTGGCTGTGTTGGGTCTTCGTTGCTGCGTGCGGGCTTTCTCTAGTTGCAGCGAGCGGGGGCTACTCTTGTAGCGCGCGGGCTTCTCATTGTGGTGGCTTCTCTTGTTGCGGAGCACGGGCTCTGGGCGCGCGGGCTTCAGTAGTTGTGGCTCACGCACGGGCTTAGTTGCTCCATAGCATGTGAGATCTTCCCGGACCGGGGCTCGAACGCATGTCCCCTGCATTGGCAGGTGGATTCTTAACCACTGCGCCACCAGGGAAGCCCCACGGGCACTCATCTCTTAAATGGAGATGGTCATTCATGTCTTGGCTATCTAATGGGATCACTGCTGCAAGTCAAGTGAGATGAAAAAATAGCGCTTGCAAGAGTGTAAAGTAATGACTAATGCAAGAGGGTATCTTTCTTTAGGTTTTGTTTTTCCGCTTCACACACACACACATACACAAACACTCAACCGCTTTGCAAATCTACTCTTTTTTTGTTGTAATTTATGCTCCACTTCCCCCCAACATTTTTGAAGTATCTATGTGATACGAGACACAGATATAATAGAATCAAACAAACAAGGACGCATGAACAGCAACCAGATAACAAGGCAGGAGAAATTAGAAGGAACTACTAACATTAAAATTTCCTAAGCTTCCTAGCAGTCAGGACAAACACCCTATTTACATGGTTTTCCCAGTCTGATTGTCCTTGCAGTATACCTTACTTAAAATAGGCTTCATAGATCATTACCAAATGCTTTTTAAGGAAACTATAATCTTGGTTATCAAAGTGCCTCATTTAAAGTGTTGTTGCTGCACATAAAACTAATTAATTCTTTGTGAATCTGTCTTGCTCAAAGCTATTTTAGAATATTGTGAAATAAAAGCCACCTTTCTAGTGCTCTGTCCACACTTTGAGTGCCTTAGGGTTTCACTCCTTTGTTTTCCTAGCATTGTTATATCATGTGAGGTGCACACATATGCCTGCCGCGTCTGTATTTGTATATCCAGAAATCACCCTACCTGTGAGTTGTGTTAATAGCTTTTTAACTTTTTGCCTGGATCCTTTAGCAATATCTGGACCTCAGAGGTGATAGAGGAAATGGAAAAATGAATTAGATTATTACCAAATTCTAATATATACTTGGGTTCAAGATGAGGAAGAAAGTTTGCTCTATAAACCTATGAAGTCTTAGCGGCTGCATCCTTCAGCCTTGTTTTCTAGTTACATAGACAGGAGTTTATTTCCAAGCTTTGCATTTATTGGGTGGCCTTAGTAAGGTCACTTGGTATAGCTGATCCTTAGTTTTCTCCGTTTGCAAAATATGAGTCCACCAAATCCAACTTGCAGAGTTGCTCTACTCTTAGAGGTGCATTACCTGCCACACAGATGGCAATCAATACACAGCAGTTATTACAGTTCGACCCCATATCTGCAATTCCAAACCCCCAGATTTCCAGAGTCTAAAAACATTTTTCGTAACTCATTTGACAGCAAAATCTTACCTAAAACTCGAGCATAATCTGACCTGAACTGATGTGAGGCTATTTAGAGTCTTTTGACTGTTAAGTGGAATTTTAAAGCAAAAGCAGAAATATTTATGCATTTGGCTATGGAGTGCAGCCCCAGACAGTGCTGGGGATCCTGCATTGTATACAAACGGCGTATACACTAAATTGTCTTTCTAAACTCTGAAACATTCTGAATTCAAACACATCCAGCCCCAGTGGTTTTATATAAGGAATTGATGACCTATTTTATCACCGGGGTTACAAATTTCCTTAATATTTAACTTGTCAGAACATGTACTGAAAAGGAAAATCTCTTCTACTGAATCCGTAATTCACAATAACCTCCCAGGCCCTGCCCATTTGTTCTGAGCTCTTTGGGTTTGGGGGAGGTTGATACTTTGGTAGCAGCCTGGTTACCCTCTGATAGATCTGATAGTTACAAAGTCCTTCTTTACACTGAACTGAAATCTGCCTCCCTGTAAACTCTCCTACTCGTCCCTGTTCCTTGGAGCTGCGAGAACAGAGGATAAGCCAGCTCCCTCTTCCAGGTGACTTTCTCAAATATTCGAAAAAAGATATACTCTTTCTTAAGTCTACTTCTATTCAGTCAAACAGTAAAAGCCAGTAGCCAGTCTTTAGCTCACCCATTTCCAGGCCTCTTCTAATTGGTCTTTACTGTGTCAGTTTTCCACTTAATATGTGTGATCTAGAATCAGAAGTATTATGGTCTTTGTCTTAAAAACTATTTCCAACTCTTGATGAACAGCTCATCTTCTCTGGCCCCAAACAGTGTCTTCACAGGGACTGAAGTTTTGTACAGTGGATGGTTCAGAGCCAGTCAGATTCTGAGCCATCCGTTTACTAGACTTTAGGTGAGTTGTATAAACTCTCAGGCCCTCAGTCTCCTTATTTGTAAAACAGGGATGATAATGTGAGCTTCGTTGCTATAAGGTCTAGTAGCTTACCTGACACAAAGTAGGCAGGTAGGAAGTGGTAATGATTATTATTAGAAGTTTAATAAATAATCCTCCTCTTCTACTTTATCAGAATGTTTCCATTGCTTTCTTAGGCTAATACTTGGTGCTATCAAAATTCCACACAAGCCTAAGACATCGGTGGGTTTATTGTTAGGTCTAGTCCATATGAAAGTAATCTGTCATTGTGAAGATGCAATTTGTGTAATAAAAAGTTTCTGCCAGCCATTAAAGGGAAATCATAGTACTTCTTCTGCCTCCCCCAACTCTTCTGAACCAAACGCAGCCTCCTCCGGGACAACTTGATTGACAAAAGCACTCAAATCTGTATCTTTCAGGCATCTCTTGAGAGATCTACAGTAGAAATTGGTTTTTCCAGCCTCGAAACCAAGTAGATTCCAGGGTGTCTCGTTTCTCATTTTGAGACTGTGTGAATGTTTCCAAGTATACAGAGTAGAGCCATAAATTATATTTTGATCAGTGCCAAAAACTTGGTGCCAAAGAACATCTTGACATTGCTATTAGTTTATGTTGTATCCTGTAATTAAGTAGAATCGACTTGTAGATGATTTCTTCTGAAGACAGGGCCCTCCTTTCATGGGAGCATAATCAGAATGAGCTATTGCTCTCATTAAGTTACTTGGCAATACATCACCAGTGTGACCTGTCATTCTAATGATGCATTAGTGTAATTCATCAACAGGGTGAATCCCACTAGTAAGGTGTTACCCCAGAAGCAGGCCTATCCGATGCAGAAAGCATCCAGGGGCAGATGTGGGCTGACTGCAACCCAGGGTCCAAGAAGCTCTGTGTAACGGATTCCCCCTACCCTTCTTACTCTTTGAAGTTTAGCTACTTTTAAGTTATCCAAATCAGTGCTCATCTGTCCCCAGACTGTTCTCGTTTTTCATTTCTGACTAACATGGAGTCCTTTAGCTGGTCCAGAAATATCTAACTTTCATTCCTTTGGGTGTGTGATTGATCCACTTGGTTTTTTCCTGAGTCACACTTAGAGAAAATTTAGTTTCATAGCCGACATTGTCAAAGCACTTCTGGATTTCTATATGATTCATACCCTACATGATTGTGAAGTGGATACGGTTTTTTTGAAGACTCATTCAGTAATGCCATGCCAATAAAAAGAAGATAGGAGATAATGATCCTAAAAATCAACATTTTGCAGCTAGTAGATAAATAAGTCCTGAAGATCTAATGCTTAGTACAGGCATTACAGAGAACAAACTGTATTATAAACATTCAACCTGCTAAGAGACTAGATCTTAATTGTTCTCACCACTAGAAGAAATGATGATTATGTGATGCAGTAGAGGTGTTGACTATTGTTATACGGGCAACCACACTGCAATATAAGTCCATCAAACCAATATGTTGTTCATCTGAAATTTACACAATGACAATCATACCTCCAAAAAGAAAGTACAAGATTCTATACCAAAAAAAAAAAGAAATCAAGGCTAACATAGCTGGTGCATTTGAGTATTATATTTATCTCTGAGCTTACTGGCAGAACAACAAAAATGGGATGATGGATTGAAAGAATGAAAAGTATTTTGTTTGGAAATGTTCTTTCTCATATTAAATTTTAAGAATTTTTACTTTGGATGTATATCTAAGGAACCTTAAAGAATTTAATCGACTTTGCCTTTGATGGTAATATCACTGAAAATTCTTCATAGTGATTTCTTATTCTCATCCTTTGATAAAGTCAAGGATGTATTGTAATTAAAACATATCCATTTAAGGCATTTTCTGTGAAAAGCAAAGCTAATGGGGTACAGGTATATAATTTTCTTTGGGAATAGGGTTAGAAAATCTGTGGGAATGAATGGGACCATTTCTTTCTACTATTTCCCTCTAAAATCACTTCTCTCCTCTGAACAGTTTTTAAAGAGGTGGGTAACAATTTATGCTTTTTTTAGCTTTATGGAGGTATGATTTGCAACCAGTAAAATTTACCCTTTGTAAGCATACATCGAGATGAATTTTGGTAACTGTAAATAATCATGTGACTACGATCACAGTCAAGACATTGAAGAGTTTTATCATGCCGAAAAGTCCCTCAGGCTCTTGTGCAGTGGGTCTCCTCTCCCGACAGCCCCCTTAGGCAACCACTGGTCTCCTTTCTGTCACTCTTAAGTTGCCTTTTCTAGAAATCCACATAAACCAAATATACATGTTATCTTTTGTGTTTGACTTCTTTTATTCCACCTCTATGTTGTTGTATATATTCGTGTTTTGTTAATTTTTATTGCTGAATAGTATTTCATTTGGATTTATTTTCATAAGAAAAAAGCTTAAAGGATGTTAAGAACAGTTGCTAGAAAGAATATCCATTTGAATTTAATAAGAAGAATAGAGGTGGCAATGTGTATTCTTGATTGAATAGAGAGCCAATGCCTTCTATTTCAATAAATCCTTTAGTACTTTACCAGGGTGAGCTTGCAAGCTAAGTGATAGAATCGTGTTCTCCAGCCCACCATTATATCATATCTGCCGGATCTAGCCCAGTGCCTGCTTTTCCTAGGTGCTTAATAAGTCATTGTTAGGTAAGTAAGTGAAGACATTAATAGATGCTCATCATGCACCTACAACAGTCCCTCAAGGTCAAGAGCAGTCAGACTTAACGGGGAAAGTTACGTTCATTACTACGCACTGAGCACTTACCATAGAAGTGCTTGTAAAGTGACTGGATGCTCTGGACATATTTCAGGTTCCTTATGGACTCATTTTTAGCTCTGTCACCTGTGCATTTTAAAAACCTTTGGTATCCTATGTATTTTATCCTGAACTCTCAACTTTGGGATAATCAACTCAGGACATTTACTATGCCCTGTCCTTTTATTTGCCCTACAAATATTTCTAAATATTTAGTAATTTTCTGAATCATGTACTACCATCACTTCTAAGAGTTTTTCTAAATATATAAAAGTATAACCAAGGAACGATACACTTAGAAACAGAGCACCATAGAATGTTAACACTTAAAGATGGTTGAGTCTAATGTCCTCATTTGAAAAGAGGAGGAAACTGACTCTCTAAAATGAGTTGCCCCAGTTCACACATTTGGTGGCAAGTGTTGTGCAATTGAAGATAAATGTGTTAATATAGCCTGTTAATCCCAGTCAGCAAGCAGTTAGTTGGCAGAACTGAACTGAAAGCAAAAGGGAGATCTTTTAGTTTGCTTACCTGTTCATATTCAAACTTTACTCAGGAGAGGGACTTCCCTGGTCCAGTGGTTAAGGCTCTGCACTTCCACTGCAGGGGTCACGGGTTCCATCCCTGGTCTGGGAACTAAGATCCTGCATGCTGTGCAGCACAGCCAGGAAAAAAGAAAAAAAGAAAAGAAAAAGAAAACCTATCCTAAAAAAAAATTTACTCAGGAGAATTGAGAGTGTGCAGTCTCTATTATATTGAGTGGTATTTTGGAGCATGTCAAGGAAAAAATAACTTTCACAAGGAGAAGCTACATAGCTTGAATTAGAATCCATGTCAAAGCAAGAAAAACAAATAAAAGAAGGCGAAGTTCTATACTGGAGCAAATGGAACCTCAACTCAACCGGACATCTCAGCAGATGGCAAAATCTATCAATTATATACCTTAATCCAAACCTTTATTTGGTCTTTAAGGTGTACTCTCTATGTCAAATCACTAAATATTCCAGAAATTAGGTTGTCAGGTAGAATGTTCATCTGAAATCATAATAGGTTAATTTTGGCTCTTGTCACTTTGACATTCACATGAATTTGGATTCAGCAGATAAAAAACGTTCAGATGCAGCCCTCTGCAATATCCTGAATTTTATAGATCTAATGAACCATTAAGATACAACAGAATTGTGTTGTTTTATAAATCCAGCAAAGTGATACCTGAACCAGCACTTCAGACGTCCCCTTGCCACTAGATAAAACTCTAGCTTGCTCCATCTATCCACCCATCCACTAATGCAAAAATTATTTATCAAATGCTTGTGAAGTGATTAAGTGCTATAACACAGGAATGAGCAAATACTCTGATAGGGCAAAGGGAAGAACAGAGGATCTCAGTGTGGGGAGGGAATTAAGGAAGACTTCAAGAGAAGGTGGCTTTTGAGATGGATCTTATATGAAAAGCATTTTAGTAGGGTAACAAGATGAAGGTAATTCCTGGAGCTGCAGAGGAAATCTGTGAAAAAGGAAATAGCAGGGTGTCTTCTCCCTGGGTTCACTTTGGAAGGACATAATGCTTCCAAAGGGAGATACACATCAGGAAGCCAAATAACTTGGTTATATTTCAGCACCAAATAGATGGAACTCAGCATCATTTAAGACCCCGTGCTTTCTGGAATCCTTAAATTTCCAATAATATGCCATAAAAAAAACATTGAAATCTCTCAAAATGGGATGTTGATACTACAGAAAGTCATGATTTGACTTTAAAAAAAGCATTACCTGGAACTTTAAAATGTTCAATTAAAAATAAGAATTTGCAACAGGACAACTCGACACAGATGATATAAACATAGACACACACACACACACACACACACACACACACACACACACACGTGATGGAGACAACTACACCAAAATTTTCAAACAGTCATTTCTAATCAATAGGTTAATTTAATTTGCTTCAATAATGTGATGGTATTTTTGATTGAAATTTAAAAAAAGAAAAGCAAGATTTGAACAACCTAGCACCCGTCGCAGATTTTTGTGTCGCAAAGTTCTTTGGTCATCTTCCAAATAAAGATGCGTTTATTACCCATAAAACCAGGAAATATATAATAGAAGTAATTTTTAAGTCCCTGGTGGTTTAAATGTTTGTAAGATAACTTAATAAAGACAACGGTAGCCTTTTTAGGCAAACTGCCCACAGGAACACTCAACTTTATACGTAAGGGGAGGAGGTTGACTTTTCTAAAAGTTTTGCCATCAGACTCTTTTTATGTTTTATTTTTAGTTTTTATTTTTATTTGTTTATTTATTTATTTTGGCTGCATTGGGTCTTCGTCGCTGTGCGTGGGTTTTCTCTAGTTGCAGTGAGTGGGGGCTACTCTTTGTTTCGGTGCATGGGCTTCTCATTGCAGTGGCTTCTCTTGTTGCAGAGCATGGGCTCTAGGCACGTGGGCTTCAGTAGTTGTGGCACGCGGGCTCAGTAGTTGTGGCTTGCAGGCTCTAGGGCACAGGCTCCGTAGTTGTGGTGCAGGGGATCAGTAGTTGTGGCTTGCGGGCTCCAGAGCACAGGCTCAGTAGTTGTGGCGCAGGGGCTTAGTTGTTCCGTGGCATGTGGGATCTTCCCAAACCAGGGCTAAAACCCATGACCCCTGCATTGGCAGGCAGATTCTCAACCACTGCGCCACCAGGGAAGTCCAGATTTTTTTTAATGTTGCATGTTGTCCTTGTTCACTTAGGTAACCAGTAGAGTTACAAATATCTTCAATTAAAGTTCATGTTCACTCTGTAAAAGTTAGGCACTTCTATTACATTATCAAAGTTTATTTTAGTTGGTAGTACAAGAGCCTTTATTAAACAAACAATGGCGCTAGATCATAATGACCTTAAATAGCAGTGAAGTTGCTCTGACTTCAGGATAATTTAGTTTTTCCCCCCAAATAGTCTGTTACAATATTTCTCCTAGGAAAAAAAGTACTAGGGTCAATCTTTTTTGAAGGGGAACTTAAAATCAGCTTTATGATGAATTTCCCAAGCATTTTATGGAGATCTTTACACAGTTTTCTTATCTTCTCAGAAGAAAACCTGAAAACCTGCCAATCCTTATGTTTTAATATCATCTAGACTATATCTATGACAGGTGAACAAGGACAACATATGCTGAGGGACGTGAATTGGATTTGGCATTCAGCTTGTCTCCAAGCAGGTTGGCTGCTATCTGAATTGCTAGTGGTACTCCATCAAAAAAAGTGTCTCCCTTCACTTCTCTGGCTGGTTACCCCAAGCTCCATGCCCCTGCCTATCAGACTGCTCTGTAAATCAAACACAGTGAGACGCAGTCGAAACTGGTCAGGATGTGACAGGTTCAGGAAGGCCGAGTGCAGGGGCTTTGGAGGGACCCACAATTATCCATAATTGCACCTCAGGAAGACTTAACGCCATGATTTTTCTCATGAGTCAGACCATGTCACACTGTGGGAGTCCTATGTATGATAGCCCACATTCAACCTAAGCATGATTATTGTTGACTGATTTGATTAGGTGTTTTGCTTTCCTTGACGAGCCCAATTAGTCTACTTACTTTTTCAAGCTTTAGTTTTTATTCCAGAAGCTGATGTTTGGACACTGTAAAGATATTGCTTTAAGAGAGTCACAGAACTGAGAGAGTGTGTGTGCAGTTTTAAAAAGATGGTCATTGGATAGGTTCATGAGCTCACTGGTCAGCTCTATGTGTGTGCTGAAACTATATTTAAAAATTAAAGACTTGAGAGAAATAAATACAAGTCTGAGTATTTTACCTTGAATTAAAACAGAAGAAATGTTTTCAGAAGAGTAAGTTATGCAGTAAAATAACTCAAATCGTCAGCATGACAATTGGACTAAGCATGGAAGCTATAACATTTATCCATTCAAAACAGGGATTTATTTGATATTAGTTATAAAAGCACTGCAGAAATTTCCTACTGTTCATAAGGGTAAATCAAAGCTTCCTTTTCTTGCCAGCCCTACTCCCCACCCCCCCAAAGTTCACAATTAGGATCATACTACATATATACTTCTGTGACTGTTTTTCTCACTTCACATAATGCAAATATAGTTGACCTTTCAACAACTCGGGTTTGAACTGCTTAGGTCCACTTACAGGTGGATAGTTTTCAATAGCAAATACTACAGCACACCACGGACTGCAGTTGTTTGAATCTCTGCATGTGGGGGAACCGCAGATACGGAGGACTGACTGTAAATTATGTTCAAGGTCCAACTGTATCCCCCAAGCTGTTATATGGAAATAACCTCATGAAGTCATCTTTGAATCCTGCACGGAAGATAAAAGCAAGTGGCTCACTTATATTTCTTCCCACGCCCATCACAGCCACATTTTGTTTACTGTATTATATAGATTCGCATTGTAAACATTTGTAGCATTTACATTCTCTCAGTAATCATAATTTCCATAGTGGTTTATCATTAAGTTTCTTCTTAATTCACACGGCATCCGTTCTCATGGACCATCCCGTCATTTTGTAGTTTCCTCTCCCTGAGTTGCACGTCCTCTTCACTCATTTCTTGATGGACAACATTCTATTATCAACTAGATTCTTCCAATAGTTCACTTTTGTTTAGAATGACTTTCTTTGTCTTTAAACGTGACTGAAATCTGGGATAAGTGTATTAGTTGTGTTTTTCTTTTAAAACTCAGTAGACATTGCTTCTGTGCCTTCTGAGAGCATATATTGCTATGGAGAAGTCTGAGGCTAGCCTGATTTTTATGTCGTACAGGTGATTTAATACTTTGTCTCAACACTCTCAGGTTTCCTTCTCTATCTTTGCAGTTCAAAAACCTCACCAGAACATATCATGTTACTGATTATTCTATAATTATTTTTATAAAAAATTGCTGTGCTATTGGATCTAGAACTTCCTTTCTCATGGGAAATTTTTCTTCTATTATGTCTTTGAGATTTTCTTTTGTTTGTTTTATTGGTTGCTCATTCGTTCAGTTCTCTATTTTAAGGATATTCTACTGTTCCATACCTAAAATAACTTTCATGGATTTTTAGTTTTCCTTTGCATTTAGAGTTGACCCTTGGACAACACAGATTTGAACTGCATGGCTCCACTTATACGTGAATTTTTTCAATAAATAAGATGAAACTTTTTTTTGGAGATTTTCCACAATTTGGAAAAAACTCACAGACCAAACACGTAGCCTAGAAGTAGCAAAAAATTAAGAAAAAGTTAGGATGTCATTAATTCATAAAATATATGTAGATACTAGTCTTTTTTATTATCTGTTACCATAAAATATACACAAATCTATCATAAAAAAGTTAAAATTTATCAAACGTATGCACACACTTTCATGGCCCCATTCACAGTCAAGAGAAATGTAAACAAATGTAAAAATGCAGTATTAAATCAAATCATGACTGCATAAAATTAACTGTAGTACATCTTGTACTGCTGTAGTAACTTCAGAGCCACCTCCTGTTGCTATTGTGGTGAGCTCAGTGCTGCCAGTATCCATGTGATGCCCACCTCTGCATGTGAGCAGTTCATCTCACCAGGAAACTGTATATTTATCAAAGTAGAAAGTGATCTCTTGTGGTTCTCCCATATATTTTTTTATCGTGTTTAGTGCAATACTGTAAACCTTAAATAACACCATGGGACCCACCAAGTGCCACTAGTGATGCTGGAAGTGCTCCCAAGAAGCAGAGAAAAGTCATAACATGACAAGAAAATGTTGAATTGCTTGATGTGTGCTGTAGATTGAGGTCTGTAGCTGTGGTTGCCACCATTTCAAGATAAATGAATCCAGTGTAAGAACCACTAAAAAAACAAGAGGAAATTTGTGAAGCCATCACCACAGATACACCAGCAGACGCGAAAGCCTTGCACTTCTTGTGAAATACTTTTTGATCTCATACTGAAAATGCAACTTTTATGTGGGTGCGGATTGCCATAAGAAAGTCATAACTCTAGACTCTAATATGATTTCGAAAACAAGCAGAGTCATTATATGACAACTAAAAGCAAAAGGAAGGTGAAGGATCTAAAGCTGGAGAGTTGAAAGCCAGCATAGGATGGTCTGACAATTTTAGAAAGAGGTTTGGCTTTAAAAATGTCAAGATAACAGGAGAAGCAGCTTCTGCTCACCAAGAGATAGCAGACAAGTTCCCAGATGCCATTAAGAAAATCACTCAGGACAAAGGATATCTGTCTGAACAGGTTTTTTAATGCAGATTAAAAATAACAAAAAAAAGCCACAAAGGATATTCAGTAGTAAGGAAGAGAAGCAAGCACCAGGATTTAAGCCCGGAGGGATGGGCTAACTCTGTTGTTTTGCGCAAATGCAGGTGGATTTATGATCAGGACTGCCCTTATCTATAAAGCTGCTGACCCCTGAGCCTTGAAGGGAAAAGATAAACAGCAGCTGCCAGTCTTTTGGTTGTACAACAAGAAGGTCTAGACAACAAGAACCCTTTTTCTGGATTAGTTCCATCGGTGCTTTGTCCCTGAAGTCAGAAGTACCTTGCCAGTAACGGACTGCATTTTAAAGTTCTTTTGATATTGGACAATGCCCCTGGCCACCCAGAACCCCATGAGTTTGCTACTGAAGGCGTCAAAATGGTCTGCTTGCCTCCAAACACAGCGCCTCTAATTCTGCCTCTAGATCAGTGCCAGAAGACAAAATGACATCAGACAGTCCGGCAGAAGGGTTTCGGTTATTCCAAGACTGCTTCTGACATGGACCCTTCTGTGATATGAGCACTGAAACTAAAGCAAACGGTGGCATTAGGATTGGTACCACGTAGAAACATTTTTAGAGAAATGAAAAAGCAAAAAAGTCAGACAAATGACAGCGTCTTTCTGTAAAGGTCACCAAGTGTGCTTGCTCTCCTGCTTCCCCTTCACCTCCTTCACCTTTTCTGTCTCTGCCACCCCTGAGACTGCGAGACCAACCCTCCTCTCCCATCTCCTCCTCAGCCTACTCAGCATGAACACAAGGAGGAAGGCCTTTATGGTGATCCACTTCCACTTAATGAATAACCATCCTGCCCTACAGGAAATCAACTTATCTGTTGGATAGGTGTGTAAGTGTCTTCGTGTGAAATCTATTAACTGCAGTGCAAGGAGTGTTCGTGTAGAACATCGTGTGCAAGGCTTGTATTGAATAGCCTATCCTTACACAGGTACAAGGTGAGTGATATTTAATATAACATTAATAATGTGTTTGTTTTCTTGCTGTTTTATAACTCTGCTTTTAAAGAATTATAGTACTGTGCAGTATGCCTCTCTCTTGTAATTGGAGAAACTATGTATCAACCTGTCATCACAAGGAAGTGGGTTTTTTTATGTAACAATGTTTCCAATACTGTATTATGAATACGACTGTAATACTATATGCCATAAAAATTTTACAATGATTCATTCATTAGTGTACAGACTAGACTATCATGAAGCAAATGTATGGATTACACTAAACTACCATAAAGCAATCATATTGCTGCTTCTTTGTTAATGTATGAATCAGTACACCTGTAAATAATATGAATTTCTTTTTCACATTATCTTTTCATTTTTGATGTTTAGTGTTAGTAATATTTTGTATCATATAAGACAATATTGATGTAGATAATGACAGACAGATGATTCATCTCATAAACAGATGACTTATACTTAAGGTATCAGTAAATACAGTATTGTGAATGTATTTTCTCTTCCTTACGATTTTCTTAATGACATTTACCTTTCTCTAGCTTAATTTGTTATAGGAATACAGTATATAATACATATAACATACAAAATATGTGTTAATCAACTGTTTATGTTTTTTTAATTTTTTTAAATTTTATTTATTTATTTTTGGCTGTGTTGGGTCTTCGTTGCTGCGCGTGGGCTTTCTCTAGTTGCGGCAAGTGGGGGCTACTCTTTGTTGCGGTGCGCGGGCTTCTCATTGCAGTGGCTTCTCTTGTTGCAGAGCACGAGCTCTAGGCACACGGGCTTCAGTAGTTGTGGCATGCAGGTTCAGTAGTTGTGGCTCACAGGCTTAGTTGCTTCATGGCATGTGAGATCTTCCTGGACCATATCCCCTGCATTGGCAGGCAGATTCTTAACCACTGCGCCACCAGGGAAGCCCTCAATTGTTTATGTTATTGGTAAGGCTTCCAGTCAACAGTAGGCTATTAGTAATTAAGTTTTGAGGGAGTCAAAAGTCTCGTGCAAATTTTTGACTGCACAGGGGGTTGGTGCCCCTCACCCCTACACTGTTCAAGGGTCACCTGTATGTTATTTTCTTATGCTTATCCTCCATGTGATTGCCTCTATTTTTAGCAGTATCCATTCTACTTCTGGCTCTTTCTGATGTGGTTTCCTTTTATTTAGTAATGGTTTATTGCTTCCTTTAATTTCTTTCCTAAGCTTGGCCAGATTACCTTTCATCTCTTTAATTATCTTATCTCTTCTTTCATCTCTTATTGCTCTTTTGATATTCTCCCCTCCTGCCAAAGATTCCAAGGATCCTTCCATTTTTCTTGAGTATAGAGGACTATTCATAGTCTTCCTTGTTTCCAAAGCCCTGAAGCGTATTGATTGCTTCTTATGTACCTTCTTGGCCTTTTTGTGGGGGAGACAGGAGTGTCATGGTATCCACATACAGATGCCCCATGTTGGATCCTTGTTGGGTACCAGTCATCTAGGTGTGACTGTGCGCTCACCACTGGTGTAAGCACGCATGTAAGGGAGTGGGTTGAGACTAGCAAGAACACTCTCTCACTAATGCACCTTCTGCGCTGGAAGAATATTTCTCCTCTGTGAGAGCAAATCACTGAGGCAGACATTAGGTCAATTCATAGTGAAGTTTCCTCACCAAATTGCAATTTGTCTCTCTCCATTTTTCCTCATTTCTTGTATGTTCACCTCATCTCCAGTAAGTATTGATATCTCAGCGTTGCAAAGAGCCAGAAGTTTGCAAGGAGGTTTCTTTGTCCATGATACCCTGTCCACTATGCCAGTCCTCACTCCTCTAGGGGAGGTACTGTTACCCACTAACTCATCTTCAAAATATGTGTGCCCTGCTAGAGAATTTTGCAAGGATCTGTTGGCTTAATTTTTTTACTTAATTTGGAACAAATGTCACTGTCTTAGGCAAACTATCTTCATAGTCTGTGATTTGTGGCTGTAATTGTTTTCTAATTTAATTATGAGCTCTATTTTTGTACCCAGTTTTTTTATTCCTTTTTTTTGTTTCCATGAATTTCAGGAAAAAGGACACGCAGAACTTTACCTCATTTTTTCTGTATGAGTTTCATGTGGCTTCTTTTTTTTATTTATTTATGTATTTATTTTTGTCTGTATTGGGTCTTCGTTGCTGTGTGCGAGCTTTCTCTAGTTGCGGAGAGCAGGAGCTACTCTTCGTTGTGGTGCACTGGCATCTCACTTCTCATTGTTGTGGCTTCTCTTGTTGTGGAGCTCAGGCTCTAGGCACACAGACTTCAGTAGTTGTGGCATGCGGGCTCAGTAGTGTGGCTCACGGGCTCTAGAAAGCAGGCTCAGTAGTTGTGGCACACGGGGTTAGTTGCTCTGCGGCCTGTGGGATCTTCCCAGACCAGGGCTCGAACCCGTGTCCCCTGCATTGGCAGGCAGATTCTTAACCACTGCACCACCAGGGAAGTCCTCATGTGACTTCTTAAAAGTGTACAAAATGCAAAGACTCCTAAATTGATTTTGATAAATGTAATAAAGTTGTAAATTCATATCTCAAATCGGTAGAAAATTATAATTCTCCATAAATTACCATCATTTGCAATGAATGTCTACAAATTGGTGTCTTTTACAGATACATGTCCACCTTAATATGTAAGCAAGCATCCTACCCCAGTAATCACTGGCTATACTGTATAATGATAAAGAGATGTGTGGACCTTTAGTTACTATTTTCCTATCAAAGATAAAGTGATAGATGTATATGTCAGTGAAATTAAGTTCTGTGTTTTAAATGGGTGCATTTAAAAATAATGCAACAGACGTTTTTTTCCCCCCAGCAGTCATTGTTAGAAAGCATTAAATTGAGCATTCAAGATTAATTCTCTGGCAGGTCAAGAGGAGAACAGCATGTAGCCAATCCTACCTAGTGTTCCTTCTTAATGGCTCCAGCACAGTGTGAAAAAGTAAACAGTTGTGACAAGAGATGTAATGGATGAGTTGGGTGTGACAGGTCACCCCAACTGAAGTTCATCCTCTCTTTAAGTATATAGTCTGTAATGAAGTGGACTATAGTTTTTCAGATCATCATAGGCTTGTATTATAAACCGTATTTCTGGAGTGGGGAAGGATCTTGAGTATATTATGAATGATGGTGCCTAGTGACACCAAAGAAATACAGATCATGAATAAAGTATGCTTATCCTGAAGTGTTAGCCTAGGAACACCTGGTACTATCCTCTTCTCTCCTCTACATCTCTAATGCTATTTTCTCTTACGTACAAACACTCTGTTTAAAACGCTTTAATTTCTTAATAAGTATTTGGAGAAGAGTGATTTTGTAATTATCAAGAACAGTAAGCTTATAGCAATTTATTTTTTCCCAAAACACAGCACACCTTATGCCTTTTCACACAGTGGGAACACACAAATACATAGAAAGGAAGTGAGATATTGGTCCACCTCTCCTTCCCATTCCGTGGAATTATAACTACAAATGGGACACTTTCCCCTTCTCCCACTAATCTCCAAATCTCAGGGAGATAGATTGATAGGAAGAAGTCAAAATAATGCCCTATTCACTAACATAAATAGTTATTCAAACCTGGAGTAGACAATTTCAAAGAAATGTTAAATTCCTCAGTTAAATTATATTTGCCTCGTGGTTAGTTTCTAACAGTAATTATCATTATAGATTATCTTATCATTAATGTGATAAAAAATTGAATTTTAACTTTAATTTTAAATTTAAATAGCCACATAGAGCTACCATATTAGACCACACAGATCTAGCTGTCTTCTTTAAGATTCTTTTTTTTTTCTGTTATGCAGCAGTAGGTAATCAATGAACTGAACAATAACTATGCTGTCTCTAAAACTCTTGTATCTAAACTCTTATGAAAATAAGAAAATCTTAGACAAACATGGAAGGCACCTTATAAGTTTGTTTGGCTCTCAGCTTCTAGCAATACCCCCTCCTTAAACAAACAAATATTTAACACCCAGTATCCAAGAAAAAATTAACAGTTTGCTGTTAACATTTTAAGGGTCATTCCAGAGAGACATTTGAAAGTAAGAACTCAGTACTTATAGCATGTGTAACTAAAAAACTGTTCATAAATATACAGGAGAGCAAAGCAATGATTGCTTTTCTCAGGAAATAGAAGAATTCCCACCTTCTTTAAAGTTAGCTTATTTAACTTATGACCACGTAGGTCTTTCTAGTTTAGAATCACCATAGGCAAGGTCTTTTCCAATACCAAGTCTCTTCCAGCTCATCTGAAGTCAAACCCAAAAATCCTTGTAGAGCTTTAATTTTCCTGTCAGGCAAGCAACACTTAGAAAGCAATCAGTGCCCTGAGACCTTTTACGTTATTCCTCTGAGAAGTCAAAGCTATAACAATAGCTATCAACGTGTGAGAGTTCTAGTTGTCCTACATTTTATCAGCCCCTGGTAATGTCTTTTTTTTTTTTTTTTTTTAATATTAGCCATTCTAGTGTGTAACAGTATCATGTGTGGTCTAAATTTGCATTTCCCGAATGACAAGTGAAGTTGAGCATCTTTTCACGCATTTACTTATCATCCATATATCTTATTGAAGGATCATTTCAACTTTTTTGTGCATTTTTAAATTGGGTTGCTTGCTCTCTTACTGTTGAATTTTAAGAGTTCTTTATATATTCTGCTTATAAGGCCTTTGTTGGAGATATGATTTGCAAATATTTTCTTCCAGTCTGTGACTGGTCTTTTCTTTCTCTTAACACTGTCTTTCACAGAGAAAAACTTCTGAATTTTGATGAAGTCCAATTTATCCATTTTTTTTTCTTTTGGTATTATATCCAAGATCTTATTTCCCAACAAAAATTGCCAAGATTTTCTTCTATATTTCCTTCTAAAAGTCATACAGCTATATGTTTACCATTTAGATCTATGAGTTATTGTTTGAGATTTATTTTTCTTTTGCATATAGATATCAAATTTCCTATGGACCATTTGTTGTAAAGACTGTCAATTCTTCATTTAACCACCTTTGTTAAAAATTAATTGACCATATTGTGTGGCTCTACTTCTGGACTCCATTCTCTTCCACCGATCTATGTGCTTATCCTTTTACCAATACCACACTGTGTTTATTTCTGTAGCTTTATCATAAGTCTCAAAATTGGATAGTATGGTTGCTCCAATTTTGTTCTTTTTCAAAATTGTTTTGGCAATTTTAGTTCCTTTGACATTTCCAAATAAGTGTTAGAATCAGCTTCTTGGTGTCTACAAGATGATGCTCAGTGTGATTCCATTGAACTTGTAGGTCTATTTGGGAAGAACTGGCATCTTGACAATATCAAGTCTTCTCATCCATGAGCATAGTATATCTCTTCATTTATTTAGGTTTTCTTTGAATTTTTTTGACCAGTGTCTCATAATTTTCAGCATACACATCCTGCCAGTATTTTTAAGATTTATGTCTAAGTATTTATTGATGCTATCATAAATGGTACTTCATAAAATTTTGATTCCCAAATATAGGAATACAATTGATTTTTGTGTGTATTGACCTGGTATCCTATGATCTTGCTAATATCACTTATTAGTTCTAGAAGGGGTGTGTGTGTGTGTGTGTATGTGCATGTTTATAAATTCCGTGGGATTTTTCATGTAGGCAATCATCTGTTATGTGAATAGAGACAGTTTTATTTCTTCCCTTCTAATCTGTATACCTTTTATTTCTTTTACTTGCTTTACCACACTGACTGGGACTTCCAGAGCAATGTTGAATGAGAATAGTGAAGACAGACATACTTGTCCCAATCCCAATATTAGGATGAAAGCATTAAATCTTTCATCCTAAAATATAATGTAAGCTGTAAGTTTTTTAGATACCCTTCATCAGGGTAAGGGCATTATTGTTATTCCTGATTTGCTGAGAGGTTTCTTTATGAATGGTTGTTGAATTTTGTCAAATGATTTTTCTGTATCTATTAAGAGGATCACATGTTTCTGCCTTAACCTGTTAATACCGTGGTTAGATTGTTGGGGTTTTTTTTGTTTTTGACCACTCCTTGAGGCATGTGGAACCTCCCCAATCAGTGATCAAACCTGTGCGCCCCCCCCCCCTCCGCAGTGGAAGCGCAGAGTCCTAGCCCCTGGACCACCAGGAAAGTCCTAGATTGATTTTGAAAGTTGAGCCAGCCTTGTTTCCCCGGGATAAACCCCACTTTGTTGTGATGTATTATCTTTTTATATTGTTCTATATCCAATTTGTTAATATTTTGTTGAGGATTTTGAGGTCTGTACATAGGGTTATCGGTCTATAGTTTTCTTGTAATGTCTTTGTCTGGTTTTGCTATCTGGGTGATTCTGGTTTTATAGTATGAGTTGTAAAGTATACTTCCTCTTCTATTTTCTGGAAGAGACTGTGTAAAACTTCTACTATTTCTTTCTTAAATATTTGTTAGAATTCACCAGGGAAACCATCTGGGTTTGGAATTTTCTTTGTTGGAAGGTTTTTATATTACAAATTCAATTTCTTTAATATCTATAGGCTATCCAGCTTATATATTTCTTCTTTTCTGTTGTTGTTTAATTATTTATTTACTTATTTATTTATTTTGGCTGCATTGAGTCTTCGATGCTGCACGCAGGCTTTCTCTAGTTGAGGCGAGCGGGGGCTACTCTTTGTTGCGATGCACAGTCTTCTCATTGCGATGGCTTCTCTTGTTGTGGAGCACGGGCTCTAGGCTTGCAGGTTTCAGTAGTCACAGCACATGGGCTCAGTAGTTGTGGCACACGGGCTTAGTTGCTCCGCAGCATGTGGGATCTTGCCGGACCAGGGCTTGAACCGTGTCCCCTGCATTGGCAGGCAGATTCTTAACTACCATGCCCCCAGGGAAGTCCCAAGTTTCGATAATATTCTTTAAAAGAATCGGTGCAGGGCTTCCCTGGTGGCGCAGTGGTTGAGTGTGTCCACCTGCCGACACTAGGTTTGATGAAAAGTGGAAAGTCAGGGGAAAGCATGACAGGACAAAAGCCTTGGTCTAAGCACAGTAAACTGGAGAAACTTACCAAGGCCTGTTCACTTGGACTGTTGTTCTCTGTACCCCTCCATCTCCAGAGATAAAGATGCTCCTTTCCTTCAGATACAGAGCAGGCACCTCTCACAAGAGGGTGTTATCTCCCTTCAGGGCAGAAGGGAGAGGTCAGAGAGTCCTTCCAGCACTTTCTATTTCTATGACCTGCTTCAGGGAAGAAAGGGGGAGATCAGAGAGTCCTTCTTTCATTTGCCAATTCTCAAATTCCTTCAGCCTAAAATAGTCAACACACCAAGGGACCATATTTGGAAGTAGCATGTTCTTAACCTGTTATTTCCACCTGTTCCATGTCTGCATGGCTTGGGGGTGAGCCTGGCACCTGTATCCGTTTATAATGTAGAATTAGAAGACCTCCTTCTCAGTCTTCTCTTCCCTGGGATTTTCCCACACTCTCTGGTTCCAGAGGGACCCATTTTCTTGGTTCCTCTGGCCAGAAAGATGGGTTTCTCCCCATAAAATCTTGCACGTTTCTGAGTGATTGCATCTACCCTTGGGGTAAATCAACAGGAGAAAAGAGGGAGGAAAAAAATTACAGGAATTCCTCCCGCACACTTTGGACCTCAGGGGCCTCTTTTTCTGGTGCCTTTGGCTAGAGACGCAGTTTCTCTTTTTGGAATCTTGTGTACCCATGCCACTGTGGCCACTGTTACATCTTCATCGCATCAGCATGGCTTCATGGCTGGCATTGTCCACAGAGCAGTCCTGGGTGAGGAGAAAAAAGCTCCAGGTATTCTCCCTGTAACTTCTAGCTCACAGGAGCCCCTTTTTCTGGTCAGCAAGAGGGTTTCTCTCCATACTCACTCCTTGTGCCTATTGCATAGCTTTGCAGCTCAGGCTGTTGGTCCCACACCAGTAGATTCAGTGGTCATTCTTCAAGTCTCAGCTTTCCTCATGCTCTGCTTGCAGAGTGTTTACTTTTCAGGCCCTCAGATAGTTGCTATGTTCTGTCTGCACTCTCTTGTTACGATATGTAGAGACAGAGTCTCAGGCAGACTAGCTGCGTCTTGGTGACTACTGCACAATCTCACCATCAAATATTACAAGCAAGATTTTACTCAGAAGACCAGAGAAGGTTCTGGAAATTGGGCTTACAATGACAGTCGATTCAAAAGTTTAGAGACATTTGAGGTGAGTTAGGATTCTGAACTACAAAAACAGCACCTTTCTCCTCACCAAAAGAGGTTGGATATGTTTTCAGGGTCCCAGCAAAGCTGAAGGGTATTCACTCTTCATTGTGATTGAAGTTCAACTGCCTTTTTCCTCTGTGTCTGTAATATTCATCATGCTTTTTACTCACAGACAAAACTTGCCATAGATGTAATAAGCAAGTCTGCTGTTTCATGTGGTCAGCCACTTTTTTGTTACTTATTATAGCTCTTGGGTAAGGTTACAAGACAGTAGGGCAGAGTGAAGAAACACACACACAGGTATACACATGAGGTGGAAATGTTTTGTTACAAAAGCCCTTCTTTGACTATTATTCACTTTTTAATTTGTGCATTAAAATGTAAATAGAAATCTCATTATTTTCCCCACAGTACTTGTATCTGTGAATAAACAATACCAAAAAGTGGTCCGATACTTAAATTCAGACACAAGAGACATTCATCACCTCTGTTTTTCACATTAACATCAACTCTGGGGTCACGAATCAAACATCCCTAGATGCCTTATAAGATCCTGAACCTCAGGTATAAGTAGCCTGAGAAAAGAGTCCATGTGAACTTTTCAGGGGATCTTAGTTTTTTACTCTATCTTCTTTGGACTTTCTAGATATCCTCTTTGTGTAGTCCTCAGAAATACTCATTTCTGATTTTTATTCATGGTGTGGTAATCTCATTGTATAAAGGATTGCCTTATGTATGTAGCTATATGCCTTGCTACATTCATTCAACAAGCATTAATTGTGCCAAGGAAAAATAGAATTAAGCAGTAAATAAAAACGATAGATGTGGTGACCAGGTGGATACCCCACTTTATGTTACTCAACAATGTTTAAGCTCCAGGTAATTTCAAAGACAATGATATACTGTTTATTGTTACCTCAAAATAACAGATGGATAATTGCTTGCTTTACATGTCTCTGGCCAAATATTTATTCCACTTTCTTTCTTCTTCTAAAAACTCCTGAACCCTTGAAGCAAAAGCCATGAACAGTATCTAAATGGCCATTATGTTACTAGCAAAAGATAACGGAAGGAAAGGATGGAGCATAAGAGCCAGTGAAGGAGGGAAGGAAGGAGGAAAGAAAAAGAAGGAGGAGGAGGGAAGGAGGGAGAAGAGGATTGTTTTCCCCTCACTGTGCACTTTAATCAACGTGGAAGAGCTGGTGCCACAAACTATTAATATTAATATATGAGTGTAATAGAGAAAGTAAATGCTGACTATTCCACCAGCATCCTTTTGCTACTGTTTCCATGAAGTAGCATTTCATGTGGAATTTAGTATTTGGTAGAGGGTATAAGAAAGAACAGAGTTCATCCTCATTCAATGTATTTTATAAAAAGTGCTAGGACCACTTTTTAATTTACATATTATTATTATTTATCTAGAAAACCTTCTATCAATTCTTACGGTTAATATACTTTTTTAGTATTATAATTTTCATTTAAAACCTCAGAGATAACATTTATCTGATAATTTTATGCTCTCTTATCCTTCTATTTCTCTACCTAAGCACTCCTCTAAACACAAGCTGTAAGCCTTCCAGTATTGAGCTAATCAGACTGTGCACTTTCCACACGTGATATTTTTCTGTACTTTTGGTGTCGCTCGAAAGAGAATATCTCATGCTATTATCATAATTGCCATCTTTCCATTTAATAAAGTTCTCTTTTTATCTGAAAAGATTTCCTTTAACAGTTAAAAGCTTTCCTGAATTAATACCTCGCAACAGAGCGACTCTGTATCAAACAATATTCAGTACACTTTGAGCAATCCATTTAGAGAATTTGGTTACTAAAGAACTAAAATTTCATAATAATTTGATGTCATTTATTAGATAATCTCTCAGGTTAGCTTCCCCAAACAGCATTATAAAATGATTTTAAAGTAACCAGAATATTATTTTAATAAATATCCTGTTTCTTTTCCCTTTTGCCACTTATTCTCCTCTTTTCACTTCAACATTTCAAATACCAAATGGCATTTTCCTATAGTACAGTGGATGAAAGACTATACTCTAAACAGTTCTTTGTTTTACATAGACTGGTAATCTTTGTTTAAAAATTGTACTCCAAAAATATAGTGATGTATAAGCTTTTGGTCAGTAACTCAGATAAACTCTTTTTAAATTCACAGCTTTGGGAATTCCCTGGTGGTCCAGTGGTTAGGACTCCGTGCTTTCACTGCTAAGGGTGCAGGTTCGATCCCTGGTTGGGGAACTAAGATCCCAAGATCCTGCAAGCCATGCGGCACGGCCAAAAAATAAATAAATAAATATTTTTAAAATAAATTAAAAAATAAGTGAAATAAAATAACAGCTTTATTGAGATATAATTCACATATCGTACATTTTAAAGTCTACTATATGGTGGGTTTTAGTATATCCACAGAGTTGTACAACCATTACCTATACTAATTCCAGAACATTTTTATCACCCCAAAAAGAAACCCCGTAACCATTAGCAGTCACTCTGCATTCCACCTCCCCTCAGTCCCTGGCAATCACTATTCTGCTTTCTGTCTCTATGGATTTGCCTGTTCATATTGATGGGCTCATACAACATGTAATCTTTTGTGACTCTTTTTTTTTACTTACAGTAATGTATTCAAGGTTCATTCATGCGGTAGCATGTATCAGTACTTCATTCCATATAATGACCAAATAATATTCCATTGTACAGATACAAAGTTTTGTGTATCCATTCTTCAGTTGATGGATATTTGGATTGTTTCCGTTTGCTGGCTATTATGAATAAAGCTGCTATAAATATTCATGTACAGGTTTTTGTGTGGACACTTATTTTCAGCTCTTTTGGGATTCTAACCTAGGATTAGAATTGTTGGGTCATATCATAGCTCTATGTTTCACTTTTGTGTGTGTGTGTGTGTGGTACGCGGGCCTCTCACTGTTGTGCCCTCTCCCGTGGCAGAGCACAGGCTCCAGACGCGCAGGCTCAGCGGCCGTGGCTCACGGGCCCAGCCGCTCTGCGGCATGTGGGATCTTCCTGGACCGGGGCACGAACCTGTGTCCCCTGCATCAGCAGGCGGACTCTCAACCACTGTGCCACCAGGGAAGCCCTATGTTTCACTTTTTGAGGGACAAACTTTCCTAAGGCATCTGTACAATTTTACATTCCCACTAGCGATATATGCTAGGATAACATGTTCTAAGGTAAAGTGCTCTGAAATCAGTTATCAGCTTGTTTGGTTGGTTCCCATTATCATCATGAGACATATAATGACTCACAGCAAAATGGAGTATGATATTAAAAATTTGTCAAGGTGTTCTGATCATTATCCAAAGGAGAGAGATGTGTGTACCTGATACAGGTCATCAAAGGTATGCCCTTAGTAAGCTGGAGAGGTGTGGAGAAAAGGGAACCCTCCTACACTGTTGGTGGGAATGTAAATTGTTGCAGCCACTGTGGAGAACAGTACAGAGATTCCTTAAAAATCTAAAAATAGAGTTACCATATGATCTAGCAATCCCACTCCTGGACATACATCCAGAGAAAACCATAATTTGAAAAGACACGTGCACCCCTATATTCATAGCAGCACTATTTATAACACCCAAGACATAGAAGCAACCTAAATGTCCATCGACAGAGGAATGGATAAAGAAGATGTGAGATACACACACACACACACACACACACACACACAATGGAACACTACTCAGCCATAAAAAAGAATGAAATAATGCCATTTGCAGCAACATGGATGGACCTAGAGATTATCATACTAAGTGAAGTAAGTCAGACAGAGAAAGACAAATATCACATGATATCACTTATATGTGGAATCTAAAAAAATGATACAAGTGAACTTATTTTCAAAACAGAAATAGACTCACAGACATAGAAAACAAACTTATGGTTACCAAAGGAGGAAGTCGGGGGAGGGATAAATTAGGAGTTTGGGATTAGCAGATACACACTACTATATATAGAATCGATAATCAACAAGGATCTACTGTATAGCACAGGGAACTATATCTTGTAATAACCTATAATGGAAGAGAACATGAAAAAGAATGTGTGTGTGTGTATACATTTATATATAACTGAATCACTTTGCTACACACCTGAAACTAACAGAATATTGTAAATCAACTATACTTTAATAAATAAAAAGATACACACTTATTGTGGAATGAAGATAGTTCATCACACCTTTCTACAGCCTGGATGAAAGACTTCAGGAGTACTTCCTCTCCTCTTTGATTTCTCTGGTACTCTATACTGAGAAGCAGTTCCACAGAGAACAAGATTAACAACTCAGGACATAGTTAGCTTATGTTAGTAAACGGGCCTCTGTGTTAGTAATCGTTTGTTTTTTTTTTTTTTTTGAAAGTTTGGTGAATATTAGTTAGTCACCTACAGCCTGATCATCTCTGAATGAACTAATGACATCCTACTTCTGCTTTTACAAAAATGCTGAGAAACTGATTGAGGATAATCACACTGGAATAACGCCATCCTTGAGCATCAACCTTAGCAGCCAGCTGGATGCTCCTTCTCTGACAGCTTTCCTGAAATGCGTCACCTGAAAGAGGGTCATTGAAAATGTGCTTAAAATGCTTTCCTTCAAGGCAAGGTCTTGCGGGGGCGGGTGGGAGGGTGCTGGATGGCCAAGTGGCTTAGCCACTGGGTGGCTGGGTGAAGAGAGGGAGAATACAAAAAAGGGAGGACTTCCCTGCTGGTCCAGTGGGTAAGATCCCGCGATCCCAATGCAGGGGGCCCGGGTTCGATCCCTGGTCGGGGAACTAGATCCCATCTGCGCACCGCAACTAAGAGTACATATGCCACAACGAAGATCCCGCGTTCTGCAGCTAAGACCTGGTGCAGCCAAAATAAAAAATAAATCAAAAAAATTAAATCTTAAAAAAAAAAAGTGAGATGGAAAGAAGCAGAAGACAGTGTAGTGTGATGGTGTTTGGAGAGATTCTAGGCTCTGCCACTAACGGACTTTGTGGCCTTGGGCAGTTTGCATGTTTCTGTCACGCTTGGCACTCTTGTTTGTAAACTGGACATGTTAGTCACCACTTGAAGTGGTTGACGTGGAACTTTTTAGGAACAGCCAACACCACGCCTGATGCCTAGTACATTCTCAGCAAATACTAGCACCCTTCTAGTTCTCTGTTGGTCTGACCAGGGGCTGCCCTCAATATTGGTCAAGAGGTCAAGTTTGCTGGCCGTTTTACATTCGGACTTCGCTTTGGATAACAGCCTCGCATTCCTATCACCAAACATGGGCACCCAGTGAAAGCCTGGTGAGTTTTCTCAAAGAACTTCGCAGCCACAGTGCAGCAAGAAAAATATGAATTTTCTCTGGGGATCAGGACCTGGGTATTTAACTTGTTATCGGAACACAGTGTGCATCCTAAGATCTACAGCCCTCTCTGTGGTAGCTAGCAGTGGGCGATCAGAGATCATTCTTTGTGACTAAAACAATTTCTTTCCCTCATATGTTAAACATCATTATGGATTCTTCATGGGACCCTGTTATTATCTACTTTGTGTCACTTTTGTGAGTTTCCTCCTCTGCCTTCCTCATCCCTCAGAAAGGGTGCAATTACAAATTCACAAAACAATTGAACTGTGAGTTTGAAGCAGCATTTCACCCTTGGCAACCAGAATCCTTAATCATTATGCACCTTGTAAGTGAAAAAATAAAAGCTAGTATTTTATCTTGATGAATAAGAGTCAGTACTCACCATTTAGGGCTCTCACAGAGCTGATAATACGGGTGAAAAAACTGTAATTATAAGTTCTGGTTGCAGACAGATTTTATATGTATTAGAGTAGTTTATGCAACACAATTTTATTTATTTATTAGTTGAGCTGCTAAAGTCCAAAGACAACTGGAACCTGGTCTTTGAAATATATAACTATTGACAAAAATAAATTTTAAATGATTATTTTATACCTTTGGTTTGCTGGACAAGTAAAGGCCACTGTGTGTGTTTGTTTGTAAATTCATTTATAACATTCGTTTCACAAGATGTACTGAGTTTTCAGTGAGATTTCCTAAAGGTGAATTTTTCCTTCTAAACTGTGATTTATTTGTGACTGTCTTTTGATCTATCGTGTAAATGTATGTCTATAAATATTTCTGTGAGGAATGGTGTTACACATTGGACTAATCTCCAGGACTTTAATTGCTTCAACCAGTGGGTGAAAGTATATATGCATTTAAACATCATTGTCATTGTTATTTATTAAAAAATATTCGTGGATACTTGGGTACTTGCCACTCCACTGTGATAGAAGCAGAAGAACCAATATTCTACAGAAAAGATGTGGTCCCTTCCTGCCATCAAAGAAATGCCAGTCTACTTGGGAGATGTGAACGAAACATACATACGTGAACAATCTGCAGAATATGCTGTTATCTTTACTTACCTGTCTTTTCTTGTATTGTTCCCTCAGTCTAGAAAATCCATCTCGCTTTGTTGTTCCACTCTTATTGACATAATCTCCTCGAATGCAAGAGCAAAAACAATGAGTAAAACTTGTCTAATTATTAAGGAGGAATGAAAGGAATTAAGAAGAAATTGATTAAAGAGGTATATCCCATCAAGGGGGTGTGGTCCATGTTTTCTTAAAATTTATACAGGAAAAAAACCCAAAACATTGTACTGGGAAGTAGCTCATGATCAGACATATAACCATGACTTCAGAATCTTTAAATATTTGAGCAAACGTTAATTAAAAGTTATGAACAACAACTCAAAGGACAGTATTCTCAAAAAGGACAGGAGGGGGTCATAAATAAAATTCTGACCATGTCATCAGTGGAGCAGAAAAGAGAAAGGAAACTGAAGAAACTAATTTGGCCGCCTATGGAGTTTCTGATGAACCCAGATATTAAAACGGAAGATGTTAAAATGTGAGGAAAGATAAGAACATCCAAGGATGAAAATAAAGAGTGACACAGCCTATTTTTGAGAGGTGTTGGGTGGCCATTTATGGAGTTCTATCTTACCTTTGTCTCATTATACACCATGATCAAGAACTTAGAGGAGGGCTTTGCCTTCATGCTTATAATAATTGTCCAAGACATTATAAAAGAATTCCAAAAGCTCTTGACAGCCTGGAAAAACGGACCAAATCTTACCAAGGGAAATGTAAATTGATCAAAGGAAGATTATACAGTCACATTCAAAAAACATCTGCCCTAAGTGGGCTAGAGAATGAGCTTAGCAGCGGCACTGGTAGTGGCTGACAGGAAGTTGAGCGTGACTCAGCCATGTGGTATGTCTGGTTGGTAACATCATTTGATGCTCCAGTGCAGATCAAAGGTTGGGGTGGTGAACCACACTTGGAAGAGCCTGTTCTGTCTGGGGACCACATTTCAAGGGAAAAGTTGACCAGCTGGAATATGTCCTGCATAGGGGACTGTGACGATGAAAAGGTGGTTAAAACCATCCTCATAGGAAAACACATATGAAGAGGGCTTTTATCCTGGAGAAGGGGAGACCCTCATGGAGACCTATGAAAACTGACTTGAGGTTCTGGAACGGCTGGCCTGTGGAAAGGGGATTATGCTTGACCTATGTGTCTGGGAGAGTAGAACCAGGGCAGGAGGGTAGGAACCAAAGTGAGGCAGGTTTGGGCTGAGAAGACCTTGATGGCATCTCAAGTTGTCCAGATAGGAAACTGGCTTCCTCAGGAGGTCTGCTCATTAGAGATGCTTAAACTGAAGGCTCTGGCCCCAAGCATGGGCTTGCTTCCTTCACGTCGTCCCAGACCCTTCCTGCCCGATTCTGTCCCTCTTCCTTCCCTCTTTCCCAAGCCCTCATTCCTTCCTACATCTCGTAGCCCCCTCCATCCCCCAGTCCCTTACAATAATTATAGTCCACCCCCCGCCAAGCCATGTCTGATGCTACCCCTACTACCACCCTAGCTTCTCAGTCTGGAAAACTCAACCTTTCCACCAAAGCACATGTCAGCTCTCTGCTCCTGAAGCTCATTCAGTCTATTCCTCATTTGTATACACGCTCCCCCACTCCGTGTGGAGCCACTGAGGTTTCAGGTTTACCTGTTACAGCATCTGTTGTTATCTTAACTGACCCATGAGTCTTCCAGTAAATGCTTCAGTCAGGATAACTTCTCCATACAAAGAATACAGAAGATGGCAAAGCAGTTCTGATGTTTTTCTTTCTAAGCAAAACCTATTTTTATTTTATGCATGAATCAAAGCTGTCTGTCTCCTTTCTCAGTAGAGTCAGACCTCTTAGCCTTTGTCATTGTTTTCCAGCCAAGTCAGGAGATGGGGGCTCCTCTCCTGGGCAAGTGGAGGGAAGCTTTTCTTTCTCAGGCTTTGTCTCTCACACATCCATGTGGGAGCCAGTCAGTGTGGAGCCAGCTTCTCAGCCTGCCTTTTTCTCTCTTGGGTTTGTTTCTGGAACTCTTTCCCCTTTCTCCTCCCCCCATGGTGTGAGTTCGTGTGTGGCTGGTTTTCTTGGGCACAGGCCCAGCTGAGTCTCAGCTTTGTTTGTTGTTTGTACTGACTGAGATCAGCCTCTGATACCCAGTGGTCAGAGTTCCCTGGGATAGAGGACCCCAGTTGCATTCTTTCAGGCCTGGGCAGAAGACAGCAAATGCAAGAACACCAGAGCTTTGCAAGTCTTGGTTCACAGAGAAGAAAGCTGCAGTATTTTGTGTAGAATAAGAAATACATAAATCTGTGTTTTGGGGGCTTTTATTTTTATATTTTTATTTTTTAATTGAAGTAGAGTTGATTTACAATGTTGTGTTAATTACTGCTGTGCAGCAAAGTGATTCAGTTATTCTCATATATATACACATTCTTTTTTTAATATTCTTTTCCATATGGCTTATCATAGGATATTGAATATCATTCTCTGTGCTCTACAGTAAGACCTTGTTGTTTATCCATCCTTTACATAACAGTTTGCATCTGCTAATCCCAAACTCCCAGTCCATCCCTCCTCCTCCTTGGCAGCCACAAGTCTGTTCTCTATGTCTGTGAGTCTGTTTCTGTTTCATAGATAAGTTCATTTGTGTCATATTTTAGATTCCACATATGAGTGACATCATATGATATTTATCTTTGTCTGACTTACTTCACTTAGTACGATAATCTCTAGTTGCATCTATGTTGCTGCAAATGGCATTATTTCATTCTTTTTGACAGCTGAGTACTATTCCATTGTATATATGTGCCAGATCTTCTTTATCCATTCATCTGTCGATGGACATTTAGGTTGCTTCCATGTCTTGGCTATTGTGAATAGTGCTGCCATGAACATTGGGGTGCATGTCATAGATATGTTTTTGGAACCTCTGTGTTCTGTTTTAGGCCAATAAAGAATTCCTAATTTAAAGGAGATTTGTCCAGTTATTGGCCTACCATTTATACAGAAACTGAACAGACCAAAAAGTTCAGTGTTGGGATTTGTTCACACTCCTTTCAGTAGGAGAAAAGAGTAGCAGACCTCCAAAGGGCGGGGCAGGGTCTCCCAGGATCCCGCAGGAGACAGAGACTTGCCAGGCTCTCAAGCAGAAGTCAAGAGGCCACACCCAAGGGATAAGAACAAACCAGAATGGAACCAAGTCTTAAAAATGGCTACCTGTGCCCAACCCAGCTTAATGCTTGATTGGATTGGAGCAGCCCTTCACCTCATCTGCCAGCCAGAGGAAAGGGGAGCTTATGTCTTGTGAGAGATGTCATCTAGAGCTTCTCCTTCAAGTTACTGGTGCCCATTCATTCAGCCTGAACTCACCTGTCCAGACCCACCGCCAAGGCTGGCTGACCTTGAGCAAGTTGGTAAACCTTACTAATCCTTGACTGCCGGATCTCTTCAATTAGGATGATGGCGGAACCTACTCACTGGCTTATGTGTCCTTGAAAATCAAGGGAGATGGAGACAGCAGAGCTTAGTGATAAGAACCTGGCCTCTAGGAAATTCCCCTGTGGTCCAGGGGTTAGGACTCGGCACTTTCACTGCTGTGGCCCAGGTTCAATCCCAAGTTGGGGAACTAAGATCCCACAAGCCACATGGTGTGGCCATAGCCTCTAGAGAGTCATCACTTACTGAGTAATGTGGGGCAAGTTAACCTCTGTTACTATTTCTTTATCTGTAAAATGGAACTAGTAATAGTGTCTACCTCCTAGGATTGTTATAGGAATGAAATGAGTTAAAACTTATAAAGCACTTAGAGTAGTTTCTGGTAGGAAGTATGTGCTCTATATGTATTCGTTAAATAAGATCATTGTACTTGGCTCAAAATGAATGCTCAAGAAGTGCTGGTTTCTCTTGTCCTTACAATTTGATGATGATGATGATGATGACCACCACCACCATCATCACCACCCAGTTATTACCTTCCTAAACCCTGCTCCATTTGACTCTCTGTTGCCTTCCCTTCATGAAACTCTCTGTTCCCTTGGCTCCTGGGACACCACCCATGCTAGTTCTCCAGGCTGTTTCCTGCTCGGTGCTCCTCCATCTTTTTCATGGACCTCTTACATGCTCTGGTCCCCTATCCACAGCCCACTGTTCTTCTCATTCGTGAGTGATGTCATCCAGTCTTACTATTCAAATTATCCCCCACATGCCGATGGCAACTCCTGTTTCCAGATGTCAAACCATCTCAGCAGTCCAGGCCCACATAGGTTCCAGAGGTACCCGTGTGGTTGTCCACTATGTGTCTCCATCTGGTGACCCCAGATCATTCAGAAAGAAACTCATCGTCTTCCCTTTAAATCAACTTCTCCTCCTCCTCCATCATGTGAGGGCACCTTTACCTCCTGTCACCCAAGCTAGAAATGCAGAGGTGGTTCTGGATTCCATCTTCATCCTCGTGCCTCACTTCCAAACCATTTTTCTGGCCAGTATTTCCCAAATTGGTACTTTCCTTCTCTTCTGACTCCCCACTGCCTTAATTCTGACTCTCACTTGGACCTCATATGTGGTCTCCTCTCTCTTGGCCTACCCTCTTCAAGCTTGCTACCCCAGTAATTTTCCAAAACACAAAAATGACCCTATTATCCCCTGGATTAAAGCCCCTCTGAGGCCCTTTGTCTCATAGGCTAAAGATGATGACTCCCTATTACGGAAGCCATAATGTCTGTCCAGACTCATTTTCAAACATTCCACTCCTCAAGCTTTGTTCACTGGATCAGTGAAACTGTTCTTCATCCAAAGTCCCCTCACTACAGATGTCCACTGGTCATCCTCTGATGCTCAGCTCAGCTGTGACCCCTCCCAGAAACTTCCCATCTCTATCACGCCTCTCTCTTTCCACGTACAAGTTGGATCCTACCTCTGTATCAGTTTTCCAACAAAGTACTACAAATGTAGTGTTGTAAACAATACAGATTTATTCTCTCACAGCTCAGTAGGTCTGCAGTCCGATATGGGTCTCATGGACTACAGTCAAGGCTTCAGCAGGGCTCATCCCTCTCTGTAGGCTTCGGGGAGCATCTGTTTCCTTGCCTTTTTCAGGTGCTACACGGCAGCTGCATTCCTTGGCTCGTGGTCCCTCCCTTCAGCTTCAAATCCAGCGATGGCTGGTTGACTCCTCCTCCCATCACATCCCTCTGACTTACTCTGCTCCTTCCCTCTCCCACTTTTAAGGACCTTCTGTTTACTTTGGACCCACTCAGAAAATTCAAAATAATCTCCCTATTTTAATGTCAGCTGTTTAACAACCTTAATTCCTTAATTCCTCTTTGACATGTATGTAACATAGGTTCTGGGGGTGAGAACATGGACATCTTTGGACAGGCTATTATTCTGCCTACCACAGTGCCCATTTTTTTTTTTTTTTCACAGTGCCCATTTTTGTGTTCCCACAGAACTCTGTCATTCCACGCGATAAATACCGTCATAGAATTTTGTGGGGTTTTTTTGATTGAGATATAATTGACATAAAACATTGTGTAAATTTAAGGTTCAGCGTGTTAATTTGATACATTTATATATTGCTGTAGCAGTTGTATATTTGTCAGTTTCCCTGACTTAACTTTGACCTTCTTTAGCATCTATTCATTTTTGAATCCCTATATTAAGAACAAATAATAGACCCTCAGTAAACATTTTTGATCATTCGAATACCTAGGGATAACCTAAATTCCCTTTAAGGATCAGCACAGAAGAGGGATCAACCCGTGCCCAGTAATTACAGTTATTCATATCAATAATTCCATTTCTATGAAAACTGGTCAACCAATATGTGATGTTAAGAATATAAATTGCATTACTCTTATTGCTATACTGTCATATACTTTATTGTTATTATGTATCAGACATTGCTCTTAGTGCTTTTCATGTGTTAATTCATTTAGTTTTTACAACAATCTTCTGATGTAGGTACAATTTCTACTGCCCATTTCATGAATGTGGAAACTGAGGCATGAGACATTAAATAGCTTGCGTGATGTCAGCCAGCTTAACATACAGTAACACTGAGTGATCCCCTTTATTCTGCCAACCCCAACAATCCCTTCTGTGGTCAGTCAACATAAATGGGAGGTCGCTGTAGTTAATTCGAAATTTTGTTTATTTCTCATGAAACCCAATAGCCTTTAGCCTCACGGGTTTAAGGAAAATACTGAGTGAATTAGCTCCATCTGAGATTTTTCAGCCAGGCAACTTCTAAGACATATACACTATGGGCTCAAGTGTAAAAACGAGCCATGGATTATCTTTCAAAGCCACCTTGGTCTTTGGGAGAATCCTTGGGCCTAACTGTGAGTCCACACATGATCATTTTGTCAGTTTGATGAGAGTCAGTCCCAGGGGAAGGCCAGTGTGCCCGGGAGGAGAGACGGAAGGAAAGAGTACATTAAATCTGCGGTTGCTCACAGCATCTGCCTTTCATGCTGCCTCTGGGGGACACGCTGTCGCCTCCTCTCAGTCAGAAATTCTGTGTCTTCTCGGCAGTTCTTGGGGGGGGAGCCCTTGAAGGCATTTGCTCTGACACCCTTATTTGTCTCAGACCCCTGGAAAGAAGTAGACGCCATCAAAGGCAAGGGGTATCAGGAGCTTGTTTTGTGCAAGGGCAACAGAATTCGTAAGTTTTCAGGCAACCCCCTCACTTATTTCAGCAGTTCAGTTAGTGGCAGAGCAAACTAGTAATATGTATTTATTAGCTTGAGTACAGTTTTTTTGGAGGGTGATTCTGTTTTGTGGCAAACAACTTGTTTACAAAGCTGATGATATTTTTCACTGAATTCAAAGCTCTTTCTAAACAGTAACCTGATTGATTTAGAATCTGAGGAAGTGGAGGAGAAAGCGTGAAGGACTTTAAGGGGAGAGCATCATCCCAGGATGCCTCTGAGAACCCTCAGGGGTAAAGGGAAGCGGTTTTTCCTCCACTCTATAACCGTGGTGGGCAAGAGCCACTATCCTATTTCTCACGAGGGAGAACGGCTAAGGCATGACTTCTTGCCAAAGCTCGAATGATGCCTTGTGGAGTCAGTCTTCCTCTTGGTCTTCTGTGGCTGGCATCCTCAAAAAGTCTGCGAGAGCTGATTGAATAACTTATTCACGATGAACTTAGCAAAATTATATATTGCTTTATTCTAGTGCAATCCAATGTAAGTGTTTTTTTTAATGGAAAACTAACATGTTTATTAATTTTTATAAATGTAAGCATTACAAAAACCATATAATTATGTTAGAAACTGGTATTCTCCCATTCTCCCACCTCAAGGTAGAGGACTGATTTGACCTTGATTCAGTATTGATTAAGCTGCTGCATTTTCCTCTTACTTTATTTACAGAGTACATCATATTCATTTTGAGCAGCTATGGTATATTAGGCATTGTCGGGAAACTGTGGCAGCCAGCCTTCTAACTGTTCAAGCACTGCAGGCCTCTCTTTAGAGATCAAAAGGCGGCGTGAGGCCCATCCTGGCCTCTAGCGAGTCCCCTCCTCCACCTCCCACTGCCGCTCCCAATTCTCTACACAGGTGATTTCATTGTTTTTATTTTTTTCTTTTTTGAGAATGTGAGCATTTTCTTTTTTTGATTTTTATTGGAGTATAGTTGATTTACAATGTGGCGTTAGTTTCAGATATACAGCAAAGTGTATCAGTTATTGTGCATCTATCCACTCTTTTTTTAGATTCTTTTCCCATATAGGTTATTACAGAGTATTGAGTAGAGTTCCCTGTGCTACACAGTACGTCCTTATTAGTTATCTATTTTATATATAGTCGTGTGTATATAACTATTTCCTAACTCTCCTACCTACTTCTTTGATCTGTCTTCATTTTATCACCTCTTGTTCAGTTTCTTCTTGTTGTTAGGCATAAAATGCCATCCTTGACAGTGGAGTTTGGAGGCTGGAATCCTACAGAACCCTTACCTTTTCCACATTTGGCTGAGGTTATTTTTATTCTGTAGAACATGTGACAGACTCCTTTTGAAAACAGATTTTTAGTGTTTGGGTATTATTCTGAAATACCATTATTCACATTTGGGAGTTATCTGGGTGGGAGTTCATTCTGTAAGAACTGAAGGGCTATATAATTTGTGGTTATTCCAGTATATGGTTATTAAATATATATTAAAAATCAGACCTTTATATATAATAATGGCATGGAATTAAGTACTCTCATTTTCTAGTGTTTATGGATTGAGATATTCAGAATCAACTATAGAAATCCAATATGGAAAATTGACAAATGTATACACATAACGCTGAAACTAATATATTTTCGTAATTTTGATAATGTCTCAAGGTTTTTGTCAAATTCTAGAAAGGTTATATTTTTCCTAAATTATCTGTGATTCTAATGTCAAATTTCTTGGAGCATATTATTGAATGGTAAAATTTTTAACAAAATTTTACAATAAAATCTGTACACAGATGAGCTGTCACACATGAATCATCCTCTTTTATTTTATTTTATTTATGTATTTTTAAATTTTATTTAATTTTTGGCTGCATTGGGTCTTCATTGCTGCACGCAGGTTTTCTCTAGTTGTGGTGAGTGGGGACTACTCTTCATCGTGGTGCACAGGCTTCTCATTGTGGTGGCTTATCTTGTTGCAGAGCACCAGCTCTAGGCATACAGGTTTCAGTAGTTGTGGCACACAGGCTCAGTAGTTGTGGCTCGCGGGCTCTAGAGTGCAGGCTCACTAGTTGTGGCACACGGGCTTAGTTGCTCTGCGGCATGTGGGATCTTCCCAGACCCAGGGGTCGAGCCCGTGTCCCCTGCACTGGCAGGTGGATTCTTAACCACGGTGCTACCAGGGAAGTCCAGTCATCCTCTTTTAATCTTTTAACGTTTATGGACTTCTTTTCCCCTTCTCCATTAGAGAGGATTTGGTGACCATCATTGGTTTTTAGAAAGAGCAAACATATCCAACATTGAAGGGAAGGGTTCATCATTTGATGTAGAAGAAATGAATCTTAATGTCCCGATTGGTATTTATATGTGCACGTCAATGCCCTAGGAAGTGCCTTACCTGCTGGGGAATTCTTTTTTTGTTCAGACATTTCTGATTCACGGTCCTCCGGGAAATGGAAAAATAATCCAGTGCTACGTGCTCTTCAAAAGTAAATCTATCGTTTCCATGTCATTTTCCCAGCTCAGATCTTAGATGTGGTATATTTCAGCTCTGTTCCCCAGCTGGGTCACTGCCATTTGATAAACTCCAGTGTTACTGTGAAGAATTCAAGAAACAGCAGAGTTAATGAATTTTAGCCCCCCCTTTCATTCTCTTCCACCCACCTTTCCTTCCTCGTTGTGGTACACAAATTCCAGGGATGTTCTTGCCTCAGGGCCTTTGCACTGTTTGTTCCCTTTGTCTGAGATGCTCTCTACCAATTGTTCATTTTCTTGTGTCATTCTGCTCTCTCTCAAATGTCATCTTATCATAGAAGCCTTCCCTGACAGCCCTGTCTAAAGTGTCAGACCCTCTTCACACCTTAGAACCCCTCCTCCTCTTACCTGCTTTATTCTTCTTCCTGGTCCCCAGCATTACTTGATATTGAAGTTTTTATGCAATTGCATGTTCCCTGCCTGTCATACCTGCCTCACCACCAGTTAGAGCAAAGCTTTGTCTGTTTGAATACCTGGAATCTGGAATAGTACCATGCACATGAGGGGCCCTCAATAAAGATTTGTAGAATAAATGGGTGAAATGCAAATTTTCTCCTCCAGTATGTAAGGATGCTGAATACCAAAAGTGATTATGACTTACCTTGGTCCCTCGAGTAAATTGTCAAGCCAAGACAGTATGGTGTTATGGAATATATTTTTTCAGGTATGTTCTAAAATATATCTTATCTTTTAGCTATTAAATAATAGCAAACTGTAGTCATATTGCTGGATCACTTCAGAAGAACACAGAATAGTCATAGAAATGAGTCCATGAATCTCCTTAAGTATTCTGAAATGAAAGACCACGAGCAATAACCTGTTATTTATTGTTCCTCTAACATGCATGTCCTGTAAGGTCAGTGGATCATTGACCAGCGGCCATCACTGAGAGGCAGTAACACATTGTGGTGAGAACAAAGAATTTGTACCTGACTGCCTGGCTTCAAATCCCACTTCTTTCACTTAACAGCTGCATGGCCTTTGAGCAAGTTAGTTAGCTCCTTTAAGCCTCGGTTTCCCCAACTGTAAAATGGTAATACTAGCAAGACTTGCTTTGTAGAGTAGGTGTGAAGATCCAGTAAGTCAATACATGTGCACCGTGCCTAGAACAGGGCTATTATTCAATCATTTTAAATTAAATAGCAGCAAGAATGATAAATTATTAAAATAATAGTGATTAGAATAACAATGTGGAGTCATTTAACAGTGACTTTTAAGGACATTATGACTTTGTTGTTAGATCCTAAAACACTTTTTAACAAAATAGATATACTCTCATTGACATTAAGAATGTCATGTTTAAATGGGCAAAGGACTTGAATAAAAATTTCTGCAAAGAAAATATGCAAATGGCAATAAGTATATGAAAATACGTTCAACATCACTAATCATTAGGGAAATGCAAATCAAAACCAAGTGAGTTACCCCTCCATACCCATTAGAATGGCTATTATTCAAAAACAAACAAAGAACAGAGAATAAGTGTTTGTGAGGAGGTAGAGAAATTGGAATCTTTGTGCGTTGCTGGTGGGAATGTTAAATGGTGCAGCCACTGTGGAAAACAATGTGTCAGCTCCTCAAAAAATTAAAAATACAATTACCATATGATCTGGCCATTCCGTTTCTGAGTATAAACCCAAGGAATTGAAAGCAGGGACTCCAACAGACGTTAGTTCACACATGTTCATGGCAGCAGCATTTACAATAGCCAAAAGGTGGAAACAAGCCAAAATGTCCATCACAAAACCAGGTTACATGCAGGTCTTGCTGGGAAAGAACAGGCCATGCTGTCACTCCCTGATAATTCATACCTGCATAACGCTCTCAGTTTACGAAACATATAAACATGCATCACCTTGTGATGTCCTCACAGACCCCCTTGAGGTAATATTGTTCTCATCCCTATTATGCAGATAAGAAAAGTGGATCTCGGGAAAATTAAGTGGCATAGTACCCAAGGTTACATTACTGGCAAGTTTGGCATCAGGTCCTCAGCCTTCAGGCACATCTCCCGTGCTCTCTCCTCTAAATCAGCCCAGCCTTTGACCAGATCTTCTTTTCCTCTACTTGTCAGTGAAATAGAAGTAATGCTCATACCCGGGCAGGCAAAGAACCAGAGGTCTCTCATAACCTCTGTTTTACCATTTGTAAAGTGAAATTGGTAGAGATACTGCAATCCCCAAGGATGAAGGACTATGAATTAAGTTTATGATCCCTCCATTTTCTTCAGGGTACATCAAGAAAAACTGTCTAGCATTTACGAATGAGATAAAATATCAAGATAGAGGTGGCAGGGGTTTGCATTTCTATGGGCATGATACGGTTTTTCCATGAAAATTAAAGTGCTAACCAAAACAACTCACTGTTGGAATGTCATATAGGCTAAGCTACCAACATCCCAAGAATCTCATCTTAAATGCATGGCCTAAAAGAGTGTCTGTTTCCTGAACTGAAAGACGCGATCAGAAAAGTTTAGTCATGTTCCTCGGCCTGCCTCTGCATTAGGAGAATTTGGTGCTTTTTGTGTTTCTGGGAGAATAAGGTGATATTGGCATTCAAATAACTTGCTTTTGGAAGAGTTGCCACGGAAAGGTTGTCATTAGATGAAACAGTAGCTCCATCTATGATATGATTCCTTCAAGCATTTGAGAGCAAGACAGTTGCTCTGAGACCCTTGCTATGCCTCAAACTCATTCTCATCATATACTTTAACACGCTGAGGCAGGAGTTTTCTCATACAATTCAGTAAATCTTGCTTATAAAGGAAAACCAAATACACAAATCACTTTTTAAAAAATCAGTGTTACCTGCGCCTTTATCGTCACAAACCACTGTCTGCTAAGTATTTTTTTTGATGTCCAGTCTTGCTAAGCAAGCTAATGACATGTATAGCATGAATCAGCAACAGCACAGTTTAAAGTTAAAATATTTATCTTTGTCCTCTACAAATTTTCTGTCATCTACCTGGTTGGGACAGTTCTGAGACCTTCTTTTCATTGTCCAATAGTGGTCACTAGCCATGTGTGTCTATTTAAATTGAAATATAAAATAAAGTGAAATAAGAGTTAAAATTCAGTTTCTTAGTTATACTTGAAACATTTCGACTACACTGTAGCCATGTGTGGCTGGTAGCAGCATCTTAGTGCAGAGAACACTGCATCTTTGCAGAAAGTTCTATGGACTGTTCTATGCTTTGCTTTAAAGACTTGTTCATCTCGGGCTGTGTGCCATCTGGTCCCACGGAGGGACTGGTGGGAGAAATCACCATTGCACCAACTGAAACAAAGCTGGCGTCAGCCAGTCAGGGCTCGTAGGTGTGCCACGATCTCCTTCTCTGGGCACCAGTAAGGTGATTTTGCAACTCACCAGTGTCTGTTAACAAAAAAGTCTTGAGGTCAAGGTAATATTGCTAATTTGATCTCCTCCTCTGTAACAGAGGCCTCTGTTGGGCATGGCAGTCGTCTCCAGCAGGTGATGCCCTGCCTTTGAAAACTGGGTTTTCTCCAAGATCACTCAGATACTCTGCTAGGCAGCAATTCTCAGCTACAGATTGGAATCACCTGGAGAGCTTCTAAAAATGCACATGCCTAGGTCCCATCCTCAGCCTTAATTACTCTGATTTGCAGCCAGGATTCTTTAAAAATTCCTCCAGATAATCAACTATGCACCCGGGGCTGAGAACCACGGCCCTAAGACCTGTTCCTAGCACCTCAAGTAGTTTTAGTCCAAGGCATCTCGGCCCCTGGGTCAGCCACAGGTAGCACTAAACAGGGATACGGAACCCAGGTTCAGTTTCCAGCCCTCCTTCCGACTGGCTGTGGACCTTGGATGAGTCGCTGTCTGCCTGGGCCTCGGGATCTTCCCCTGTTCAGTGAGAGGGATGATCTCCTTCACATCCAGCTTCTATCAGTCTAGGAAATACCAGTTCCTACTAATGTGATCAAATAGAACCCTTCATATTGAATTATGGGGAGAAATCTTTTCTCTTTTGACATCGCAGTTAATTCCTATGCATTTTATATCCACTGTAAGCTGGTGCTGTACAAGCCTCAGAGAGCCCCAAGCTTACCCAGATAGCCCCCGCTGTCTCCGTGTACTAGGGGGACGGGCCACCAACACAGAGCATTACTATCCACTGTGTAAAGTCCAGCTGAGGGTTCAGTGGCTTCTGTGTGGACCCACGTGTTGTATCAAGTACAGAATCATCACTGATGTTTGGACATCTAACAAGGGGCTCTAGCTGGCCTCAACTATTGTGCATGACAAGCTAATGTTTCTTTTTATGTCCCAAGTCTTTCCTGGTCCTCATTTGTGCAGTCATTTCATTTCCTTCTCCAGAAGTTTCCACAACTAGCCTTTAAAATCATCACCTAATGGGCACTGAGGTGAAAGCTATATTTACATGACATTCTGATCTGGTTATGACTTGAGTTTCTTCCCTCTTGCTTTTCGCCAAAGCAGGCTGGCTTCTTAGAGGCTGCCTAATACATCTTTGAATGGCCCCATCTCTCATGGGCTGTTAGAAGTGACATCTCCCAGCTCATCCCGTCGGAGACAGTGATGGGATAGCACCTTTCAAGGTGACAGTGTGTGTGACGGCAGACAGAGGGGAGTACATGCTCACTGGCAAATATAAGGGATGGGTGATCATTCAGGCTATATGTTTCATCACCGTAACTGCTCATGGCTTCAAATTGCCCATGAATCAATCTGTAAGTGCCTCAGAATAGGAAAGCGGTTGCCAGCCGGCTCTTGACTCGCCTATTACAAATATTTCACTTCCTTAGTATCTGCCCGTCTCCTCTTATAATCTTCCACTGAATGTCCTGCTTTAAGAAAGATCCTTTTCAAGCACCTCCGGGAGATGGCTGCAGCCCTAAGCATGGCTTTCCTGCCTCTGTGCCACCCTCAGTGAATCCTCCACCTTACCTCCCCGACCCTGTGAGCCCTAGCAAGCCGTGTGCTCAGGCTAACCCTCCCCGCCCCGCCCCCGCCCCGATGTCTCTCACTCTTGGTCACATTTTGTTGGCCTGAAAAACCCCACAGCCCAGAGCTGCCCGCTAGACACACACCCTGAGCCACCGAGGTATCATTAAACTTTCTCATCACCACGTTAAAAAAAAGTAAGCAGCAGGAGAAATTCATATCAACAATATATTTTATTTAAACCAGCATGTTCAAAGTACTCTTTCAACTTGTAGCCAATATACAAATCATGAATGAAATTGTTTACATTCCCTTTTTCAGACTCAGTCTTCAAAATCCAGTGTGTATTTTGCACTATAAGACATCTTAGTTTGGACTAGACCCATTTCAAGTGCTCGCATGTGGCTGGGCTGATGGCTGTAGGCTGCCCTACTGGACAGGGCAGTTCTGCCCCTTCCCATCCCCTTCACCAGGCTTATCCAGCTCACCTTGGAGGACTCAGATCAGGCACTGCCTTTAGAAAGCCATCTCTGACCTCAGCCCCTGCACCCCATTGCTCAGTGGTTCTCAACCTTTGCTGCACGTGAGAATCTTCTGGGCAGTTTTTTAAAAGCCTAAAGACCTCTCCACAGATCAATTTGACCAGGATCTTACTGGGATTCAGGCTTTAGTTTGGGGGGTGAGAGGGGGCTTGTTAAACTCCAGGTGATTCCAGCGTGCCGCCGTGGCTGGGGACCACTCTAGACCTGGTCGCTCAGTTACGCACCCTACAAAGTAATATCAGCAGGGGAAGTGACAGGAAGTGAATAAATGCATCGTGTGTAAAATGGTTCTCTGTACTGTAAGGAAAAGTAAAGAGTGACTTGCCAGCGGGGGACTGCCCCTTTATAAAGGGTGAGACAGGGATGGTGTGACAGTGGGGAAGCAAGGACAAATTTCTGGAGCCTGGCTGTCTGAAAATGGGACCTAAGCCAATCCTGGTGTGTATTTGTTTTTGTTTTTGTTTTTGCGGTACGCGGGCCTCCCACCACTGCGGCCTGCCCCGTTGCGGAGCAAAGGCTCCAGACGCGCAGGCTCAGCGGCCATGGCTCACGGGCCCAGCAGCTCCACGGCATGTGGGATCCTCCCGGACGGGGGCACGAACCCGCGTCCCCTGCATCGCCAGGTGGACTCTCAACCACTGCGCCACCAGGGAAGCCCCCTGGTGTGTATTTGCTATAGTAATGCTGTGAAACCAGCAACCCCCAAGTCTCAGTGGTTTATAATAATAGGATTTTTTCTGTAGTGGGCCAGGCTCTTCAGGGTCTTGGAGGGCATGGTGAGATTGGGGCTAGGCCCAGGGTTCAGGTTGGGTTCCTCTTTGCTCCTCATTGGCCAGCAGCTGCGTCTTTATACATTCTTCCCACGATGGTAGCAAAAGTACAGAGGGGACAGGAGGAAACACTTAAGGCGTCTTAAGGCCGAGGCTTGGGACGGGCATAGTGTCAGCTCTCCCCACATTCCATTGGCCAAAGCAAGTCAGTGAGCAAGCCCGACAGCAAGGGGGTGAGGAAGTGTCCTGCACCCACACTGACCATGGCAAGGCAGGCCGGGCAGAGAAGGTGTGAGCCAATACTCAACCCCATGTGCCATCTTAGGATAATTAGTGGGGCAGCTTTAGCTTAGAAGTGTTTTTTTTAAATAAGACCTAAAGCCTCCCCTGGCCCTGTGCTCTCCTGTGCTCCTTCACTGCCCTCAGGGGTCCTGCACCTTCTCAGCCATTGTGCTCACAGGCCCTCCATGCCACACCCTTAAGAGCTCAGAGTCCTAACTCATTCCGTTCTGGATTTTTTAGCACCTGGCTCACTGCCTGTAACATCCAGAAGCTCCCCCCTTATACTGTCAGCCACAGGAGGACGCTGTGCTCTGCTGCCTTTGATAATACGTACCACCCTCAGGATAATGTGTGTTCAGTGTTTTTAATGCCCTATTGCTTCAGAGCCCCAGGAGGACAGTGATGAAGCCCACTGTGTTCATGGCTGAACCTCCAATGCCAAGCTCAGGGACTGGCATCATCATGTTTGCTTGATTGAATGAAATTATCCTAAAAGAGGCAGCAAAGTCAGAGCCACGTAGAGGGTCTCATATGAAACAAGGGCATCCCTAGGTCATTCAGTTTCCTCTTCTGTAAAGTGAGGTTGTAATAGGAAATTTACATCATGGGGTTGATGTAAAGATTAAATAACTCACATAAAAGCCCTAATAAAATACATGTACCTCATAAAAACTCGATAAATAAATTGGTAATCTGTGGAATGGGAATATAAGAAAACAAATGAAGTGAAATATAATAGAGGGAGTTTCACTAGACTTATTCCACACCTCATTTTCCCTCTATTAATAACTATGGAACCAGTCAAAGTAATCCCCAGACCATGAGCTGCTACTCATAAAGTTTGGGGCAAAAGAAGATATTGGCCGTCTAATTTCAAAGAGTGATCATAGAAATGATGGGCTGAACACCTAGCATGGGAAAGGCCTAGGGAAAACAAAGCCAGCTGAAAATCCATTTACAGATACCTGGAAGAGAGCAGGGTCCTTGGTAGTAAGCCCAATGGCTACATGAATACCCAGTTTTCTCACGCCAGTCTCCATTCCGCATATGACTGGTTGACAGGTCTGGGGATCAAGAGAACTTGACGAGTATAGTATATCTTGACTGCAGTTTGTATAATAGACATTTCATAAACTGGAAACTTATGTCCTAGATCCAGCACTGGTCATCTTTTCTGGTTGATTTAGACAGGAAAAGAGAAGCGAGGGGAAAAATGAATGAATGGATAAATGAATGAATATTTGCATAGTTGAAAGAGTAGATAAAGAGTATTACTATTCAAGGCCAATAATAATAACAACAACAAAGCCTATATCCACGTGTTACCAGGTAGTTTCCGGAAGTTAGCTGAATACCTGTTCGTTCAAAGAGCAGAGCAGAGGCTTAAAGCTGCAAGGCATAGTTTAAGGTGGAGCTGGTGAGGAAGAATTCAGGCAGATAACAGAGAATTGGCTGTGACTGTGCTGTGGAGGCCAGTGTAGGTGGAGGGTGGGCAGACTGGAACCGGCTGGTCCACCTAGGAGAGCAGCCTGGGGCATGGGGTCCAGGACTTTCTCAGCCACCCTAAAGCCACCCTACTCCGCTCACTCAGAGAGCCCCAGTGGGTCATGATTAAGTTAAGCTTCTCACTTGCAGGAGAAATAAAGGGGAAAAGATATGCATGAAATCTGTGGATCAGAAACCACAAGAAGAGCTCCTGCCCAGCTGGTTTTTCTCCAGATTCCAAAGAGCAGTGGCTCTCAGATAACAAAAAGTCTGTGAACTGGGGTTGACCTCGGAAGTGAACACACAGGTAACCGGAACCTAGGTCAAGAAACAGAACATGTCTTGTGCCTCCAAAGGTCCCTCCATTCTCCTGCTCCGTCACCACCGTCCCCCCAAGCGTATCCACTCTCTGACTTCTGACAGCCGGCTTTTGAAATTTGCACAAATGGAATCATACAGTATTTTCTCTCTTGTGTCTGACATCTTTCACACACAGGATGTTTGAGAGACTCATCCTTTTGTGCAGTGGGTCCCAGTTGGTTTGTTCTCATTGCTGTGAGGATACAGTGTCACTCGTGTGTGTTTCTTCATCCTGAGGATGGACATTTAGGTTGTATCCGCTCTGGGGCCATTGTGAACACTGTAGCTATTACCCATCTTGTACATGCCTTTGGGGGCACATGTGAACACATTTCTGTGGGGTTACCTTTCCAGGCATCTGTTTCACTAGAGCTAGGAAATGAAATCAGTGATATCAGCCTCACGGGTTTATTGTAACAATTAAATGAGATAATGTATGTGAACCTTTTGCAAACTTTAAATGTGATGCAAATATAAGAGTTGCCACTTTGAGGGAGACCCTAGTCTACCGTTTTTGTTGTACCCATCGAAAAGTCCAACATCTTTCTTGAAGCATTCTCTAACCACTCTCAGGCCTTCCAAACCCATATATTACATAGGGTTTGCAGGAGCAGTTCTCGACTCCAGGCCAACATACATGGGTACACCAGCTTCTCTACTTGGGGTCACTGCCGAATATATGTTGATACGTAGATTTTATTTCCACCACAGCTGAAACTCCACTAGGTCATAATACCGTCTATCAAAGAAATACCGAGCAGGTCGTATAAACAGGTGAAAACCAACATATAGCTTACTCAAAGTAAGGGGAAAGAGAGGGAGAAAAATATCAGGCCAGCCACAAAGGAAATTTACATATTTACCAGATTCTATGTGAACTTGGCCTTACGATCATATGTGAGAACAGAGTTGGGGCCGTGACATTCTGCTCAATCAGAAGCACTAAAGGGGACCACGTGTGAGAGCTAAGAATGTTTTTTCAGATTTAAGGGGATTCTGAAGTATGTGGCTATGGTTTCATTGGGATGGTCCTTGATTTGTTTAGTGTTTAGTTTCTTTTTAGTTCTGCTGAGCGTGACACCAACATTTTAACATTTGAACCCAAAAGCTGGCTCACCAGTGAGGAGGTGCACTTGTAGCCAGTAATTATGTGTTCCTTCTCACACGGTGATCACAGCAACAATGCTGTGTGCTCGTACCAGGCTTTAGGATTTCCATTACCCTTCTACACACAGCATTCCCTTTTAACCTCACAACCACCCTGGGAATGAGGCATGGAAGGGAATGTATGTATCCCTGTTTTACCTAAAACTCAGAAAGGTTGCCTATCCTGTCCATGTGTGCAGCATAATCAAGTAGGGGAGCCAAACCTGGATCTCCTGCCTTCCAGCTTCCTCCCACTCACCACATGCCTCTTGGGTGTGTACTCACCTCCCCTGCTATACTATACACGCCCTAAAAGCAGAGGGCGCCCCTCATCCCGTGCCGTTTCTCTTCTGCACCCCCTCCTACATCTTAAACAGAGTGGGTGCTGAAGGTGCTTTCTTTCCAGGCCAGTTGCAGTTTAAACAGTTTGTTCTAGGAGCTCAGAATTGCTTGTAGAGAATGAAAGGCATTCTTTTTGATTTTTTAAAGATTTAATTTTATTTATTTATGCCTGCGTTGGGTCTTCGTTGCTGCATGCGGACTTTCTCTAGTTGCAACAAGCTGGGGCTACTCCTTGTTGCGGTGCGCGGGCTTCTCATTGCGGTGGCTTCTCTTGCTGTGGAGCAAGGGCTCTAGACACGCGGGCTTCAGTAGTTGTGGTTCGTGGGCTCTAGAGCACAGGCTCAGTAGTTGTGGCGCATGGGCTTAGTTGCTCTGTGGCATGTGGGATCTTCCCCAACCAGGGCTTGAACCCGTGTCCCCTGCATTGGCAGGCAGATTCTTATCCACTGCACCAGCAGGGAAGTCCCTGAAAGGCATTCTTGTTGGAGACAAGACCCTAAGGAAGCTTTTGTCTGTGCCAAGACAGATCCCAGAGCAAATGTAGAGAAGAGACAGATTATTATTGAGCTATGGAACAAGCATTCTTTCCTGGCAACTGAGAGGAAGGTTGGGACCAGAAGGGAGGAGATGGGAGAGATTAGTGTGGCTCTGAAAAAGACGGTGGGTGGCCGGAGCCCAGAAGGAAATATGGCTAGTGATCCATTCTCTGTGGTGAGGATGGTGCAGTGCTTGTGATAGCTAACATTTACCACCGGGCATCCCCTATTCCGCTCTGTGTTATAGTACCCCTCTGGACGATTTTGCCCTGAACTCCAGTAAAATCAGATTACACATCCTGTGTCAGTGGTTCTTTAGGAAACGGAGGAAGAGGAGTTGGGTCGGTCTTTGGTCTAAAGAGGGAAGACAAGAGGGAAGTCAAGCGCCCCAGGAGGCAAGACAGGAAGAGAAGGTCGAGAGCTGAGTCAAGAGCAGGAGCTGAGTGGAAGTAACCTGGACATAAGCCTCCTCAGGAACACTTGGGAATGTTGGGAAGGTCACAAGACACTGCAGAACATGGGCTTTTGGGGGTCAAGTCATTTTAGTTGATATTGAAAAAAACAATGACCCCAGAAAGCTGGAAGTCATTTTTTATAAGTATTTTAATTACTTTATTTTATAAATTTTTTGGTCATTGAATTAAAAGAAAATAATGTAAATAATAATGTAATGTTTAAAATTACCTCATTTAAAGTAGACAATTTGGGACTTCCCTGGTGGCTCAGTGGTTAGGACTCCATGGAAAGCTGGATGGCTTGAAGACAAAGAGGTTACATCAGTATTTATTGAACTTTTCAAACCACAATTTGGGTGCTCCAGTCTTTGGGAGTTTTATTTTGTATTTTTTCACCTTCCATTTTACTCTTGCTGTTACCCTTTGTCCTTCTTGTACTGGGAGATGACCAGATTTAACATTCTTTGCCTAATTGCCTGCTTGCTCAACAAACCAAGGACATGTGCAAAGCCAAGAATCCTAGCGGTGTGGGACCTTTCTATACTCTGTCCCACCCGGGGTCTCAGAGTTGTGCGTGTGCGTGTGCGTGTGCGTGTGTGTGTTGTATAACAGAGAGAACAAGCAGGGTCACAAAAAAGAAGGAAGATTACTTACCAGCTTAGGGATAAACTTGTTTACTCTTAAATGTATATTGTTTTCAGAGTCAGCAAAAGCCAGAGCCATCACGCCTATGAAGCTGCATTTGCATTTATATACAAATAAGAAAAAAGAATTCTAGCCAGAGCATGTCCTCAAAGAGATTATAAATCCACTCTCTCGACTGGAGTGCTGGGCAGTACTTTGCTCGGTGTGTGAGGCTGTGCGTTGCAATGGTATGTAAGGCGAGTAAGAAACAGGAAAGGAGCCAGTGGGGACGTCTCACCCTGGAAACAGTATAGTCACAGAGAGCCATCTCTTCTGTTGAAAACTGCTTATACCTGCTACCTTTGTAGACATTGATTCCTCAATCAAGTTTGGCTTATGGTGGGTTAATAATTAGATACTCTGTGTGTAGTTCAAGGGAAGGCCACTAGCTATGACTTCACTTTGGCTGGGGTTTCCCTGTAATCCATTTAGCAAATTAAAGAGATTACTTTGATTGGTACCATTATCTCCTCTTCTCTTGCGGGTGAACCACTTAACCTGTGCTTAATTGAAAGAGATAGAGAGGGTACAGTAACAAATACAATCAAAAGAAGGGGCAATAGGATCTGTAGGCCAAACAAATGATGGCACTGGGCTAACAATAGCAGATAAGAGGTGAGATCAATTAATTACAAGCTATTGTAGGCGTTGGGTGGTTGCCAAGGTTTCTAATAGCCTAAGCCATCATGCCAGCTCTGTTTTGGAGGATTTTAATGACTAGCAGTTGATGTGGCTATTTCAATAATTACTTACTTTTATAATTACTTCATTAGAATACTAAATGTATCCCTTCAATGAGAAAGACCTTTATTCCCCCACACGTCCAGCCATATTGGAGGCTACATCTTCCCACAGAGAAGCCTCCTGTTTGGAAGAGGCACTGGTTTGGAAATAGCTGTGCTTGCATTGTGTTCAATATTCTATGTGAAGTGCCTGCCCTGTAAGGCCCTGGGCTAGTGCTTGGAGTACAAAGATCATGAGGCCACGGCTTCAGGGTGGGTGCAAATATAATTTCAATGCGATTGCATAAAGGTTAGAATAAAATTGTGCAAAGAGTCTGCTTTGTTCAGTGTCATAGAGGAAAGAGAGGTCATTCTAGTCGTTTCAAGCAGAAAGGGATTTAATGTAGGGAATTAAGTTCCAGATCTGGCTTCATCTCCTTCTACCCTCTTCCTCCTTGGCCAGCTTCAGCCACACTGGACTCCTCCCTCCTCCTTGAATTCCCCAGTCACACGCTCACCAGGAGGCCTTTGTGTTGACAGTACCTTCTGTCTAGAATGTTCTTCCATCAGCTACCACATGGCCAGCTCCCTCTTCCTTCATTTATTTCCTCAAATGCCACCTTTTCAATGATGTTTACCCCAGCTGCCAGATTTAAAATTCTTACTCACTCTCACTTACAGCATTTCTAATTCCCTTTACACTGTAATATCCACAGATAGGATTCTATGTCTCTTGAACACTGATGAGCCCCAAGGGCCTTCATCAGTCCCTGGAATATAGAAGGAGTATTTGGTGAGTGAGTTAGGTACCTGTAGCCTGGCTGGAAGAGCTGGTGGAGAGGGAGCCAGGGTGCTGCCTAAGGTGGTGGGGGTGGGGGGGGTGACACCACGGTAACTGCAATCCACAGCTCAGCCAGCTGTTGCTGATGTAGGGCTGGGAGGGCTCGCCACCGCACCACACCATGCACATCTTTGGGAGCTTCCTTGACAGCCTTCCCTGCCATGGGAGGATGGCCTCTGCTTCCCTTTTTTCTTCAAACCCCTAGGAAGACAATCTGGCAAATGTAGTATTTACATTTGCAGCGTCTTCACGTAGAAGGAGGTGTAATGGAGCCTTTGGAAGCCAACCCAACTATCTGCCATAGGACCTTCAGGGCACGTGGAGGAGACCACTGTGCTCCCTCTTGGATGGGCAGCCTGAGGTTCAGGGCTGCGTGGTTTGCTGTAGGTCTCACAAGAAGTACATCTCGGAGCCAGGCTTACCCCGAACATCTCATCATTCAGAAACCCTTGCTTCCTATATGCCAATAAAATGGACAACCTGGAAGAAATGGACAAATTTCTTAGAAAAGCACAACCTTCTGAGACTGAACCAGGAAGAAAGAGAAAATACAAACACACCAATCACAAGCACTGAAATTGAGACTGTGATTAAAAATCTTCCAACAAACAAAAGCCCAGGACCACATGGCTTCACAGGCGAATTCTGTCAAACATTTAGAGAAGAGCTAACACCTATCCTTCTCAAACTCTTCCAAAATATAGCAGAGGAACACTCCCCAACTCATTCTACGAGGCCACAATCACCCTGATGCCAAAACCAGACAAAGATGTCACAAAGAAAGAAAACTACAGGCCAATATCACTGATGAACATAGATGCAAAACTCCTCAACAAAATACTAGCAAACAGAATCCAAAAGCACATTAAAAGGATCATACACCATGATCAAGTGGGGTTTATTCCAGGCATGCAAGGATTCTTCAATATATGCAAATCAACCAACATGATAAACCGTATTAATAAATTGAAGGAGAAAAACCATATGATCTTCTCAATAGATGCAGAAAAAGCGTTTGACAAAATTCAACACCCATTTATGATAAAAACCCTGCAGAAAGTAGGCATAGAGGGAACTTTCCTCAACATAATAAAGGCCATATATGACAAACCCACAGCCAACATCACTCTCAATGGTGAAAAACTGAAACCATTTCCTCTAAAATCAGGAACAAGACAAGGTTTTCCACTCTCACCGCTATTATTCAACATAGTTTTGAATGGCCACAGCAATCAGAGAAGAAAAAGAAATAAAAGGAATCCAAATCAGAAAAGAATAAGTAAAACTGTCACTGTTGGCAGATGACATGACAGTATACACAGAAAATCCTAAAGAGGCTAACAGAAAACTACTAGAGCTAATCAATGATTCTGATAAAGTAGCAGGATACAAAATTAATGCACAGAAATCTCTTGCATTCCTATACACTAATGATGAAAAATCTGAAAGAGGAATTAAGGAAACACTCCCATTTACCATTGCAACGAAGAGAATAAAATACCTAGGAATAAACCTACCTAAGGAGACAAAAGACCTGTATGCAGAAAACTATAAGACACTGATGAAAGAAATTAAAGATGACGCAAACAGATGGAGAGATATACCATGTTCTTGGATTGGAAGACTCAACATTGTGAAAATGGCTATACTACCCAAAGCAATCTACAGATTCAATGCAATCATATCAAACTACCAATGGCATTTTTCACAGAACTAGAAGAAAAAATTTCACAATTTGTATGGAAACACACAAGACCCCAAATAGCCAAATCAATCTTGAGAAAGAAAAACGGAGCTGGAGGAATCAGGCTCCTGGACTTCAGGCTATACTCCAAAGCTGCAGTAATCCAGACAGGATGGTACTGGCATGAATATAAATCAATGGAACAGGATAGAAAGCCCAGAGATAAACCCACGCACATATGGTCACCTTATCTTTGATAAAGGAGGCAAGAATATACAATGGAGAAAAGGCAGCCTCTTCAATAAGTGGTGCTGGGAAAACTGGACAGCTACATGGAAAAGAATGAAATTAGAACACTCTCTTACATCATACACAAAAATAAACTCAGAATGGATTAAAGACCAAAATGTAACGCCAGACCCTATAAACCTCTTAGAGGAAAACATAGGCAGAACACTCTGACATAAATCACAGCAAGACCTTTTTTGATCCATCTCCTAGAGTAATGGAAATAAAAACAAAAATAAACAAATGGGACCTAATGAAACTTAAAAGCTTTTGCACAGCAAAGGAAACCATAAACAAGACCAAAAGACAACCCTCAGAATGGGAGAGGATATTTGCAAATGAAGCAACTGACAAAGGATTAATCTCCAAGATTTACAAGCAGCTCATGCAGCTCAATAACAAAAAAACAAATAACCCAATCCAAAAATGGGCAGAAGACCTAAATAGACATTTCTCCAAAGAAGATATACAGATTGCCAACAAACACATAAAAGAATGCTCAACATCATTAATCATTAATCATTAGAGAAATGCAAAGCAAAACTACAATGAGATATCATCTCACACCAGTCAGAATGGCCATCATCAAAAAATCTTGAAACAATAAATGCTGGAGAGGGTGTGGAGAAAAGGGAACACTCTTGCACTGCTGGAATGTAAATTGGGACAGCCACTATGGAGAACAGTACGGAGTTTCCTTAAAAAACTACAAATAGAACTACCATATGACCTGGCAATCCCACTACTGGACATATACCCTGAGAAAACCATAATTCAAAAAGAGTCATGTACCAAAATGTTCATTGCAGCTCTATTTACAATAGCCAGGACATGGAAGCAACCTAAGTGTCCATCATCAGATGAATGGATAAAGAAGATGCGGCACATATATACAATGGAATATTACTCAGCCTGAAAAAGAAACGAAATTGAGATATTTGTAGTGAGGTGGATGGATCTAGAGTCTGTCATACAGAGTGAAGTAAGTCAGAAAGAGAAAGACAAATACCGTATGCTAACACATATATATGGAATCTAAGGGGGGGAAAAAAAACAAAACGTCATACAGAACCTAGGGGTAAGCCAGGAATAAAGACACAGACCTACTAGAGAATGGACTTGAGGATATGGGGAGGGGGAAGGGTAAGCTGTGACAAAGTGAGAGAGTGGTGTGGACATATATACACTATCAGACGTAAAATAGATAGTGGGAAGCAGCCGCGTAGCACAGGGAGATCAGCTCGGTGCTTCGTGACCACCTAGAGGGGTGGGATAGGGAGGGTGGGAGGGAGGGAGACGCAGGAGGGAAGAGATGTGGGAACATATGTGTATGTATAACTGATTCACTTTGTTATAAAGCAGAAAGTAGCACACCGTTGTAAAGTAATAATACTGCAATAACGATGTTAAAAAAATTAAAATAAAATAAAAATAAAGATACAGTAATTTAAAAAAAAATGGGCAGAAGATCTAAATACACATTTCTCCAAAGAAGATATACAGATTGCCAACAAACACATGAAAGAATGCTCAACATCACTAATCATTAGAGAAATGCAAATCAAAACTACAATGAGGTATCACCTCACACCAGTCAGAATGGCCATCATGAAAAAATCGACAAACAAGAAATGCTGGAGAGTGTGTGGTGCAAGGGGAACCCTCTTGCACTGTTGGTGGGAATGTAAATTGATACAGCCACTATGGAGAAGAGTATGGATGTTCCTTAAAAAACTAAAAATAGAACCAGCAATCCCACCACTGGGCATATACCCTGAGAAAACCATAATTCAAAAAGAGTCATGGGTTTCCCTGGTGGCGCAGTGGTTGAGAGTCCGCCTGCCGATGCAGGGGATGCGGGTTCGTGCCCTGGTCCGGGAAGATCCCACATGCTGCGGAGTGGCTGGGCCCGTGAGCCATGGCCGCTGAGCCTGCGCGTCCGGAGCCTGTGCTCCACAACGGGAGAGGCCACAACAGTGAGAGGCCCGCGTACCGCAAATGAAAAAAAAAAAAAAGAGTCATGTACCACAATGTTCATTGCAGCTCTATTTACAATAGCCAGGACATGGAAGCAACCTAAATGTCCATCGATAGATAAAGAAGATGTGGCACATATATACGATGGAATACTACTCAGCCTGAAAAAGAATCGAAATTGAGTTATTTGTAGTGAGGTGGATCGACCTAGAGACTGTCATACCGAGTGCAGTAAGTCAGAAAGGGAAAAACAAATACAGTATGCTAACACATATATATGGAATCTAAAAAAAATAAAATTGTTCTGAAGAACCTAGGGGCAGGACAGGAATAAAGATGCAGATGTAGAGAATGGACTTCAGGGCACGGGGAGGGGGAAGGGTAAGCTGAGATGAAGTGAGAGAGTGGCAGGGACATATATACACTACAAAACGTAAAATAGATAGCGAGTGGGAAGCAGCCACATAGCACAGGGAGATTAACTCAGTGCTTTGTGACCACCTAGAGGAGTGGGACAGGGAGGGTGGGAGGGAGATGCAAGAGAGAGGAGATATGAGGATATATGTATATGTATAGCTGATTCACTTTGTTATACAGCAGAAACTTACACACCATTGTCAAGCAATTATACTCCAATAAAGATGTTAAAAAAAACGAAGAAGACGAAGCCCTTTCTTCACTCCATATCATCTCTGTTGGCTACTCACAGCATGGTACTAATAAGACCCAAATCAGGAGTTTCAATCCCCAGGGAGGCTTTGCCCTCTCCTAGAATTATGGCAGCGACCCTAACTTTTGCCAATGTTGGACCAGAGCAGAAAGCAGAGTTAGGCTTATAGAAACCAATCAGAACCTGAGAATAGCTACTCAAAGCACTACCTTTTCTGTGGCATGTTCTTTGTTATTAGTACCCAGTCCACTTAGGTTGAAGAACATTAAGTGACTTCCTTCTATTTTGGGCTTGACCCCAAGTACAAATTCTTTGGTCCCTCTGTATCTCAACACGGGTGTCACATCAGTCTGACAGGAGGCCACATAATTGCTGAAATTAAAGCGTAATACCTGACACCTTAGAGGTGGCTCACCGGAGTCTGTGAATATTTATTTAATGGAAATGGAGTAAGCGTGACCTTGCTGGGTCAAACTGACTGTTTCTCTCCCTGACACACCTTGTGAAGAAACAGAGAAATTTTCAGCTGTAGATCAATAAGGTCATCTGCTGCGGGGCTGCTGTTCTGAGCAGGATTATTCCATCATCGGGAGCAAACACAAGCATTTCTAAGGGCCCAGTGTGTGCCCTGGGTTAGGGTCCAGTGGGACAGGATCACAGTCTGGTTGCTAAGTGACCATGTCCTTTGGGCATTTGCATGAGTGGGGCAGGTAGCCCTAAAATGACTCTTAATGATCCCCACCTCCTGGTATTCACTCCCTTCTTCAACCCCTTCCTTTTGTGTGTGCACAGTGGTCCCGGTGACTTGCTTCTAAACGGCATATGGCAAAATGGATGGGATGGCATTTCCATGATGAGGTTATAAAAGGCGTGACTTCCCTCTCTCTTGCTGGCCATCTCTCTCTCTCCCTTCTTCCTCAGCATCATGCTTGTTTCAACAAAGCAAGCCGCCATGTTGGGAGGGCCTACGTGGCAACAAACTGAGGGTGACCTTCATCCAGTTTCCTTCTAGGAACTGAAGGCCTCCATCTAACATCTCTTGAGGAACTGAATTCTGAAAAAATAGGCGTGGCCTTGAAGGTGGATCTTTCCCCAGTCGGGCCTAAGATGGCTATAATGCAGTCAATGCCTTGGTTGCAGCCAGTAAGAGACCCTGAAGTAAAGCACCCAGCTAAACTGTGCCCAGATTCCTGACCAAGAGAAACCATAAGATTATAGACGTTGTTGCTTTGCACCATTAACCTATGAGTAATTTTTTACACAGCAGTAGATAATATAATAAGGGCAGCAGAATTCTAAAATATGGGTACTCAGCACTCCGTAGATCCCTGGAAGGTGAAAGGAGGGTCTCAAATGCTTAGTAAAACCATTCGGGTGGGCAATTCGGGAATATTCAGAATTATAAGTCAAACCTTGGCACGTGTTGGAATACAAATTACTTTTCCTAAAGATGTCCTTAGAGCATCTCTGTGAGATCGGTGCCCCAGGACCCACTTACTCCTGTCTTCATTTGTGTATTCACTCCCTTTTTCCCTTGGGCATCCACCGGTGCATCTCCAGGTACTGGGTCAGGGGCACGGAGCTGCCGGTTTAACAGTTGAGAGCAGCAGTACCTCAAGGATCACAACCATGAAGATATCATTAAAACCTGAGATGTCTCCCAGGGCGACAAAGCTTTCTCCCAACAAAGCGTGTGGTCAGGGCAGGCTTCCCTGGGGAAGTGACATGGTAAAGACTGAAGGATGGGTTAACTAGGTGAATGGGGCAAGGAGAAGTGTTCCCGCCAGAGGGAAGAGGACAGACGGAGGCCATGTGCTGGGAAGGCCCATTGTTTGATGCCCTCCAGAGCGAGGAGGAAAGATAGGACATGTCAGTGGGGACCAGGCTCTGTAGGGGGTTGTAGGAAACACTATGGAAGCCATTTCAAGAGGGCGCTTGGTGGTGACGTGGTCAGATGGGCACTTTGGAAATGTCACTTTGGCTACAGTGTGGACAACCAGCTGGAGGGGAAGCTGAGTTGATCCTGGGAGACTAGGTAAGATGCACTTGCAGTCACCCAGGGGAGAGAGGATGGTGCCTGACACCAGGGTGGTGGCTGAGAGCTGGGGAGCATTTTGAGAGGGATGTCTCAGGTGAGGTAGATAGGGTGAGTGATGAATTTTGGAGGTGATGCAGAGGAAGTGCCATGTCTACCTCCCTCTTGCAGATGATGCCTCGAAGCTTAGAGAGGGTGACAACTTGCCCAAAGTCAACGGCAGAGCCAAAGAAAGGAGAAAGATTATGGATGCCAAATTCCATCTTAGACAACTGAGCTTGAGACTAGTCTTCCTCTTTCTTCTGTGTGCATCCCTGTGTATCACTGATGCACACGTACAGATACATCTGCACACGCTCAGGCGGGCTCTGTAACATTGATGTCCACACAGACGCACATGCATGTACTCCTGTGCACACACACAAATGCACACACAAGCTCAAAAATATTTTTAAAACCCACTTTTTCTGCCCTCCCTATTTTGGTTCCTTTAACCCCTCTGTCTCAACCAAGCACCCTTCTCCAGCTGCCTAACCCCGTTCGGTTCATTGCTAACTCCTGACCCTTCTCTGGCAATCTCTTTGGAATACAGCACTGGATTCTCTATTCCCTCTCTACTGCCAGCCCTCTAGCATTTTTTCAGTAACAGTTTCATGTTTCTCCTCCTCCCCAGCCTCTTTGTTCCCCAACGTGTCCTCTGCCGCATTGCCAGATTGACTTTCTTCGACACCTCTTTCGTCATAGCACGCCCTGTTCAGAAGCTTCAGGCGTCCCCAGTACCTAAGCTTAAAGCCCCACCTCCTCACTCTCTCCCTTTCACCCTCCAGATGCAACTTCCCAGTGATTTTTCTCTGTGATTCTTGGTTCCGCCACATTTGCTGAATCTTCACCCACACCTAACTGGCCATTTGAACATTTTAATGGCACCTAAGGATGGACAGAGCTCTTTCTCATGTTTAGAACAACCCTACAAGGTTAGCATTTTCACATTTCACAGGGGAGTAAATCAAGACTCCAAGAGATTAGTCACTCATGCTAAGTGGCACCTATAGTATTACTCTTTCAATATGTCTCTTTAAATAAACCTACGTTTTTACTTAAATGCATTTGTTTTATAAGAAACTTTATATATCATGGCCACACAGGAAGAAACCCTATCACTTGTGATACTTTCTCTCTTTGTTGAGGAGAGGTCAGAGAGGTAAAGACACATTGCAACTAGGAAGACTTTCTACTGGCTGGGCTCAGAGCACTGGAAGAGGCCGTTCATTTCTCACTGCGGACTGTTTTCCCATTTCTGTTCGTGTGCCTCGTAAATTCAGTCACATCCTAACAGTGACGCAGGTCTCACATCTTGGGCAGAACTGCACATCGCCTTGAGCAGAGTTAAGCGCCCAAGGTGCTCTCCTATAGATCCTGGCGTTCTTCTCTTCCAACCAACGTGAAATCCATCCTCCTTGCTCCACCCAAAGCCCATTCCTGGCATGGCTTTGTTTTTTCCATGTACTCTGTATTCCAACCACATTTCCTCCTATGTTTCCACTTACAAGAAAAAAAGAAAGAAGCCAAATTTTTGGAATAAGCAATTTCTCTACAGAGATTCCCAAGGCTGCACTCATATCAAAGCTAAATAACCTCTCATTCTAAGGGATGTTTGTCCCTCAGGCCAGGGCTGAGGTCATTAGCAGGGCAGAAGGGGGAAACGTGGATGGGAAATGCCTTCATCCATCCTGGTCCACACACAGATAGACCCCTCAGCCTCCCTTAGTATCAGGCGAGCAGCCTTCCCCGGTATCAGGAGTCACTGCAAATTCCAGCTCCTTTGGTATGAGTTCAAAAATTTTAAAGGGTCTTCCCCTTTGTCAGCTAATGAAATGCACAGAAAACAGTTTGTAAATCACAGAGTTTTCTACATAAATAGAATGTCTACTGTATTTCATATTTTTCACTCTTCGGTTTATTTTGAAAACTAAATTCAGGAAGGATGCAAATAGACATTGTGAGAAATGATTGTAGTTCTGGAGGAGCCATTTCTCTTCCATTTGTTCTCAGCCATCTTCACCTAGAGCTCAGTAAAAGCAGGTCAGCTGTGATCCCAAACATTCAGGCAGTGCATGTAGGATCACAGATTTTTTCATTCAATGTGTACGAAAAGGGGTGAGGGGAAGAAATTTTTCACTATTAAATTATCCACAAAGCTCGTGACTTTTAAAAATAAAAATCTATATTCAATAAAAATTAAATAGTGTGTTTATCCAGCTAAGAGTATCAGTTGTTGTTGTTTTTTTTGTTTTTTTTTTTTTTGCTGTACGCGGGCCTCTCACTGCTGTGGCCTCTCCCGTTGTGGAGCACAGGTTCTGGACGCGCAGGCTCAGCGGCCATGGCTCACGGGCCCAGCCGCTCCTCGGCATGTGGGATCTTCCCGGACCGGGGCACGAACCCGTGTCCCCTGCATGGGCAGGCGGACTCTCAACCACTGCGCCACCAGGGAAGCCCAGAGTATCAAATTTAACGTTAAAAGTAAGTGGCAAAATATAGCAAAACGTTGTCAAAGAAATTCAAGCTGCAAATATATAAAGCAATTACAGGGAATCATCCACATGGTTTACAGGCAATACTGCACCTAGCAGTCAATTATGTTTTTACTGTAGCTTCAGCTTAGGGAGAAAGGAGGGCAACAGCTTGGATGTCTGGAATGTAAAAATAAATAACTAGCAGCAAGATAGATGATCTAGAGAGACTTTGGAACTGAGTTCCAATGCAGACTATAGAGCAGCTGTTCAGTACTTCTCCACCTAATCACGTCGGGCTGGCAGTGGGAATGACTGGAAGACTTTCTAAGCTAATGGAAGCAGAGAGGACACAGTCAGTGTGCTATTTTCTTTAGTCCAAGTCTTTGGTGTAAAGTATTCTCCATATTTTTGCGGCCACTTGACATCAAATCCCATTTCTGTTCATTCAAATAACCCACGAGCTCAGGAGGTGATGAGGGCCAGTTTGCGTGTGTGAGGGACTGCACCCCAGGTGGTGTCCATTTGGTGAATGATTACCTGGTCACAGACTGCCTTTGTCCCCTGGAGATACTTCCATTCCTGACCATCGGCAGAGCTCCCTACAACAGAGACAGTGAAAGACACTCATCCCAGGGCTGCCATCTTTACAGAGAACTTGTCCTGCTTTGGAGCTGTGCTTTTTCTCCTAAGGATTAAATTTCTGCTTTCAGTGGTCCCTGTAGAAATTTGAGACATTGATCTTTACCCCACCTGCCCTCTTCTCCTTAACTCTCTCTTATATGCAAGTTCCCATTCGATGGCCATTTTCCACCAGGCAGAGGACCAGAACCCTCTATTACTCCTCATTCCTTGTACTTCACCTGTATTTGGAGGCCTGAACTTCTAGAATAATAATCCTGTGAGCCAAAGATGATGTTAACTCAGTTATAACGTTCCACCATTGAGGCCGTGTTTCATGGTGTCGAAGTACATGTAGATGCCTGGACCAGCAGAGAAGCCTGTTCAGATGTGCCCGGTAGTAGGTTAGAGACCAGGTTTAGAGCCGAAGCTGAATTCAAATACTAGCTCTACCTCCCACACGCTGTGGAATCCTAGTCATGTTCCTTAGTGTATCTGACCCTACTTCCTGATTCGCCAAAAATGGTAAAGAAGACTTTTCTCACACGGATACTGTGAGGTTGAAATAAGATAAGTGTATAAAGTACCGGGCATGGGACTTCCGTGGCAGCCCAGTGGTTAGGACGCTGTGCTTCCACTGCAGGGGGCCCGGGTGTGATCCCTGGTCGGGGAACTAAGATCCCGCATGCCGTGTGGTACGGCCAAAAAAACACAAGTAGTGGGCACAGTGGTGGACTCTTGGCAAACGCTTGATGAAGACAGCTTCATAAACTACGGATTATCAAAGAGATGACGTATCCATGTTCCCATGACCACCAGCCACCTCTCAACCACAAAGAGTTACCTTTCTAAAAGGCCACAGTTGTCCACAAATGTCTTTATTGTGTATTTGTGTATGTAGTCTGACAAAACTGAGCTGCAAGGAGGTTTAGATCAACAGAATGGTATGTCGTTATTTACTAAACTTCAGCAAAAAAGGATTCTGTCCGCCATAACTCACATCCACTTGAAATAATCTCACTTGACTTCATTAAGCTTGAGGAATTGCACCTCTCCTTCACCCCCTCTTCCTCAGACTTACTTAGCCTTTACAGCTCAAAAGATAATTGCTCTATTAACAAATGTTTGTAGCATAATAAAGGAGTAGGAGGGAGGAACAGGATTTCTTTTTTTTTCCCCCTCTGGGCCATTCCCTTCAGTTTCTTGGAAGTATGGGAGAGCAAGGGAATAAGCCATAAATTATTTTTGGAATGGAACCAAAGGATTCATTTTCAACCACTAGCAAACAGTTCTTAGCCAAAAGGCTCCAAGACCTTGTGGGGAACGAGACTTCCAGGAATTCCTAGTGGCTGAAAGGATGTCACCACAGCTCTGAGCTGTGAAGAAATCCTGGCTTTACTGGAAATCAGGAAGAGGCTCTGGCAGGTACTGGTAGGGCCCATGGAAATTCCCTCTGGGGCCTGAGTTTGGGGGATTGAGGAAACCTTCTGCAGAATGCATCCTTCTTCTTCAGGCCGGTGAAGGGTTGGATTCTTCCAATAGAAATCTCTTGTAACTGTGAGTTATGGGCTGGATTGTGCCTGCCCAAGACTCAGATGTTGAAGTCAGATACCCTAGTACCTAGCCATGGGACTGTCTTTGGAGAGAGAGCCTTTAAAGGGATCATCAAGGCTGAATAAAGTCATCAGGGTGGGCCCTACTCCAATCTGACGCCGTGTCCTTTATGAGATTAGGACACACACGCACGGGGAGAAGACCGTGTCGAGGAACCCAGAGAAGACGGCCATCAATGGGCCAAGGAGATGGGGCTTAGAAGAAATGATGCCCCAACACCTCGATCTTGGGCTCCCAGCCTCCAGACTGCTGTTCAAGCCGCCCAGTCTGTGGCATTTTGTTAGCAGCCTGAGCTGACTAATACACGTGTTAAAGGACACAGAGCACACACCTCAAGACCAGGGAGGAAGGTTCCTTCATGGTCTTCCCCAGACACTCAGAAGGCTTTACAAGGATCTCCCCTGATCCAGGAGCCTCCAAGTGCGCACATGGCTTGGTTCAGGGTCAGAAGTGCCCCCACCCATGCCTTCCGCCTCCTTGAAGAGATGGTGCGTCATCAGTTGATACCAGCCTCTCGGGCTGCGTTGACCTCTTTCTCGGACGTCGTTCCCTGTATAAGGGCCGTTGACAGTGAAGCATGTCTTTAGCTTCCTGCTCACCCCTCTGTTTCTCCTCTCGCCAGCCCTCTTCTCTCCCTCTCCCCCAGAACATAAATTGTGGACTGTCTTTGACCCAGGGATAATGTTTTCCTTGAGAATTACATGTGAAATTACCCCATCATCACAATACAAGCCCTCTTCCCACCTCTGACCCCAGAATTTTCTATGGCCCACTCACAGGGTAGGGGAATGATGGCAAGAGTATTGGCAGAGACAGCTCTGCCCTGGCACAGACCACCCGTGTCACGCTGGGCAAATCCCCTCCTTTCCCCTTCTGAGAAACAGAGAGGCGAGGCAAGATTATCTTTAAGATCCCTCCAGAATTGACATGCAGTGGTGCTAATCCACCTGCTCAACACAGATATGCACAAAGACACACACTGAGACACACCTGTGTCTCTCCCATGGGACCATGAAGGCACAGCCATCCTCAAAGATAGAGTCCCAACGTTGACCGTGGTGCATTCTGCAAAAAATTGAAGCAATGAGCTGCACTTACAGAAACCAGCCATTAATGGTCCCAAATAGGACAGTGAACTTTTCTTGGTACTCATGTTTATAAGGGCTATAAGAATGCTTGCCCCTGAGTCTTGCATATAAGTCATCATTTCAGAGAGATGTGTGAAAATGCTTGAGCCAGATGTTTGATGATTTTTTTTAACACACACAGCTTGTTTGCACCCTGCCTTTTACCCAGTGCTGTGTTTGGCCTCCGAGGGTAACTAAGAAAAACCTCTGAGATTGTCGGAGGGGAGCTTCACCTGCCAGTCTGGGCTGCAGGATCTCTATAGCAACCAAACATAAATCAAGGAAATGGCCCCTTTTGTAAGTTGCTTAATAGGCACAACATGCTTCTTTAGAAAATCCAACCATTCTTTCAATAGACTTTGATTGAAAGTCAGCCTTTTCTTCAGACGCATTCCCATTCACATCTAGTAGCAGCTTGTATGGCTGTCCACAGGCTAATTTATTACCCTTTAAAGATCTGGCAAAGAAAAAATGGCTCTCAGAACAATGTTTACATTCAGAGGTATAAGCCCAGAACCACAAAAGAGCATCCTTTTGTTCTGAACTTGGAATATTAATCTTTAACCTGGGACTTTAACTTTCCTCCTCTTACGGGGTTCCTCTCATTAAAATTTTACCAATTTAATACGACTTTGTTTCTAATACGTGGGAAGAGGAGGGTAAGCCTTCCTCCCATTGTTTGGCCAAACCTTGATAGAAACTGTTTCTCAGACTTCCCACTCTTTGCTTGCTTGCAGAATACTCTGCTTCACAGATGGCTGAGGAGGGAAGTTGGCTCTCTCGTCCCTAAGAGGGAATTTGGCTAATTAATAAGACTACAAGGGGGCTTCCCTGGTGGCTCAGTGGTTGAGAGTCCGCCTGCCGATGCAGGGGACACAGGTTCGTGCCCCGGTCCGGGAAGATCCCACGTGCTGCAGAGTGGCTGGGCCCGTGAGCCATGGCCACTGGGCCTGCGCGTCCAGAGCCTGTGCTCCGCAACGGGAGAGGCCACAACAGTGAGAGGCCCGTGTACCACACACAAAAAAAACCAGAATAAATAAATAAGGCTACAAGGGATGCTCCTCACCCCTCTTTGTGAAGCTAGGGAAGGGCCACCAGTTGGTGAGTTGACCCTCTCACACCCCCATCCCACCAAAATGGGATTTGGAAATGGATCCAAGGAATGCCCGCCTTGGGCCAGTCCTTCCCAATGTCCAGAGTGTAAAGGCAAAGTGGCGACACACCAAGCCCTCCCCTATGTGGGCTGGGTCACGTCACCACGTCCATGAACATTTTCTCTTAAGGCGGGAGCCAAACACCAGGCCCTGTCTTCCTTTGAGGGAGGGAAAGGAGATGGGGAAAAGCCTGTAGACACAGACCTTTGTAGTTTTATACAGTAGATTATGAGATGAAAAAGTCCTTCTAAAACAAGAGGGAGCTGGCATTGCTCTGTCGAGCTTCACATCACAGATGGAGTTGGGCAGGAGAAGATTTAGATTAATCCCTCCCTCCTTTGCTTTCTCAAATCCTCAGAAACCAAAGTCTTCAGAAACCAGACTCTTCAGGCACTCCCTTCCCTTTGATATGGTCAGCTGTCCCCACTGGCAAGAGGGGGTTGAAGGGTTGCTTTCAAAATGTGCTTGTTTAAACGTGCCCTTTATTTTAGTGGTAGGACTGGGTTATGAGAAAAAGTGGTCCTCACTATTCAGGGCTGGTCACTTAGAAATAGCTTTTGCCTTAGCATTAGCCTGAAAATGTCTTCAGGGTCCGTGAAACTGAAGGGCCCACCAAAATGTAACACAAAATAAACACAGTGTGTGAGAGCCTCCCTCAAGAACAGAAAAAGATCCCAGACGGTCAGTAAAGGGAGTTGGCCTGCTTGTCACATGGGACCAAAAGGTATTAATGACCCTCGCTGTGTGGTCACGGCCAGGTCAGATGGTGCACGCGTGATTTTCCAACATATGCCTATGTCCAAGTTGAGACACATCTAGGAGAGTGAGTATGCAGTCAGACTTGTGGGCAAAGGCACCCCAGCTCTGCCCTCACTGGCTCTGTCCCTTTGGGCAAGTGACTCTACCTCCTCGTGCTCAGTTTCCTCATCGTAAGATAAAGTTACAACAGTACCTCCTTCATCAAGCTGTTAAGAGGATCAGTGTGTTACAATAAACCACTGGAAATAGAGCCTGGCCTATCGTGAGCCCTCAAAGGTTAGTTGCTATTAACATTTTTAATGTTTCTGTTGTAGTTGATGTCATGGTATGGATAGTGGTGTCTACAGAGGAATGCACATTAACCAGCACACAACAAGACATTTTCCAAGTTTACATAACACTTTGCAGAACTCTGGACAAGAAGAAAAGTATTTCCCAAGGCGGCAGTAACTCCATTAAGAAAATCCAGAGATAGACAACAGCTTGTGTGTGTCTATGGCAATAACTCATCCCATTTGTCTAAAACCATCATCACCTGGCGTGTCCATCCCTGTTCACAATCCTATTTGTATATGATGGAAACATCTCAGGCTCAGGAGTTCTGGCTTAAGAAGCTGTGTGTGTGTGTGTGTGTGCGCGCGCGCGCACACGCGCGTGTGTCCTTCTCCCATCTGTTCTCTGCCACCAAAATGAAGAACTGGTTCTCCCCACTACCCTTGCCAGTCTCACGGGGCCACAACCTAGTCGCATTTTTGCAATTCAAGCAGAGAACCCTGGGGCCCAGTTTCACATGTGTCACAACCAGAAGTGGCTAATCAGGACTCCATCCTGACCCCAATCATTTATTTGAAGGACTTCGTTCCCTGCAATAAGTCTCCTCACCTTTGGTGACAATATGAGTGTCAAGCAACAATAAATTCAGAGGAGGTAAGAAGAGATACTCACCAAAGAATTCATCAAGGAAAATGCAACCTGTTTGCCAGGAAAGATCCCTGCATCTCTAAGAGTTTCATGAGCAAATTGGAACTTGCCAAAAGAGTCAGTAGAATTAAAGAACCGTAAGCATACCATGAAATACAGAAACTGTAAAGGCAAATACTGATAAGTTTGAGTACATAAAAATTTTAAATTTCTGTACAATAATGAATATATTTAAAAGGCAAAACAAACTAATAAAAATAATTTCAATGTAAAGAAAATAAAATAAAAAACTGAAGATTAAGGTTTTTTTAATTCCAATTCTTATTTTTTAATTAATTTATTTATTTATTTGTTTTTGGCTGCGCTGGGTCTTCATTGCTGGGCCCGGGCTTTCTCTAGCTGTGGCGAGCGAGGGCTGCTCTTGTGGTGCGCAGACTTCTTATTGCAGTGGCTTCTCTTGTTGCAGAGTATGGGCTCTAGGCACACGGGCTTTAGTAGTTGTGGCATGCGGGCTTTGTTGCTCCATGGCATGTGGGATCTTCCCAGACCAGGGCTCGAACCCGCATCCCCTGAATTGGCAGGTGGATTCTTAACCACTGTGCCACCAGGGAAGTCCTAAGATTTTTTTAAAATATATTTTGGTTATTTTGTCATTGGCTAAGAATGAAACTTTAAACTTTGGGTCCTCACTGAGGAGGAACATTTCTAATGGGAAAGGTTTAGGTTTTGGAGAGAGACATTTGGACCACAAGAACTTAACTTCAGTACTTACTGTGTGACCTTAGGTAAGTGTTAGTCTTGAATTCATTCCAGCTCTCCATCGGCTGGCATCCAGTAAGGACAAACAAACACCATTCCGGTTATTTCTCACAGAAGGAATTTAATGTAGGGAATTGGTTGTACAGCTGATAGAAGAGCCGAAAGAGGAACCTCGGAGCTGGGCAGCCCAGATGTCAGCTTCCACAGGGGGCCAAAGGGACAATGGGGGGTGCTTCAAAGGCTTGGGACTAGGGCGGATGGTGAGAGCCAAACCCCAGAGGAGGTTCTGTCACCCAGGAGAAGCGCCTAAGGCAGAGGGTTCTCCCCATGCCTGCCCCTGCTGGTGGAAACTTCCTGGAAGCCAGCTGGCAATGTATTCCACCTTTCCCAGTCTTTTCCCTCCTGCTCCTGTAAAAGGAGAAGAAAAATTCATAAGCTTTGCAGGTTATCTCCCAGATTCTTTCCCCACCCTCCCCCTGCTCTGCTCTTCATTACAGGGCTCCATGGCATAGAGGTCGGTAACCAAGGCCCTGTTAGCCCGGTGCTTCGTGATCAGTCGTGTGCTGTAACCTCATGGGACACCAGAAAGTATTTCTATGCGTTTTCCTCCGAGACATTCTTAATCTGTTCATTTTCCCAAAAGAACCATATATAACCCTAAGCAGTAGATCTATATGTTACCATTTACCGTGAAGCTCTCTTATGCTAGAGGCAGCGTGGGTAGTGTAGTGGTTAAGAACCAGAGCTGTGAAGCCCTTGGGTTCAAATTCTGGCTGTACCTGCTGTGTGATGTTGGGTGATTTAACTTCTGTGTTCCTCACTTTTTTCATTGTAAAGTAAGATTAAAAAGAGTCCCAATCTCACAGCATTTTTCAGTTTGATCTGGCTAATGATGCAGGGCTGTGTTCTCCTAAGTTTTAACTGATAATTTTCTCAGGCCCTGCCTACAGTTCTGATGTCTCAGTGGCCCACCTTTATTGCTATGGTAAGATAGTAAAATGGGACTTTTTCTGCCTCCGTGTTGACTGAGGTACCAGTGCTGATGTTGGATCCAACCTACATGTGAGGCAGATCATCAGAAGCAGAAAGGGCCATGCTGAGAACAGCTTCCACGACCCTCCTCCCCACCGCCCCCAGCAACCACCAGAGGGTTCAGAAGTATCAGGAGGTGGAGAGGCGTGTGTGGAGGATCCAGAGGAAGGGGAGCTTTGCCTCATACACTAGGGGGTTCTCAAAAGTTTGTCTTGTTGACCAATTCAGTAAATGTCCATGGCTATTTTTTTTGACCTAGCACTTCTTTTTATCGGAGTATAGTTGATTTACAATATCATGTTAGTTTCAAGTATACAGCAGAGTGATTCAGTGATATATATATGTGTGTGTGTATATGTGTGTGTGTATATATATATGTATTTATGTATATGTATATTCCTTTTCAGATTCTTTTCCCTTATAGGTTATTATAAAATATTGAGTAGAATTCCCTGTGCTATACAGTAGGTCCTTGTTGCTTATCTGTTTTATATATAGTAGTGTGTATCTGTTAATCCCAAACTCCTAATTTATCCCTCCCCACCTTTCCTCTTTGGTAACCATAAGTTTGTTTTCTATGTCTGTGAGTCTCTTTCTGTTTTGTAAATAAGTTCATTTGTATCATATTTTAGATTCCATATATAAGTGATATCATGTTATTTGTCTTCGTCTGACTTACTTCACTTAGTATGATAATCTCTGGGTCCATCCATTTGCTGCAAATGGCATTATTTCATTCTTTTTTATGACTGAGTAGTATTCTGTTGTATGTATGTACCATATCTTCTTTATTCCTCTGTTGATGGACATTAAGGTTGCTTCTATGTGGGCTATTGTAAATAGTGCTGCAGTGAACATTGGGATGCATGCATCTTTTCTGTCTATATTTATAGTTTTCTCCAGATATATGCCCAGGAGTGGGGTTGCAGGATCATACGGTAGCTCTGTTTTTAGTTTTATTAAGAAACCTCCATACTGTTCTCCATAGTAGCTGCACCAATTTACATTCTGGCCAACCATGTAGGAGGATTCCTTTTTCTCCACACCCTCTCCAGCATTTATTATTTGTAGGCTTTTTGATGATGGCCATTCTGACCAGTGAGAGGTGATACCTCATCGTAGTTTTGATTTGCATTTCTCTAATAATTAGCGACGTCGAGCGTCTTTTCATGTGCCTTTTGACCATCTGTATGTCTTATTTGGAGAAATGTGTCCATGGCTATTGACTGTCCAATAAAAGTGCATTCAAGGATGCACAATCCAACATAATATAATAAACGCTGGGACAGTCAGATACCCAAAGAGGCAAAACTCAAGGTGAGCCTTGAAAGAAGAAACTTAGAAAAGGATTAAAAGATTAAAACATCATGAAATGTCCAAAAAAAAAAAAGAACGAAAGAAAAATCCTCTCACCCATAGCAGAAAATCTGAAGGGCAGGCAGCCCTGGAGCATCCAGAAAGACTCTTTCTGTACCAAGGAAGCTGGGAATGAGGGTTTTGCTGGAAGCTACCGCGTAAAGGAAAACTGAGATCACCATATCCATGAGAAAAGGTGGATGGCAAATAACTTCACCGTTTTCTAGCTTTGGGGCCTCAGAGAAATTATGTCTCTGTGCCTCTGTGTCATCATCTATAAAATTCTGATTTTAACTGTACTTCCTTCTTGACATTGATATGACGTTAAAATGAGTTTGTATGTGAAAGTGCTTAACATGGTACCTGGCAGGTAGTAAATATCCAAAATTCTTAGTTCATTTATGTTAATTATTTGGTGGTAAAGGTTTAGTAAATTATTCAAGGAAGAGAAGGATAGGAATGATCTGTGTCCCTGGGGGAAAAAAACCTTACTTTACCTGGGAGTATCAACTGATTCCCTGTCCAAATTGTTTTACTATTTAATTCAATGATTCTCAGGGTGGATCTCCAGCCTGACCCATGAACTGGTCCATGTCATTGTTACCGGTTGTAATTTGGAAGTCCTATGACTCTTGTTCTCTGGCCTGAATCCGTACGATTGGTTAAGTGAACCAGCCATCTCTTCAGTATGCCATCCGCAGCAGTGCTTTACTTCCCACCTGATCTGGAGAGGATGTTTCACACAGGCAAGCAAATAGTTCTTGGAATATCATGGAAGGAGGTCCCTAAGGCCCGTGGACCCAGATGGTTCCCGGAGACTTCGCGTTTGGTATCGGGCTCTCCTTTCCCAAGTGTCTGTGATCTACAATAGGAGTTAAATGGCCAGTAAAATCAGCTAAAGACCCAGGCCCTTCATCTGACTTCTCTGGACTTCTGAGACTTGTGAGGATAGAGACTATAGGACACCCTTGCCCCTGTGTGTTGGGTGGCATGGTTGTATGTGCCTGGGTACATCTTTCTTACGAGAGAATTCATTGCTTTCTTCATATTCTCAAATGGTTAAAAATAATAACTGGTTTAGGATGCAGTAGGGGAATTAAGGTCTAGGTTCCGCACCAGCAGGATAATCAGACCAATACCTGAAATGTGGTACCCTAGAGAAAAAAAGGAGATTGTAATCAGTGCACGTAACCCAGTAACCGCCCTGTCCCCGTCCCCGTCCCCAGGATCGCGGAGTTGGAAAAAACAGAGAATCCAAAAGCCGCTTTTCTTTTTCCCAACTTACAGTTTACTTTTAATTTTATTTTGGATTTAGACTGGTTAAAGGCTTTCCTGCCTTCTCTACAGAGATGTAATGTAATATGAACTCATAAGCATCATGGTTTGTTTGTTTTCTTGTAATCTGAAGCAGCTTTTATCAGAAACCTAATTCATGAGGAGAAGATAATCATGGGCAGGAAAAAGCAGATCTTCGTGAGGTTTTGGGTTTTTTTCCCTTTCCTAAGATATCAGGACTAGAAAGTATTACTTCTTTCCTTTTGTCTTGTCCCCTGTTAAAAGCAAGAGTTGATCCAGTTTCTTTTTTCCTCATCCTTCAGTCTAATCTCATGCATGGGATTAATTAGACAAGGACATCTATCTTTATCCAAGAGATTGTTTTCAGAATTTTTTGATGTTGTCCTAGCATATGTACTTTTTTAGCGGCTTTTTGTAATGATGGATGGGTTCAACTGTTTTTAATGCCTGGTGAGGCAAGCGTTCACTTCTGTGTTGTGTATACATACATATGAGAAACATTAATTTTTAATTTACTCTGTTTTCCTTGAGAAACTGCCAGTGGATGATTCAGATGTTCCAGAGAAAGGGGCTTTTCTTTTGTAACATAGGACAGAGGACAGCTAAGCACGCGTTCTTTCTTCAAAGCAGAGGGTCAGACTGAGGCGGCAGTAGTATTTATTTGTCCAGCTTACAAAAGAGCTATTTTGATTATGTAAACATTCATATAATTTTATTAAGAGTTGCTACCACGTCTTTTCCTCTAGTGTGTGCTTAAAAACTAGGCTTAGATACAGTGATAAAGAACCAGCAGGGGCTGTTCCCACGTTCTCTTAACTCAACAACTCGTGTGTCTGTGTTTGAGAATCAAATCTCAGGCCAGTGATTTGGGCAGTGGTGACTTTAGGCTGGTCTCTAATTTCCTGTCCCAGGTGTGACACCACATTGGGAATATCCGCAGTCCTCACCTGTCTTGGACTTGGGTGGCCCAGGAGGCTGGATGCATGGGGTCTGCAGATTCCAAGAAGGAGCAGAACTTCCCAGCTTCCCTGGGAGGGCTCGAGGATGAAAACTGGAGAATTCCATTGGGCTTTCCAATAACCGCTATGGACAACCTGATTCAGGAGGTCAGAGACCTCTTCAACCCTCCCCAGATCATCCAAATAAACAGGGATTTACTCAGACAGAAGAGGTCAGTCCTGATTCCAAATGCCAGGAGGGAACGGGAGCATCTGAGCAAGAACTAATGTTGCAGTCATGCAGGGCCTCATGGCAAGGCTGCTCTGTCTGGTTGTGCTGACGTGCACTGCACGCGGGCAGCACCGTTCACGTTGGGGATATCATTGACTTGTGCAGTTATTAAAACTGTTTCCTGGAGGATGGCATTAAGTGACTTACTCTAACACAATCAGTGTATTAGCTCAGTTTTAGGTGACATGAAAACACTTGTTATTAGTCACGCAGCTTTCGTTTGTACAACAAATAATTAACATTTAGGGAACATTTCCTGGAGAGTGATGGTTGTTTTCTTCAATGTACAATTTTTTTTGGGGGGGGGGCATGAGAGATCCCAGTTCCCTGGCCAGGGATCGAACCTGCACCCCCTGCAATGGAAGTGCAAAGTCCTAACCATTGGACCGCCAGGGAAGTCCTGATGGTTAATTGCTTTTGATCTCTCCCCTCATGACAGGCTTCTTAACATAGATTCAGAGGATCCGTCAGCATTGATAGGGAAAAAAAAAAGTTGTATCTTCATTATCACTCACTCCTAACTGAAATTTAGGATTTTGAATGGAGAGAACCAGCCATAATAGTACTGGCGGCACCTGTGACTTTTCTTATATCACATTTAAATTGTTGCAGTATCTCAAAATATTACTCATGCTCATCACTATTTCAAAGTTATGCTTGTTGTTAAGACCTACCACTAATATGTTATTTAATGAGTTAATAAAGAGGAACGTCTATTACTCTATCATAAATTTTAAAATGTGTATTTAACTGTCTTTTAATAAAACTGGTTTCTTTTGTGATACTGTATAGTTTATCTTATGAAACCCTATTCTGAGAAGGGGTTCACAAGCCTCAAAGCCAACTGAAGGGTCGGTGGCACAAAAATCAGATTAAGAGATTTTGCTTAGCAAGTTCACAACTAGGAAATATTAATTCCTTTCTCTCTCCTTTTTGAGAATCACTCGCCCCCCTCCCCCACTACAACTGACTGTGGAAAAGTCGTAATAATTGTATGAATCCCCCTGAAGAATTTGCCTCTGTGTTTAATTGCCGTGCAACATAATTACAACTATGCCTGGCATTAAATGTACGTCAAATCGATATTTAGTTCATTTGCTTCGATTTCAACACCAAACTCTGTTCATTTCAGCAGCCTTCATAGTGTCATAGTTTCTGCCCCAGCGAGAACGTGGTTTCTGCCCCAGGAGAAGATGGTGCGTGAAGTCAAGTGCGGCTCTAAATTTAACCTGTGCTTCCATTAGAGCTTCCGCGGTGTATCTGATAAACACTCTTGTGGGACAAAAGATGACACTGTTTTCTACATGATCATGTTCTTGCGTGATCATTTGTTCAGCACAGACATGTGCTCCTCCATGTGGAAAAGGATTTAGATGCTGTAAACTTCTAGACCGTGCTTTTGCGGGGTCAGGAGGCTGACGTGGGCCTGGTGACACTGCTTTCCACGGGGTGCAGGATGCTGTCCTGTGCACACGCAACCTCCTCATCCCATGTAGCCTCCTGGTCTCACTGTTAGCAGAATGACTGAGTCTCAGGGTCATTCCCTCCAGGTTGTAGAAGAAGGAATATGACTGTCCGGTCTGATGTCCTCCGGGTCATTCAGGGAGCCAAGGGGACAAGGTCTTATGGTACAACCATCCTGCAGGGACCCCATACGTGGAGGGCGGTTCTCTGAGAAGAAGCAAGGGAGGCAAAGCTTTCTGTAATGGGCTCATAAAGGCTGAAAACGGAGGGAACATAATGATACTCGGGGAAGCCCCCCACCTGTAAGGGTTGACAGGACATCCCCTTGGTAGCTGGTACAGAGACCGGGGCATGAAGACCAAGCTAGCCGTTCTTTGTATTTTCAGGTACATATTCAGGGAACATAGGAGGGCCTTTTACACGACTGACTCTGTGTTAGGCAGTTTTTGTTCATTGGAGTATGTATAGCTGATTTACAGTGTTGTGTTAGTTTCAGGTGCACAGTTATGCATATATATCTATTTTTTTCAGATTCTGTTCCCTTACAGGTTATTACGAAATACTGAGTAGAACTCCCTGTGCTGTACAGTAGGTCCTTGTTGGTTACTTATTTTATATATAGTAGTGTGTGTATCTGTTAATCCCAAACTCCTCATTTATCCCAACCCTCCATTTCCCCTTTCGTATATGTTAGGAGATTTTTGTGTACGTCATCTCATTCAATCCTCAGATTTCCTCAAGCTCCACCTGCCGAGATTTCTCTGATGTCAGTCTCCTTTATAGGATTCTTTCTGGTCCTCCCCTTCAATGCCAACTTTTTTCAGAAGTCCCCAGCTTCACACACATAAGTTTCCTGGCATCTCCTGTGGATGTCTCACATGTACTCACCAACTTTGCCCATGTGGGTCATTTTCCTTCTCTTCTGCTTGGCCCTCTTAGATCATGGCTGAGCCCTCTGCTGTTTCTGAGGCTTCTGGAAGGTGTTTCTCCACCTCCATGATCGCAGAGCTGATGCCCATGGTGCTAGCACCTGTGCCAAAGATACCTTTTCTAGCCTGACACTGGTACTGCCTCCACTGTGGCTGAAGCCATTGACAGTGGGGACAATGTTAAAGACTCAACAGCTAAGCTGAACAGCATACTGGACTCAAGTGCAGAATAAATCCCTGAGCTAGAAGGTAAATAATGAGATGGAAAGTGTTTAAAAAAAAAAGGTTAAGAAACCTGAGGACAGATCCAGAACTTCCAACATCCATCTAATAAATGGCACAAAAAGAGAAAATAGAAAGCATGAAAAAGAAAAGAAATAGTGGCCATGAATTTTTTAGGACATGAGTCCTCAGATGAAGTTCATTCAAAAGCCAAGCTGAATAAATAAAAGTGAGTCATAATCACAATGAGATCGTACTTCACGGTCACTAAGATGGCTAAAACCAAAAAGTCAACAATAACAAGTGTAAACAAAGATGTGGAGACACTGAGACCCTTGCACATGGCAGTGAGAATTTTATTTTACGTTATTTTTTTTTAATAAATTATTTATTTATTTATTGGCTATATTGGGTCTTCGTTGCTGCGCGCGGGCTTCCTCTAGTTGCAGCAAGCAGGGGCTACTCTTCGTTGTGGTGCGCAGGCTTCTCATTGCGGTGGCTTCTCTTGTTGCAGAGCACAGGCTCTAGGCACACAGGCTTCAGTAGTTGTGGCTCACAGACTCTAGAGCGCAGGCTCAGTAGTTGTGGTGCACAGGCTTAGTTGCTCTGTGGCATGTGGGATCTTCCCAGACCAGGACTCGAACCCGTGTCCCCTGCATTGGTAGGTGGATCCTTAACCACTGCGCCACCAGGGAAGCCCTTGCAGTGGGAATGTTAGATGGTGCAACAGCTTTGGAAAATAGTCTGGCGGTTCTGGATGACATAGCCAAGAGAACTGAGAATGTGTTCACACAAAAGCTTGAACATGAAAGTTTGTGCAGCGTTATTCATCATAGCCAAAATTTAGAAACAACCCAAATGTTTATCACTTGCAAATGGAAAAATGAATGTGGATGAATGGATAAACATAAAATGGAATATTATTCAGCCATAAAAAATAAATTGCTGACACATGCTACAACATAGATGAAACTCGAAAACATTAAGTGAAAGAAGCCACATATTATATGATCCCATTTAGATGAAGTGTCCAAAATAAACAGATGTGACAAAAAAGTAGATGCGTGGTTGCCAGGGGCTGTGACAGGGCAAAATGGGGAGTTACTGAGTTTTCTTTGGGGGGACGATGAAAAAGTTCCCAAATTAGATAATTGGGATGGTTGCACACCCTTGTAAATATACTCACAACCACTGAATTGTATACCTTAAAAGGGTGAACTTTACGTTATGTGAATTATATCTCAATTAAACTGTTAGAACAAAAAAGTGAGTCCTCACCAAAGCTGGGCAGAGGTTACACTAGGTCCCGTGAGAACAATTCCTCTCACCCCTCACTTGAGTGGTTTGGGTCTAAGGTGTACTGCTCTCCAGTCACAGAACATGTGTCTACGTGTGAGAGAGAAAAGCTTGTTAAGCATTTGTTTGCATCCTCCAGCCTCAGGTTCTAAGAGGCTGGCCTGGAAGATAATCTGAAGAGCAGGTTGGATGCCCTCCTAAGGACGGCTCCAACCTCCATGCCCATCAGAGCCTGCGTTCTTTCCCGGGGGCTCTGTGGTCCCTTCCACATACAGCCCCCTGGCACACACAGTGGTCCAGCCCTGGAGCCTTGTTCACTCAAAACAACTTGGGGAGGTATCAGTATTCGCATTTGCACATGAGAAAAACCAAGCTCAGAGAGATGGTGGCTCAAGAAGCAAAGAAAACGGACATTGATTTTATCCTCATGAGTTTGCCAACCCCCTTTAATGTGATTCTTCGAAGTGCTCTTATTACTCAGCCATTAAAAAGAATGAAATAATGCCATTTGCAGCAACATGGATGGACCTGGAGATTATCATACTACGTGAAGTAAGTGAGACAGAGAAAGACAAATACCATATGATATCGCTTATGTGGGGAATCTAAAGTATGACACAAATGAACTTATCTACAAAGCAGAAACAGACTCACAGACACAGAGAACAGGCTTGTGGTTGCCAAGGAGGAGGGGGTTTGCGGGGAGGGATGGAGTGGGAGTTTGGGGTTAGCAGATGCAAACTATTATATTTATGATGGATAAACAACAAGGTCCTACTGTATAGCACAGGGAACTATATTCAATATCCTGTGATAAACCGTAATGGAAAAAATATGAAAAAGAATGTGTATATGTATAACTGAGTCACTTTGCTGTACAGCAGAAATTAAGCATGACATTGCAAATCGACTATAGCTCAATCAACTTAAAAAAAACAGTGAACCTTGCTGACTAATTTTGTCACAGACCTCTGGGTTCAGTAATGACTACAGCTGAGCTAAAACATGATCATTGACAATGATAGCAAAGCTGAGCTTCAGTTAATTTCTGTGCTAGCCCAAAGAGTAAGTAAACCAACGGCTCTGATGAGTAAGAGCCCCCAGGGAAGCCCGAGTCCTGTCTGACTTCTGGTTTTCCCTCTCGTCCCCCATGACCTCAGCTGGGCAGACACCACTGGCGCCCACCGCACGGCTGAAACCTCATCAAGTACAGAAGATGGTGTTCATCGTCTCTCTCCCCGTGATAAACGGTTGTTTAGATGCTCAGGTTTCCCTCTTGGTGAAACTCAGACACAATAACAACTTACCACAATCACTGGCAGAATTTCAGTAGAGCTACTTTTGAGCCCCATAGAGCCACTGCCAGTCTGGCAGAATGTTTTTATTTTGTTTTGTTTGGTCTTGGTTTGTTTCTTAATTACAGACTGCAGTGTCCAGGATTCAAGGATGAATTATAACCGTGGGTGGCCCACTGGTTTACCAAGGCTTGTGAATACTGCCAGGCCATAGCCGAGACAGTCCTGAGGCTTGGGGGTACCTGGTGTGGAAAAGAACACAGAGCAGCTCCGAAGTGCCAGAAAAACTGGAAACATGGTAGTTCCTCCTGGGTCCATCTTACCTCCCCCACAGGCACCTGGAGACCTGACAGAAGACATATTTAACCCCCTTGACCACAGTCATATGGGTACATGCGTACCTTTCCTTTGCTAACCTTAAAAATAAAATATCCTTCTTAGCAGTATTTTTTTGGATCTGTCATCTAAAGCAAAGAAAATAAAAGCAAAAATAAACAAATGGGACCTAGCTAAACTTAAAGTCTTTCTCACAGAAAAGGAAACCACCAACAAAACAAAAAGACAACCTACTGAATAGGAGAAAATGGTTGCAAATGATATGACTGATAAGGAGTTAATATCCAAAATATATAAACACCTCATACAACTCAATATAAAAAGAAAAAGAAAAACCCTGACTGGGCAGAATTTCTGAATAGACATTTTTCCAAAGAAGACATACGGATGGCCAACGGGCACATGAGAAGATCCTCGATGTCACTAATCATCAGGGAAATGCAAATCAAAACCATGGTGAGATATCACCTCATACCTGTCAGAACAGCTATCTTCAAAAAGACAACAAAGAACAAACGCTGGTGGGGATGTAGAGAGAAGGGAACCCTCATACACTGTTGGTGGGAATGTTAATTGGTGCAGCCACTGTGGAAAACAGTATGGAGGTTCCTCAAAAAACTAAGATTAGAAATACTATATGATCCAGCAGTTTCACTCATAGGTACCTAAAGAAAACAAAGACACTAGTTTGAAACGACACATGTACCCCAAAGTTCACAGCCTCATTATTTACAGTTGCCAAGATATGGAAATGACCTAAGTACTCATCAGCAGATGAATGGATAAAGATGATGTGGTACATATAGACAATGGAATACTTCTCAGCCATAATAAAGAATGAAATTCTGCCATTTGTAGCAACATGGATAGACCTCAAGGGTAGTACTATGCTTAGTAAAATAAGTCAGACAGAGAAGACAAATACTGTATGTTATCACTTATATGTGAAATCGTAAAAATAAGAAGAATGAATATAACAAAGCAGAAATAGACTCACAGATACAGAGAACAAACTAGTGGTTACCAGTGGGGAGAGGGAATGGGGGAGGGGCAAGATAGGGGTATGGGATTAAGTGGTACAAACTATTATGTATAAAATAAATAAGCTATTTATTGTATTGTACAGCACAGGGAATATAGCCAGTATTTTAGAATAACTATAAATGGAGTATAATCTATAAAAACATTGAATCACTACATTGTACACCTGAAACTAATATAATATTGTAAATCAACTATACTTCAATTTAAAAGAAACAAAAGATGGAGCCCATAGGCCTGTGGAAGAATTAGATATTGGGAATAAAGGAAGAAAAGAGTCAAAGATTATTCCAAAGATGGACTGACAAGCTGGAATGGATCAAGGTCAGAGAAAACGTCCAGAAGAGTGAATGTGAGCAGCAAGCTGAGTAAGGAAGAAAGAAATCATCCTGGGGGTCTGAGGGAGCAATACTAGAGCACCGCAGTTAGGACGGATGGAGCACAGAGGCGGGTGGCTTTGGGGTCGTGGGCAAGTGGAGAGGATTTAAAGGCAGGAGAAAACGGTTGCACAAAGCTGTGGGAATGGAACAAACATTGAATGTCAGGGGAAGAAGAGACCCACAGAATTGGGTAAGGCAGCTTTGCTAGGAAGCAGCGAAAGTGCGGCGGAGAAGTCAGGTGCAGTGGGGATATGGGAGGCTTGACTGCCTGCCCAGTAATGCACTGTGAGTCTAGACACCTGGCTTCTAGGTTCAGCCATGATCTGTGCATCACATAAGAGGCCACTTGCTTTTGTGAACATCAGGAAAGTTGTAAAAGTACTACCAGAGATATGGTATGAAAACTCTGAGATCTTAAAATTAGCAGTGGGCCATCCAAAATTTAAAGATTGATCATTTATATGAACACTACTTTAACTCCACATGTGGATAGTGGAACTCATCTTTCTGTGCATTTTAATAACCTGGATGAAATTCAATGTGTGCTTTTGGTTATGTAATTTATGTAGCAGAACTCTCTTATGCACATGTACCGTTTACTATACGCTCTACATTTCTGGGTGCACTAAGCATCTGCACTTAATATCAACCGTTCAGGGCTACAGGCACAAAGCCACTTATGCTCTACTTCATGGGCAGTTAAAGGATTTATCAAGAGTAACTTTTTCTACTCTCAATTTTTGCCTTGGGTATTAGAACGTAAGCCTTGAATGAGATGCAAGTTTGCTCCAAGCACTGGTTCACAGTATTGGCTGCACACTGGAATTGCCAGGGAGCTTTAAAAACTGGTGATACCTGTGTCCTTTCCCCTGAGATTCTGACTTAATTGATCTGGGGTGAGGCCTGGGTGTCAGAATCATTAAAACCTCCTGGGGTGATTCTAATGTGCAGCAGAGTTTGAGAACTACTGCTTTAAGTTTATTTTGATTGTTTTAAGATATATATATATATATGTGCATATATATATATATTTTTTTTATTGAAGTATAGTTGATTTATAATATTAGTTTCAGGTGTACAACATAGTGATTCGATATTTGTATAGATTATACTCCCTTTATAGCTATTATAAAATATTGGCTATATTCCCTATACTGTACAATAATATATCTTTGTAGATTATTTATTTTATACATAGTAGTTTGTACCTCTTAATCCCCTACCCCTATCTTCCCCTCCCCTCTTCCCTCTCCCCACTGATACCACCAGTTTGTTCTCTATATCTGTTAGCCTATTTCTGTTTTGTTATATTCATTCATTTGTTTTATTTTTTAGTTTCCACATGTAAGTGATAACACAGTATTTGTCTTTCTCTAATTTATTACACTAAGCATAACAACCTCTAGGTCCATCCATGTTTCTGCAAATGGCAGAATTTCATTCTTTTGTATGTCCGAGTAATATTCCATTGTATACATGTACCACATCTTCTTTATCCATTCATCTATTGATGGACACTTAGGTTGTTTCCATATCTTGGCAGTTGTAGATAGTGCTGCTATGAACATTGGGGTGCATATATCTTTTCAAATTAGTGTTTTTGTTTTCTTAAAATATATACCCAGAAGTGGATTGCAGAATCATATGGTAGTTCTATTTTTAGTTTTTGGGGAAACTCCATACCGTTTTCCACAGTGGCTGCACCATTTTACATTCCCCCCCAACAGTGTACGATGGGCCCCTTTTCTCCACATTTTCGCCAGCATTTATTATTTGTAGACTTTTTGATGATGGCCATTCTGACCCGTGTGAGGTGACGCCTCGTTGTGGTTTTGATTTGCACCTATGAGCTCCATCTCGAAAGTCCTCCAGAATCTCCCCACTGCCTACCACCCACACAAGTACAAGGCACCATTTGACGCCACCTTGGTTATTGTAATAATCACCCAATAAGTCTTCCTGCTTCCACTTCTGCCCTTACAGAATGGCTTCCAGAGTGATCCTTTTAGACCGTAATTCCAGGCATGTCCCTCCCCTATTCAAGGTCCTTCAATGGCTCCCACCACCCTTAGGATGAAACTGAAAATTCACCAACATCTTCTAAGACACACGAGCGGTTAAAACTTTCTTCACGGAGTTTGACTGTCCATATTAATAATAACAGCTGGCATTGAAAAGTGTTTACACAACGCACTGCTCTAAGCCTTTTACATGTTTTACCTGGTAAGAAACAGAGGCACAAAGAGGTCAGGAGACTTTCCCCAAGTACACCGGCAGTAAGCCATGAGCTAGGATTTGAACCCATACCAGCCTCTGGACCACCGCCCCTGCTGCTAGACATAGGCCATATACTAAGATGTGCTGCAATCCACGCTCTCAGACCCTCATTGTAATTTCAAATATTTCTGTAAGGAACCCGACACTATTTGTTTTCTTACATTTGCAAATGCATCAGTGTGTGACTTTGTAGGTGGAAAGATTTTAAGGAAGGGAAAAGAGAAAAAACTGGAGCCTGAATTAATTAGGCAAGCCCAATCCCTCAGACAGCAATGCCCCAGAGCCAAGCTGGGAGCCAAGAAATTTGTTTTAAAAATATGATCTCTCCCAAGCCGCAGATTACGTCAAATATATGGTGATATACCACCCAAAAGGCAAAACCGCAGCTTGCTTATTTAAAGACTGCTTTAGGTTAGCTTAGCTGCTCAGCTGCACCACAAGCCGTGGGCTGCAGTTTCTAGGCAAGGGTTGAAAAGTCATCTGGAGAAGAGGCACCATGGTCCTGCCCTCCCAGAGGCTCTGCGTCTTTGGAAGGAGTGCCCTGGTCTGCTGACGTCAGGCAGGCTGGTGGGCCACTGGCTTTCACCATAGCCACCGCCGGCCAGAAGTGTCCACCACACTCCCTGCCCCATAAGGAGGGAACAGTCCTGTTTGTTGAGTAGCACAAAGAGCTTGGGCTTCGACCAGCGTTCCCTCAGAAAGAGGAAACTGTCCCCCAGTGGTGTGAACAACAGGGATGGGGAAGGGTCTGAGGCATCTGGGAGCAGGGTCACTGCAGAGTCAGGAGAGGAAGGCAGGTGGCCGGTTGTTTGAGACAGTCATGCAGTTCAGGCGATTAACCCACCGGGTCCCCGTCTTGTCCCGAGGGCCCAGGCTCTTCTGTTGATTCTGCTTCCTGAGTGACACGTAGGTACCCTACCTGGAGCCTGGTCGCATTTGGGGGGAAGAGTTTAGGAGGTTTAGCTGGCCCTCCCCGATGTATCATACAGTTGTCATCTGAAACCATGGAGAACATGGGGAAGGAAAGGCCGTTACACCCCAGGAGGGGCCGTGCCCGTTTTTGGCAGGGGGGAGTGAGTGAGCTGGCGTTGAGTTTCTTGATCAGGTCTCCATGGCGGGCCGGCGGCCCCCCAGCAAGGCCTGGTACCCCTGTCCTCTGCGTGAACCTGCCTGAAAGGGATCCAGGAGTTATTGGGTAATCAGGACTTGTCAGCACCTCGGTTATGCAGGATGGTTCAACCCGATAATGTGAATGGAACCTGTAATAGCGCTGATGAAAAGCGCTCCAGTTTCAAAAGGGCCTTGAATGATTTTTTGTTCATTTTCTGTTTACATGTAATGTGTTATTGATGTCATTACCTTATAATACAGCAGCTTGTTTCATAGAAAAAACAGGAATTATTCATTCTTTAAAAAAAAAAAGACTAAGAAGAAAGAAGGGAAGAAAGAAACCCGTTACGTGAGGAAAATTGCATTCGAATGCTGCAACTGAAACATATTGATTTTCTGGCACCAGACTTTTTAGATTAAAAATGCCAATACTAAATCCTTTCATGACCCATAGTTCATATGAAGTTCGCATGTCATTTACTATTATTCTGTGGGAAAAAAAAGAAGCTGAATCTTTAATGAAAACAGAGTTGGAAAGAATGTCTGCCGTTTCTACAATTTGCATACATTATAATAATGCTTGCTTATGCATGCTGAGTGGGGTGGGTTGAACATTTTTGTTAGTTCAGATCAAAAACCGTGTGTCTATGTTAATCGTCTGCCTGGCTTGGCCTCACCCTGGGTAAGGACCATGGATGGACCACTTTCATCATCCAAGCATTCAGGGCGGCATGTCAAGCTGCCCCGTGGTAAGACATGTTCCTTCACGTTCTGTGAGGGTCAGAGACCTACGTCTGGTCTCACCATGGTCCAGAAAACATCAGTGGTACCTTTTCGTTGTTAAGAACAATAACAGAGCCACAGAAGTTCCTGGCATAGTCCTGATTTTGTTGCATAGTTATTGCTGATCTCAGAAGTTCCTGGGCCAACACACCAAAGCCTCCACAGCACCTCTGGTTGCACTTCTGTTTTCTTACAATGTGCCATGAGTTAGATTTGAAAGTCAAGCAAAAACATCTTTCCTAAAAACCCATGTCCTTCTTCTCTATTCTTCCATGTTTTCAAGCCATTATCGCAAACTTGTGTGCCTTTTTCAGAGCTCACTCTACCTGTTGCTAAGCCAGGGACTGTTGGGGTTTCCTTGTCTTTGGACAAAGATGAGCTCATTCTCTAACTTTTCAGTCTTTATTCCTAAAAGGAGGATGATACACTCAGAGAGTGTAGATTTCTTGGATAAGCAGCTCCTCTAACTGGAATCCTGCTTAGCATCCACAGCAGGGGTTGACAAGATCCACAAACCAAATCTTAACCTGACACCTGCTTTTGTAAATAAAGTTTTATTGGAACACAACCACGTCTGTGTGTTTACATATTGTCTATGGCTCTGCAATAGCAGAGTTGAGTAGTTGCCATTCAGAATGCATGGCCAGCAAAGCCTGAAGTATTTGCTATCTGGTCCTTCCCGGAAAAAATGTGTGTTCCTTCTAAAATCTTCTCCTACGTTATGATGTCCAAGAGTAGATACAGCTGCTTCTCAAAGCTTCACTATGAACGCGAACTTAAGAGTAGGTTAAATCATGAATTTAAAATCATGGCCTTTCGAGGTGGAATCTTACAAATCACCTTGTCCTACTTCCCATCTGACTGATGTTTGATTACCGTCAGTAACATATTCCAGTATTGGGACAACTATTAAATCCCCAAACATGCCATTCTGTATTTTGATAGTTCTGTTAGGAACTCTTCCTTGAATCAAGTAAAAATCTATCTCCTTGTTGGTTCTTTCCATTTGTATGTCTGTATGCTTTGCAGGCATATACACAAGTATGAACCCTCCTCAATGCAATGATCATTCAGGTATTAAAAACTGTTATTTTCTCCCTGAGTGTTTTCTTCTTCAAGTTAGATATTCCAGTTTACTTTCCTGGTTCCTTTTATGTTTGAGTACTGAGGCCTTTACCAATCCAGTCACACTCCCCTGGATGCCTTAATCCATCACCAGGTACTCAGGCAATATTCCAGGTTGTGGTTCCACCAATGTGGAGTTACACAGAGCCATCACCTCCATCATTCTAGAATTAATATTTCTGTTATTGTAAGCTAAAATTGAATTTGCCTTTGGGGAGACCACATCTCACTGTTGATTCTGACCATGCATGAAATCCACTGTCTCAGTCAGCTCTGGCTGCTACAACAAAATACCATAGACTGGGTGGTTCAAACAGTAGACGTGTGTTTCTCACGGTTCTGGAGGCTGGGAATTGTAAGACCAAAGTGCCGGCATATTTGGCTCCTGTGAGAGCCCGCTTCCTGGTTTGTAGACGGCCACCTTCTCACCGTATGCTTGCAGTTCCTTTCCCGGGTTGTGTGCACCTGAAGAGAGAGGTCTCTCTGTCTCTTCGTATAAGAACACTAATCCAACCCTCATGGCTTCATCTAAACCTAATCACCTCCCAAAGGCCCCGCTTCTAAATACCATCACATTGGGAGTTAGGGCTCCACCCTGTGAATTTTGGGGGGATGCAAACATTCAGTCCATAGCATCAACTACAACCCCTTTTCGGATATATAGAAAGTTATCTTGCTCTTTTTCCTACCTTTGGCCTTTTTCCACAGACCTACCCCCGCCATCATACCTGCCTGAACTGTGTCTCTGATTTTACGAGGGCACCTGATCCCTTAACATCTGATAGTTGCTTCTTAACTGGGAAGGAATAAAACAAAGGTCTCTAATCCTTTCTCCCTTCATCCATCCATGTGAAACATGGCTTCTTCCAAACTACTGACTCTTCTCCCACCTACTTTATCCACCTCCAATGGAAAGAAAGTGGCTAAAAACAAAGACTCCCCACCTTTTGGTAACATGATAGGATTGGCCATGCTGGCTTTCTGTGGCTGAGCAGACCATATGATGAAACCTGGCCAATGAATCACAAACGTGAAAATGATGTGCATCACTTCCAGACCAAGCATGTAACTGCCAGTTCAAAACGCTGGATCTCTCTCCTCTCTGTTTCCTCTCTCTCAGTTTCTCTCTCTCTCTCTCTGGCATGATGTTCAGCAGCATTCAAGACTGTGGCCATCGTACGAGTCTGGGTCTCAGAATATGGTGGCAGAGAGCAGATCCCCTGCTAAGTCAGGGTGGACATGGAGACTGCGTGAAAAATATTCCTTTGTTTCTGTAAGTGGCTGAGATTTGGGGGTTGTTTTTGCAACATAGCCTGGCCTATCTGACTTATATTCACATTTTCTGGACACTCATTCATTCAACATCAGGTAACTCTTTGTTTAGTAGCTACTGTGTGAAAGCACTTGGGCTGTCACAGTGAACAAAACAAAAATCTCTACCCTCGTGGAAATAAAGGGTTTAACATTTAATGTCATGGCCACGTCACACCTGGACTCTTCCAAATACGGTGTGGCAGACAGAAGGTAACACATTCAGGCGGAGTGTCTTTAGATGTGTGATTGTCCGTGAATACGTTAGAGGTCATCCAGGCTGGGTGTCGGAGTGCCAGGGTTCAAGTGCTAGTGTTGCCACTTACCTGCCGTGTGACTTTAGGCTGACCGCTCTACTCGTCTGGGACTCTCTTTCCTTTACCCCTTTACATGCACGCTTAGTTCCATTCCATGCCATTCATAACCCATGGTTGTCCAGCCTCTACTTGAATACTTCCGGAAACAGGATCCTCACCACTTCCCAAGGCAGTGTTATATTTCTGAGCACCTGTGTCTGCTTGAATGTTTTTCCTCTGAAGCTCTTACACTCCAGAAGCCTGGAGATGCAGCAAATTACATTTTGTGGTGAAATCCCCAAGGCCAGAATTTGCAGGTAAATCCATTTTTTACTGAGTTCCTATTTTGTGCCAAGCACTGCCTTGGACTAGAAGCTCTGGAGCTTAGAGGAGAAGCTTGCACAATGGCCCTGAACTTCACGTTCAAGTAGACGGATAAGAGTGGCAGGTAGGCATTCTTTTTTTTTTTTTTTTTTTTGCGGTACGCGGGCCTCTCATGGCTCACGGGCCCAGCCGCTCCGTGGCATGTGGGATCCTCCCAGACCGGGGCACAAACCCGTGTCCCCTGCATCAGCAGGCGGACTCCCAACCACTGTGCCACCAGGGAAGCCCGGCATTCTTTAAATGGTTATAATAATACTGACTGATTCATTGGAGAGTTGTGGGAATTAAATGAGAAAATACAGGTAAAATGTTCAAAATGCCCAGAGTAGTGTTAGTAAACTTTTAATAAAGATAAGTAATATTTCTATTATAGCTAATACATATTACATCATTTTTCTTTTAACTTCTGTTTCTTTTTAAACACCTTTAATTTGTTTCACACTGGTATTTAACCAGTTATTCTTTGAGAGTCAGGTAGGTCCCAGAAGTGTTTGAATGCCTCATTTCAGGGTGCAATCAGTCCCATGGTTTCATCTCTGCCCTCTGAAAGACTACTCCAGAGTGGAAAAAAAATGTTGGTTATGTACCTGGCTTTTGTGTTTTTTTTTTTTTTTAAAAAAATAGCCCTCTGAAGGGAATTATGACAGTGACTGCTAAAAAAAAAAAAAAAAAAAAAAAGTGGCAGGTAGGCACCAGGGCATGACATATTGTACTAAATTGTGTTTCAGAGTCAGGGGAAAGGGAGACATGGTGGGGATGAGGGTGACCAAGGAGGGCTTCATGGAGAGCATGGGACTTGTGTCTAGCCTGGAAGGATTGTAGACTCCAGGTAGGTGGAGGGCATCAGGGAGTGACCTGTCAGACAGAGAGAGCCCCCTTAGGGAAGGCGAGGACAGTGAGTGTGGTGTCCTATGGAAGCAGGATGGGGCCCCCCTGGTAAGAACAGAGAGCGGGCGTGAGGAAGAGAGTCTGACCAGCACTGTGCGGACAGTGACCAGAGGAGCCCACTGGTAGAACTTGGAAAGACAGAATACCAGCCATCCATACTGTCTAGATGTGTAGTAAAGGATTTCTTCATTTTGTTTTCAATCAAAAAGTTCTCCCATAGCTAACAAAAAGAGCTTTGCCTATCCGGAACTTCTCCTTTTATCACAGATTCTCCATTTGTTTAGTTTTCATCTAATTAACAATAGCTATCAAACTTTCAAATTACAGATGTTCCTCCCTGATCATCCCTTGTGTTGATGGCAAATTCTCCACATCAGTGTAAATAGGTCAACTGAAGGCTTCCATGGGGAGGCAGGGGGGAGCTTAAGCCTGTCCTCACTCTGTAACAAGACATGTTGGTGGGAATGGAAATTGGTGCAGCCACTAGGGAGAACCGTATGCAGGTTCCTTAGAAAACTAAAAATAGAGCTACCATATGACCCAGCAATCCCACTCCTGGGCATATATCCAAAGAAAACCATAATTCAAAAAGACACATGCATCCCTATGTTCATAGCAGCACTATGTACAATAGCCAAGACATGGAAACAACCTAAATATCCATTGACAGAGGAACGGATAAAGAAGATGTGGTACATATATACAACGGAATATTACTCAGCCAGAAAAAGGAACAAAATAGTGCCATTTGCAACAACATGGATGGACCTAGAGATTGTCATACTAAGACGAGTAAGTCAGACAGAGAAAGACAGATATCATATGATATCACTTATATGTGGAATCTAAACAAAAAACAACAATGATACACATGAACTTATTTACAAAACCAAAACACACACACAGATTTAGAGAACAAACTTATGGTTACCAGGGGGTAAGGCTGGGGGTGGGAGGGATAGACTGGGAGTTTGGGATTAATATGTACACACTGCTATATTTAAAATAAAATGCCTTTCCATGAAAAAAAAAAAAAGACATTTGGAGAAGGGAAATATGGAAAGGAACACAGTTGCCAAATGGGCTCCATCCTTCATCTAAGTGATAGGTTTATTTAGGCTTTCAATGAGGATGGCTTTCCCCGGGGCACATATGGTACATAGACAGTTCAGGCTCATGACACAAACTCTCAAAAAACACAGGGAATGACAGTAGGGGCTGTGGAGGCACACACTGCAGCTGCCCCTCTTTGCCTCTCAGCTGACCTCCTGGGTGTTTCCGTCTCCTTGTTCAAGTAAGTGAGTTTCAGGTCCCCACAGAAAAATTCACATGAGACCCAAGCTCCTTCATGTTGTACTCAATTAAAAAGAAAAAAGTAAGAAGACGGGTGAAAAAAGAAATCCTGTGTTCCAAATGGAAGTTATTTGGGGAGCAGATGAGTTGTTCCCTGTGGTATGAGGGGAAGTGGTTAATGAACTTACTGAATCCAAGGCAGTCATTTTGAAATGCCGAGGAGGGCGGGGGAGAGTCAGAGGTGGAGGAAAAATTAGTGTGTTATTTCTATAAATGGAAAGGTGGAATTTGGGCTAATTACCTTTTGGAAAGTTAAGGTTATCATTAAAAATAATGCACTGACTTTTCTGTAGATCTTGATAGTTTTCAAAACACGTCCAGATCCAGTATTTTGTTTGATTCCCCCAGCAACCCTGGGAGGTAGGCAGAGTGGATTTTTTTTTTTTTTTTTTTTGGTGTTCATTTGACAGATGAGAAGTTAGAGGATTCCCTCAAGATTACACAGCTAATGAACAGTAAAGTCAGGCCTTTAGAAACTCAGTCCTAACTCTGGTCTTGTCAAGTATGGAGGAAAAGCAAAACCTGGGAGTTAACAGTGGGTTCATAAAATGCAATCCACTTAAGAGAGGAGGTGTGGCAATGTAAATAGTTTAGTAGGCAAGGGCTCACTCTGGAGCAGAAATTGCAAATAGAGATCATAATCTACTAGAAGATGACCTTGCACAATTATGGCCCAAACAATGTTGACAAAGTTTTTTCAATTTTTAACAAGATTTAAAATTCAGGACAATTCACAGTGAAATCTAGATTTCTCATCTCTCTTAAAATCAGCATGTCTGGTTCCACTGTCTGGTCCCACATGGCCACAACCAGCAGGAGCTTAGGAGCGTGTCCCTCTTTGATAGATATGAGTGCTCTAGTTTGCCACAGTCCTCACCATTCCCTATCGCCCCCAGCCCTGAAGACCAGGGGTCAGTTGATATTTACATCACACCCCTGCTGTTATTTTTCTCCTACTCATCTGCACCGTTCATTGGATTCTGCAGGCATTTGAACTTGTGCCTCCTGGCTCTATCAATTTCTGGCTATGTGAACGTGGCAGTCTACTTTCACTCTCAAGGTTTCCACTTCTGTTTCCATTCTATAAAATAGGGATGATAATGGTGGCACTATAATGAGTATTTGGGACTTTTTTGTTATTTTTTTCTTTTTCTTTTTTTTTACACTGAAGTATAGTTGATTTACAACGTTTTAGGTGTATAACAAAGTGATTCAATTTTATATATATATATATATATATATATATATATATATACACACATATGTGTATATATATATTCTTTTTCACAGTCTTTTCCATTATGGTTTATTACAAGATATTTAATATAGTTCCCTGTGCCATATAGTAGGTCCTCGTTGGTTATCTATTTTAGATATAGCATTGTGTATCTGTTAATGCCAAACTCCTAATTTATCCTCCCCCCTTTCTGCTTTGGTAACCATAAGTTTGTTTTCAATGTCTGTGAGTCTATTTTTGTTTTGTAAATAAGTTCATTTGTACCTTATTTTAGATATAAACGATATCATATGATATTTGTCTTTCTCTTTCTGACTTGCTTCACTTAGTATGATAATCTCTAGATTCATCCATGTTGCTGCAAATGGCATTATTTTTTTATTTTTTTTTTTTTGTGGTACGCGGGCCTCTCACTGCTGTGGCCTCTCCCATTGCAGAGCACAGGCTCCGGATGCACAGGCCCAGTGGCCATGGCTCACGGGCCCAGCCGCTCCGCGGCATGTGGGATCTTCCCGGACCGGGGCACGAACCCGTGTCCCCTGCATCGGCAGGCGGACTCTCAACCACTGCGCCACCAGGGAAGCCCTATTTTGTTCTTTTCATGGCTGAGTAATATTCCAGTGTATACCACATCTTCTTTATCCATCCCTCCATCAGTGAATATTTAGGTTGCTTCCATGTCCTGGCTATTGTAAATAGTGCTGCTATGAACATTGGATATTTGGGATTTTTTTTTTTTCTTTCAACATTCTTTCTTTCTTTGTAAGTTCCCATCTTATGGGGATAAGGAGATTCACATGTTTCCCAAGACTCCCTAGCACCTAGGGCAGCACTGGGTGTCCCTGGCTCCTCCACTCAAATGCAGATGAACCAGATTTAGGTCTGACGGGTAGTGACCCGCAGGAACACACACATGCATGGTGCATCTTGCAAGAGCTACATTACGTCTGTGGAAACAGCCATGGCAGGTGCGTCAGTGGTACCATTCAACACCCAGCATCAGTGGGTTGGCGATGTGAGCCAGTATAGGACACGTCTGGGCTCCCTCCATCCCCTGCATGGAGTGAGCCATCCTTGCTGGTTGCCTAACTCCCAAGCCCTGTTCTCTGGCCTTCGCAGAGGAACCGTGAGCTCCTTAGGTCCCTGCGGTGCTTGTCTTTTGCCTGGTGGGTCTCGGCTCCCTTCCCCACCCGTCCCCTCGTCTACTCTATATTGTACAGGGAAACCGCCATAAAATACACTTCCCAAGCTCCTGTGTCAGCAGGTTTGTAAAGCTCACGCAGTTTGGGGGCCCTCTTTTATAAAAAATAATTCAAAATTATAAAAACAAAATTATGTAAAAAAGGGAATATTTAATGAAAAAAATCACAACAAATTACAGATCTTAAAAATTTTACCTACAGTGAGAAAATAAAAGAACAAATAAAAAGCTGGAAACATAAGATCATATTTTTCTTGAACTGTGGCAGATGTCTCTCTCCTACTTTTTTCCTAGAATTTTCGACTTTATACTCTTGGATTTTCTCTTCCTATGACAATAATTTTCTGTAGAGAAAAATCAGAAATATCATTCAGTCTTTCCTCAGTATGCTGACTGGAATTCACTTTTTTATTATTGACGATTTAGAAGAGTTTCAATTATCAGCTCATTATTAATGCAGTTATGTAAAATTTTAGGATCATTGTCAATTGTGGGCAAGCCTCTATCAACTTGCTTTCAGTGGTAGAGCTGTGAGATTTTTAAGGTAGTTTAAGTGTCTTATGTTGCAACCAAATGGTTTGTTATCACGTCCTCGTGTTAAGGCATCCAAGGTGATAGGCAGGTGAAATGGCACAGCGGACAGTCGTGTTTTACTGTAGGCTATTCTGACACCAGGGAAAACCTTTTTCCCCTGTCTGAATGTCTGATAGGACATTTAAGATGCATGTAAGATGCGGAAAATTCTCAGGGGCGTGGGACAGTCTGATATCTGCAGGATGTCTACGTACTAAGTGGTGCTAGCAATCCTCAATCCTATGACAGCAACCAGACTCCCTGTTCATTTATCTCCGAAATAAATGTGAACCACAGACATACACCCCACTAGACACCAACTAAATCACCTTCCCCTAGCCAGCCCCTCCCTAAAGATGCCCCAGGCCATTTGAATGACAAATTCCAGAGGAAATGTGAGACGGGGTGTGCATAGAGAATTTAAAGAGACAGCAGTGATAGCCATGAGTTCAAATAGCATATTTTTTAAATTGCATACATAGGACCCTTGTACACAAATTGCTAGGGCCTTGTAAGGGGTCTTCATGGTGAGAGGCCCTTCAGCCTAGGCCTCACTAACTTCCCTCTCAATCCACTTCTTCCAGCCTGGCCTGGTCAAAAGGAGGCACTGGCAAGGGTTGGGGGTTGGGGGGCGCCTGGCTTTTGTTCACCCCACTTCTTCCCTTTCTCCCTCCAGCTTCCTGCCTGTGTCAATTTCTATCAGCACCCCTTTCAATTTCCAGCTCTAACAGAACATGTGTGACTAGTTACTGTATTAAATTCATTCTACTGGATCACCTAGAATGGGGTTGTTTTTCTAACTGGACTCTGATCCATACTCTTTTTCTGCTTAAAAAAAATAAGCTTAGAAAATTTTATATGTTTCTGAATTTAGCCTAAAGATTTTGTATCAATAGATCCCTATTGTCTTCAGTAAACTTTTGATATGTGGCACCAGGCTGAGCCATTTAATCTGAGGTTAATCTGAGGGCTAATCTGAGGGCCATTATATCCATATATCTTTTTTATGTATTTATATAATTTCTAGTCTGTCTACTTATTGAGAGACAGAGAGTGTCATTTTTCTCCACAATTGCAGACATATGAAAGGTGGCATATTCTATTAAGAGAAAGCCTTAAATATGGGCGAGCGTCATCCAGAACTCCCTTGAAGTACCTTATATAATACAGGTAATAGGACCAAGTTATAAAAATGCCAAAGAATCAGTGGGATTAGAGCTAGGAACAGAAAATGAAATTTTATTTCATTTGGAAAAACATGCCTGGGGGAAATAATATATAATTCGGATCTATTAATAGAGTAGTAAAACCGGGATGGTGCTGAGACCGAAAGAGGATTAGAATAGCAGTGACGACAAACTTGGGGTCAGCACCATAGTCACATGGTAATAACTTTAAGAACAAAAACTGGACTGCAAGTTGAGGAGAGAACAGCAAATTTATTAGTGTAAATGGTAAAAAGAAAAGACCAAAAAGTACAAGTGGCATTGCAGAGGACTAACAAATATGACAATGGTGCCATTTGGTACTTGTATATTTTGTCATTTTTTTTTATATTGGAGACATTTTCATAAATGGGACAGGTTACCATAAGGGACAGCAAAAAGTATTCTAATCCTAGAATTTGAGAAGGGATCCTAGAAACTACCTGGTTACCCTGTCATTGTACAGATGAGGAAATGCGAGAATAAGTAATTCACATCAAGGGATTCGGTTAAACAAGGTCCTTCCTTTCCCCTCAGAATCTTCCTTGTGTGTCAACTTACAATTCCATGTATGTTGACTAAGAGAAAATGCAAAACTAACCATAAGTATTTGATGATTAGAAATGGTGTAAAAAAACCCACAAAAACACACAGCACATTTGCATAGGTAAAAGAATAATGTAATCATTGAACCTATCTTGTTACAAGGATAGCTGCTCTGTCTGGTCTTTTGTTGCATCCTTAGTGCTCACCTCATGTCCGACACAGAGTTGCTGGATCATTGATTGGTGAGTAGATGCTTGGATGCTTGGATGATGGAAGAGAGGGAGGGAGACAGAGAGGAAGAGAAGGAGGTTGGGTGGAAAGACAGGTGACTGACCTCCAAGGGGAAATTTGATCTGATCTCCAACTTCCTGAGGAAGAACTGACCGTGGCAATTCTGGGCCATGCTATCTTATATTTAACACAGCAAGGACTTAATTTCAGGTAATATAAAAATCCAGTCTCATTTTCATGATCGGTAAGACTTGAGTTTGCCAAGAGAGGTGTCCAGGAGCGTCAATAGCAGGGCTAGGAGTCAATTGCCTGAAATTAGCAGCAAGACCTCACTATTTATGACTAAGTGGAGGAACACCAAATGAGTGAAGAATCTGAACTGCAGAACACAATTGCATTGCTTTTAGATGCCTACAGGAAAAATGGAATAGGCTAATAAAATATTACCTAGAAAAGATCAGTGGGGAAACCTCTTTTCATTCATTGATAAGAATGTGTATTCATCCTCTCAGTTATGAGTAACAGGATGCCTCCTACAAAATTTCAGGACGGTTTTAGATGGTTCTCTGGTATGAAAACATTCTCCTGGCACTTCTTTCACATTATTAATTACATGTGCACACCTTTTTCTCCACACCACCCAACCTCTGTCTGCCTTTTCACAAATGAGTAATTAAGGGAAGTCTGAATTGATGAGGTTTTTCAGGCACCACAATGTGGGAAGCAGCAGACACCCCGTTAAATGGTCAACTGGAGATCTTGAACACGTGTCACTGAGAAAAGGTTTTGTTTGAGTACCTTCCCACGGCAGAGTTTGTCTCTCTCGCTGATTGTGTCATTATCAATCTTACGCATTTTTTAAACTAATGAACAGAAAATGTGAGGAAAGTCTGCCATTTCTTTCCCTCTCTTTTCCCTCTTTCTGTGCAGCTGAGTTCAGTCCCCATCAGCACTCAATTCCATTCAGAGTTCACAGCCATCACAATAGCTGGTGCAGTTTTAGGTTAAGCATATTTTATCCATAAATTGCCATATTTGGTTCTCGAGTTATTATTGCAGTTCCTTGGGGTACATTTAAATCCACCTTATTGTAATAGATTATGGAATATAGGGGCTAATGTGTCTAATGTAAAATAAATGACTCTAATGATTTATGACGTGACACTTCAGTTTTATTGAACATAAGGATCATTGTACTGAAATGGATGGTGTATTGCTGGTTTAGCATAAAATACTGAATAACACATTCAGGAAAATGAATGGCTCGACCAGTTCATAATATTCTGCCCCTTCAGCTGAGAGGTCTTTAATAAGCAAGAGTGTCATTACACTTGAAAATGTATGTATAGGTAATCCATTATCTAGAACAGTGACAGGGGTCTGCTCAAGTCCTTATTAAAGAAGAGGCTCTTTAGGAGAAAATGCAGGGTTCTCTGGTCTTCCTGAAAGGATGATTTCCACCCAAGCACACGGCGACTCCTAACAGCGCCTAGCAGGATTGTAAGTGGCCCCCACGTTTAAACATTATCACCTTGAGACTCTCGTGACCTACTAGACACGGGAATTTCAGGAAGGTTTTGATTTTTCAGCATTGTCCTCGGGCAATATCCGTGATGTCGTTTCCTCTCTGTGTCCATTCACCAACGTTTCATTTTAACGCTCGCAGGGCCCAGCACTCATAGTAACTCGTGACGTGTCTTTCCCCCGAACTCCGTGTCTGTGTTTGATTACTGAATAACAAGGTAGAATTAAGAAGATCTAAAAAAAAAGAATGTATATATGGGTATAACTGAGTCCCTTTGCTGTATAGCAGAGATTGGCCCAACATTGTAAATCAACTATACTTCAATAAAAAAAAATTTGTTTTAAGTATAGAAAGAGAAGATGGAGAATAAATACCAAAAACATTTCTAAAAAAAAAGAAAAAGATCTGATTTAGCTGTTAATTTTTATTAACTACAATATGAAAGATGGTTTCCAGTGATCTGTTGGGTCAATACGTTTGTGTTCTTGGACCTGGGAGATGAAAGGAAATTCTTGACAGGTTTAAATTAATGCTGCAGTTCTGCCTTCCAAAAAGGGCGGGGTGGGGGGGAGGACAGGCGGGATAAGGGACTTGACATGAGTATTTTCTGACCCTCTCACCCCTGCAGTCCTGTGATCGCGGCCATCACAGCCCCATGGTCCTCCTGGGATACGGTTTGATGACGTAGGCAATTCCCACCTAATAACTGAATCCTCGTGGAATTCTCTTGATAGCATCCATCTCACTCATGGGGAGGATAACTAGTTTTTCTCTTGTGGAGGGTCGTGCTGTCCTCAGGGGTGAGTGAACTTGAGTCTTCTGAACCCAGCTGCTGCATCATGTGTGGGACTCTCATAAACCCATCACCCTATTTCCCCTCTCCACGTTCTGAGTCTACACCCATTTTCCAGCCCTCAGCCCAGACAAGCTCATTGACCAACCAAAACTGAGGAGTGGTCACGTTCCACCCAAGCCGGTGACTGGGGGCCTTTTCCTTACAGTCCTGAGGACCCAGTTCAACATCACGCCGTGCATACGTGGCGGTTTTGATTTCCTTCTCCTCAACAGCAGGTTTCACCGCCGCCTGAAGAGGGGGGGGTTCTGATGAGAAAGTAATCTGACAGCCAAGTGAACATTGTGTTCATAGAGTGGAGGAGGTTTACATTCCAGAACAGAAAAATCATGTTTAAGGTAGAATCTGCACTGTGCACATTTCAGACATTTATTTATTCAGGGTATACGCTCGAGCCATTTTTTTAAATTATTATTGTTTTGAAAAGGTGACACAGCTTGGAAGTATTCACTGCAGAAAGTCACTAGAGATATCTTGATATCCTAACTTAATTTGGGAGGTCAAAGGCTTGTTGTGTATCAGGCTATTTCTGGAACAGTGTGGATATGTTCCCCGTAATCAGCAACTAAAAATGAAAGTGATAAGGACCATCTTTTTGCTAATGGATATGTTGCTTTTGGATCTCTTGATACATCAGTCTGGGAGAGACGAAGGCAAGGGGCGCTGACCCCCTCAAAGGTTCCCTGACCTCTACAAACTGCCCACCACCAGCTCCTAAATTTTAGGATTCCTTTCCACAGTAAATTCTATGCAGTCATCAAAGATGGTCAGGATGTTTTCATAAAGAATATTAAGGTGGGCTTCCCTGGTGGTACAGTGGTTAACAACCCGCCTGCCAATGCAGGGGACACGGGTTCGATCCATGGCCCAGGAAGATCCCACATGCCGCGGAGCAACTAAGCCCGTGCGCCACAATAACTGAGCCTGCGCTCTAGAACCCGTGCCTCGCAACAAGAGAAGCCCCCGCAATGAGAAGCCCACGCACTATCTTGTTTTTTCTTCACGACTTCACTATATTCCCTCAAAATATTGTAGTAAATATAAATGGTTCATAAGACATTACCACTGCCCCACACGTGCTTGGTTTCTTTGCATTATGCTCTCACACCAGCTTCAGTTTGAATCCCTATCTGATCATCTTTGGGAACTGATCCCCACCGTATCATGATGACAGAAGAGAAGCTTACCACGGCCAAAACACACAATCTAAATCTCGGCCACTGAGAGGCCTTTTGCTGTGACTCCATTACCAATTCACTAACCCTCCGCCCGCCATTATCGTTCTCCTTCTGCCACTTCCCCATACCATGCTACCCCCGTATACTTGTGTTTTAAATTCTTCATCATGTCAAATAGCTACCTGACTTCTAAATTCTTATGTCTTACATCTAACACCAAAGTAATATTCAGAATCCAGGCTTCCATTTATGTGCATCCACAGGTAGAATTGCTGATGTTAACATGTCTCTCAAAAAAGTGCTAAAAAACGGGCTTTTTCTGAAACCAAGGATTTACATACATATTTATACCAGAGATATTATTTGGCTTCTTTCCCAGTGAATTCATCTAACTGTTTCTTCTTTCAATCTTGAAGCATCTAGTGAAATCCCAGGTAAAGCCTCAATGTTCATCACTTAATTCCTTCAAAACACTTTGATTTACAGAACAGAGACTTGTACCTGGGAAATTTTGAGGCACCCACCAACACTGATGTATATATATATATTTTTTTAACACTGATATTTAAAAGTATTTTTCCTCTGTATCCTCCTTCAAATTGTAAGCTGTATAAGCCCATCAAAGGAGCTTGGGGTTTCTCTCTGGGAGCCCTGTTTTTCTAAGTGTTGGTATCTTTGTGGAAATCAGCCTTAATTTAACAGGCAGACCTTCCCGTGTTGGACACGGTGAACCAGGATGAATTGGGAAACCACCGAGTTGATCAAGGGCAGTTATCCCTGAGCTGAACAGGACCTATGCCGTATCTGAAGTTCTGTGTGTCACATTGAGACTTTGAGAACTTGACTAAAGTGACTTTGAAACATACGGGGGAAAGTAATGGGTGTACTTGCACACCGCAGTAATGTATCTGCTTCCTCCAAGCCAGAGGTAACTGAATATTTGTATTGTATACTATCTTTTTGACCAAAAAAAGTTAAAATATCTAGAGATAAACTCAACAGAGACAAGTAAAGAAAAAATCTTAAATCTGCCATCAGCCACTGTGCTTCTTGAATAACTGCAAAGATACCTTGTTCTTGGGTAGGAGAGCTCAGTGTTATAAAGTCGTAACTTCTCCTCAGAATGAACTATGAGTTCAATGGTACGACTTCCAAACTAAAAAAGATGTCTGGGGAGTTTGTGAAGGCAGGCAGTCAGAGGATGGATGCTAACTTGATGTGATTCTTAAGTTCATCTCGAAAAATTAAAAGATAGTAATCAGGGAAAAAGATGTTTGTAAAAAGAGACAAAGAAGAGAGGACTTCCTTTCCATATAATGAAATGCATCATAAGCAACAGTGATGAAAACAGAGCTACTGATGTAGAAGTAGCAAGATGGGTGGGGCAGCATTTCGTGGGGAGGTCGTCCCAAGTACACAGGGAAAGTCAGCAGATGAGGTGGCCTTCACGTCAGTGGTGGAAAGGTGTGCAGTTTAATAAATGATGGGAAGAAAATAAAGCAGGCTTCCTACTTCACTTCTTCCACCAAAAATTTTAAACAATTCTGAGAACCCATAGAGGGATAAATGATTACAATGGGGGGAAAAAAAGTTGATACCACAAAGTTGTAAAAGAATTCCTGGGTGTATTTTATGCTAAAGAAGGGAGGGCCTTTCTAGGAGTGACATGAAAGGCACAATATCTTATAGTGTAAGATATTGATATATCTGACGGAAAACAAAACTAGGCTCTCCTCAAAAGTCAAAGGACAATGTATAACTGATTCACTTTGTTATAAAGCAGAAACTAACACACCATTGTAAAGCAATTGTACCCCAATAAAGATGTTAAAAAAAAAAAAAAAGTCAAAGGACAAACAACAAACCAGTATAAGATATTTCCAATACATATTTCAAAGGTCTGATTTTCTTACTGAGCAAAGTGATTCATTCATATATGAATATAAATGTACACCTAAAGATACACGTATATAAACATATGTATACCATTTTAATTTCTCCAGCTAGATTCTTAATATTTGTGTGCCCTGGGAGGTACACAGCAACATTTTTGCCATGCCTTTAGGACAATCTTTTACTTAATTTTCTCATATTATTTTTATAAAAGTACAAACATGTATTATTTTTATAAGCAAAAGCTAAAAGCTGTGTTGATACTGTGTTTAACTTTGAATGACCCGTAAATCAGTGGTTCTTGGTCATTTCGGAGACAAAGACTTTTTTAAGAATCAGGTGAAAGCTGTGGACTCCATCTCTTAACAAGTGTCTAGAAGTACACACACCCAAATGCGGTATGAGTTGAGTCCCTGAATGGTTCTTCTAAAGACACACTTATCCAGTGCTGCATAACCGCCCCCAAATGCGGTGACTTAAAACATGAACCATTGGATTGTTCATGATCCTGTGGGTCAGACATTCAGGCGGGACTCGGCAGGCACAGCTCCTCTCTGCTTCGAGTGTGGTCGCCTGCACGTGACTAGGATTGCGAGACCCAGGAGGACCTCACTTCCACGTCTGCGAGCTGGGCATCTCGGTACCCCTTGTGCGGCCTCTCTTGGCAGGGCAGTAGCCACGCAACCTGACAGCCTCACAGTGTCACTGTCACCACCTTCTGTTCCTCAGAGCAAGTCACAGGGCCAGCCCAGATCCAAGGTGAGGGGAAACAGACTCACAGTGGGCAGGATGGCATAGGACCCATGGGTGGGGAGGGGGGTTGCATCTACCACGGTGTAACTCTAAAAATGTGCCACTTTTAGCCAACAGATGTATTAGTCCATTTGTGTCCCAACATGCGTGTTCAACATAAGTCATCTAGGAGTGGCCGTAAGGTATAATAGTCATCTACTCAATGTAAATACCCAAGGTTTTTTCAGTATCCCCCCAAATAAGAACTATGGCTGTGTGTGTATGCATGGAGTACATGGGCAAAGTAGATGCCGTAACTTTGGCTGATATACTGTATTTCATGCATTTTGAAATAAAATCTTTTGCGCATTACTGGAAGGATCTAGTTTGGAAACTCTTCAGAACACCCACTATCCTGGATAATGAAGGACCTCATTATTTGATGCTGGACCTCCAGGCCCACACAAAGAAGAACTACAGAAAAAGACACAAGGCATGACCCTAAAATGGATTAATGTGGTGATAAGATTTAAAAATTACAGTTAATTGATGATCCCAAACCCAAGAGACCTTTCAGTTAAATGTGTAAACTTAACCATAAGCTTATCTCCCTTCTAAAACACCACTCAGACACTACTCCCTAACTCTTAAATGACAGCAGATTATCAAGAATTCCCAAGCATAGGAAGGATGCTTCCGATGTAAAATAATAAACAAAGCAAAAGTAAACAAACAAAAGAGGAACCTAAAGAAAACAGAGATAATAAAGGAAATGAAAGAAAATTACTAACTTGCGGTCTCAGATAAATTTGAAGATACTGTATGTTAATAAAGAGCAGGAAACTGCAAAGAAGAAACAAAAAGAACTCTTGGAAATAAAAATAAAATTGCTAGAGTGAAGCAAGAGGTTAAATGCAGATTTTCTTGCTGTCTCAGTTTTCAGTTGATCCAAGATGAGCAGAGTGCAGATAACCTATTTGGTCCACAGAAGAGAACATGAGGTGGATTTGCATCCCTTGTTGTCACGCATCTTAAGCATATATGAGAGAATGAGATTTATGGAGGGAGAGCAGTAGTGAGAGCTTCTTTAGAGAGAGGTACCAGTGCGTTCTTCATTGCTCATTTCCCCCTCAATTGAAAAGTGAATTTTCAATTCACTTTTGAAAAAACACTGAAAGGTGTTGCCATATGTCTCCGTAAAATTCAGGGGGACAGAATGGTTGGTACATAACGGCCCCAGCAGGAGAACAAGGAGAAAGGACTGTGGTGAAAGCCCACTGCATACCACTGGCAGTGGAACAAATCTTTGTGCTTCCCGTGGGTCATGTGTGGAAACTATGGAAAGGAGCAGACATTGCATCACCCTGGAAGGGACCCCTAGACAAGCAAGATGTCCCCAATTGTCTCTTGAGACAATTGTCTAATTGAAACTATTCTTAATACCTAGAAGTGACCCAAGTGTCTTTCAAGAGCAGGAAGAAAATATTCAAAATAATATGGTTGACAGACAGACTATAGTATTAAAAAAAATGATTTCCTGACTTCAGCCAGCAAGTCCAACTTTTTTCCAACAGTCTAGTTCCGTTTGTGGTTTCATCTTCTTTTAGCATCTCCTTAGTAGGTCTGTAAGTTTTGTTGTCAGCCTCGGGAGCCTCTCCTGATACTCTGAGACAATCTGAAAAGTCACAATTAACATCTTTTTATAGAAATGAAAATATTTAATAGGTAACTAAATGAGAATATCAAAAAACTTTCCCAAATGTAGAATAAAAAGACAAAGGGCATATAAAATAAGAGGGAGAAAAAAAAGATTTAGATCAACACAGAAGGTTTAACATTTGACTACCAGTAATTCTGGAAAGAGAGAAAAGACAAAATGGATGGAAGGAAATTTTGAAAAATACAGAATAAAATATAAAGGACAGTTTCCAAGATCTGAAGGACATACAGTTCCAGAAAGAAAGGGCACAACAGATGCTTAGGTACAGTAATTGAGAAATCAGTAAAGGGCTTCCCTTGTGGTGCAGTGGTTAATAATCTGCCTGCCAATGCAGGGGACACGGGTTCGAGCCCTGGTCCAGGAACATCCCACATGCCACGGAGCAACTAAGCCCGTGCACCACAACTACTGAGCCTGCGAGTCACAACTACTGAGCCTGTGAGCCACAACTGCAGAAGCCCGCGCACCTAGAACCTGTGCTCCGCAACAAGAGAAGCCACCACAATGAGAAGCCCAATGAAGAGTAGCCCCTGCTTGCCACAACTAGAGAAAGCCCGCGTGGAGCAACAAAGACCCAATATAGCCCAGAGTAAATTAATTAATTAAATAAATTTATAAAAAAGAAAAATCAGTAAATAAAAAGATACACACCAAGGAACACTACTGGGATATTTCAATAACAGATAAAGACTCAGAAAGCATTCCATAAAGGGGAGCAAGTCATACTCAAAGTAACAGGAACCAAAAAGACATCAGACTTTTTAATAGCCACAATTAGAAGAGAGAAACATAAAAGCAGTATTTTTACCATTCCAAGAGGAAAAGGTTTTCAACCTAGAATTTTACACCTGCCTAAACTTTTAATCCAGTGTGAGCACAGAATAAAGCATCTTCAGATATGTGGGGTCTCAGAGTATTTCTCTTCCCTGCACGATTTCCTAACCTGATCCTCGAGGTTTGGCTTTAGCCAAATTAGGCAATTAACTCTGAAGTAGAAAGGATCCATAAAATAGAGGATCCAAGACAGAAAATCAGAAATGTAAAGCAATATCCAGATTATGGGAAAGGTAAAGTCCCAGATGACAAACTGTGCCATTAGCCTAGCGGGAAAGGAGTTCAGATTAAAGCAAGAGAATGAAGCGTTCTGGGAAGGCGTTCTCCAGGGTGGTGGGAGGGTGAAGGAACTGGTATATTATCTGGCCGACTTGACTATTGGAACGTATAATGGTTGAAAGAAAATTAAAGATAGATATATGGAAAGCTAAGCAAATTTAATAAAAGATGCAATTATGAGGTCATTTGTATAAGAAATGAAAAATAATCATAGTACGCTACTTGGCTCTGCAGTAAATAATAGACAGTACTTAATACATTGATGATTTAACAAGAACTTTATTAGGAATTATAGATATTCCTAGTATATCATTAGAAATATATATTCTTAAATGGGGTGAGAAGGAGAATGATGTAAAAGCTAGATCCTCATGTCTCATAAAGGATATCTATATACATAGTATAAAATTAATATACTGAGAAATATCTATATAAGAAATTTGGCAATCTGGAGATCAGAATAAATTGCTAAAGGAGATGTAAAAGAAAGAGGTGGGGGGACTTCCCTGGTGGTCCAGTGGTTAAGAATCCGCCTCCCAGTGTAGGGGACGCAGGTTCGATCCCTGGTCTGGGAATTAAGATCCCACATGCCCCAGGGCAACTAAACCCGTGCGCTGCAACTACTGAGTACATGGGCTGCAACTAAGGATCCCGCGTGCCACAACTACAGAGCTCATGTACTCTGGAGCCCGCATGCCACAACTAGAGAGAAGCCCGTGCCCCACAAGGAGGAGACCAAGTGCCACAGCAGAGGATCCCACATGCCGCAAGGAAGTTCCTGCCTACTGCAACTAAGACCCGACACAGCCAAAAATAAAAGAAGGAAGGAAAGGAGAGGAGAGGAGGGAAGGAAGGGAGGGAGGGAGGGAAGGGAGGGAAGGGAGGGAGGGAGAGAAAAAGAGGTGGAAGTTGGGGGCATGCAGCGGGGAGGGGTGTTTAATTGTTACATTTCTTTTGTCATTATTTTATTTTTCTTAATGATGTATGTTACTTTGACAAAGAAATTAAAAGGAAACAAAAATAAGGATACCCAACATGGTTTGATTCAATTCAAGCCAATGTTATTTGTTGGTCACCTTCTTTTTCCAAATCAGTGTGAGTCGTGGCAGATGTGAAGATAAGGCACAACCATGTCCCTTGTGGGGTTACTTAGGGATGGAGAAAGATAGGGCACTGGAGTAGTGAAGGGAAGGGGCTCAAGGTCCACTCTCCACCCACCCTGGGTGGCTGACTCTGGGCAACCTCTTGTGCGTCTGTTTCCGCACCTGTAACATGAAAATGGGGATAGAACAAGCATATTGGGTAGGTTTGTTGGGAGGATTAAGTGAGTGGATGCATATAGAGCATTTCAGTGCTAGCACATACTCAATGTTCAATAAGCAGCAATTACCACTGTATTTTAGCTGATAACATACACATCATGAAATAGTAAGTGGAAGTGCTAATAAGGCGTCCAAAATACTTAGGAAGCAAAGCCATGGATTTTTAAAAAATAATTTCCTTATAAAAATAATTGTTAGTTACATTTAGTTACAGGGCTCTGATTACGAATGGAAAAGCTTTGCAAAAGCGATCCACCATTCGACAGACTTCCCAAGCCCAGCGAGTGGATGTGTGTTTGCTTGGCTTCTGTCCCCTGCATTCTGCATGTCAGGCCAGGTTTGGCACTTCATTCCCTTCTCTCGGCTCCACCGATTCCATCAGCACAGTCACCTCTTCAGGTTTCTGCTCTGGCGTAACTGCTGACAGCATCGCCTGTCTTCTGGCTGTCAACCCAAAGGCCACTGAGAGTTTACTTCTTGAGGGAACCCTGCTGGAGAACAGAGAACCCTGTCAGACAGCCAGAATCCCACATGGTCACTTTTTGCAAGGGCAGACAAGTAAATACTGAGCTGCTGCCTCTGAAGGCCTTATCTGTGTGTTCTCTGCTATATTCTTTTCTTGAAATGATAACTTGTCACCTATAGGACCAGGGAACAGACCAAAGCAAAGCACAGTAGAAGCACCCAAATACAGAAATTCTGTTGGCGTGTGTAGTAGTAGGGCATACATAAAATTTCAGCCCAGTTAATAACCATTTATTTGATTATTATTTTGCCAATAACCAGAGAGTTGTAAAACATGCAGAACATGCTTTGATTTTAAGAGGAAAATAGGAAATAAAATTATGTATTCCATATGATCTTATCTATGTAAGAAGAAGGAAAAAAAACACAACTGGAAGGAAATAAACCAAAATATTAAGAGAGGTCTTTCTGGATTCAAAGATTATGAATAGTTTTCATGTCTTTCCTTACTCCTCTCTTCTTTTTGTTTTTATTTAGGAAGTCTATTATTTTATCATGAGAGAAAATATATATATGATTTAAAAGTAAGTAGTAATAACCTCAAGATAAATAACACAAATTTATGTATAAGTACTCAAGAACATTTGAGTACTTATTTTCCAATACCATGTTAGATGCTTTTAGAATTCAGTGCACTTTGGTAATGAAATTTATTTTATTTTAGAATTTAGTTTAATGGTATCTTATTATTACCATTTTCCTCAGTAGATTTTGAACCTCTTGTAGGAAGGAACCAGCTGTTAGACCTCTCTGTAACACTGTTACCAACCAGAGTTCTTGACATCCTTCATCAATAGAAATTGACTGGAGGCCAGACAAGAAATCCAGGCAAGGCTTTATTGGGTCCCTTGCTGCAGCAGAGGGGAGCGAGAACAACCAACAGGTGCCCTTGCTTGCTCCCTGAAGCGGGGGCGAGCTGGTTCCTTATGTGGGGTGAGGGTAGGGGCAGGTCCAGGGCTCAGGCCACAGGGGTGGCTTAAGTGGTCTGCCCAGCCCTTAGGTGGTGCTGAGTGCACGGGGCATGCCCAGTACCCTGCTTTTGCTCCTGACACCCTGCTTTTGCTCCGGATTCCTGAGAAGCAGCAGTTGGGTTTTTGGTCTTTTTGTATCTTGTTGTCCATAATTTGCCCCAACTGTGCATGCACGCAGCTATTTTTAGTCCCTTATAGTTTCTTTGTATTTTGTTGCTGAGGAGATGTTTGTCCAGATGCAAGCACTGCAGCACAGACAGGTCCCAGCCTGTCTCACCACTAGTGCCCAGCTCTCTTCTGATGTTAAGTGCTTATAAATACCCCAGCTTTGAAGACAGAGGGGGTGTGGTGCTACCACCAATTTAGGATCCTTAGAACAAATCCTCTAAAATGACAGGAACCATTTGGACAAACACGGCCCCCTCTCTCATCACCCAGAAGTCCTCTGAACCGTTCCTAGATTTAGTGCTATTACCTGAACCAGGTGGATGGGGCTCCCATGGAATGGCCCATTGCATGTTATGTTCCGGATGAGGGGGCGTGATTGGGAGACCAGAGTGCCCTGTGGTGCTCCTCTCAGACTGGTGTCCTGCCCTGTGAGGCTTAACGGAGGAGACAGCAATGACAAGGAAGAGATGAACCTGGGCGGAGTGTGTCCAGGTGTTCAGCGACTCTCTGTGAACCACCATGGATGCCACGAACAAACCCCTGTCCTCGTGGAAACTAAATTCTACTAGAGAAACTCCATCAGGTCCCAGTGAGTTGGAACAGGGCATCACTGAATGGTGAGAGTGTGTGAAAGAGAGAGCTCTGGGGCCATGTGTTAAATCAGAAAAGGCAGGAATTAGAAATGCACATTTTGTCCTGTTCCATAGGAAACCATACCAGGTACCAACAATATTAAAGTTGTTGTTTCAGGAGCGTGACCGTACAATTCAGTGTCCTCATCACCACCACTGGAGCTATTTTAGGAAGGGTTCAGTTCTTCGGAGGGAACTTACAGCATTGATTTGAAAAGTCCCTTCCCTCTGCCTGCCAGAAGGCTGAGACTTATCAAGAGTGACATTAGCCTTCTCTCCTACACTTGCACCCTCGTTCAGGCCACTCCAGACATTCAGCATCCTTGTTTTTTTAATTTTTAATTTTATATTGGAGTATAGTTGATTTACAATGTTGTGTTAGTTTCAGGTGTACAGCAAAGTGATTCAGTTATATATATCCATTCTTTTTCAAATTCTTTTCCCATTTAGGTTATTACCGAATATTCTGTAGACTTCCTTGTGCTATATAGTAGGTCCTTGTTGGTTATCTATTTTGAATATAGTAGTGTGTGTGTGTCAATCCCAAACCCCCAATTTATCCCACCTACCACCACCTTTCCCTTTTGGTAACCATAAGATTGTTTTCTAAGTCTGTGAGTCTGTTTCTGTTTTGTAAATAAGTTCATTTGTGCCATTTTTTTAGATTCAGCATATAAGTGCTATCATATGGTATTTGTCCTTCCCTGTCTGACTTCACTTAGTATGATTATCTCTAGATCCATCCATGTTGCTGCAAATGGCATTATTTCTTTCTTTTTTATGGCTGAGTAATATTCCATTGTATATATGTACCACATCTTCTTTATCCATTCATCTGTTGATGGACATTTAGGTTGCTTCCATGTCTTGGCTATTGTAAACAGTGCTGCAGTGAACATTGGGGTGCATGCATCTTTCCTAATTATGGTTTTCTCTGGATATATGCCCAGGAGTGGGATTGCTAGGTCACATGGTAGCTCTATTTTTAGTTTTCTAAGGAACCTGCATACTGCTCTCCATAGTAGCTGTACTAATTTACATTCCCACCAACAGTGTAGGAGGGTTCCCTTTTCTCCACACACTCTCCAGCATTTATTATTTGTACACCTTTTGATGATGGCCATTCTGACTGGTGTGAGGTGATACCTCATTATAGCTTTGATTTGTATTTCTCTAATCATTAGTGATGTTGAGCATCTTTTCATGTGACTCTTGGTCATCTGTATATTTTCTCTGGGGAAATGTCTATTTAGGTCTTCTGTCCATTTTTGCTTGGGTTGTGTGTTTTCTTGATATTGAGCTGCATGAGCTGTTTATAAATTTTGGAGATTAATCCCTTGTCAGTAGCATTGTTTGCAAATATCTTCTCCCTGGGCATCTTGATGTGACTTGAACACACCAGGATCATTCCACCTCAAGGCTTTTGCTTTGATGGTCCTCTTCTTTCAAATACTTAGAGGTCTCTCCCCTCACTTGTTCAGAGGTCATCTCCTTACAAAGGCCTTCCCTGGCCACCCACCCACCACTTATCCTGCGTAATTTTTCTTTTGAGTACTTAACTAGTCCCTGAAATTGTAAGACAAATATTTACGTGTTTATTTATTTATCTGGCTTTTTTCCCTAGAAGGTGACTTCCAGGAGTATAGATTTCTTGTTTACTCTCTTCCCTTCTACATCCTTGGAGCCTAAAAAAAGTAGATGATGCAGAATGGAGACAATGAATACTGGTTGAATAAATAAATGAATACATTTAATTAATCGAGTTTACCTAGAGATGATAAATTGAAAGCTCCAGAAAATTACATCTAACAGTTGTAAGTTACCTCTACAAATAATCAATGCTCTCTCTTTCATTGAATCATTGGCTTTAGAACGAAATCACCATTACTGAGTGCGCGCGCACACACACACACACACACACACACACACACACACACACAGAATAAAAGTTTTCTGGGGCCCAGGTGCTACATTTGGGTCCCAGAGGGTCATATAACCCATAATTTCTAAACCCACCCAACTTTCAGGTTCAGCCTTCCTTCTTTGCCGCAGGCGTCCCCTGGAAGAGCTGAGCTGGAGACAGCAGCTGGAGGCTGTGTTTACCAAAGGGATGCTCTGGGCTCAGGGCCCCTGGCTATTGCCACACTGTTTGTTTTTCGTGATCGGAATGTGTGGCATTATTTGGAGGTGGGCTAGTGTCTAAATTGAATGGGTGAAGAGAAACAGACATTCTCTTTGCCACCTTTGTAGAAAGGCGGCTGGGGAATCAGTGTCCCAAATTACCTGCTGTCAATTATTGATAGCTTTGGCGGGAATCATTTACCTTCTCCAGTTACTTTGACATATGGCCAAAAGGCAGTGGCCAGCCTGTTCCGTTCTTCAGCAGCCTCGTATCCATAGGAAAGTTCCCAGGAAAAGACTGAATTCACCCTTCGAAGCTTCTGTAGATTTCTGGAGAACTCAGGAGGACCTGATTCTTCCTTGAGGATAAGTCATTCATCTATTCATTCATCTAATTTTATTCATGAAAGTGAGGCTGATATTCAGCAGTTTGCACCAATACAGCTATACTGGGTATTAAAATTGTGGAATACCGTTGACCACTGAACAATGCAGGGGCTTAGGGGCCCTGGCCCTGTGCAGTCGAAAATCCACATCTAACTTACAGTTGGCCCTCTGCATCTGCAATTCCACATCTGCGGATTCAGCCAACTGCAGATCACAGAGTTCTGTAGTATTTACTGTTTGAAAAAGCTCCATGTATAAGTGGACCCAAGCAGTGCTGTTCAAGGGTCCACTATCCTGAACCTCCCGCAGCACCAGGGTCACCTGGGTTGTTCCACCAGAACCCCCTCACCAGCCCTTCCCAAAATCACCACCCAACAGTCATTGCCTGACACAGCAGGGAGCTTCCTGGAACAGGTCCATTCTGAGTAGCAGCGCCCTTACCTTCCATATGATAAGTATTTAAATATCAGGCTGCCTGAGACCGTAAGAGCAATGAAACTTGCATTTGAAAGTTCTATGTCCTTTACTTCATAAGAGAGATGGAACTCACATAAGGTGAAAACATTAAGCTGTTTACAAACATCCTAAAGGAGTCCCCCAGGATCTACTTCCATTGCCTTGCCCTTACCGAAACAAGCCTCACACCCTTTGCCTAATTTGCAAGAATTTCCAAAGAAAGGATGTTTTGGTTTTAACACATACACCCACGAGCGAACAGGGACGTCCTCCCGCTCCTGCACGGCTGCATCAGCTGGGATATATGAGTCAACCGTATTCCATTCCCAGGGAAGGTCCGAGGACTGCGTCCAACTAATAACATACTGCAGTGCTTGGCAACCTGTCATCTTCTGGAAAAGAACTTTGTCCTCGGCAGTCTCCACATAACACTGCTTGAGTCTCACATAGCTCTGGCCACGGTTTCTGCGCTATGATTTAGACAATTTCTCAGAAATAAACTATTAAGCGCCCCACCGTGGAGATGACCGCAAGCTTAAGGCATGCGGAGGGCCTGAGTGGGTTTAAAGCCCCTCATGGGCACGTGAAAAAGAAGACCTTCAGTGCACTAACCATGGGTAACGGATGCTTAAAGTGACAGGGCGCACTCGGGGCAAAGGTCATGGATACTGAATGCGGAGACCTGCTACCATTTTCCTTCCTCTGAAGAGGAGGGAGGGTGGCGCCGTCCTCCTCAGTCTCGATGCCCGGCTCACCCCAGAGGCACCTGAAGGGCCCGTGGAAGGAAGGGGAGACGTTGGGTCCTACTGTATTTACCCCATTGCACTGTTCTAGTGAACTTTTTCCCTTTAGGGGGCTCTCCTGGTGCATTACTTTTACCTCCACAGGATAATAATTTAATCTCCCATTTACCTGAGTTCGAGATTTAACCATCCCTCCATTCTGAGCCCCATTTACTTTAAAATCTCAAGTCCACTTTCAGTACACGAGGAATGAGCCCCTACCATCAAGCTCCCTTTCGCAGGAAAAAAAAAAAAATAGAAATGCATGTTGCTATCAGTTTTTATGCCTCTGGTTTTATTTTATAAGCAGCCTGGACATGTGAACCATTGTGTGGTTCTGACCAAACAAAACATGACTTAGGAAGCACAGGGTACCTTTTTTTTCACTCAAAGTATCTGGCTTCACAAAGCGGGAAAGAAATACTTTGCCTCCATTCGGTTTTGCTGTCCTTGGCAGTCGACTTGGCCAGACAGGTGATAGACAAGAGAGATTTTAGGGGCAAGCTCTGTCTCGGGGAGACGGGCCAAGAAGGAAGTAGGTCAAAAGCCAGGCAGAGGATTTGAGGAGAGATCTGCCTTTGGGGAAGCCATCAGCAGAGCTTGAAGCAAATGAAAACCACGTTTTAATTGATTCAGCAAATAATTAGGAAGAATGGAGCCTTAGTGGAACGGCCACTTCAGCTACAGGTTGTCTGAGTGAGTGCAGAATCATTGTCATTCATCATTTGCTACCAGAGTTACCATCAGTCAATCTTCTGTGGATATTCTCCCTTCACCATCATAGGTGCTGAAGTACGAACCAGATGGGCATTGCCTTTGCTTCTCAATCTGTTTTCATTTGAAGGGACACTCGAGCTGCAGAAAGTACCCGGTTGCATACTGAAGGGTTGCCTGTACTGCTCCTGGGGGAGCAGGAGAGGGAGTTCTCAGAGAGCACAGCTCTTTGCTTATCATAGTCCTACTGTAGACGGCCCTGCACAAAACAGGCCCTCAAGGCCGGGCTGTGGAGAAGAAAGGAAGCAGTATACAGGGTGCCATAGAGTCTGGATGCACAGGTGAATGTGCATGAGGGTCCTCTAGGTCATCTTCGATTGGTGGAAAAATGGAATAGTACCATCTATGCTTCCAGACCTCAGGGCACCCAGCAGTTGGTGTAACAGTGAGTAGAAAAAGGTCATAACTTAGAGAACAAACTTAGGGTTACCAGGGGAGAAGGGGAGGGGGAGGGATAGATTGGGAGTTTGGGATTGACATGTATACACCGCTATATTTTAAATGGACGGGCTTCCCTGGTGGCACAGTGGTTGAGAGCCCGCCTGCCGAGGCAGGGGACGCGGGTTCGTGCCCTGGTCCGGGAAGATCCCACATGCCGCGGAGCAGCTGGGCCCGTGAACCATGGCCACTGAGCCTGTGCATCCGGAGCCTGTGCTCTGCAACGGGAGAGGCCACAGCAGTGAGAGGCCTGCGTACCGCAAAAAAAATAAATAAATAAAATAAAATGGATAACCACAGGGACCTACTGTATAGCACAGGGAACTCTGCTCAATACTCTATAACAACCTATATGGGAAAAGAATCTGAAAAAGAATGGATATAAGTATATGTATAACTGATTCACTTTGCTGTACACCTGAAACTAACACACCATTGTTAATCAACTATATTCCAATATAAAATAATTTTAAAAGGAAAACAAAGAAAAAGGTCATAAGACATACTGTTTATTCAGGGTGTGAACCGGAGGGAATTTTGCACCTATTTTGCGATTATTCAACACATTTCTAGAAGAAGTGATTTTTAAAGGTCTTTGAATAAAGCAAGAGGGCTTTAAAAATTTACCAAGGAAAGAGGGTTGGGTGAAAGATGAACCTCTCCCTTTTGGTGTGATTGAATCCCCTATTCATCTTTCAAGTCTTTGTTTAAGTCAGTGGTTCTGAACTGGGGACAGTTTTGCCCCCCAGGGCATATTTGTCAATGTCTAGAGCTATTTTTGCTTGTCAGGACTGGGAGGGGAGAGCTATTGGCATTTAGTGGGAAGAGGCTAGGTATTCTGCTAAACACCCTGAACTGCACAGGGTGGCCGTCACAACCAAGAATTCTCTACCCCAAAAGGTCAGTAGTGCCAAAGCTTAGAAACTGTGGTTTCAGTGTACCTTGGGGAAGCTTCCCCTGACAGTCCTCATGCTACACTAACTCCCTATAATATCCTCATCTCACTTTGTACTTTCCCTCCATAGTATTTGTCACAATTATAAGTAAATACTTAATATTTATCTCTTCCATTAAAAATCAAACCTCCTAGAAAAAGAAATTGTGTGTATCTCATTCACCACTATATCCTAGCACCTAACATAATGCCTGGCACGTTGTAAAACCTAAATAAATGTCTGTTGAATGGATGAATCAACACATGACTAATATTAGGGAATAAGCCAAATAAGATGATCAAGTAGAGTTGTAGTTTCCACAAGCAACTGAAATTTGTCAGGGGGTCTTGGATTGCTCTCTATTTCAGTTCAAGAAAGTGATGAGTTAAAAAAAAAAAAAAAAGGGTGGGCGGTGGGGGGGTGGACTTCCCTTGTGGTCCAGTGGTTAGTACTCCACTCTTCCACTGCAGGGACCTGGGCTTACGTCTCATCTAAAGCACCAAGTAAATAAAAGAATCAGACGTGGTGAGGCTGTGGCACTGAAAGATTAATGGGGAGTCCAGTCCACGCTGCAGAGAGTACAACAAAAAAGGGCTCATGGTTAAAGAGAGAAAAAAAACAAATACTCATGATACAAAGTGTACCTGGCTGACTTGCCGTTTACATTTTGCCCTCTGTGGTGGCAGGGGCTAGCGGAGGGAGTGACTGATTAAAAGATGAGAGTTTCAGGCGCAGATTGAAAGGTTCTGCATGGAGGGAAAGACTATAGCATAGAGCGGCTGTCCTACAAACTGTGTACATCTACCTCCTTCTGCTAGTCTAGTTTTCCCCACTACACTCCGAGGATCTTGAAGATGCGGCCCATGTCCCCCCCTTTTTTTTTTTAACATCTTTATTGGAGTATAATTGCTCTACAGTGGTGTGTTAGTTGCTGCTGTTTAACAAAGCAAATCAGCTGTACATACACATATGTCCCCATATCCCCTCCCTCTTGCGTCTCCCTCCCACTCTCCCTATCCCACCCCTCTAGGTGGTCACAAGGCACCGAGTTGATCTCCCTGTGCTATGCGACTGCTTCCCACAAGCTATTTTACATTTGGTCGTGTATATATGTCCATGCCCCTCTCTCACTTCGTCCCATCTTACCCTTCCCCGTCCCCGTGTCCTCAGGTCCATTCTCTACATCTGCGTCTTTATTCCTGTCCTGCCCTTATATTCTTCAGAACCATTTTTTTCCCTTTTTTTTAGACTCCATATATATGTGTTAGCATACGGTATTTGTTTTTCTCTTTCTGACTTATTTCACTCTGTATGACAGACTGTAGTTCCATCCACCTCACTACAAATAACTCAATTTCATTTCTTTTTATGGCAGAGTAATATTCCATTGTATATATGTGCCACATCTTCTTTATCCATTCATCTGTCAATGGACACTTAGGTTGCTTCCATGTCCTGACTGTTGTAAATAGAGCTGCAATGAACATTGTGGTACCTGCCACTTTGAATTATGGTTTTCTCAGAGTATATGCCAGTAGTGGGATTGCTGGGTCATATGGTAGTTCTATTTTTAATTTTTTAAGGAACCTCCATATTGTTCTCCATAGTGGCTGCATCAATTTACATTCCCACCAACAGTGCAAGAGGGTTCCCTTTTCTCCACACCCTCTCCAGCATTTATTGTTTGTCAATTTTTTGATGATGGCTATTCTGACTGGTGTGAGGTGATACCTCATTGTAGTTTTGATTTACATTTCTCTAATGATTAGTGATGTTGAGCATTCCTTCATGTGTTTGTTGGAAATCTGTATATCTTCTTTGGAGAAATGTCTATTTAGGTCTTCTGCCCACTTTTGGAGTGGGTTGTTTGTTTTTTTGGTATTGAGCTGCTTGTAAATTTTGGAGATTAATCCTCTGTAAGTTGCTTCGTTTGCAAATATTTTCTCCCATTCTGAGGGTTGTCTTTTCGTCTTGTTTATGGTTTCCTTTGCTGTGCAAAAGCTTTGAAGTTTCATTAGGTCACATTTCTTTATTTTTGTTTTTATGTCCATTTCTCTAGGAGGTGGGTCAAAAAGGAACTTGCTGTGATTTATGTCATAGAGTATACTGCCTATGTTTTCCTCTAAGAGTTTTATAGTGTCCAGTTTTACATTTAGGTCTCTAATCCATTCTGAGTTTATTTTTGTGTATGGTGTTAGGGAGTGTTCTAATTTCATTCTTTTACATGTAGCTGTCCAGTTTTCCCAGCACCACTTATAGAAGAAACTGTCTTTTCTCCATTGTATATCCTTCCCTCCTTTGTCATAGATTAGTTGACCATAGGTGTGTGGGTTTATCTCTGGGCTTTCTACCTTGTTCCATTGATCTATATTTCTGTTTTTGTGCCAGTACCATCCTGTCTTGATTACTGTAGCTTTGGAGTATAGTCTGAAGTCTGGGAGCCTGATTCCTCCAGCTTCGTTTTTCTTTCTCAAGATTGCTTTGGCTATTCGGGGTCTTTTGTGTTATCATACAAATTGTGAAATTTTTTGTTCTAGTTCTGTGAAAAATACCATTGGTAGTTTGATAGGAATTGCAGTGAATCTGTAGATTGCTTTGGGTAGTATCGTCATTTTTACAATGTTGATTCCTCCAATCTAAGAACATGGTATATCGCTCAATCTGTTTGTATCATCTTTAATTTCTCTCATCAGTGTCTTGTAGTTTTCTGCATACAGGTCTTTTCTCTCCTTAGGTAGGTTTATTCCTAGGTATTTTATTCTTTTTGTTGCAGTGGTAAATGGGAGTGTTTCCTTACTTTCTCTTTCAGATTTTTCATCATTAGTGTATAGGAATGCAAGAGATTTCTGTGCATTAATTTTGTATCCTCTTACTTAACCAAATTCATTGATTAGCTCTAGTAGTTTTCTGGTACCATCTTTAGGATTTTCTATGTATAGTATCATGTCATCTGTAAACAGTGACAGCTTTACTTCTTCTTTTCTGGTTTGGATTCCTTTTATTTCTTTTTCTTCTCTGATTGCTGTGGCTAAAACTTCTAAAACTATGTTGAATACAGTGCTGAGAATGTACAACCTTGTGGTGTTCCTGATCTTAGAGAAAATGATTTCAGTTTTTCATTATTGAGAATGATGTTGCCTGTGGGTTTGTCATATATAGCCTTTATTATGTTGAGGTAAGTTCCCTCTATGCCTACTTTCTGGAGTTTTTTTTTTTTGTCATAAATGGGTGTTGAATTTTGTTGAAAGCTTTTTCTGCATCTATTGAGATGATCATGTGGATTTTCTCCTTCAGTTTGTTAATATGGTTTATCATATTGATTGATTTGAATATACTGAAGAATCCTTGCGTTCCTGGAATAAACCCCACTTGATCATGGTGTATGATCCTTTTAATGTGCTCTTGGATTCTGTTTGCTAGTATTTTGTTGAGGAATTTTGCATCTATGTTCATCAGTGATATTGGCCTGTAGTTTTCTTTCTTGGTGACTTCTTTTTCTGGTTTTGGTATCAGGGTGATGGTGGCCTTGTAGAATGAGTTTGGGAGTGATTCTCCCTCTGCTATCTTTTGGAAGAGTTTGAGAAGGATAGGTGTTAGCTCTTCTCTAAATGTTTGATAAAATTCACCGGTGAAGCCATCTGGTCTTGGGCTTTTGTTCCTTGGAAGACTTTTAATTTCAATTTCAGTGCTTGTGATTGGTATGTTCATATTTTCTGTTTCTTCCTGGTTCAGTCTTGGAAGGTTATACCTTTCTAAGAATTTGTCCCTTTCTTCCAGGTTGTCCATTTTATTGGCATAGAGTTGCTTGTAGTAATCTCTCATGATCCTTTGTATTTCTGCAATGTCAGTTGTTACTTCTCCTTTTTCATTTCTAATTCTATTGATTTGAGTCTTCTCCCCTTTTTTCTTGATGAGTCTGGCTAATGGTTTATCAATTTTGTTTATCTTCTCAAAGAACCAGCTTTTAGTTTCATTGATCTTTGCAAATGTTTCTTTCATTTCTTTTTCATTTATTTCTGAACTGATCTTTATCATTTCTTTCCTTCTGCTAACTTTGGGGATTGTTTTTGTTCTCCTTTCTCTAATGCTTTAGGTGTAAGGTTAGGTTGTTTATTTGAGATGTTCCTTGTTTCTTGAGGTAGGATTGTATTGCTATAAACTTCCCTCTTAGAACTGCTTTTGCTGCATCCCATATCTTTTGGGTCGTCGTGTTTTCATTGTCATTTGTTTCTAGGTATTTTTGATTTCCTTTTTGATTTCTTCAGTGATCTCTTGTTTATTTAGTAGTGTATTATTTAGCCTCCATGTGTTTGTATTTTTTACAGATTTTTTCCTGTAATTGATATATAGTCTCATAGTGTTGTGGCCGGAAAAGATACTTGATACGATTTCAATTTTCCTAAATTTACCAAGGCTTGATTTGTGACCCAAGATATAATCTATCTTGGAGAATGTTCCATGAGCACTTGAAAAGAAAACGTATTCTGTTGTTTTTGAATGGAATGTCCTATAAATATCAATTAAATCCATCTTGTTTAATGTATCATTTAAAGCTTGTGTTTTCTTACTTATTTTCATTTTGGATGATCTGTCCATTCATGAAAGTGGGGTGTTAAAGTCCCCTACTATTATTGTGTTATTCTCAATTTCCCCTTTTATGGCTGTTAGCATTTGCCTTATGTATTGACGTGCTCCTATGTTGGGTGCATAAATATTTACAATTGCTATATCTTCTTCTTGAATTGATCCCTTGATCATTATGTAGTACCCTTCTTTGTCTCTTGTAATAGTCTTTATTTTAAAGTCTATTTTGTCTGATATGAGAATTGCTACACCAACTTTCTTTTGATTTCAGTTTGCATGGAATATTTTTCCATCCCCTCACTTTTAGTCTGTATGTGTCCCTAGGTCTGAAGTGGGTCTCTTGTAGACAGCCTATATATGGGTCTCGTTTTTGTATCCATTCAGCCAGTCTGTGTCTTTTGGTTGGAGTATTTAATCCATTTACATTTAAGGTAATTATCCATATGTATGTTCCTATTACTGTTTTCTTAATTGTTTTGGGTTTGTTATTATAGGTCTTTTCCTTCTCTTGTGTTTCCTGCCTAGAGAAGTTCCTATAGCATTTGTTGTAGAGCTGGTTTGGTGGTGCTGAATTCTCTTAGCTTTTGCTTGTCTGTAAAGGTTTTAATTTCTTCGTCAAATATGAATGAGGTCCTTGCTGGGTAGAGTAATTTTGGTTGTAGGTTTTTCCCTTTCATGATTTTAAGTATGTCCTGCCACTCCCTTCTCACTTGCAGAGTTTCTGCTGAAAGAACAGCTGTTAACCTTATGGGGATTCCCTTGTACATTAATTGTTGCTTTTCCCTTGCTGCTTTTAATATTTTTTCCTTGTATTTAATTTTTGATAGTTTGATTAATATGTGTCTTGGTGTGTTTCTCCTGAGATTTAACCCGTATGGGACTCTCTGCACTTCCTGGACTTGATTAACGATTTCCTTTCCCATATTAGGGAAGTTTTCAACTATAATCTCTTCAGATATTTTCTCGGTCCCTTCTTCTTTCTCTTCTTCTTCTGGGACCCCTATAATTCTTATGTTGGTGTGTTTAATGTTGTCCCAGAGGTCTCTGAGACTGTCCTCAATTCTTTTCATTCTTTTTTCTTTATTCTACTCTTCAGTAGTTATTTCCATTATTCTATCTTCCAGGTCACTTATCCATTCTTCTGCCTCAGTTATTCCGCCATTGATTCCTTCTAGAGAATTTTTGATTTCTTTTATTGTGTTGTTCATCATTGTTTGCTCTTTGGTTCTTCTAGGTCCTTGTTAAACGTTTCTTGTACTTTTCTCCATTCTATTTACAAGATTTTGGATCCTCTTTACTGCCATTGCTCTGAATTCTTTTTCAGGTAGACTGCCTATTTCTTCTTCATTTGTTTGGTCTGGTGGGTTTTTTCCTTGCTCCTTCATCTGCTGTGTGTTTCTCTGTCTTCTCCTTTTGCTTAACTTACTGTGTTTAGTGCCTCCTTTTCTCAGGGTGCAGGTTCTTAGTTCCCATTGTTTTTGGTGTCTACCCGCAGTGGGTAAGGTTGGTTCAGTGGGTTGTGTAGGCTTCCTGGTGGAGGGGACTGGTGCACATGTTCTGGTGGATGAGGCTGGATCTTGTCTCTCTGGTGGGCAGGACTGCATCCGGTGGTGTGTTTTGGGGTGTCTGTGACCTTATTATGATTTTAGGCAGCCTCTCTGCTAATGGGTGGGCTTGTGTTTCTGTCTTGATAGTTGTTTGGCATGGGGTGTCCAACACTGTAGCTTGCTGGTTGTTGAGTGGAGTTGGGTCTTAGCATTGAGATGGAGATCTCTGGGAGAGCTTTCACAGTTTGATATTATGTGGAACCGGGAGGTCTCTGGTGGACCAATATCCTGAACTCGGTTCTTCCACGTCAGAAGCATAGGCCTGACAACTGGCCAGAGCACCAAGACCCTGTCAGCCACACCGCTCAGAGGAAAAGGGAGAGAAAAAAAAAGAAAAAGAAAAGGACGGAAGGGTGGAAGGAAGGAAGGAAGGAAGAAGATAAAGTTATTAAAATAATTTTTTTTCAATTATTAAAAATTTAAAAAGTAATAAAAAGAAAAGAAAAAAGAAAGAAGAGAGCAACCAAACCAAAAAACAAATCTACCAGTGATAACAAGTGCTAAAAACTATACATATTAAAAAAAAAAAAGGATAGACCAAACCCCAGGACAAATGGTAAAAACAAAGCTATACAGACAAAATCACACAAAGAAGCATACACATACACACTCAGAAGAAGAGAAAAAAGAAAGAAAATATATACCTATATAGTAAAAAAATAGGAAGTGAGCAACCAAATCAATAAACAAATCTACCAATGATAATAAACTCTATAAATACTAAACTAAGATAAACATAAAACCAGAAACAAATTAGATGCAGAAAGCAAACTCCAGGTCTACAGTTGATCCCAAAGTCCCACCACCTCAATTTGGGATGATTCGTTGTCTATTCAGGTATTCCACAGATGCAGGGTACATCAGGTTGATTGTGGAGATTTAATCCGTTGCTCCTGAGGCTGCTGGGAGAGATTTCCCTTTCTCTTCTTTGTTTGCACAGCTCCTGGGGTTCAGCTTTGGATTTGGCCCCGCCTCTGCGTGTAGGTCACCTGAGGGCGTCTGTTCGCTGCTCAGACAGGACGGAGTTAAAGGAGCAGCTGATTGGGGGCTCTGGCTCACTCAGGCCTGGGGGAGGGAGGGGTATGGAATGTGGGGTGAGCCTGTGGCCAAAGAGGCCGGCATGACGTTGCAACAGCCTGAGGCGCGCCGTGTTTTCTCCCGGGGAAGTTGTCCCTGGATCACGGGACCCTGGCAGTGGCGGGCTGCAGAGGCTCCCAGGAGGGTAGATGTGGTTAGTGACCTGTGCTCGCACACAGGCTTCTTGGTGGCTACAGCAGCAGGCTTAGCATCTCATGCCCGTCTTCTGGGTCTGCGCTAATAGCCGCAGCTCACGCCCATCTCTGGAGCTCGTTTAGGCGGTGCTCTGAATCCCCTCTACTCACACACCAGGAAACAATGGTCTCTTGCCTCTTGGGCAGGTCCAGACTTTTTCCCGGACTCCCTCTTGGGTAGCTGTGGTGCACTAGACCCCTTCAGGCTGTGTTCACTCAGCCAACCCATATCCTCTCCCTGGGGTCTGACCTCCAAAGCCTGAGCCTTAGCTCCCAGCCCCGCCCGCCCTGGCGGGTGAGCAGACAAGCTTCTCAGGCTGGTGAGTGCTGGTCGGCACCGATCCTCAGTGCGGGAATCTCTCCACTTTGCCCTCTGCACCCCTGTTGCTGTGCTCTCCTCCATGGCTCCGAAGCTTCCCCCGCTGCCAACCCGCCATCTCCACAGTGAAGGGGCTTCCTAGTGTGTGAAAACTTTTCCTCCACAGCTCCCTCCCTGAGGTTCAGGTACCGTCCCTATTCTTTTGTCTCTGTTTTTTCTTTTTTCTTTTGCCCTACCCAGGTACGTGGGGAGTTTCTTACCTTTTGAGAATTCTGAGATCTTCTGCCAGCGTTCAGTAGGTGTTCTGTAGGGGTAGTTCCACATGTAGATGTATTTCTGATGTATTTGTGGGGAGGAAGGTGATCTCCACGTCTTACCCCTCCGCCATCTTGAAGGTCTCCTCGAGACCCATGTCCTGTTGCTGTCAGTTCCTCTGGTCCCAGCAGAGTGCCATGCTTATAGGACATTCTCAGTCAGTGTTTTCCCAATTGGACACTTATAGTTTTTCTCTCTTTTGGTCTCTAAATTACATAATTGTGAAAGAAAGAGAGAAGTAATGAAAGTTGGGAGGTGGAGATTAATCTCATTTTTTTCCCCTCATCTCTGATTTTTCATCTCAAGCAATAGTTCCTATAGTTTGAATAGAAGACGAAAATCTGAATTAGGGAAAATTCTGAAGAAAAGAATATTTTGAATTTTCAAAAAGAAATTTTCCCACACCCAGTTGTATATTTTTTATTAAAGTATAATTAATTACAGTACTCTTTTAGTTTCAGATGTATAACAAGAACCCAGTCCTTTATTTTTTTATAGCTTTATTTATTTATTTATTTTTGGCTGCATTGGGTCTTCACTGCTGCGCAGGCTTTCTTTAGTTGTGGCGAGCGGGGGCTACTCTTCATTGTGGTGTGCAGGCTTCTCATTACGGTGGCTTCTCTTGTTGCAGAGCACAGGCTCTAGGTGCATGGGCTTCAGTTGTTGTGGCACACAAGCTCAGTAGTTGTGGCTCATGGGCTCTCGAGCACAGGCTCAGTAGTTGTGGTGCACAGGCTTAGTTGCTCTGTGGCATGTGGGATCTTCCCAGACCAGGGCTCGAACCCGTGTCCCCAGCATTGGTAGGTAGATTCTTAACCACTGCACCACCAGGGAAGTCCAAACCCAGTTCTTTAAATAAGTAGCTTAGGAAATACTGGGTTAAACAGTCACTGCCTTTGATATGCCAGCGTGTGCTGTGTCTTCCCGAGACAGTTTGCTACTCTTCAAAACCCTATTTAGAGCAGAAGCAAGAAGAACTACAATCCTGCTTCCTGTGGAACAAAAACCACATTCACAGAAAGATAGACAAGATGAAAAGGCAGAGGGCTATGTACCAGATGAAGGAACAAGATAAAACCCCAGAAGAATAACTAAATGAAGTAGAGATAGACAACCTTCCAGAAAGAGTTCAGAATACTGATAGTGACGATGATCCAGGACCTCGGAAAAAGAATGGAGGCAAAGATCGAGAAGATGCAAGAAATGTTTAACAAAGATATAGAAGAATTAAAGAACAAACAAACAGAGATGAATAATACAATAACTGAAATGAAAACTACACTAGAAGGAATCAATAGTAGAATAACTGAGGCATAAGAATGGATAAGTGACCTGGAAGACAGAATGGTGGAATTCACTGCTGTGGAACAGAATAAAGAAAAAAGAATGAAAAGAAATGAAGACAGCCTAAGAGACCTCTGGGACAACATTAAATGCAACAACATTCACATTATAGGGGTCGCAGAAGGAGAAGAGAAAGAGGAAGGAGCTGAGAAAATATTTGAAGAGATTACAGTTGAAAACTTCCCTAACATGGGAAAGGAAATAGCCACCCAAGTCCAGGAATTTCAGAGAGTCCCATACAGGATAAACCTGAGGAAAAACACGCCAAGACACATAGTAATCAACGTGGCAAAAATTAAAGACAAAGAAGAATTATTGAAAGCAGCAAGGGAAAAAAGACAAATAACATACAAGGGAACTCCCATAAGGTTAACAGCTGATTTCTCAGCAGAAACTCTACAAGCCAGAAGGGAGTGGCATGATATACTTAAAGTGATGAAAGGGAAGAACCTACAACCAAGATTACTCTACCCAGCAAGGATCTCATTCAGATTCGATGGAGATATCAAAAGCTTTACAGACAAGCAAAAGCTCAGAGAATTCAGCACCACCAAACCAGCTCTACAACAAATGCTACAGGAACTTCTCTAAGTGGGAAACACGAGAGAAGAAAAGGACCTACAAAAACAAACTCAAAACAATTAAGAAAATGGTAATAGGAACATACATATGGATAATTACCTTAAACGTGAATGGATTAAAAGCTCCAACCAAAAGACACAGGCTTGCTGAATAGATACAAAAACAAGACCCATATATATGCTGTCTACAAGAGACCCACTTCAGACCTAGGGACACATACAGACTAAAAGTGAGGGGATGGAAAAAGATATTCCATGCGAATGGAAATCAAAAGAAAGCTGGAGTAGCAATACTCATATCAGATAAAATAGACTTTAAAATAAAGAATGTTATAAGAGACAAGAAAGGACACTACAAAATGATCAATGGATCAATCCAAGAAGAAGATATAACAATTATAAACATACAGGCACCCAACATAGGGGCACCTCAATACATAAAGCAACTGCTAACAGCTGTAAAAGAGGAAATCAACAGTAACAGAGTAATAGTGAGGGACTTTAACACCTCACTTACACCAATGGACAGATCTTCCAAACAGAAAATTAATCAGGAAACACAAGCTTTAAATGGCACAATAGACCAGATAGATTTAATTGATATTTATAGGACATTCCATCCAAAAAACAGCAGATTAAACTTTCTTCTCAAGTGCGCACGGAATATTCTCCAGCATGGATCACATCTTGGGTCACAAATCAAGCCTCAGTAAATTTAAGATAATTGAAATCATATGAAGCATCTTTTCTGATGACAATGCTATGAGATTAGAAATCAATTAAAGGGAAAAAAAGGTAAAAAACAGAAACACATGGAGGCTAAACAATATGTTATGAAATAACCAAGAGATCACTGAACAAATCAAAGAGGAAATCAAAAACTACCTAGAGAGAAATGACAATGAAAACACAATGATTAAAAACCTATGGGATGTGGCAAAAGCAGTTCTAAGAGGGAAGTTTATAGCAATACAAGCCTACATCAAGAAACAGGAAACATCTCAGATAAACAATCTAATCTTACACTAAAGGAACTAGAGAAAGAACAAACAAAAGCCAAAGTTAGCAGAAGGAAAGAAATCATAAAGATCAGAGGAGAAATAAATGAAAGAGAAACAAAGAAAACAATAACAAAGATCAATAAAACTAAAAGCTGTTCTTTGAGAAGATAAACAAAATTGCTAAACCATTAGCCAGACTCTTAAAAAAAATAGGGATAGGACTCATATCAATAAAATTAGAAAGGAAAACGGAGAAGTAACAACAGACACCGTAGAAATACAAAGCATCCTAAGAGACTACTGCAAGCAACTCTATGCCAATAAAGTGGACAACCTGGAAGAAACGGACAAATTCTTAGAAAGGTATAACCTTCCAAGACTGAACCAGGAACAAATAGAAAATATGAACAGACCAATCACAAGTAATGAAATTGAAACTGTGATTAAAAATCTTCCGACAAACTAAAGTCCAGGACCAGATGGCTTCACAGGTGAATTCTATTGAACATTTAGAGAAGAGCTAACACCCCTCCTTCTCAAACTCTTCCAAAAAATTGCAGAGGAAGGAATACTCCCAAAATCATTCTATGACGCCCCCATCACCCTGATACGAAAACCAGACAAAGATACTACAAAAAAAGAAAATTACAGACCGATATCACTGATGAATATAGATGCAAAAGTCCTCAACAAAGATACTGGCAAACAGAATCCAACAACACATTAAAAGGATCAAACACAATGATCAAGTAGGATTTATATCAGGAATGCAAGGATTTTTCAATATATGCAAATCAACCAATGTGATACACCATATTAACAAATTGAAGGATAAAAACCATATGATCATCTCAATAGATGCAGAAAAAGCTTTTGACAAAATTCAACACCATTTATGATGAAAACTCTCCAGAAAGTGGGCATAGAAGGAAACTGCCTCAACTTAATAAAGGCCATATATGACAAACCCACAGGAAACATCATTCTCAATGCTGAAAAACTAAAAGCATTTCCTCTAAGATCAGCAACAAGACAAGGATGTCCACTCTCACCACAGTTATTCAACATAGTTTTGGAAGTCCTAGCCACAGCAATCAGAGAAGGAAAAGATAAAAGGAATACAAATTGGAAAAGGAAAAGTAAAACTGTCACTGTTTTCCGATGACATGATACTATACGTAGAGAATCCTAAGGGTGCCACCAGAAAACTACTAGAGCTAATCAATGAATTTGATTAAGTAGCAGGATACAAAATTAATGCACAGAAATCTCTTGCATTCCTATACACTAATGATGAAAAGTCTGAAAGAGAAAGTAAGGAAACACTCCCATTTACCATTGCAACAAAAAGAATAAAATACCTAGGAACAAACCTACGTAGGGAGACAAAAGACCTGTATGCAGAAAGCTGTAAGACACTAATGAAAGAAATTAAAGATGATACCAATAGATGGAGATATGCCATGTTCTTGGATTGGAAGAATCAATATTGTGAAAATGACTATACTACCCAAAGCAATCTACAGATTCAATGCAATCCCTGTCAAATTACCACTGTCAGATTTTACGGAACTAGAACAAAAAATCTTAAAATTTGTATGGAGACACAAAAGACCCTGAATAGCCATAGCAGTCATGAGGGAAAAAGCAGAGCTGGAGGAATCAGACTCCCTGACTTCAGACTATATTACAAAGCTGCAGTAATCAAGACGATATGGTACTGGCACAATAACAGAAAGATTGATCAATGGAACAAGGTAGAAAGCCCAGAGATAAACCCACACACCTATGGTCAACTAATCTATGACAAAGGAGGCAAGGATATACAATGGAGAAAAGACAGTCTCTTCTTTAAGTGGTGCTAGGAAAACTGGACAGCTACATGTAAAAGAATGAAATTAGAACACTCCTAACACCATACACAAAAATAAACTCAGAATGGAATCAAGACCTAAATGTAAAACTGGACACTATAAAACTCTTAGAGGAGGGCTTCCCTGGTGGCGCAGTGGTTGGGAGTCTGCCTGCCGATGCAGGGGACACGGGTTTGTGCCCCGGTCCGGGAGGATCCCATGTGCCGCGGAGCGGCTGGGCTCGTGAGCCATGGCCGCTGGGCCTGCGCGTCTGGAGCCTGTGCTCCGCAACGGGAGAGGCCACAACAGTGAGAGGCCCCCATACCGCAAAAAAAAAAAAAAAAAAAACTCTTAGAGGAAAACATAGGCAGAACACTCTTTGACATAAATCACAGCAACATCTTTTTTGATCCATCTCCTAGAGTAATGGAAATAAAAATAAACAAATGGAACCTAATGAAACTTAAAAGCTTTTGCACAGCAAGAGAAACCATAAACAAAATGAAAAGACAACCCTTAAAATGGGAGAAAATATTTGCAAACACATCAGTGGACAAAGGATTAATCTCCAAAATATATAAACAGCTCATGCAGCTCAATATTAAAAAAACAAACAACCCAATCCAATAATGGGCAGAAGACGTAAATAGACATTTCTCCAAAGAAGACATACAGATGGCCAAGAAGCACATGAAAAGCTGCTCAACATCACTAATTAATAGAGAAATGCAAATCAAAACTACAATGAGGTATCACCTCACACCAGTTAGAATGGGCATCATCAGAAAATCTACAAACATCAGATGCTGGAGAGGGTGTGGAGGAAAGGGAACTCTCTTGCACTGTTGGTGGGAATGTAAATTGATACAGCCACTGTGGAGAACAGTATGGAGGTTCCTTAAAAAACTAAAAATAGAATTACCATATGATCCAGCAATCCCACTACTGGGCATATACCCAGAGAAAAGCATAATTCAAAAAGACACATGCACCCCAGTGTTCATTGCAGCACTGTTTACAATAATCAGGTCATGGAAGCAACCTAAATGCCCATCGACAGACGAATGGATAAAGAAGATGTGGTACATATATACAATGGAATATTACTCAGCCAGTAAAAAGAATGAAATCAGGTCATTTGTAGAGACGTGAATGGATCTAGAGACTGTCATACAGAGTGAAGTAAGTCAGAAAGAGAAAAACAAATATCGTATATTAACAGATATATGTGGAACATAGTAAAATGGTACAGAGGAACCAGTTTGCAGGGCAGAAATTGAGACACAGATGTAGAGAACAAACGTATGGACACCAAGGGGGGAAAGCAGCAGGGGGTGAAGGTGGTGGTGTGATGAATTGGGAGATTGGGATTGACATGTATACACTGATGTGTATAAAATGGATGACTAATAAGAACCTGCTGTATGAAAAAATAAATTAAATTTAAAAATTAAAAAAAAAACGTATTGAATGATGCAACCAAAAAAACATTCCAGGGGAAAGAATCATGCGATAATGATTACCCAATCATTTTCTCACTCATGGCAAAGTTTGCGAACTGCTGGTTTACATCATAAGGTTTGTAAAGAGCAAAATAAAGGGAGCATAAAGGAAGAAAGGCTGCAAAGGACGGAAGGCATTTTGTAAAATGGGATACTCAAGCAGACAGAAAAACAGCAGTTATGAGAGGAAAGCTTGGGTTTTATGCCTGCCATGACAGTCCCTAAATGTGTGGTTTAACGTGGAGACCAAAGACAGCACGCTAGCAAAGTTTAAAACTTCTCAGCCTAAAGCTAAGAGTCAGGAGCCTGGTATTATATTCCAGAAGCTTCCTCTGTGACTTGGATCACTTTTCTGAACTGATTGCCTCAGAGGTAATGGGATAATTAAACCCTTCATTTTTTCTTTCATAAAATCATGTTGGAAATAAGCTAGAAGCTCAGGTTGGTAGAGAACTTTTGAGTTATTTCAAGAAAAGTGAAATAACATATGAAAAGACGTGGTACTTTGTGAAAAAACAGTTATGTTTATTCGTTTCAGTCAGGTTCTGAGCATCTCGGGCACGTTTTCACATTAACAAGTCCAGAACAATTAATTTCTGAGTAATGTTTATATCATTGAGACTTACACGTGATTGGGTCAGTTAACAAAGGAATGAAGTAACTTATCAAAATGCATCTGCCAGCACCCCAGCTTGGGGTGTCTGACCATCACTGTCAAAGTAGTTAACTGAGTCAGAACTGGGCCCACCATTTGTGTTTCAGAAACGTGCGGTTTGATATCTAGTTACAAATTTTAAAGTTCAAATAAACAAACACATGGTTTTTCCTTTGACTGAATTTGAAAGCGTCAAGATGGGAATCCTAACGCCATAAACATTTACACAGCTTGGCAAGCTCCTCATTATGTAAATACTTTGTGAAAACAACTTTGGTCCATAAAGTATTAATGCTATTTGATAAAAATCAGTTTTTGTTTTGGTGTGTCTTTTGAAGCTAGTGTAACTCCTGGCCATTCTATATGATATAAGAGCTCTTTGGAATCAAATCCTAATCCCAACATGTTTTTCTTGTTCGTTTAAACCTCTTATATACATGTTGGAGCCAGAGAGAGTGGAAAGCTTTTAGGGCTGAAGCGTGAATTGTTTGTCATTCTCATGCATGCTTTCTGAAAAGTATTTGGCATGCTTGTGTTTGTAAGTTAAAATATACATTTGTGTTCTGAAGCATTTTCTTTCTTTTTCCTTTTATGCTTGTTCGTTTGGTTTACAGAGACCATCTTACTGTGGGAGAGCAGACATACTGATGTTGGATTGTTTGACTTACCACCTTGTAGAAAATATCTGTGGGTGTTGATTTGCTAGGTTTGCCCCTGACTCAAGCTTCTAAAGAGAAAAAAATTTTCTCAACCCAAACTCAATAGTATTAGTACCCCCAGAAGCATAAAAAACCTGAACAAACACAACTCACCAAAGCTGTCTGCCTGGATCTTTAGGAGTCCAACTTAACCTCTGGAGTATTTCTTTGTTTTGGTTTTGTAGTGAAAAAGAAGCAACAGAGGTTGCTGAGCAGAAATTCGTGGTACTTTATTTTACCCCTATGGATATTACATCCAATAGCCGAGGGTTAAGCCGCACAAAATTCATCAAGGACGCAATTGAAACGGACTCAGGAAAAGCTTAAAAAGATTTTTCCATGTGGCAAAGCTGCAGATGGGAGCAAACAAGTATTTGTTTCTCAAGAGGTGATTATGTGTGAAATGAAATATAGTTGACCTTCGAACAATGCTGGGGGTTAGGGGTGCCAACCCCTGCACAGTTGAAAATCCACGCATAACTTTACAGCCAGCCCTGCTCCAAATCTACCCATCCTCATCCAGGGACTCAACCAACTGCAGATCTGGAGTATGTGTTAAGTGAAAAAACTCCGTGTAAAGTGGACCCATGTAGCTCAAACTGTGTTGTTCAAAGTCAGGGTATATCGATTAGCTTTTGATGTGTAAGGAGCTTCTCCAGAACTAACCATCATTTAACTAGCTCGTGACTCTGCAAGCCTGCCCTTTGGGGTGGGCTCTGAGAAGTGCTTCTTCTGATCCGGAGTTGACCCATCTCAGTGGAGTTCATTTTTGCGTCTGTGGTCAGCTGCTGGTTTAGTTGGGGACTGTCTGGTCAGGGGCGGCGAAAGCAAAGACACCTGAGGCCTCTTTACGTGGAGCTTTTCAGCCTGCTCCCTTATCGAATCCAACTTCAATACCTTTTCCATTTATTTTTTCATCTGGCCAGGTCTCTAAATTCCTTTTGTAATTTCTTTAATCTGTGTCATATTAGAATATTCCTAAGGGCAACATCCTCTCCTGGTTGCCTGGATTTTCTTGAGACAGGGAGTGGAGAATAAACCAACATTTCTTCTGAATTTTCATAACTTTTAGGGTTATTTTGTCTTTTATTGTCATCAGCCCCAAATGCTTTCAGGAAGGAGCCACAGTCCAAACAGAACTAATTGATTCATTAATTAAATGGTCAAATGATTAAAAATTGGTGGCTAAATGAATTAGCATTTTTATTGAATTTCTTGCCTTTAATTTCCACTTCCCGTTTCCTGTACATCTCAGAGAAGCTCACCAGTCTCTGGCAGTTTTGCCCTTAGAGACTTCATCCCAAGGTCAACATGGACACTACTTACCACCTCCATAGGCACTGCAGACTGTGCCCCAGTTGTTCCTCACCAGTTAATCAGGAAGCTCGAAGGGACTGATTACAGCTCCATCAACACAGGATGTTTGGACAAGGCTGTTTGAGACCCCCTCCAGGGCTCACTGGTATTTGGAGGGGGACAGGGCCCAAGGGTCAAGGTTTGAAAGCAGCCACTCATCTCTCCTGAGCCGTAAATATTCAAATGCATATTAGAGCAGCTACCCCAGGTGAAACCCTCTGGGGGAGTCTGTGTGAGCAACATTGATGCCGGCTCAGCCCACATGAGGCTCTAGTCAAGTTGGTAAGAGAACTGTTAGTTATTAATCTTCCACATTGGTCAGTACAACCTATCATGAGTATTCTGAAAAGGAAGCATTGAGAATATAGGTTTGAGGACAGGAAGGAAGGTTTATAATTCTGGTGGTTGAGAATGGAGAAGCCGCTGGACCAGGAAAACATACCAGATTACCAGGCTTTAAAACGGACACCATGAATCTACTGTGGATTCTCCTCCTGCAGGGCTCAGCCACTCAGATACAGAGCCTAACAAGAAGGATCATTGCATATAGCCAGGGCCAGGTTCATGCAATTTGGAGCTGTTGATATTACCAGGTACCAGGAGTCGAAAGCATGGGCAGGAAAGTTCTGAACGGGTGAGCTGTGGGATGCACCCTTCAAAGTATAAGTGGGAAATGCATGTGCCTCCAGACTGGGTGGCACTCTGGAGCCTGTGAGCTGGCCACCTCTCCCGATCTACAGGGTACCCCACCTGAAGGCGGTCCCTGCCACCCACTTGAAAATGATACTTGATAAGAATGTTCTAAGAAGGGACTTCCCTGGTGGTCCAGTGGTTAAGAATCCGCCTTCCGATGCAGGGGACGCAGGTTTGATCCCTCGTCGGGGAACTAAGATCCCACACACCATGGGACAACTAAGCCTGCGTGCTCTAGAGCCCGCGTGCCACAACTAGAGAGAAGCCCACACGCCCCAACCAAAGATCCCACATGACGCAGTGAAGATCCCACGTATCGCAACTAAGACCCGATGCAGCCAAATAAAGAAAGAAATAAAAGAATGTTTTAAGAAAATCATCAATGATAGGTCACAAAGAATACTGTCTTTAGGTGCACTTAGATTTTTAAATGAAGTTTTTTCTCTATATCATTTATTATTACTTTTTCATGAAATTCACTTTGGTGAAACTTACTTTTCCAGGCACAGTGACAAGGGAGTCTAAGTTAGCCACCCAAAAGCACTGAAAAGATGTGGTAATAATGGAAACTTCAGCGTTAGACATTTTGTAAAATCAGCGAAAGGCCTGAAAGCCCATTTAATCCACACCATCCCAAGATTTGTAATTCGTGAAGAAGGGAATCTGTGCGATGCTGTGAAAAAATTATACAATGACTACTCCAATCATTCACACGGGTTCATTCACTGCCTGCAAAACACATGGCAAATCCCATCAACCAGGTGACATCACTGGTGATAGCATAGGAAACCCTTCTCAGGAACGTTCTACCTTCTCTGGACGTACTGTCAACTAGTCCAGGTTCTTTGAGGACACTCTGGCCCTGTCTTCTAAGAACCTGCAAGCTCTATGATGAACACAAATCTCCAAGCTGGATCCAGTCTTGTTCAGCCCACTTGTATCTCCCATCGCCACCATCACAGGCTTCGTAAGCTAAAAAGCCACACGTAGGCCGTCAGTCACCTGATAGCACTAGGTTATGGGATCCAGCAGATGCTCCAGAGTTTAAATCTTTCCCTTAGATTTTTGATATGTTTATGTAACTAGGTAAGCGTCAGTTTCCCCATCTGTGAAATGGGGTTGGTGGATTTAGTTCTGATTTGAAATAGATAAAAATCACATCTTATATATAAAAATACACGAAATCCCAAGTGTGACTGTGTCTGTGGAGCAGTTTCTGCCAATTTTATGGCAGTAATCCTGTCAAGTTTAACCATTTGGGGTATTCCATATTTATATACCAGACACAGGTACCCATGTGTCACCATTCCCAAAACTTTCTTTTTTTTTTTTTTTCAGTGCTCGTCTTGGTTCTCTCTATTTTTCTTCTACACATCATACTGTATTCCCATCTTACTGGTTTTGGCGACCACTAAATAGACAATTTTCTTCCTTTCTAAGCTTCTGAATGGTCTAAAAGAAGTACGTGTTCAATGTTTCATGGTGTATGTGGTGTGAGAAAAATCTATAATTGTCCTTGATTTGGACATTTCTCAAGGCAGTCAAACCCCAGAGAGTTTAACCCAAGATAAATGATAGTACGTTCTCCCAAACTGTTTCTATTCTATTTGATATCTTCCACTTACCCTGGATAAGAAACATAACTTGCCTATACTATCTTCAGAATTTATTGTGCATACCTGTACACCTGCTATGAAGAATTCTGTTTAAAAGAGCGCAATAGAGTATATCAGTATATCCTATCAATAAAAGGTATTTTAGACTGAGTCCCCGAGATACGCACAGGAAGTATACAAACGTACTTCTGTGCTAATATATTTTTATATTCTCAGGCCATATAAAATAGGTATTTTAAGGAATGACATTAGGTAAACCAAACAACATCTTAAATATTTTAAATTTCATTATATTAAATAAAATTTTATTTGAGTACTCAGTAAGATATTATTTTCAACAATATTTATAGTGGGGACAAAGTCATGGCTCGTAAAAATGTGAGCAGATCGTGAGAGTGTGACCTCTGCCCGTTTTCTTATTTGCTTCAGCTTGGCAGTTTCTTTGCAGGAATCCTTTAAGCCACTTGGCCATTTGAAACAGGTTAGTGAAATTAAAACTAGGTAATATAATTTGTAAATCTGCCAGTGGGCATAAGAGTAATATTTTTAAATAGACTGAAAGTGAATGAAGGAGTAGTGATAATAATCTCAAATCCTTTGGGTTGTGGAAAATGTCTTATCCCATATGACACAAGATAAGAATCAAATGAGAACAGGAGAGTCGATTGCATGTAAATGTTAATAACGCTTCGTGTTTCTCCTTTTTAAATTACAAACAAATATAAATAGAAGTTTTAGGGGTTTATTTCCAGAATTTCAATACCTGAGTGTGCATCAAAAAGCACCTGGCAGGCTTGTTAGATACTGGTCCCCCCTCCCAGAATCTCTGATTCAGTCAGTCTTGGGTGGGGCCCAAGACTTTGCATTTCCAACAAGTTCCCCAGTGTTGCTGATGCTACTGGTCTTAGGACCACACTTTGAGAACCTCTGCAGTAGATCATCTTGATGACCCCTTGGGCTGTATCCTCTCGTGAGCTTTGATGTATGTGACACAAATGTAGTTAAGATCAATGCCCTCAAGAAGTGATGTTCCCACTATATCCTGGTTTATAGCACCCGTTCATGTCCTAAATGTCCTCCCACCCACTGCTCATCATCTGCTGCCCTTCCCCCGCGATAGAGGTGGAAAGGGCCAGAGAACAGGGGAAGGATGGTGCATCCTCTCTGAGAACGCAGCTGACATTTTGCAGCACCCGGTAAAAGCATGGCCTCAGCATGTTTCCCCAGGGTGAATTAATTGCTTTGCTTTTCCTTTTCCTTTGCATAAAGCTAGGCAGATTTGTCCCCTGTTTGGACAAGACTTTATTGCCAGCACTTTCCGAGGATAGCCAGAAACTGGCTGCTGTCTGAGCTTGATAGTGTTGTCAGGAATTCCAGGGTCGGGTATTGTCACTTGAGTTGGGAAATGCTAACTGAGGTCAGCTCTAGTTCAGCTTCCTACCTACAGAATTATGGCAGGACGGAAGTTTGGCCCTCGTGAGAGGAATAGGTCAGCAGAAACGTATTCTTGTCTTCCTAATAGCAGACATCTCTATTTTTAAGCTTTAAGTCGGAACATATTTTTCCCCTATTTGAGATCCAGTAATTTATGTCCTCAAATGAGGAGGTATTTTAAAATCAAAGGCAAAGACAGCAAAACCAAAAAAAAAAAAAAAGTCTAAACCCCATCCCAGATTTTCCAAGCCAAAATTGTGCATAAAAAGTTATTATGTTAGTACCTGAAATTGAAAGTCAGTGTTTTGGTTAACTACTGCTGAATAATAAAATACCCACCAAATGTAGTGGTTTAAAACATCAACCATTCTATTTCTTTGCTCCTGATTCTGCAGTGTGTGCAGCTCTGGGTGGAGCTGATCTGAGGGAGACGGCAGTGAGTTGTTCTGAAGCAGGATCTTAGTTACCTGCCCAGGAATTGAACCTGGGTAGCCTGGGTGAAAACCAGGAATCCGAACCACTAGACCAGCAAGGGCTAGAGGCTGGAAGAAAAGTTGCCCTGGCTCTTGCCCCACTTGAAAGCAAGAATGTTTCAAGGAGGCAAAAACTGGAAAAACAGGTACAAAGTTTATTATTAGAGACACAGCACAACAAGTGGGAGAGCACAGAGAGAAACTGTTTAGTTAAGACAGAAGTAAGGCAGAGACGCACATCGGAGAGAAAAGGTGTGGGCCACCTCCCTAATGAGGAGGAACCCAGTAAAGTGGTGATTTAATCACATGTGCAGGGCAGCTCTTTCGGGTCTTTGTTGACTTTGACCAATTATCTCACTTCTTTTTCCACACCTGACCTGCCCTAGGACCCTCCCTGACATGCATGCACATCTTTTAGCCCAGATGGATTCTAGCGCAGAGGACTATGGGAAGGTTGACATCACCTACTATGAGGTGGCACGCCCTCCCTTTTGACCTCCCAGGAGCCTTTCTGCACATGTGTGGTCGGGAAGGTCTCCTTGACCTCGAGAATTAGAAATATGTGGTCTTTTTATCTTCTATTCAAGCAGGGCTCAGCTTCTCCTTGTTCCTGTCATTGTCTTATCTTGGAGTATCTGTCCACAAGGGACAGACTTCAGCTGCTCAGCCTGGGGCCCGTCTATCTCCTGCCTCAGAGCAGCTTGCCCTCCTGCATGCAGGGTCACCTAGGCTGGCTCGGCTGGGGCAGGAGGATCTACCCACCTCTCCTGGGGCCTGGATTTTCCTCTCTGGGTCTCCCCATAAGACTAGCTTGGGCTTCTCACAGCAGGTTGGGCTCAGGATAGGGCCCAGGGTGCAAAAGCAGAAACTACCAGGCCTTCTTAAGGATTCAGGTTAAAAGGAGCTGCCAGGCCAGGCCACACTCAAGAGGACAGTCTGTACAGGGCGTAAACCCCAGGACGTGTGGGGCATTGGGGCCACCACAGCCAGAGTCCACCACAGTCACAGCCCATACTGCTTGAGAGCACCTTGCCTCCACACCAGTCAGGCCGATCAGTTGGGTTCTGAGTCCATCTCAGGATGGACATCGGAGCCTCCCAAACATGCAAAAATGGCTTTGACTGTGTCTGACAGAGAATTTTCAGAGGACGATAACGCGTATCTGTTGCAGGGCATCTCTGTTTTTTTTTGTTTTATTTTATATTGGATATAGTTGATTAAAAATGTTGTGTTAGTTACAGGTGTACAGCAAAGTGATTAAGCTATACATATACATGTATCTATTCTTTTTCAAATTCTTTTCCCATTTAGGTTATTACAGAATACTGAGCAGAGTTCCGTGTGCTATACAGTAGGTTCTTGTTGGTTATCCATTTTATATATAATAGTGGGTATATATGTTAATCCCAAATTCCCAGTTTATCCCTCCCCGTCCCTTTCCCCTTTGGTAACTCTAAGTTTGTTTCCTATGTCTGTGAGTCTTTTCCTGTTTTGTAAATAAGTTCATTTGTACCATTTTTTTTTTAGATTCCACATATAAGTGATATCATATGATATTTGTCTTTGTCTGACTTCACTTAGTATGGTAATCACTAGGTCCATCCGTGTTGCTGCAAATGGCATTGTTTCATTCTTTCTTATGGCTGAGTAATATTCCATCGTATATATGGACCACATCTTCTTTATCCGTTCATCTGTTGGTGGACACATAGGTTGCTTCCATGTCCTGGCTATTGTAAACAGTGCTGCCGTGAACATTGGGGTGCATGTGTCTTTTTTGAATTATGGTTTTCTCTGGATATATGCCCAGGAGTGGGATTGCTGGGTCATATGGCACCTGTATTTTTAGTTTTTTAAGGAACCTCCATACTGGGGTCTCTGTTTAACTTCCTGCTGAAAAGTTCCTCTGGTTATGCTCTCCCCTCACCCTGCTCTTTTTCTCCTTCCGAGCACTCACCACTGCCTAACACTGTGTTGTCTCTGTGGTTATTGCCCGCCTCCCCACCATGTAAATGTTCATCGAATGTAAAGCGCCCAGGGGAAGGCACTGAGTTTCTGTGCTCTCTGCTGCACACTCAGCACCACCAGCAGTGCCTGGCACACAGAGGCTCTGCAAAGATAGTTGTCGAAGGAATGAAAACAGAAATGTCAAGTTTGAGAATATGCCTCCGAGGCAGACGTGGCAACTCGAAAGTACGTTGTCCTGATGTAGGGCTGTGACTGCGTTGGGGTCTCCTCTGCAGGCCCTGGGCAGGGCACCCCCTTGTCGTGGATGCTGTGTCTCCTCTGCCGGTTCCCATGGTGTCATTGTCCCAAGGTGTCAGTGGACATCAATCATGGGCTTAGAGGGTTTTCTGTGGAGCCTCCAGCTCCTTTATTTGGCCAATTAGGCTTTGTGCTCCTGTTTCCAAATACAGAAGTGGGAGACCCTCTTTTAGCTTTGGCTATTGGACTTTAGCTTTGGCTTTATTGGACGCCTTAGTTTTAAGGAACGGCTTCTGGTGCAATGCTAGATTATTTCCAATTAAACCTCGGATATCCTCACCCTTGCTAAAACTGGTTAGTGAGCATGAGCTATTCATTCCTAAAAAGAGGCTTAACCAGATAGCTTTTCATTCTGTTCTGCTTTTCATTGCAATGTAGGGAGGCGCTTGCTGTCTTCCTTTCTTCTTCTTTTCTTTCCCCCCCTTTTTTTTGCTTTCTACCAATCTATATTTTTTTCTTTCTTCGCTTTTTTCCTATAGCATCGCCTTGAAAACTTGGCGTTATAGGTTATTAGAATCCTCATTTATGCTCACCCTCCTGTCCATTTGCTCTTTTGATTGTTTATAGATCACAGAAAAACAAATCCGATTTCCTTAATGAATTTTATGTGCTTGCATCGGATTTGGTTACAGGTCACCTAGATCTATCGTTTGGGGGGGCCTCTCATCCGGATGCCCAGGCTAGTCCTTACCCATTAAGGATCTTCGTCTGAATCCTTTCCTCCTGGCTTTGTGCACCTGCCTGCATGGAGTGGTCCTCAGTGCTGTGCGTTGCAGCCTTTCTCCCAGCCCAGAGGCATCTGTGTCCTTTCAAATAAGGTTAAGAAATGGCTTTGAGAAAGCATCGTGAATGTTTCTCTTGGACTGAGTCCTGGCTGTTTTCCTCCACGTGTTTTTGTTTACCCTCGTTCCAGCCGCCACCCTCAGCCCCATTCGCGTCTCTGCTTGTATCACCAGAGTGTGATGACTCTCTCCACGGGCGCCTCAGCCCAGTCTGGCTGCAAAAAGAGGGCATCTGGCTGCGATGTTCTTCAAAAGCACTAATGGGAGAGTTGTTTCTCTGATGACCTTAACCAAGTTCTTCAGACCTGCTAGAGCTCGATTAGAGTTTTCCCAGGCATTTCAGCTCCTGGGCCTAGAGTTCCTAGAATACAATGTGTGTTTTAAATCAAATAAGAGACAATTTGTGTCCTGTGGAGTATGCAAACACCACACCACACCACTTACTGAAAAACAGCCTTGAGTTTGTAAATCTGGAATTTGGCAATGAAGTGATCCAGTTGAGCTCCTAAAGGCAAACCAAGGCAAGGCCATGGGCATGGCAGGACCTCAACATAACAGAATTTGAGCCCCTATCCCCTTGGGAATCATCCCAGCTTCCTTTCTCTCTCTCTCCATCTGAATATCCATCTTTCCTGATGTGAACGTGTCCCGGACTCTCCAAAACTAGCAGAAGAGAACAACCCCAGACTGTCTTGAATTTGACAATGGCCTTGAAGCCTTGATAACGGAACTCTGCTGGATTAAAACCACCTGTTATTTATCTTTTCACCTCACCTGTGGCAAGAAAGTATGTCTGTAGCTTTGCTCGCGTCTGATTTCCGCAGGTTTACCCTGTCCCAGTTTCTAAGGAACTTAATGTTTTCCTTTACTGTCGTTTCATTTCTCTCCCACCTGATTCCAGTTCAGTCACTATCTAGCTTACTGCTCCTTCCTCTCCAATCCGGCCCATTTAATGTCAGCAGGACAAGATTATCAGGCAGCTCTGAACAGGACTAAGGCTAGCTTTACAGACTCTCGTCTTCCGCGATGTCCTGCATCCATCTCAGGAGTCTATAAAAATCACTCACCTCCCTGTTGGGCTATAGTGGGAAGAATCCTGGACTGAGAGCTGAAAAGTCCTGGATTCTAGACACGGAGCTGCAGGTATGAACTGTGCTAGCTTTGGACGTTTGCTTACGTTCTTTAAGACTGAGTTTTTTCTATCTTCGTAATAGGACTGATCATGACCACCCTGCCTGTTATGGAGTCACTGAGCAACCAAGTGAGAAGGAAAAACTTTCGTCTACTCAGCACAGAGCTAACTGAGCACTTACCATGTAACACAAGGCAGTTAGAACACAGATTTATTTTTAATTGAAGTACAGTTGATTTACAATGTTGTGTTAATTACTGCTTTACAGGAAACTGATTCAGTTATACCTATATATACATTCTTTTTTAATATTTTCTTTTCCATTATGGTTTATCATAGGATATTGAATATAGCTCCCTGTGCTATACAGTAGAAACTTGTTGTTTATCCATTCTCTATATAATAGTTTGCCTCTGCTAATCCCAAACTCCCACTCCATCCCTCTCCCACCCCCTTCCCCTTGGCCACCACCAGTCTGTTTTCGATGTCTGTGATTCTGTGTCTGATTCATAGATAGGTTCATTTGTGTCATATTTTAGATTCCACATATAAGTGATATCATATAGTATTTGTCTTCTCTTTCTGGCTTACTTCACTTCGTATGATAATCTCTAGGTCCATCCATGTTGCTGCCCATGGCATTGTTTTGTTCTGTTTTATGGCTGAGTGGTATTCTGTTGTACATATGTACCACATCTTCTTTATCCATTCATCTGTTGAGGGACATTTAGGTTGTTTCCATGTCTTGGCTATTGTGAATAGTGCTGCAGTGAACATAGGGGTGCATGTATCTTTTTGAATTAGAGTTTTGTCCGGATATATGCCCAGGAGTGGGATTGCTGGGTCATATGGTAGTACTATTTTTAGTTTTCTTTTTTTTAATATTTTATTTATTTATTTGGCTGTGCCAGGTCTTAGTTACAGCATGCGGAATCTTAGTTGCTGCATGCAAACTCTTAGTTTATCACAGAGCTTTAGCCCCTGGACCACCAGGGAAGTCCCAGTAGTTCTGTTTTTAGTTTTCTGAGGAACCTCCATACTGTTCTCCATAGTAATGGTACCAACTTACATTCCCACCAACGGTGTAGGAGGGTTCCCTATTCTCCACACCCTCTGCAGCATTTGTTGTTTATAGACTTTTTGAGCATGGCCATTCTGACCAGAGTGAGGAGATAGCTCTTTGTAGTTTTGGTTTTCATCTCTCTAGGAATTAGCAATAGAACACGCTTTTGAAGGAAGGCTGCTGCTACCCTTTGGAGGTGGGTCATCGTCATCCTCACTGTCATCACATGGCCTCACCTGTAGTGTTCACAGTTAGCTCCTGGGCTCGCCCATCTCTTTCACTGATCCGTGAAGATGGTGTTGGTACCCACAGCTCCGAGCTCCCACAGCACTTTATTGTCACTGCTGGACAGGATCCGTTGAATCAGTGGAATATCCCCATACCATGGAATCTGCCACATCGCAGTCTCAATGGAAACTTGCTTAAATTAATTCACAAATAAATCATGCATGAGTGAATGTATGATGATGATTTGTTTCCCGTGCTCAGCCCTATTAATGGGGATTCCTGTGAAGGTCTTATTTTCTATTTGTCCTGTTTTATCTGATTCCAGTTAGTTTTCACTGGAAACTGATTTCCTCTTAACTCATTAAACTTAACTGTAAGATTGATATTCTCTGGAGAAAAACAACTGCTGAGATTTTTCTGTCTTACTCCAAGTAGATTCAGTGGTATTTTTGGAAAAAAGAAAAAGTAACTGAAACCAAAATTCAGATTATTCCTTGCCTGTCTGATAACTCTTAACTGTAGCTGGGTGTTTGTTTCCCTGCTTCCTGTCCCAGGTGGCTTTAGGGAGAGCAGAGGGCTGCCAGAGTTAAGCACATTGGTCTTGACCCAGTTGCAGCAGTAAGTCCAGCCCTCAAGCAGTTCTGTTCTAGCATCTTAAGCTGTCTAGGGAATTCCATTGGGACCCTATCGTATAACGTGGTTTCTAACTACAGGGAGTTCAGAGGTTTATGAACCCCATGAAATAAAGCACAGTGTAGTATGACAGTATGCCCAGGCGTTTTCTTGGGGTGCACTCACACTCCCCAGCTTTCCTCAGATTCTCAAATACTCTCAGAGAGATCCATGATCCTTCCCACTTCTACCACCAAAAAAAAAAAAAAAAAAAAAGGTTAAGAAGACTTGATTGAAAGATTCTAGCCCACTTAAAGAATGTGCTTTCTTATGACTAACATATTTTACTTTTCCCAGAACTGCTATGTAGCAGTAATAAATATGTAACCCTCCAAACTGCCTGGCAGCAGACTTCAAATTAGACAAGTCTATGGTGTGACTCATGGAACTTTCTCATGCTTTTGCATTCGTTAATCAGGAAAATCCCGTGTAACTGTTTCACGCTTCTGAAGACAGTAATCAGGAAAATCCTGGAGGAGACTGTGGTTTTAAAGGATGCTAAATCAGGTTACGATCATGTGTACCCTGATAGTATGTTTTTCCTCTCTGGAATTTCCTCCTGGGGGTGGTCTGTGCTTCTCGCTTCCAAAACTTATATCAACATCCTCTTGGACCCGGGAGTGTAAGCCACTAATTTTTATTTTATGTCATTTTGTACAAAGGAGAAAAGGAACCATCATAAGCCATGGAAAATCTTCCCGGGGTACAAGCACGGCCAGATTTTTAGTTATCACCTTGTGCTCTAAACCTGGAAACTAAACTCGCTGGTTTCCCCCCAGTGTGCCTACCTTTCAGATGCTCAGTGGTTTCAACCATGCTTCCCAGCTGCCTATTCCAAGTTAGATGGCCAAGGTAGTTTGTTTTGCCGTGGTTGGGTTTGATTTCTTGGTAACAGAGTTGCGCACACTTAGGCAATGGTGGAGGTGCTTAAAATACTTTTTTTAATACTTAAAGAACAGCCTGTGCTTTGCTGCTACTCAGCTGTGGCAGGACAAAGGATGCTCCCTAAAGTTTCGTGAAAGGGGAAAAGTAGGAGTTGTTGAATCATATAAATTCATCTGCAATGTCATTTTTCCATTTCCTTGCAACACAGCACGGTGACCACGAGCGCACATTCTGGATTCCGAATGTCTGGGTTTGAACCCCAGCTCTGCCACTTAGGAGTTACGCAGCTTTGGGCAAATTTTAGGATGTCTGCCATCCTCACCTACAGTAGAGGTACTAGCACTGCGAACCTCCCAGGGTTTACAGGAAAATGAAATATTTGCAAAGTTCTTAGAAGACTGCCTGACATGGACAAATTGTAACATACGTATTCTTAAAGTAAATCTGATTATGGAGGGTGATATTGGTGTTTGCATGGATACATCCAACCCGGGTCAAGCCTGAGAAGCCAGTTATCACCACTGGACCAGTTGGTGGTGGCAAGTTTTTGTTGCTTTGCTTTTTGGGTTTTGGGTTTTTTTAATCTTTTCCATCCATCTCTTCTGAGGGCAAGGTTTTCCTTGGCTGGCCTCCCCGTGCTCCAAGGGCTTTCAGATCTGAGATAATCTGAAGGAATCTCTGTGTTTTAACCCCTTTGTCACACAATGAGTCAACTCAATCAAAGCCACTTAAGCCTCGTCTTGACAGGCGTTTCTTTGGCTGGAGGGGGTTTTGTTTGCTTGTTTGCCCTGCCGCCACCTGCGGTTGACTTCCACTCCCAAACACTCAGCCCGATCTGACCTTGTTCTTTTAATTATCATGATTCCACAGGCAGCATCTGCAAGTCATTTTTGAGAAGAGCCATTTGTATGTCCCTATAATGTTCCTGATTAAAAATAACTTGAACAAAAAAGAAAGCAAGATATTGTGGACACAATACTTTTCACCCTCATATTTAGATAAAATAGTTCTGATGTAAGAATCACGATTTCAGTTTAGTCATGCAAATTGTGTCCTAGAAGCTCATGAAATACTCTTGCGCCAGAACACAGAGAGTGATTTTGTTTGCATCGTGATTAGGTCTCTTTTTTATGGGATGCATCTATAGTAGACTTAGCTATTATTAATTGGGGAAAAATGGTAAGCAGGAACTCAGAGAAAGACTCTTTTTAATCAATCCTTGCATAGAAAATGGTCAGTATCATTCTTGGAAATGTCCTTTTATTTAAAAAATATATATTCTCTATTTGCAAGTTAATAGAAAGGAGTTGTAGTAAAGATTACTGACTGCAAGATTTATTTCTCCCTGATATTTATTCTGATCACATCTAGTTTTAAGCAGAGTAAATGGTGTGTCTCCAGAAGTGTTAGTGATTGAACAGAGCCATTCTGAGTTTTTCAAAAAGAAGTATTTGAAGAATTTTAGAATTGTCTGACCCAGTTTCTTTATCTTTCGGTTGAGAAACTTGAGACCCACAGAGCTTAGTAATTGCACCCAGCTAAGTGAAAGCAGAGTACAAAAGCTAATTTTCAGGGAAACTACACGAGGAGAATTTCTTAAAGTTTACATTTTGCCTTTTGACATTTTTTTCTGCTTTGTTTACAATAAGTATGCATAGTGGGGTTTTTTTATTGAGGTTTAATTGACATATAACATTATATTGGTTTCAGGTGTACAACATCCTGATTCTATATCGATGTTCATGGTGAAATGATCACCACAATAAGTCTAGCTACCATCTGTCACCATATAAAGTTAGCTTTCAGGACTTACCCTCTTGGCAGCGCTACAACATTATCGACTATAGTCACCGTGCTGTACGTTACATCCCTATGGCTTTTCTGTTTTATAAATGGAAGTTTGCACCTTTTGACCCCCTTTACCCATTTCACCCACTTTCCTCCCTCTTCCCCTCTGGCAACCACCATTCTGTTCTTTGCATCTATGATTTTTGTTTTGTTTTGGTTTGTTTGTTCATTTTTTAGATTTGCTTTTTAGATTCCACATGTAAGTGAAATCGTACACTATTTGTCTTTTTCTGACTTATTTCACTTAGCATAATTTCCTCAAGTTCTATCCATATTGTTACAAATGGCAAAAGCTTTCATTTCTTTTTTATGGGTGAGTAGTATTCTATTGAGTATATGTACCACATCTTCTTTATGCATTCATCCATTGATGGGCACTTAGATTGTTTCCATAGCTTAGTTATTATAAATAATGCAGCACTAAACATAGGGGTACATCTTTTCAATTTGGTGGCTTTGTTTTCTTTGGGTAAATACCCAGGAGTGGAAATCTGGGTCAGATGGTAGTTCTCATTTTAATTTTTCGAGGACTTTCCATACTGCTCTCCATAATGGCTGCACCAATCTACACCCCACCAGCAGTGCACGAGGATTCCCTTTTCTCCGCATCCTCACCAATACTTATTTCTTGTCTTTTCCATGATGGCCATTCTGATAGGTGTGAAGTGGTACCTCATTGTGGTTTTGATTTGCATTTCCCTGATGATTAGCATCTTTTCAAGTGTCTGTTTTAAAAATAACCTATTTTAAAGAAAAACTTGGTTGGATATGATGTACATTAAAGAGAAGATGAAAACAGAGCCTGGATTTGATGGTAAATGTTGATGAGTAATGAGAAAAGAAATCAAAATTATTACATTCAATTCATCTACAGGTCATAGCAATTGAAATAAGAAGGCCTAATGATGAGGAGCTTAAACCAATATTTTTGGGAGGCAAAGCAAGAGGTACAGAGTTAGACAGGATACCATTGGGGAACTTTATTGTCCAGTAAAGAGAATGAGGAGAGGAAGCAGAAAACTACAGTACTATGAAAGATGTAAAAATTTTCACTAGGGAAGTACAGCAAAATGTTTTCGGGGATCAGAGAAGGGCTGAAGGCTGTTGGGGATAGCTCTCCTGAATATCTGAAATTGATGGCTCCCAAACGTTTATCCCCAGCTGAACCTTTCCCTGGAGCCCCTGACTCATGCAGCTGCCAACTAGCTGGCTCCACTTAGAATCCAAATCAGCGTATCCAAAGCTGAATTCCCAGCTTGCCCCCAACACCTCCATCCCTCCAGCCTTCCCCATCTTGGTGGATGGAACCACCCTTCCAGTCGTCCAGGCCACAGATCTCGGCATCGTCCTTGTGAGGAAGTCCTATCAACTCTGCCTTAGATACACCCAGAATCGGACAACCTCCCCACTCCTGTCACCTGCTCCATCACTGCTTTTCACTTAGATGGTCAACGCAGCCCGCTGGCTTTTGTCCTTGACTCCATCCCCTCCATACCGTACAACTTTTTCTCAACACGGTACAGATCAGACTCCATCATTCATTACTTAGAATCCTCCTCTGCTCCCACTTCTCTCAAAGTCCCATACGACTGGCAAAGCCTCTCAGCTTCATCTCCCACTACTCTCTCCTTCTATGACTTTGCTTCCGCCATATGGGCCCCCTCGCTGCTCCTCTTACCTGCAAGTCAGACTCCCACCTCAGGGCCTTTGCACTGGCTTTCCCCCCAATCTGGAATGCTTTTCTCTCAGATACCCACATAGATCGCCCCTTCACCATCTTCAACAGTTTGCTCAAGTGGCACCTTCCTAACAGGGCCTATCTGACCATTTTATTGAAAATTGAGTTTCTCCCCACTAGCACTTCTGATTCTCCTTACAGGTTCTAATTTTTCCTTAGAACCGATCTTCTAGCATACTATATGATTTATATATTCAGTTTTTCTTTATTACGTGTTTTATTGTCTCCATCCTTCTGCTAGAATATTACAGTTCCCAGAAGTTCCAAGAAGGTAGCATCCCTGTTTGTTTTGTTCACTGCTGCATCCCAAGTGCCTGAAACAGTGCCTGGCACGTAGTGGGCACTCAGTAAACATTTGCCAATAAGCAAATAAGCGGATTCATAGGGAAACGAGGGTTATTCTGAAAAAAGGGAAAGAGTGAGTAGTTTTTAAACAACCTTGACTCACAACCCTCTCTGTAAGTCTGGTGAATCCAATGGACCTCTTCCCAGAATGACGCACATATGCAAATTTACGCAAAATCCTGCGTTCACTTCCGGGAGGCTCACGCACATCCTGAGACCCATCCAAAACCAAGATCAAGGAGCTGTGTCTTAGGCAGAAAGAATCGCATACACAAAGGCTCAGAGGCAGGCATGTGTGCTCGTGTCAGAGGCTCACCAGGAATCGTTCGTCTGGAGTGTATAATGAAGCAGCAGAGTAACGGGAGATAAGTACGGGGCTGTAGTGTGTAGCTCCCAGAACTCCAGAGAAAGGTTATTTCTGTTTGATGAGGAGAGGGTGGGGAGCCGTGAGGAGCTGTGCCTGGTAATTTTGCCCTGTGTTCACTTCCCGCTCATTGTGAAACTTTGCACAATGTACTTCTGTCTTCATTTGCCTTTAAACAAGAGAAACGAATAGAATTTTCAAAAGACTTTTATAAGCCTCCCTCCTATTGTAAAAGATAGATGAGTACTTCATCATTATGCTAATTAAAATGCATTCATGCCCCTATTAAAACTACTGTAGTTTATCCAATTTATATTACACTTCTGAGACCTTCTCAGTTGCATCCTTCTCCTACTATCTGATTATTAATGCTGTCATTTGATTCAGTGAGAACTATGTTTTCAATTTGATATGGTCCGTCTCATGCTTTGTTTGGGGGGGGTTGCTTTTTGTTGTTGTTGTTTTCTCGATCCTCCCTCCTTCCCTGCAACAAAGCATCCCAACTTCTTCTTTGCTGGAGCTTAGTACTCTGCTGTGGCCCTTGATTCATGCTTTGTTTTGATTGTTATTTGGGGGATAGATATCTAGAAGAAGTTTCTCATTACTCAAAGGCCCTAAAAAAATGCTGTGAATGTGCGAACACATAAAATGAGGCCATCTGGGCTTCTAGTTCCTTGACAAGAATGCCCTCAGTACCTAAAAGGGCGTAATTAGCCATCCAAGTTAGCAATCTCCCCAAATTGAAAACACCTTCTATGTTTTAGTTACAACTGCTGTGTAACAAACCACCCCAAAACTTAGTGGCATAAAGACTCCATTTATTCTGCTCATAGACTCTGAGTTAAGAGTATGGGCAGGGCACAACAGCAATGGCTGACCCGGCTCCACGATGCCTAGCATCTTGCTAAAAATATCTGAAGATGAGGAGTAAACTGAAGGCTGGGGGTTGAAATCACACGGAGGATTACTCACTTACACGTGTGACACCTGGGCCGGGGTTGTGAGATTTGGGCTTCCTTGCATCATGGAGACCTCAGGGTAATCAAATTTGTTATGTGTCGACGCCAACAAAACTGAACAAGGTAGAAGCAGCATAGCTTTGTATGACCTACCTTGGAAACCACATGGCAACACTTCTGCCCTATGCTTTATTATTTTTTTTTTGGCCACACCCTGGGGCATGTGGCATCCTAGTTCCCCAACCAGGGATCGAACCTGCACCCCCTGCAGTGGAAGCATGGAGTCTCAACCGCTGGACCGCCAGGGAAGTCCCCTGCCATATGCTTTAATCACACCGAGCCTCTGTTCAAGGAGAGGGGACAGAGAACCACTGCTCTATGGGAAGGCGTCAAAGAATATATTGGCCGTTTCTTTTAAACACCACACTCCTAGAAATGTAAGCATCCTCATGGAGACTGTAGGACAGATTGCATGCCACTAACTTTTCCTGTAGGTGCGAGACACAGCTAGATTCACCATTTATTCAGCTCCTGCACAAAAAGGCAACTGAATTCTAGTTATGTGAAACAAATGATCAGATTAACAGAAGCAACCTGTGTTTTGAGGAGCCATAGAATTTATGTAGAAAGCACTCAGATTCCTAGAAAACTGATGGAATCAGATCTTTGAAAATGGAGTGAGGTTAGGCATGAGCTGGACAACTAAATAGAAATGAAATAATTTACAGAGCACAAATTATTTATGACTCATGGTTTCTAAACACCTGTCAGCCACTCTGCAAAAGTTTACCTTTGTGAGGGGGACTTGTTTTTATTCATCTACATTGAGTTATTATGAAAAAGAATATATATATTGTGGAAAATAATATATATATATATACACATATATATGTAAATATATACGTGTATATATAAATGAATCACTTTACACCTGAAACTAACACACTGTAAATCAACTGTACTTCAGTTTTAAAAAAGAAGCGTTATTATGTTGTCTACACATGTTGGCCGTCTGTGACTGCAAATGAACTCTCTGTGGGGCAGAGAAAATAGGTTATTTCAAGTGTCTTGGGTGAGAGCATTTGCTCAATTTTATCCATGCATTTGGAATAGTTCATGGGCTATACTTTACCGCATGAGATAAGCAGATCATGCCCAGAGTGGTGAACCTATAGTGAGGCCCAAACTTAGCCATTTTTGTTTTTCTGCAGTGGAAGCCTCAGGATTATAGCAACAGACTGAATGTCATTTTAAGATTGAGAGAGAGGAAGGAGAGGCGGACCCTTATATAAGCAAATCTGTCTCGAACCTTCTTTATGCCAAGAGTTCATGCTCCATCATTATCTTTTTTTAAATTTTATTGAAGTATAGCTGATTTACAATGTTGTGTTAATTTCTTCTGTACAGCAAAGTGACTCAGTTATACTTATATATGCATTCTTTTTCATATTCTTTTCCAATATGGTTTGTCACAGGATATTGAATATAGTTCCCTGTGCTATAGAGTAGGACCTTGTTGTTTATCCATTCCATATGTAATAGCTTACATCTGCTAATCACAAACCCCCAGTCCTTCCCTCCCCCACCCCCTTCCCCTTGGCAACCACAAGTCTCTTCTCTTATGTCTGTTAGTCTGTTTCTGTTTTGTAGATAAGTTCATTTGTGTCACACTTTAGATTCCACATATAAGCAATATCACATGGTATTTGGCTTTCTCTGTCTGACTTACTTCACTTAGTATGATAATCTCCAGGTCCATCCATGTTGCTGCACATGGCATTATTTCATTCTTTTTTATGGCTGAGTAATATTCCATTGTGTATATCTCCATCATGATCTTCCTGTCAATCTAAACATGTGAAACGAGAGCTCTAAAAAGACTCTCCAGCATTTCCTCAAGTTGGAATAACCAACAGGAAAAGCAAAAGACAGACATGCTTATTAATGTTGACTTGAAAATTGGGTTTTCAACATTGGCAGAGAGGATTATTTTAGAAGGAAGTTCCAGCTGTGGTGGCATTTGAGCAATCTCCTTTGACACCCAGCATAATGGCTTCAGTCACATTTTGTCTTAAGAATTTTTTTCCTATGTTCTTGGTTTTGCCAGAAACCCCTCCCCATGAGTGCACATTTACTTACAGGGCAATATTTCCACTTTTGTATCCTTTGACAAAGCACCTCCCTCAGGGCTGAGCACATAGTAGGCCCTTAGTAAACGCTGGTGGAATTGCGTCAACCTGCTTGCCCAGCCGAACTGTGACTATCGTGGATTTCATAGGAAAATTCCAGAAGAATCAAGGGAGTGTTGAAGCAGCCAGGCTGGAAAGGTGGTTTCCGAGCACTGATTCTTGCACTGGGCCTTGTAGGCAATCAAGTTTTCAGTGCTCCCCTGTGAAATGAGAAAATGTAAGGAAATCTTTTTGTAAACCTAAATTTTTTAAATAAATCTGCTTTCTTCAAGTTGAAAGACTTCCCTTTATTCTGAGAATAATCTTCTGACTTTTGGGGGGCATGGGGGCCATAAAAACCTTTCCTTTTATGAAGTGATTGCAGTAAATAATAGTTGTTTTTCTTTCTGAATGTCCTTCCTTGGCAAAAACGAAAAGTTGGCAAGCCGTAGCAGACCCTAAATTTGTTTACTGGTTTGCTCTTTTAATCATCCTCTGAAATGAGAAGATCTGGGAACTTCTAGGCTAGTAGTTGAGAATTTTTCTCTTGCATTTTAGAGAAACTAAAGAATTCTTTAAACAGTGCATTTGGCAACAAACTTGGTAATAAATAGCTCTACCACCTTATTTGAGAAAAAGTTTAGTATTTATCATTCATATGTGACATAATTAGGATGTATACAGCACTTACATGCAAGCAGACACCATCAAAGATGTTCATTGTAATGCACTGTTTAAATATATACACACTCTCTTTCACACAGCTCAAGACCAAAAAGAATATCTCCACACAAATGCAAGATGTGGCAATGCACTTATAAGGAATTGTATGTGTTTTCACTGAAAACCCACGTCATCACAAGCCACTCCTGTTGCCTGAGCTGCTGACAAACAGACCTGGCCTTGATAGATGAGTTCATTATCTCTTTCTAATTGCAAGCAGCGGGTGTGTTCATCACATGTTAAATGAAACCTGCCTAATGTTACGTGGTACCAGCCCAGGGGTCTGTCAGGAGGGCCCATTGCTCCTTTCCCCTTTCTGGCCTCTAGGTCTTACCTGTAAATTGTAACAGATCACCTGGACCTCTTTGAGTAATTCTCCACTGTACGACCAACTGTCCACAGGCATCGCCGAGCCACATCATGCGTTTGATTTTGTGCTCTTAAGAGAGCACATAATTATATATTTAAATACCGGATGTGTGAAATCGCTGATTATAATCATTTTCAGTTGGGCAGGGGAGTAGGTGGGGAACATAGTTTCCACTTTTTAGCTACTTAGCACCTAGAAGGTAATCTCAGAGAACTGAAAAGCAGGATACAGAGGTATCGTGCTGAGAATATATTTTCATTAACTCAACAATAAAGAATTTTCGAGCGCTTGTTTTGTATGAGACCCTTGTAGGCACTGGGCGTACAAGAAGGAACTAGCCACTAATTCTGCCCAGAGAAGTTTGCATTCTACTAAGACGGAGAAATTGTCATCCATTCTACAGATGTTTGTTGAATGCCCGCTGTGTTCCCGGAGCTGTTCTAGGGAGCTGGGCATAAAACAAGAATAGACAAGGTGCCGGTCCTCACGATGCTTCCATTCCATGGATAGCTCAGCTCAAAACCATAAAGCAGGCACTCCCATTCCAGTCCTGTGGGGAAGGAACACTTGGCAGTATTCGCTAAAATTAAAAATGGGTGACCACTCCAGCAATCTGCCTTATAGCCACTGGCAGGAGTGGCCAAAGGGACACTTTAGCTTCATCGACAGTGCTCTTTTTTTTTTATTTTGGCTGTGTTGGGTCTTCGTTGCTGCGTGGGCTTTCCCTAGTTGCAGTGAGCGGGGCCTACTCTTGGTTGCAGTGCACAGGCTTCTCATTGCAGTGGCTTCTCTTGTTGTGGAGCATGGGCTCTAGGCATGCGGGCTTCAGTAGTTGCAGCATGCAGTCTCAGTAGTTGTGGCACACGGGCTTCAGTAGTTGCAGTGCGTGGGCTCAGTAGTTGTGGCTCAAGGGCTCAGTAGTTGTGGCGCGCGAGCTCTAGAGCTCAGGCTCAGTAGCTGTGGCTTAGTTGCTCTGCAGCATGTGGGATCTTCCCGGACCAGCGATCCAACCTGTGTTCCCTGCATTGGCAGGTGGATTCTTAACCATTGCACCACCAGGGAAGTCCCTCGACAGTGCTCTTTTTAAATGCAACTGTATTCATGAAGTGCTTTATAATTAAAATTCGTTAATACAAGTCCATCATCAAAATACAGTAGCACAAAAATTAGCGTTACAATAAAGATACGCACTCCAAGCTGTGGCAATTCCATAAGGGACTAATTGGCACCACAGCGCAGTAAGGTGCCTGCAGACATGCCTTAAGATGAGAAACCAGGGAAGTAGAAAGCAGGCCTTGAAATATGAGTGGGAGTTATCTGGCTTCACTAGGATGGGAAGTAGCTGGAGGAACAGGGCAGACTAAAGGAGCAGCTGAAGCATTAAAGGTGAGTTTTTAGAGAATGTAAATAATCCATTTTGACTCAAGCACGGCTTGTGTGGTGGGAAAAGCCTGGCGTGTAGAAAGCACTTACAGAACGCGGAGAAGAGACAGGAAAGCAGGCAGAGGCCAACGCCAGGAGGTCCCCAAGTGGCACGTGGAGGAACCAGCTATGTATGGTGTAGGCACTCCTGTTAGTTTCCTGTGGCTACCATAATATATTACCCAAAACTTGCTGGCTTAAAGCAACAGAAATTTATTCTAATGCAGTTCTGAAGGCCAGCAGGGTCGTGGTCCCTCTGGGGGCCCAGAGGAGAACCCTTCCTTGTGTCTTCCAGCTTTTGATGGCTCCAGGCATTTCGTGGCTTGTAGCTGCCTGATTCCCACCTCTGCCCCCATCTTCCCAGGCTGCTTCTCTTCTGTCCATGCCTCTCCCCTACGTGTCTCTTATAAGGACACTAAGTCATTGGATTTAGGGCCCACCTGGCTAATCCAGGATGATTTCTTCTGGAGATCTTTCACTTGATGGTATCTGTAAAGCCCCTTTTTCCAAATAGGTCACATTCACAGGTTCTCAGGGTTAGGATATGGACAAATCCTTTTCAGAGGGTGGAGTGGGTCTGGGGGGACATCATCCAGCCCACCATAATGCTGATGGGGCAAAGCATAGAGAAGGAAACGATCATATTTGATTCCTTGGACAGTGATGTTGGCAAGTCAAGTCCCAGGGTGTCTCAAGGACTAGAGACATTTCTCTCATTGTTAAGACCAAAGCCCCTTCCATGGTTTCTGACATGCTGTCTATTGAAATAATGCACAAATGAGTGAATCTGAAGGCGAACCAGTACGGAAAAGATGGCAAATACACAGAGGTGAGGAGAGTGCCTGTCCTATGGGAGTTGTTCATTAAGTGTTTTTGGAACAAATGTTGGTCCTAGAACAAATATCATTCTTGAGGATGCATGGCATGGTCTGATGTCCATTTAGATCAGGGTTTCTCAGCCTCAGTTCTGTTGGCATTTGGGGCCAGACAATTCTTTGTCTGGGGTGGACAGGGTGCCCTGTGCATAGGAAGAGGTTTAGCAGCATTCCTGGCTAGAACCACTCTCCCCAGCTGTGACAAGCAACAGTATCTACAGACATTGTCACAAATCCTCTGGGGTACAAAAGCACCCCCAGATGAGACTGGGTTAAATAAAGCACTCTCTGCCCACTACGAGGAGAGTTTTTGGTAGGAGAGGTAATAGTGGAAGGCAAGAGGCCAGTTAGGGGGCTGTGCTGTGCTCCAGGCGAGAGGACATGGTGGTTTCTAGTTGCAGACAGACAGACATGAGTGAATTTGGAATATGTGTTGGGGGTGGAATCACAGGACTTACTGATGGGTTAGAAGTGTGGATGTAAGAGAAGGAGAAGAATCAAAGAAGGTTAGTGGCCTGAGCACCTGGTAATTCGTGACACCTCTTACTGACACGGGGAAAGATGCAGGAGCAAGGTTGGGTGGAGGGCAGAGCAAGAAGGAAGGGCACATGTTCTGATGAGGTGTGTTTGTTGAAATCTCTAGAGACGTCCATGGAGGAAAGAGGTCAAGCAGGCTTTTAGCTATAGGGTCTGGAGCCCAGGAGAGCGGTCAGGCTAGAGGTACAGTTTCTGAATCGTTGGCATGGGTCAAGATGAGATTTCTGAGGGAGGGAAGGACGGAGGGAGGGACAGAGGAGAGAGGATAGGAGAGCAGAGAGCAAAGGGGCCCCAGGACTGAGCTTGGGGTCCACACGCTGGGAGTTCTGTCAGAGGAGACGTCAGCAGAAGAAACCAAGAAAGAGGGCCTGGTGCATGAGGAGGGCCCAGAAAACCAGTGAAGGACATTAGAAGACACAGGAAAGACCTTGCTTTTGTTGTGCTGGAAAGACAAGGAATGAAAAGCAGCTCCCAGAGGTCAGAATAAACAACCTTATTAGTGTTGAGAGGTACTAAATGTTTCCTCTCCTCTAATCACTTCTAGCTAGAAAGTCCAGTCTGCAGGCCAGGTGCCCAGTGTTCTAAAGCACTTAACTAATTGCTTCATGATCTTAAGATCTGCATTTTGGTACAAATCAAAACCACAGGAGATATCACCTGCACCTGTCAGAATGGCTGTCATCAAAAAGAACACAAATAACAAGCACTGGAGAGGGTGTGGAGAAAAGGGAGCCCTCCTACACGGTTGGTGGGAATATTAATTGGTGTAGCCACTATGGTATGGAGGTTCCTTACAAAACTAAAAATAGAGCTACCATATGACCCAGCAATCCCACTCCTGGGCATATATCCAAAGAAAACAAAAACACTAATTAGAAAAGATACATGCACCCCAATGCTCATAGCAGCATTATTTACAATTATTTACATTATTTACAAGCAACCTAAGTGATAGATAGATATAAAATGGAATACTACTCAGCCATTAAAAAAGAACAAAATTTTGCCATTTGCAGCAACATGGTTGGACTTGGAGAGGATTATGCTAAGTGAAATAAGTCAGACAGAAAAAGACAAATGCTGCATGATATCACGTATATGTGGAATCTAAAAAATACAACAAACTAGTGACTATAACAAAAAAGAAGCAGACTCACAGATACAGAGAACAAACTAGTGGTTACCAGTAGGGAGAGGGAAGCAGGGAGGGGCAATATAGGGACAGGGTACAAACTATTAGATCTAAAATAAGCTACAAGGATATGTTGTACAACACAGGAAATTTAGCCAATATTTTATAGTAACTATAAATGGAGTATAACCTTTAAAAATTGTGAATCACTATATTGTACTCTGGTAACTTATATAATGTTGTACAGCAACTATACTTCAGTAAAAAAAAAAAAATCCAAGATCTGCATTCTGGGTCTTGTTCTCTTCTGGTAATGGAACAAGGGGGCTGTGGACCCCCTTCGTCTCCCAGGGCAGGGAGTGGACCACGAAAACTGTCACCATCCTTTCTAACTTTGTTCTGATACCCGTCCGTGACTGGAACCATGTCCAGACTGAGGAGCCATTTTCCTTTGTCGCGGCTTGACACGCTGCCCCGGGCAGTGGGCAGACAGGAAAAGAATGAGCTCCCAGATGAGAAGCCAGGGCGATACCTGACTGGATAGAGTACGTGGTTGGGAAACCGTGATATATTAAATTACAAAAAGTGTAAAGCAGACTTGTGATCACATTAAGTCCTCAGGTATGTTTTGAAATTTCGAGCCACTGGCAAATGACGTTCAGTTCAAATGGGAATCCTCCTTAGCCTTCTGAGGCCCCAACTATGGGCGGGGTGCATGGTTGGAGGAGGGCTGAGGACCTGGTCGGCACCTGGAGAGCACAGTCACACACGAAGACCTGTCCACGGTGCCGCGCACACTCTGTGCACCAAGGTACAGGGCAAACGGGAAGTGAGGTCTGAGGCCTGGGCACAGGGGGGCAGGTCTCAGGACCAGTGGTCCCAGGACAGGACTTTGCATCAGGTTAAGTTCCCAGCAGGAAAGCGTTTGGCTAGTTGAGGAGAATCTAAAGGTGTGAGTAGGGTGAAGAGTTGCAGAAGCATCCTGGCACTAAGGAAGACCAGGGCTTCCTTCTCGTGCCTAGACTGAAGCGGGAGGGGAGAAGAGGGGAGGGGAAGGAGGCAGCTGCTGACGTGGAGCTGATGGCAGAGGCCGCTCCACAGGAGCTGGGGCCTCCCTCACAAAGCCCCCAACCTGCGGCCCCAACAGGAAGGGAACTGGGGGCGCCCCTTCCACCTGCTAATTGTCCTCCAACCAGAAGCCAGAGCAGATGTAGCCTCCTGGGGCACGAAGAGTGGGGAGAAGGCCCATAGGGGCAACTGGAGGCCATCCCCACAGACCCCCTCTCTGGAATGAATGGGTCCAGTCTAATAGGTATGTTCTTTCCTCAAACTGCACGAGGTATCTCTCTTCAGGTGTGAATGACTTTAGCAGAAATTTAGCTACACCCAGCACTTGTAACCTTGACTTTGCCTAGAAAAGAACTACAGAATCACACCCAGAAAATGTCCACAGGGAAGACCCAAAGATTATTTTATGTTTCTTCTTTTTTCCCGGTATCTTTTCTGAAACCCATACTTTTTATTTAGTGCAGGAAGCACTGATGATCTTGCAGACTGGGAATAGACTTTCCTGAAAACTTAAAGCAGAGAGAAATAAACCAGGTTGTCAAAAAGCAATGAAAAATCATTACTCCAAAGTGCTAGGCACCAAAACCATTACGGGGTATCTGCCAAAGGGAAAATAAAGCCTGGAAAATGACCCTCCATCAGCATATTCCACCTCTGAAAAATCATTAGCTTCAAACAAGGCAGTAAATATAGGACCCTACGCATAGTAGGTGAACCAGCGCCTTCTCAGTGATAACGGTGTATTTCCACCACCCTGTCATTGGAGTTGAATTACCTCCCAATGATAATCTGTTTTCTGTCTAGAGAACCATGGGTGTTGTAGGCAACATCACAGCCATCCATCCTTAACTGTGAGATTTCCTGTACCAATGCCCTGTTTTCATACCAGTGGTTACCACCTTACTCGGAAGCTCTGCAGTTATATGGTGATTGTCGAGTCAAGCAAGGTGGTCAGTTTCTTGGGCCCTTTGGCTCTTACGACTAATTGTTGAGGTTCAAGAATTACCATTTTACACTTTTGAGTTAAATAATGAACACATTTGTTGGGCGCAAACTTGGATCCTTTGGGGGCCTACGTTTTGTTATCCATCAGTTAACAGATGGTCACCACCTATTGGGTGAGAGAATCTGAGAATCTCTACAATCCCTTATACCTGCCTCTAAACTCTCTGACTCTGTGTGAACATACACATGTGTGCTGGGACACATGTACCACGATCAAAATTGAGGTTCTATTTGTGATCAGCCTCAGTCATTTAGCCATACCATTTTTTTGAGTGAGAATGATTAAAAGCATGGACTGCAAAGTTAGATTCCCAGGATTCAAGTTTCCACCAATCACTTACTAGCTATGTGACCTTGAAGGACATTACGGAAACTCCCCGTGGGTCAAGTTCTCATCTATGAAACGGGCATACGTTACATCTGCCTCTCCAGAATTAAGGAGGAGCAAATGAGTTAATCCATGTAAAGCCCTTAAAACCCCGCCTTTATTTTTTTGCAGATCTAATGTATTGCACTGTTTAAGAAAACCGCCTAGACGAGCTACTATGATTTACTTGTGTAGGGTCAGCTGCATCAAATGGCATTTTTCTCATCTCACTTTGGAGATCTTACCATTCCTCTACCCACCACAAAACAACCTCCCTCCCTCCCTTCAGGCTTGTATCAACCACCCAGAAAGGTGTCTGGTGCGTAACACAGGGCAGGGACTCCTCGAATGTTTGCGGGCTACATATAGTCCGATACGACATAATTCCAATTTGTCTCAAAATGTTATCTTTTGTTAGTGTGGAGAATACTGAAGAAAAAGAAATGTTTGCCTCTGGGAGTAATTACCAGCCTTTATGGCCCCAGATACAACCATGTCTTTTTTAAAATTTTTATTTTATATTGGGATACAGTTGATTTACAATGTCCTGTTAGTTTCAGGTGTACAGCAAAGTGATTCAGTTATACATAATCTATTATTTTTCAAATCCTTTTCCCATTTAGGTTATTACAGACTATTTAGTAGAGTTCCCTGTGCTAATTAGTAGGTCCTTGTTGGTTAGTAGGTCTATTTTATATACAGTAGTCTGTATATGTCAATCCCAAACTCCTAGTTTATCCCTCCCCGCACGTTTCCCCGTTGGTAATCATAAGTTTGTTTTCTAAGTCTGTGAGTCTGTTTCTGTTTTGTAAATAAGCTCATTTGTATGATTTTTTTTCACTGTGGAATCTACAACCACGTCTTTATGTCACCTTGTAATCCATGCCTTGCCCTGAGACTGAAGTCCTCCTGGGAGGGTCAACAATACACCTGCTGTTCCTGAGTAGTGGATTTTTTAATTTGGAAACAGGCTTTTGCCGACAGATGTGTAAAAGTGCACCTACCTATGCAATTCCCCATCACCTCGACAGCTGTGGCTGGCCAAGAACCCACATGCTCTCTTTTCACTTGGCATTAGTGGACGCTCGGATTTTTCTCCACAGGTCTGCCAGTGTCTGCCTGCTGTCAGGTGTCCCAAGGACTGTTTGGCTCATTGCATCCATGTGGGTTCCCACACCCCTGGTGGAAGCAATTCCAACACAAATATTGAAGACATGCACATCTGAACTTCCATTTCCTTCCGGAGGAAATGAGAGCTAACAGGGTGTCCTTCATTAGGCACTGGTCCTGTTTCCAACTTCTCATGGCCCCCAGAGCTCCCCAAGTATACCACGTGGTACCTGGGTGGGCTCATTTCACAATAATGAGAACTGCCTTGTTTTTCTTCTGTGTAATCTTCTTTCAATCCATTATGTTAGCTCTTTTTTTTTTTTTCAGTGTTGCTTGAGAAATTCTGAGTAAGTGATTAATAACCCGTCTTGGTTTTGCTTTTGCTCTCACTGGCTTGAAGAGAAATTATGTGACCTGCAGATGTTTGGACAAATAGTACATTGTGTTAATGACAGATTCTGCTCAGACATGCCCCACGCAATTGAGCTTATCAGCACTCAAAGAACAGGTATTCCTGGACTTTGTCTAATTGTCCTTTCTTTGCTTTTCTCGTCAGACTAAACACCAACCATATCAAAAAGGGGACTGGACAAAACAGTGTTCAGAGCTGTGCACTGCTTTTGTCCTCTGCAAGGCAGACAGAGGGAGAAACGTGCAGACAGGCCTATGTGGAGGTGGTATCAACAATCCTAACAGAACAGAAGCGTTCTTACATACAAGGCATGTGCATGGCACTGTGTAGGTCAGATATCTCTTAAGATAAATTGCTTTTTAATTTTTACTTAAAGTATGGTAATAGGAAATAAGGTTTCTTAAGCAGATAAAAATTACCATCCAGAGTTAATTAAGTCATCTTTTATAGTATGTGGTTTCATTAAAATCGGTGATTAATAATAACTGAGACTCCCTGGGCTGGTTTATGTAAAACTTTAGTTGGAATTGTAAAGGAAAAGGAAGGGGACATAATTTCCAAATTGTGTCATGTTCCCTAGATAAGAAAATTCAAACAAGGTTAGAATTAGCTATGAGAGGAATATGGTTAAAATATAGAACCCACATTTTAGAACCGGTAGGGACCTTTGAGTGACTTAATCTACATACCCATTTTACAAAAGGGGAAAAAGATGTCTGGGGATTCAGTCACACGGCTCTTCAATAGCCGAGCAATAGCCAGAACCCACTTTTTAATCTGAGATTCGTATATTTTTTCCCACCACCTCTTCCTAGTCACAGTTTAAAAAAAAAAAAATTTTGTTAAGCACATACTAGATGTAGGGACTACTAGTTCAGGTGAGAAACCAGAACCTGAGACTTCACCACATCCACCATCAAAGTTACGTTTTCAACTTTGCAAAAGAGAGACAGCTGCGAAGCGTTTGATCTTAACAATGACAATTAAAAGGAACCTTATTGGAAGTTGCAAAATCACCACATTGCATTAGCACAAGACGCCGGTATGCACGCGTGAGGGCCCTTTGCAGATGGCTTGCAGAAACTTCATTTATGTAGGCACTTGAGGGAACAGATGGGACCTGCGGCGTCCCAGGGCAAATGTGGGTTTACAGCATCTTCCTCAGAAGCCAGAGAGGCTCCTTCTACCTGACGGAAGCCACCAGATGCCTCTGGACTGTAAGTCCCTAAAGGAAACCTGTCCCCAGTGGACCCCTGCAGTGCATTGTAAATGGTGTTTGATGTCAACAAAAGATCCATTGTATTTAAACGTTATAAAGGAAAAGTAAGCATCACCCAGGAGGCTAGAAAGTTGAAAGGAGAACCCACATTTATCTAAATGTTCTCTGCTGTTCTCATAAACCCATTGTAGACAATTTCCATTTTTCCTCCAACTTCTGTGGTTAGTATGTATGGTACCTACCCCCTCCCCTGATTTATCGATCCCCCAAACATTTTAAGTTCTTGCCACTAGAGAATTAAAGGAAAATGCATGTAAAGCTGAGCTTCACGAAGACATTGCTAACAGGGAACTTCAGGGTCTTTAGTCTGTAAAACACTGATAAGAATGTGTGTCTCGGGTCCTCGTAAGGTAGCATTTCAGCATCTCATAAAGAAGCTATCAGAGAAGATGGCTGCTTAGGAGGATAAAATCCACAGGTACTATCAAACAAAAGCGATCAGTGAGGTGAATGCTGAGGCTATTAGAGGAATGTAGAATATCCGCTCTATGATGGCATCTTCTCTAATTATTTAAGATCACTTGTAAAATTGACTTTGTGAAAACACAGCCCTCCGCGCTGCTTGCCCCTCGCAGGCAGCACAAGTTGTTGGGGATTTACTGACCTGTCGCTCCCCTGCGTTACTTCACTACCACTTAACGGTCTGTTTAGACAGTTACGGTGTGTACAAACTCCTACCAGCAGCTCCCAGCACCGCGCATTGACAGGTACCTGCCGCGGAGATAAAATAATGCGCCTCTTGCCAGAGCACACGGGGGCACAGAAACGGCCCTCGTTCTCTAATCAAAGGCAGGGTTTTCCTCAGGAGCCGGGATGGGAAGTGAGGAATCTCTATACTTTCCACTATGTCCTGAGCATGGAAAGCAAAAGCTAGACTCAGACCTGGCTCCAAGTCCTAGTTTCCACTCTTACTGGTGACTTGACCATGGGTGTATCAGATCACATCCCTGAGCCTCAGGCCGGTCGCATGTAAGACAGGAACATTCAGTATCTGCGTTTCCTGAATTTCTTGGGAAAACTTAAGGACGAAATGGGTATGCAAATTTTATAGTATAGCATACAAATGCTAGCTATGCAGATATTCATGATCAAACTCTCTCTCCTCTCTCTCTCCCTCTCAGTTCAATCAAAATTGTTAGCAAGCTAGCTTGGGAAATACAAAAAGCTATCCTCTGCCTTGGGGGTGAACTGAGAGAAAAGGGTCTGAGGCGCAGTCCTACTAGCAAAGAGCTTACCGTCCTGCAGAGGCGATGCCGCATTACATGGACTCTAAGTTTTTGTTTGACGTGGTAACATCTCTGGATTGGAGATACATCCCACAACCAATGCTGCAGCATGAATTGGCAGATTCTTTTTCCGTAGTGGCTTATGAAATAACGATGCCTGGTACTTACACTCAGAGGTGTCTTGGATTCAAGGAAGTATAGTACTATGGCCTCACAGGTAACTCTCGTCCAGGATGGAAGGGGCTGAGGGAGGAGGGAGACGGATCCCCTGAGGACAGATGCTGAAAGACTTTGCAGGAGAAGTGACTTTGTAAGCTGCGTGACTGGAAAATTATGCTGAACTGGATAGGAACTAGTTTTGGAGGAAAGATAAATTTTGCAAGCATTCCATTTTAAAATTCAAGAGTTTCCTATTACAGCAAAAGAGAAATGTAAAGAGAAGAATCTGACTACTAGTGGGGAAAAGGTGAATGAAAGGCAACACTCCTCCCCTTCCCTCCCACCCCACCCCCCCATCCTTTACCCAAGTAGTGGAACAACCACCTTCCAGAGAGGCTCCGGAGTGGGGATGCTCCCATGCAGGACTCAGGCCCTCAGACGAGAGCTGACCTCAGCCGTATTCTTCCCCACACTGTACCCCTTGGGTGAACCCGGCTCTAATCTAAAACAGAACGTTCTGAGTCTCAGGCTCTGAGACTGGCCTCTGGAATGACCCCAACTCAATCCCAGGGCAGAGCAAACAGCCTTCATGCAGGTTTAGTTTCTCGTAGGCCTTTGCTCTTAGGAATGCAGCTATGTGGCCATTTCCCTGACCTGGACCCTGTCATAATGAATCCTTCCTTCCCGTTGAATTATTTTCCCTTCTCTTTCCTCTAAAAGATTTATCCCATATGCCAACCTTTAGTGAAACTTCTTTTGCAAAAGAAAAAATAAACAAGCAACCAGGACTTGAGTGGCCAGAGTTGGGACAAAGTCAAATGGCGTTTCCTGTATTTAAAAGATTGCAAAATATGCTAAGGATAAAGAAGAATGTTGACATAGCGTAAATGCCCAATTATAACAGGAGTTCGAAACCCAGTTTATGGCATCACTTGTCTCCTGCCCCTCCTAATCTCCCGTCCTCCTTGTTTCCTGTGTTCTCTCCTCTTTACCGGATTTACTCTGAGCTTTTAAATTTCTATTTTCTCAGTGTGACAGCTGCACACTCCAACTTTTCTATCATGTATGTTTAATTCTCAGGACTGTGGAATCCTGATTTCCCATGTTTGATCTACCTCGACCTTTCCATCTGGTGATTTTCACCCTTCTTCCTCTTGCTTTATTATTTTCTCTTTCCTGTTTATTATTTATCTTCCTTCACTCAGGTTTCCATTTTTCTATTCGTGAAGTCATTCTACATCACTTGTAGAATAATTATTGAATCCAGGATACTCCCAAAATGTCAGGGTATCTGCAAATGAGAAGCTGTGCTCTGTTGCAGTTACGAGGTATAAAAATACACTTGACCAAGGCTACCATCTGACAGTCTTGAGGCTGTTAGGATTGCATTCAGGGATGCTCCCAAGTGCCCTCTTAAAGGAATGTTGTCATTTGCCCAGGACAAGGACAAAATTGAGAAGGAAAGGGGGTGGGAGGGAGAGGCAGTGTGAATAGGGGTCGCAGCCTCTGGTGCCAAAATTCCTGTGTTCAGACCCCAACTCTACTTCCAGCTTTAGCTGTGTAACCTTAGGAAAGTTACTTCTCTGGGGTACATTTGCCAAATACAGACGATCCTATACTACCCCTCTTATAAGATTTTCATGAGAATTAAATGAGTTAATACATTTAGCACTTAAAATTGTGCCTGTAACACACTAAAGCTATGTATTAACTATTATGATTTGCCTAAGTCACTTGAGTTGGTATCAGGCACAAGAAAATATGCATTTTGGGAAATACACCTCCTCTTGCATGTGTCCATCTGTGTTCAGGTTGGAGAAGGCTTGAAAGTAGTGATTGTGGAAGTTGAAGCCTTCGGACCAGCAGCAGCATCTAGGAACCTGTCAGAAAGGCAGATTCTCAAGCCTGACCTCTGACCCAGCCCCGGCCAACTGAATCAGAATCCCTGAGAGTGAGGCCAGGCAATTCAAGTTTTAACAAGCCCTTCAAGGGATTCTGGTGATGCTAAAGTTTGCATGAGAACCACGGCCCTATGGTGGATACTCTCTCTCCTCCAAAGGTGTGTCCAGAGTACAAAACAGAGCTGTACCCACCTCACCCCACCGCCACTACCACCAGCACCATGGTGAGCCTCTGTGTGCTACGTGGTCATGCTCTTTGGGGCAGCTTGGGTAGGGAGCAAGCTGTGGGTGCAGGGTAGGAATATTCTACCTGAGGAATATTAGCGTCACCTCTTCCATTGGCCCACAGTGGTGAATTGCTTATTTCTTTTGGTCCGAAGAGCAGGAATCCAAGAGAGTATAGTAGGTGAGGATGGGTCAAAACAAAGAGATGCCCTTCACTGTTACAGGTAAGCAAGACTAACTAGTCCAGACCTTTGTGTGTGTATGTGAAGTAGAAAAGAATAGCTTTACTGCTTTGCCGGGCAAAGGAGGACACGGTGGGCTCCTGCCCTGAAAAACTGTGTGTCCCGACCCAGGAGGATTTGCTGAGGAGTTTTATAGCCGTGGTTCAAGGGTGGGCTTGCTGATAAGGATCAAGGTGTGTGCAGGGCCTGAGCTCCTCTAAGCTGGCCTCATTCCTGTGAAATGAAGAATGCCAACATCTTCCATTCGTTGGGTGTTTTAGTTAGCGACCGCTGAGTCCAGCAGATTTTCCACTGCAGCTCCCGCCTCTTCTCTCAGTCTTAAATACCAGTGCCTTTCACCTCTCAGAACAATCAAGTCACCTGGCAGTACACATACCGTGACCTCTACTTAATGTTTCTAAGTTGTCCTCTTTGGGGTATGTTTGGGATCTTATGAAGTTGATACTTTAAGGCAAATCACGATGGTTTCCTTCTGGAGCTCCTTGGTGGTTGGAGAAGGTGTGTTTTAGGGATGTGGACTATATGCAGCCCTGTCCATAGTATGACCCATGTGCATTGCTCTGTCCTGTCAGGCCCGGGTGACCCGCCTGCACCTGTGAGACTCTATCAGATGTGGGCGAGGGTTGGGCACACCTCTCTTGTTGATTGCAAAAAGAGATCACAGCTGACCGCTGCTGCTGGTGACATCCCAAAGAGACAGTAGCGCAGAGGCCACAACATCCCCCAAGGCAGACTTCCCAGAAGTCCTCATAGAAGAACCAGTCAGTAGGCACCTCGGTAGAAGCCTCACTTTCCACACTACGACCTTAGAGCCGTCATTCCCGAAGACGTGCTACTGATGCAGTCTCCGTGCGAGTACTGGGTTGGCCAAAAGGTTCGTTCGGGATTTTCTGTAAGATGTTACAGAACAAAGGTTTTGACCAACCCAATACAGATTTCTGTGTTTAGGGAGGAGGTTACACCTTCATATTCACTTAACCAGCCACATTGGTTATCTTCAGTTCATTGATGCAGAAGCTGAGGTTCAGAGAGGCTGTAAGAACGAAAGGCACAGAACTAGTCCTAGAGCTGAGGTGAAGAGCCCAGGTCCTCTGAACCCAATCCAGGCATTTTCTCCTTCACCACGTGGTTTCTCTCTGCAACCCACGACCTGGGATGGACGGCGGGTCTTCTGCTTGGAGAGGACGTGAGTTCTCAGCAGGAAGGCCCTTTCTGAACCTAAGAAATGAAAAGGCAATTTGCTTACTGGATTCGGTAGCGCCTGTGCTGATAGCCGCTGCTATTCTCCAATAATTTTCCCGGACATCAACTTGGTAGAACCCAGGGCTCGGCCACGCAAGAGAGGATGGCGACCATTAGCTTATAGCAGCCCAATCCCATAGTCCCAACCACCTTCGTGCTTAGGGAAATGCTTTGTGTCTATACCACCCAATATGGTAGAGGAGGAACTAAATGTTTCATTTCATTTCATTTTTATCAATATAAATTCTAAAAGTCACCTGTAGCAGTGGCTACCATATTAGACCACAGGTTTATAAGGTCATTTTTTAGTTGGCTGTTAGGATAGATTCTCCAAAAATATTATTTAATGGTACAGGTGAACTTATTTGCAAAGCAAAAATAGAGTCACAGATGTAGAACACAAACTTATGGTTACCAGGGGGAAGGGAGGGGGAAGGATGAATTGGGAGATTTGGACTGACATATACACACTACTATGTCTAAAATAGATAACTAATGAGAACCTAAAAAATAAAATACCTTATAAATAATTGAAAGAAAAAAAGAACAACAACAACCAAAATATCATTTAACTTCTGTCCCTTCAACCTCTGTAAACAAACAACAAAATCCACGTTTACCCCAGATAAGCAGCGTGTCTATCTGAGGTGTGTGTACCCCCCAGCAGAGCCCCCATCACCTCCCGGCACTTGTTAAATTGTCTGATTGTTTTCTGAAAAGTCAGCACAGGGGCTCCCTCTCTGAACTCAAGCTTTATTTATTGTTGTTATTTCCTGTGAACCAACTGGGTGGGGTGAGAGTCAGCGGATGGCCCAACAATGAGAGATTTGTCCTCTGTGTGGGCAGAGCCTTGTGTGAAGAATTATCAATTGCCTCAACTCCTGCCTGTAGAAGTGAAAACGCACAGGTGATGAGGGTCCTACACAGTTGTTTGATGACAGGGACCTGCTCCTCAGCTTCCTCTCTTCTTTGAAGCCTCAGACCCCGGGCTCTGTTATTACAGCCACCCCCAGGACGGGCCCCCCTTTCTCCAGAATGAGGCTGACCTGAGGCTCCTCACCTGAGGCTGTTCCCTTGTCAGCCCGGAGCTCGCAGTGGCAGGAGGGGGCTGGTGCATGATGCGCTCACACCAGTCAGTGCACGTGATGTCACCTGTAGGCGTCCTCTCCAGAAAAGAGCAGTTCCTGACAGTGCAACCTTCTTTATGCTCCTAAGGAGAGAAGACCAGCTAGCCAAATTCTTTTCATTCAGAAAGCTGAAAAGGGAATGAGAAATAAATTGTTTTCCCAATTAAGTGCACCTCTTTCCTGCATCTGCTGATAGTAAAAAAAATGTGTGCAGTGAGCTCGATCCGAACTATTACATAGTGCATAGCATGTACAATCTGTGTTGCCTTATACATCATAAACCTTTACCTAGGAGGTCATCTGTGGTATCCATGGCCCTAAGGGATACTTGTAGGCAGAATAAGGCACACACCCTTACCCCATGCTTGCCTGCTACGTACCTTCTCAGCCTTGGGCTTTGCCAGGAACCGCATACACGTGCTGCCCGCATACACATAAATCCCGGGCATTTCTGGGATGTGCCCTCTCTCCTCCTACAGCAGACGCAGACTGGTCCCTTTGTCTCAAGTGCCTTGTCCTGACTTCTCCCTTTGCCAGAGATTTGAAGAAAGAGGGCCAGGCTCTAAATACCTACTCATTGGTTCACCTTTATGGAGCCGCTGTACGAAGTGTCAGCCACTAAACAAGACACAGACAATGAAAAGGTGACAGGCGAGGTTCCTGTGTCCAAATGGGGCTCTGCCGGCTTCTAGCCGGATAACTCTGAGGGTTAATCAGCCTCACGCGGGAAACCACGGGGGTGCCGCATCCCCTGCAGGTGTGCGTAGTGGGAAACAGGTGACAGCCCTCGGCCTCGCTGCCAGGCCAGCACCTGGCAGGTCACCAAGCTGCTTCCGTCCCCGTCCCTGCGTCCCACCTGTTCCGGGGACACATCCTGAGCATATGTAGCTGGACTTCACCTCTTCCTCCCCAGCACGCCCAGAGCACGTTGTCTGAACCGAAGGAGCACGTACTTCTCTGTGTTTTGTGCCAGCTACTCACATGAACTTGCGCCTCCCTAGCAAGATTTTGAGTTTTACAGGAAATGGTTCGGGTGTCTGTCCTCTCTGTAACCCCCAAATCACTTCTGTTCAGTTCACCCGGTCATTTTCAACTGCCTTCTGCCTGCCAAGCACTGAGTTAGAAACAGGTCAATAAGCCACGTCTCCTGCCCCCACGAAAGGCACAGCATGAACAGGAGAATGTGTGGGCGTGACTGGTTTTATCCGCTTAGCACCTCTTCCTTCTTTAGGAAATGACCTCACCCTTCCTTTGAAAAATCACTGGGCTCATTGGGTGGAAGGAAGGGCAAGGCACAGGACACAAGGAGGGGGAATCATTGGAATCCCTGGACTCTCCATCCTCACCCCCCACCCCATATCCCTGCCCTTTGCCTTGTGACTTTGCCATGCTTCCCACCAGAGGCTCGGTGCCCATCCCCAGCCCTGGACTTGGCGCTCAGCCAGACAGAACAGTCTAGAATTCAGTGTGCCACTTCCAAGCCCGGGCCCTGAGATCCACCAAGGACTTCCATTCCCCTCTGCACCCCTGTCACTGCCCTAAGAAGAACTGCCCCATCAGCCCGGGCACCAGAATGAGGCACGTCGACAGAGCAGGCCTGAATTTAAGCCACCACAAGGAGCCTGGCTCAGCCTGACCTGCAGTGCAAAGCAGAGCCGTCAGCGCTACGTTGGTCAACCTCCAGCCAACCTGCAGTGGCACAAAAAATAAATACTTATTGACCTATCCCACTGAGATTTTGTGCTTGTGGGTTTTGCAACAAGAGATGATCCATGTGTTGGAGCCCGCCCTTCCCCTCCTTCTGTCCTCTGCCAGGCTCTTCCCTCCACCCAAGAGCTTGATATGGGGTCTGGGTGGCATTGCCATCTTCCTATAATACATCCTCCCTAAGCCAGAGCCATCATTAGTGGTCTTGTGGCAAGCAGGTGACCCAAGAAGGAGAAACCAGAATTCTTGCTGCAGACCTTTCACATTAGAACCGGGGAAAATGCAAGCTTAAGCCCCTTCTGGCAAAGGACAACAGATCATCGACAGAAAAGAGGAGAGAGAGAGAGAGACTGAGACAGACGGAGGCAGGGAGCAAAAACATAGGGACGGGGACTTCCCTGGTGGGCCAGCGGTTAAGACTCCATGCTCCCAATGCAGGGGGCCTGGGTACTATCCCTGGTCGGGGAACTAGGTCCCTCGTGCCGCAACTAAGAGATCCCGCACTCGGCAACGAAGAACCCATGTGCCGCAACTGAGACCCGGCGCAGCCAAATAAATAAATAAATAAATATTTTAAAGGAAAAAAAAGAAACATAGGGGCAAACCAAGACCAGTGTTCAAAGCCCTAATGTAGAATCTGGGGGTCTGGGAGGAACCCTAATTCTGCTGTCCTCGAGCTTGGTTGTTCAGCATTTCCTTCAGTTTTGTGAGCTAATCCAGGGTCCAGCGAATTTCCTGTTCAGCTCAAGTTGATTCAAGTTTCTGCAACCTTGAAAACTCCAGAGACAAAACGTGAAGCGGGAATGGAGTCTGACAAAGCTATCCCAGAGCCACGAAGGGAGCACAGAGGGGAGGGTCACCAACCCAGCTCAGAGAGTTAGAGAAGGATTGGGGACAGGAAACAGCTCAGCCGACACCTAAGGGATCAGCGGGAGTTGGCCAGAAGAGGGACCGAAGATGGAAGAGCCTCTGCAAGGCCTGGAGAAATGCGTGTGGGACATGAAAAAGGGCCAGCGTGGAAGGCCTTGTAGATCAGCCTAAAGCGGTAGGGCTTCTGATGGCAGGTGGGGGCCCCTGATGGACTGTTGGGTGCAGCAGCCTTTGAGAAGGCTTCTCTTCTGGCCGCGGGTGGAGAGTGAAGTCAAGAAACCAGTTAGGAGGTTGTGAGAAGCCTCCAGACATGAGATGAAGGTCTGTCTCCTGGATCCGGGCGGAGGCCTTTCACACGGGGCTCCCTCGGATTCCCTGTGTGGTATTCGCCTGCTGAATTGAAAACTCAGAGCCACTTTCTCCAGTTCCCTTTCAGGGGCTGTACCTTCCATGTGAGCTCACACGGAGCCCTGCTTTGATGAGGGGACCATTGTCAGGCCACGTGCTCCCAATTCTTCTCCTAGGGGACTCTTCTGAACACGCACCACTTGGGATGTCTCTGCCCTCAGGCCGCCAACTCCATCTCATTGTGCAAGATGTGCTGTGTTGCATTTCCCCAGAATAAAATGATTGTCATTTACTTACCTAGCAGTTGTCAAAGCCTGAGATTTCATTCTGTAGGCGTAAGCAGCTTTTCCCCGGTAAATGTGGCTTCATCTCGAGTTTGTTATCTGCTGGCAACAGTGAACAGAGATGCTGTCGTTGCTCTTCCTTTCTCGTACGAGTGACAATTAGGGACCAGTTCTGCCTGAGCACAAATGCGTCTGTGAGTGATTGACACCCTTGAGTCATGTGCTCAGGAGCTGCAATAGATTTTCCAGAAGACCTTCAGATGAAGAAGCGGCTTGGGGATACACCACGGAACCCCAACGGGAGAAAACGGTGGCTTCCCTCCTTTTGGAGCTGGTGGGGAAGAATAATTCTGTTTCCTGGGTGGACAAGGGGACACTGGCTTTGGGAGAACTCAGGACCCAACTCTTTACTGAGGAAGGTGAATTCAAAAGGACGACCTAAGGAAAAGTGCTTCGATGAGCAAAATTGCATTTCCCTCTGGTTGGCCTCATTCCTATGGCACCTACGGATGTAAAACACATCTGGGCTGGGCTGTGCTCAGAGAGCTACGGTGGGAGGAGGTGAAGCAAGGAGGAAAAAAGAGCTGGTCTCTGGATTGTATAGGCGATCATCTGGTTTTCATAGGATTCCCCTCTCGCTGTTGTGTCTCTAGGCATCTCCCTCCAGGCCAGTGTAGGTGGGAACCAGATGTGGCCTCGGGGCACCTCCCAGCCAGCCTCCTGGCCACAGGAGGGCTTTGGCTTTGACATCTGCCTGCAGCAGTCCCTGGGGGAGCAGGGGCTCACCACTGGGGCTTCTTCCCGGCCGTGGGTCTCTTGCCCACACACATAATGAGGTCGCACTTCAGCAATGCCTTTGTTAGACCCCAGTGATGTCCCCACCCTCCTGACAAAGCAGCTTTTGTGTCTTGATGTCAAAATAATCACTTACCCAAAATGATGGCCAGGCTCAGAAATAGCCTTGCTTTATCCTTAGGGAATAGGAAAAAAAAGAGAGAGGGAGAGAGAGTGTTAAATGTTTAACCTGGATTGATGAGTTTTACTGAAACTACTGGATAAAATGAAAACTTTCTTAGAGGCATAAATCATGGGGGAGATTTCCCCCCTCTCATTGATTTTTGGATGCGGTTAATGATTCCAGCACTGAGAGCATAAGGCTAGGTGGAAGTTAAAGGCATGGAAAGGCCACATTAACCTCTAAATTTTATCTCTATGTTGATTTTTGACAGTGAAATACTATAATTAACCCAGACTGTTTTCCCAAGATTTAATTTTTTGCTGATGTTCAAAAGTATTGCAGAAAAGCTGATTCCTAATTATTACATACAGCATTGCATAAATTTCTTCCTAATTAAAAAGCCTCTAAATTCTAAATAATCAACTTACAAAGACATATGGTTTTGAAAAATTAGGCATTTAATTTCTAAAGATTTATTAGTAATTTGTATTACAGCTAATTAATTATGGTTATAATACTACTGCAGCCAGGGTAGAGATTGATGTAAATACAACTGCAAATTTATTTTGATATGCCTTCCTTAATATCAGTGTATTACAATATACTTAGTTTTCTAGCCCCTTCTTAATTATGTCTGAAAGCATTCGTTTAATGAAAGATAAGAGTGCTTGATAAGGGTACCATCAGATTTTACTTGAAAAACCATTTTCAACATAAAACAAACAAATTGGTTTTTGCCTTGGCAAAATGAAATTTGCTGTTGGTAATGTGTTAGCAGACAGAAATGCCTTAAAATTAAATAGTATTTGACACAGAATATCCCATTAACCCTTGTGACAATTCACAGAGAGCTTGGCATGACGAGAAAGTAGTTAAACTGTACAAAGGAAGCCAGCTGACAAAAAGGAATAGAACTCAACATAAACAATGATGGAGCTGTAAATATTCACAAACGCAGGAGATAGGTGGGGAGGGTTTTTTCCTATTTCCTTTGTCATGTGAATTTCTAGGCATTAAAAAAAAAAAGAATCTAGAAAGTGTTTTGGGTATTAGCAGGTTTGTCTTTGAAGTTGGAGGAAGAGAAAGATTTTTTTGATTTAGTGGTAGAAAATGCCACTGATCTGTTTCACTGAATAGAAACACATGATGTTTCTGAATAAACCGGGGGACAGAAACATCTTGCCGGTTGCAAGAAGAAAGGAAAGGGAAGAGCATGAAAGTAGCTTGGTAGAATGTGGGGTGCGTGGCAGGCGGCGCTCAGAGTGCAGCAGCATGCCAGACTCGGGTTAGCAGAAGGATGCCCGTCCCCGTGGAGGGCCCCAGGAAAGGTTCCTGGGTTGGTGGCAGAAATTCTCCATCCAGACCTCTTCCTGACGAAATCCCAGCGTTCAGAGTTGACTGGGCGGCGGATCAAGTCTGGCTGCCCTGCTTTCCTTGTTTTACAGGGTAACACACTTGGATCTTTTGTTCTGTGGCTTCTTCCGTGGTATCCTGGGCTTGGATTGTCTTTGTTACTGCTGTGGCTTCTATCACTTGTTTCACGTTTCTTCCCCTAGTCTTTCCACAGCACAGCCGTTGGGCCTCGCTGTGTGACTTGGAGAAAGTCACTAAACATCTCATAAGGCTCAGTTTCCCCTTCAGTAAAAGGAGGCCAGTAATAGAATCAGCGGCGGCGTGTTGTGCTGATGGCTGCTAGCCCGTGCTCCGCATGCACCTAGAGGAGAGGACCAGTGCGGAGGACCGGGTGTCGGGTCTATGGTGGGGGACAGCTTTCATTCATTCATGTTACAAATACTTACTGTCCACCCACTCTGTTTTCAGGGGGGCTTCCTTGCTACGGACACACAAATAAATACAATGCAGGGCGTCTGCCCTCTCAGAATTCACAATCGAATGGAAAGGAAAATGATGCCTATAGAAATAATTGAAATAATAGTGTCAAGTGACAAAAATAATACAATTTAGTAACAAGTTTGACGTCATTTGTTCAAAGGAAAACAGTCCACGGAAGGGGCAGGACAGAGCCTCACAAACAGTGGAGCACGCTTCTGCAGGGTTCTGGGGCACGAATGAGTTTTGCAGGAGTTGGAAGAGGCAAGGTGGGAACGGGAGGTCAGGGACTCCCTTGTAAGGCTGGCAGGTCCTGTCTTCTAGGATAAGGTGGGCCAGCTAAAGCTGAGTTGGAGGGTTGTCATTGGTGTATGTTAGCATTGCTTGCCAGGTGTTTCCTGTAAGTACAGGGGGACTTCGGTTTAGATTTGCGACGTTGGCCAGGCCACAAGGGTGGCCTCCATTCTGTGGGTCCCAACATTTGCATTAACTTCATCAATAGTAGTGATGTTTTGGTGTCACGGGGACCCAGAGAGAAGAGTCTTAGGTAGGTTGTAACATCTAAAAGAGAAGATGATAAATATTTGAGTCTTCTTTTTTTCCTCTTAAAATAAAATCTTTATGGCGATATAATTCACATACCAAACAATTCACCCAGTTAAAGCGTACAATTGAATTTTTATCAGCATATATATTTTTATTGAAGTAGAGTTGATTTACGACGTTGTGTTAATTTCTGCTGTGTAGCAAAGTGATTCAATTATACATGTATACATGCTTTTTTAATATTCTTTTCTATTACGGTTTATCGTAGGCTAGTGAACATAGTTCTCTATGCTGTACAGTAGGACCTGAGTCTTGCACGAAGGCAAATCAGGTGCGGGAGAGGACTGAAGTGGGTAGGAAAGCAAGACCAAAGGTGCCAGGACAGGCGTTAAGGAAATACATAGAGACTGGAGCTGGTTGTGGCTGACGAGGTCAAGTGAGGCTGGTGGGAGAAGTGTTCGAAGGCTAAGGCCAGGCCCAGGGCTGTGTATCGGGCAAAAGACAACCTGGGAGTGTAAACATGCCAGCGCACCTGTGTGACTCTTAGCAGACACACTCATTTTTCCTCTTCAGAAGCTAGCGCAGGGTTTTAAATACGTAGTGGAAATCTACTCCAGACAGAATAACCAAGGGCATATCCAATCATTTGTGTCAAGGTTGGGGTTCAGAATAGTAAAAGTCATCATCAAAGGAAAAAATAAGTTAGCTTAAAAATTACTCTTTTGGGGTATTTCATTTCATTCCATGTATGATAAACTTTTAACAAGCTTCCTTCAGTCAACAAATGTTTATTCAATTCTTATTATGGGCTGGTGGACATCCCACCAAGCCTCCTTGACTATATGAGTTTGACTTTTCCTAGTACAGTAAAACATGAATAAATTTGATAACTTTTATATTAGGTTAGCTCCATTCTTAATACTTAAGCCCTCGAATATTGAATTTATTTTAAAAGTATTTATTGAGCATCCCTTCTGTTCCAAAGAAGCATATATATTTGTTCGGCAATCAGGTGTCACATTATCGTAATGTTTTCTGTATCCATGGTCAGGGATTAGAATTAACTGACTTCGGGTAAACAATTTAACCTCAGTGGGCCTCGTTTTCCTCATCTATAAAGTGAGTCTGCTACATAGATCTTTTCCGGCTCAAAAGTTGTGTGATTTTTTTAAATAAGCAGGCTTTTTTTTTTCTGTTAGGAAAAATACATTTTCTGTCTAGTTCTCAAGGGCTGATGTATATAACATTTAACTGAAAGTTACAGCTTTCTTTTTTTTTTAATTGAAGGATAGTTGACTTATAGCGTTGGGCCAATCTCTGCTGTACAGCAGAGTGACTCCATTGTATACATATGCAGACATTCTTTTTTAATATTCTTTTTCATTATGGTTTATCACAGGATGCTGACTATAGTTCCCTGTGCGTTACAGTAGGACCTCGTTGTTTATTGAAGGTTATAACTTTCATACACTCTTGAACTGAAATTCAGGATTATATGAAAATAAATCTTCGGGGTGAAAGTTCTGCTAATGTTGGATTTTGGATATCATACAATTTTATATGAAATTTGTTGTCACTCCATCTCACTTAATTCATGTGTCCATGCACTGGTTTCTGCCAAAATAAAAGGTAGAAAAGCTCCAAATTTGGGGGCCAGCTGAAAGGCACCTTCCATCCACCCCACCATGAGAGCTTAAATAATTGAGACGGGATCCTGAACTCCAGGCCGTGGCTTCCAGCCTGGTCCATCACCATTAACTACAGAAGCCACATAACCCCCAGATGCTCTAGCATAACTCCGATTATGATCCATGAAAGTTACAGTCCTATACCGAGGGGAGAGAAAGGCCACAAAAAGGCTTTTAAAAAGCTATTTAATACATCAGCTTTCACAAAGATAGACGGCATCACTAAGACCAAACGAGAAAAGATGTGCCCAACTTCAGAAGGTATTGGCACTGTTAATCATATTTTGAAATATTGCTGGCATATATCTTAGAAAACACAGCACTGTTCTCATATTTCCAGTGGGAGAGATGACAGTTTTAATGTTGAGATACACTGATAATTCCAAGCCTTCTTTCCCCCCCAGTATAGAATAAACCCAAGAAGTAGATTAAGCAACCCAGTGGGGTCTAGAAGCATAAGTACTAATACTGAACTTTGTAAATTCTGCCACGTTCCATTACAAGGATATCGCAAAATTTCATTAACAAACAGCTGCATACATATGTTTATGTGCAGGCTATAATGTGATAAAATTATCAACATACACTTTATATATACAAAACGTTAAAATGTTATAAATGTATATACCTGTGTAATTTTAGATGGACTTTTAAAAGTTTACGGAAATAATTAACTAGTTTCTATTTATACTTCTCCATTTCTAATTTTTAAAAGTCATAAGAGACAAGTAAAATGTGCAGGTCAGTAGGTTACAAAACTTTTCCACATTTGTTATTTTGATCTTTCCAATTCTGCGGAGTGGGTAGGACTATTTTCCTGATAAGGACTGTGAAAATATGTTGCCCAAGGTCTCCCAGATTAGACGTGGCAAAAGCAGGCTGTTCTTCTGCCTGTAAGTTCAGTGCTCTTCTCACTACACCGTCACGGTTGTACAACAGGTGATCACTTACAGGAAGGTGGGACCAGGGCTCTGACCCAGAAGGATGCTCATCTCTTACTCAAGCTTCCACACATCACTGAGATGCTCACTGAGAAATCTAGCCTCCCGGGCTTGCTGGTCCTCGATGAAGTGCCCTCTCTGACCTCAGTTAAAACTTCAATAACTCTGGCAGGCACTGAAGGTTGCTATTGTTCTTTCTTCCTCACTGAAAGAATCTTGATGTTCTTCAGTGTAGCAATGTACCCATCTTCCAGACTCCTTACACTAGGGGTGACGGTGTGACAGAGTCCTGGCCAGCTGGATGTATAGAGAATCCCTGGATAGGGCTTCTGAGAAAGCTGTTTATTTACTTGTTTGTTTGTCTGTTTGTTTAATTGAAATATAGTTGATTGACAGAGTTGGGCCAATCTCTGCTCTATAGCACGGTGACTCAGTTATACACATACATACATTCTTATTTTGTATTCTTTTCAATTATGGTGTATCCCAGGAGATTGGTTAAAGTTCCCTGTGCTATACAGTAGGACCTTGTTATGTATCCATTCTATATATAATAGTTTGCACCTGCTAATCCCAAACTCCCACTCCATCCCTCCCCCAACGCCCCATCCCCCTTGGCAACCACAAGTATGTTCTCTGTCTGTGAGTCTGTTTCTGTTTGATAGATAGGTTCATTTGTGTCATATTTTAGAGTCCACATATAAGTGATATCATATGATATTTGTCTTTCTCTTTCTGACTTACTTCACTCAGATGATAATCTCTAGTTCCATCCATGTTGCTGCAAGTGGCATTATTTCGTTCTTTTTTATGGCTGAATAGTATTCCATTGTATATAGGTACCACATCTTCTTTATCCATTCCTCTGTGGATGGACATTTAGGTTGCTTCCATGTCTTGGCTATTGTACATAGTGCTGCTATGAACATAGGGGTGCATGTATCTTTTCAAATTATAGTTTTCTCAGGGTATATGCCCAGGAGTGGAATTGCTGGATCATATGGTAGCTCTATTTTTAGCTTTCTGAGGAACCTCCATACTGTTCTCCACAGTGGCTGCACCAACTTATATTCCCACCAACAGTGTAGGAGAGTTGGGAAAGCTATTTAAATGGGAACAGAATTGTTAGCTTTACTCCATATCTGATCCCCTTTATCCTTCTTCTTCCTGCCTCAAATGCACACAGTGCTGAAGAGGGAGTAACCAGCTTGCAAGCATGAGGATGAAAGTTACAAATTTAATTAACAGAATCAACACACAGAAAGAGCCTGAACCCTCAGGGCATTAGGGAACCACCATAAGGAACCTGACTATAAGGAACCCACCTCCAGACCACTGGTTCCAGGAAAAACAGAGGCCCCTGGCTGGTTAAGCCAGTGTAGCGGCTCTGACCGCACTCAGTCCTGACTGATAGAGTAAAACAAACTAGAAATGAGACAAAAAAATGGTAGATGGAACCAGAAGAAAATGCCAAGGTTTGTCTCTCAGGCAGAGACTGTTGTATATAATCAGCAAGTCTCCCACCAACTCTCCACCGCCGGCTAGGGTCCATCACCAGGGGTTACTCAGATTAGGACGAGCGTCCACCACCATGAATGGGCTCTCGAGTTACGGTCTCAGCTGATGTTTCCGGAGAAGAGAGCATTAGCGTTGGGTTTTATAACTTTGCCACTCTCTGCCTCTGTTTCTTTATTTGCGAAATGGGGGCAATAGTAAAGCCTACCTCTTAAGATTGTTCTAAACATTTAATGAGATAATACATGTAATATGCTTAGAATAATTCCAGGCATACTGGGAAGCAGTCTATAAATGCTACTCATTATCACTATGGGCTGGAATCATTACTGATGCTGCACAGACAAGAAGAACCAGCTCCCAGAGACACAGTCTCAGCACTCCTCCCCTTGCCATAAACAGGGTCACTGCCTTACCCCATTCTTTCCCATACAAAACACACTGGAAGTGGGCATTCCCTGGTGGTTCAGTGGTTAGGAATCGATGCTTTCACTGCCGGGGCCCGGGTTTGATCCCTGGTCAGGGAACTAAGATCCCACAAGCCGAGTGGCACAGCCCAAAACAAAACAAAACAAAACAAAAAAACACGCTGAAAGTATGGGAGTTTGCCCACTGAGTGATTATAGTGAAAAAAGTAAGCCAGAAATACATGTTGGGTGATTTGGAGGTTCTAGCGTAAGTAGCAGACCTAGTTCTTCTCTTCAAGGGAGGTCCCAGTCTGGTGCAGGGAGGGGGTAGGGCCCAGTGCCTTAACCGCCTCAGGCCTTGTGACACGCCACTCTGCTCCGTGAGGTGCTCATAAGTAGCGTGAGGTCTCAGAGAAAGAAGATCTTAATTTTTTTTTTTAACATCCTTATTGGGGTATAACTGCTTTACAATGGTGTGTTGGTTTCTGCTTTATAACAAAGTGAATCAGTTATACATATACATATATCCCCATATCCCCTCCCTCTTGCGTCTCCCTCCCACCCTCCCTATCCCACCCCTCCAGGCGGTCACAAAACACCGAGCTGATCTCCCTGTGCCATGCGGCTGCTTCCCACTAGCTATCTACCTTACGTTTGGTAGTGTATGTATGTCCATGCCTCTCTCTCGCTTTGTCACAGCTCACCCTTCCCCCTCCTCATATCCTCAAGAAGATCTTAATATTTGCCTGAGTCTTTTAGCCAATGTTTATTGGGGGTCTTGAGCTAAAATACTAACAGCAAAAAAAGAGGAGGGGGAATGGAACGGAATCAAGTTCACCTTAGAAGAAGCCTGATAGGACGTGAATGCCCCCAGGGTGAGGATATTATCTTATTCATGTAAAAACCCCAGTACAAGTACACTTTCTGGCACATGGAAGGAATTTTCCCAGCTGAGTTCTTGATACTTTTCTGTCTCTGGGATTTTGCTTTTGCAAACACCACAGTTATTCAACACTTCTACTCCTGGCTCTGGCAAAGCAGCTTTTAGCAGACCAATGATCCCAGGAAGAACCCGGAGAAAAGCCAGAGAACATGAAAATAAAAATCTGTTTGAAGGCCTCAGAGATCTGCCAAGGCTTGAGGGGCCAGGCCCTCTGAGAAAGGAAGGCCCCACGCCCTTTCCCCCTCAGTAAGTTTTTCATTCTTAATTGCATAAGGCAGAGGTTAAGAAGTCAAGCAAAGGAAAAGCTGCTGAAAAGCAGAGTGAGGGGCTTCCCTGGTTGGTTAAGAATCCACCTGTCAATGAGGGGACACGGGTTCAAGCCCTGGTCCGGGAAGATCCCACATTGCTGCCGAGCAACTAAGCCCGTGCGCCACAACTACTGAGCCTGTGCTCTAGCGCCTGTGCGCCACAACTACTGAAGCCCACGCGCCTAGAGCCCGTGCTCTGCAACAAGAGAAGCCACCACAGTGAGAAGCCTGCGCACGGCAACAAAGAGTAGCCCCGCGTTTGCCGCAACTACAGAAAGCCCGCGCGCAGCAACGAAGACCCAACACAGCCCAAAATTAATTAATTAATTTTAAAAAAAGCAGAGTGAGGTTTTCAGAATCTCATGGTGCTGGAAAGGCAAAAAAGAGAATTCTGGGGAGAGGCTCTCATAAACAAAGCTCTTCTTGGGACCTCTAGGAAGCAACACCCTAGGGATGTGTGAACTCAAGGTAGACCCAGCCTGAGAAAGGTAAAACTTTCTCTCGGGTCAACTGAGCCCTTGCTTAGACTGAGGTTAGCTCCCCCTGCTCTAGATGTTGAGATTTACCTTTTACCTTCAGAGAGGGTTGACTTGCTAAAGGAAGATAACATCATCCAGAGCCTCTAAAATTTTCATACACAATGTTCTTCATTCCATCAAAACTTAATAAAAAAGTGAGAAACTAAGAAACAGGACCAAGAAGAAACAGATAATAGAAACAGACCCGTAGGTGATCCAGATACTACACTTATCTCTAAAGGTAATGACATTTTAAATAAATGTCATTAGTACATTTAAGAAGTAAATGGTAGGATGGAGAATTTCACCAGGAAACTAGACCCTATTAAAAAAGAATCAGTGTAGACCAGGGAACTCTACTCAGTGCTCTGTGGTGACCTAAATGGTAAGGAAATCCAAAAAAGGAGGGGATATATGTATACGTATGGCTGATTCACTTTGCTGTACAGCAGACACTAACACAACATTGTAAAGCAACTATACCCCAATACAAATTCTTAAAATAAACAAATTTTTAAAAATTTTTAGAAAGAATCAAATGGAAATTCTGTAATGAAAAATATACTGACTGAAATGAAGATCTACAACATTGTAAATCAACTCTACTCCAAGAAAATAAAATAAAAAAATGAAGATCTCATTAGGTAAGTTTAATAGCAGCTTGGATGCCGCTGAAGAGAGGATAAGTGACCTGTCAGATAGGTCAGGGAAAAGCATTCAGACTGAAGCAGGGAGAAGAGAAGAGAGAAGAGACAGAGGACATGTTAAAAAGTTTTAACGTATATATTTGGATTCCCAGAAGGAGCGAAGGGAGAGAATGGGACAAAGGAATTTTATAGACAAAAAAGGCCATGAATTTTCCAAAATTGGTGGAAGACCTCACAGCAGTTTAAAGAACATCATTTGAATCCCAAGTTGGGTGAAGCCCAATTACTCAAAGCCAGTTTCTTTCAACACTTGATTCGTTCACGGTTTAGAAGTAAAACCATGAGAAGCTTCATTGAGTACATGTGATTGAGGCTGGAGAATGAGACACTATTGTTCAACTTGACCTCAACTTTGCCTTTAAACCAGAGTAAACCTAGGCAGATCAGGCTAGGATAAAGTTACCCTGGCTTAACTTTAGAACCAGAACAAAAATAAAAACATCAGCTCTGTGATTTTATTTTATTTTTTTTAATCTGCTCTGAAGTAAGGAGAGACTATGTCTCAAACAGTCCTGCCATCCTAATAACTTTTTCAGCTTTTTGATCACTGATGTTTTCCTGGAAAATCTTGTCTTCTTTGACATTTGAGTGCTGGTATTTAGCACTTTTATTTCCATTTCTTTTTCCTTCATGAAATCAGTCATCATCTTTATTATTTTTTTAAGATGCCAAGTTTTACAAGCTGTGAATCCTTTTTCTTAAAAAAACAAAAAAAACCCACTAGATATTTTTTCCCCAGAAGCTTGTAGTTGAAGGGCAAAGCCTCCCTAATAACACTGTACTGAATATTTCAGGGTTTCTGGGTTTTTTTTCCTGGACAGCACCCACCTGGAGCCTGTCAGAGGCTGCTGATAAGGCAGGAAGAACCCGCTCTTGAACTGTGTAAACCCGATCTGGAAACTGCTCGTGCTTGATTCTGATTTGAGGAAAGCAGGGAGGAGTGAGATTTGTCAACATGTCATTGGAGTGTCAGGGTGTTTGACACTGTCCTGGCCAGTCCCTTGCTACTTCATTCTCCGCAGAGGGCTCCCCTCACTGATGAGCAGAGCTGGCACAGCCCGGCGGGCTTCCCCCCACATTCCCAAGGTGGTGGCTGCACTCCATCTAACATCCCTGCAGGGTTAGCTTAGCTGGCCTGGGGCTCTGTGTAGCCAGCAGAAACACGCTCCCTGGTAGAAAGCTGACTTGCTAACGCTTACCCCCTTTAAATCCCTGGAGGACTGTTTTTTTCCAACAGTTACTGCCTGTTAGACCAAAGGAAGACCTGCTTCCTTACTATCCCCCATTTTTTGGAAGGATAGGGTTCTAGGGACTGGAGAATGAGCCCCGTGTAGAGAGAGGAAGCATAGCTATTCCTCAACAGGCTCTCCTGTTCATTCTCTGGCAGATACTTTCTGAGCACCTACTATGAGCAAGGCCCCCAGAGTCGGGGGTAGAGATGGGACGGGGAAAGGAACGTGATCAGTTAGGCGTGGCCTCTGTACTTCAAGCATTGCCCACAGAGAAAGACCCTCTTTGATGGTAGGTCGTCGTTGTGACAGTTTCAGTTACATGAAACAAGTAAAGTTTTTCAAAGTCTCTGACCTGGAAGACCATCCCGCACTCCTCTCATACTCCCCCCTTCCAGCTGGTGACGGCTTCTCAAGAAAACCTAATTCACTCACTGCATTTTGTCAGGGATCCTAAAAGGTCTCATGCCCTGCCAACATTTATTCCATATTTTTTCAGTCTGTGGGAAAGAAAATTGATTCTGTAGGACCCGAGCAAAAAGTACAAGGAGGACAGTCCTAAATCCCACAAGGTAGACTGCAGGCCTGCCTACATGGCATTTGCCCACCTGAGAGGTGAGCCTAGATTTGCTTCTCTGCCCTCTCCATGAGACCTGAGCCCTTAGAGGCCAAAGCTATGTTTTAACCATCTTTCGTTCCCCAGAAAGTGGAGCAGAGACCTGGCACCTGGTGGAACTCATGAAAGTCATTAAAAGTTTTTCCTTTTGAGCCACAGGATTGACAGTAATCTACTAGATCGATGATCTGAGACAAAATGGCAGCCATAGTGGTGTGCTCACAAACGTGTTCTAAGAACCTCTGTGTATCAGGCACTGGGCTTGGTGATGTGGGGATACAAAGTTACTTAAGAGAGAACCCCCGCTCTCACCTGGCTCACTACGTGGATGGAGAACGGAGGCACGTGTGAAATGCCAGGATGGGCACGGTAAGCACCAGATAATGTTAGCCACTGGCAGCATGTGGCTATTTACATTAAAATGGAATTAGATTTTCTGTTCTTCAGTCACACCAGCTGCATGTCCAGTACTCCACGTATCCACATGTGCCTAATGCCTTCAGTACTGTAGAGCACAGATATATTTCCGCCACATAGAGATGAGAAAGCATTATCTGTTCTGTTGGTCACGGGAGGTTCCGTAGCAGATGTGAGATAAGAGCCAGCCCTTGGTGTTGATGAGAAAGGGGTAGACTGTCCAGTGGAATGGCATAAGCCAGGGGAACCTTGGAGCCTGTTTGGTGGCAGCATTAGTAGCAATGATGCCATGGTCACGCTTCTGAGGGTACTTCTGTTCTTCCTTCTTTGGTCGGCTCCCACCATCTGACCGTGAGGGGTAGTGTCTTTGGTCCTCCCTCCTTTCTTATAGGACTGCCATCTATTCCCACCACTCTAACCTTCACCAGCACGCTCGGGCACCCTTCCCTATCCAGGCCTGGCCACACTCAGGTCACAGAGGCACATGACCACCTACTGGACATGATTAAAACCTTCTTTGGAAGTTCCACTAAAGAGATAGCTGTGCGCTGGAAGAGCTGTCCTCCTCTCTGTGGGAAGGCACGTGTTCTGAGGAGGCACAAAGCCTTCATCAGGGGTTGTGCTGGTCTGCGAGGGCTGCCATAACAAAATACCGTGGGCTGGCTGGCTTAAACAACAGTCATGTACTGTCTCACAGTGCAGAGGCTGGAAGTCCTGGATCAAGGTGCCCTCAGGGCTGGATTCCTCCGAGGCCTCTCTCCTTGACTTGCAGTCAGCCACGCTCTCACATGGTCACCCCTCTGTGCACGTGTGCTCCCCGGGGTGTCTGCCTCTTACTGAGAGAGCGGGCATGTTGGGTCAGGGCTTCGCCCTAACAACGTGATTTCAACAACCTCAGTCACCTCTCTGAAGACCTTACCTCCCGATCTGGTCACATTCTGGGGCCCTGTGGGCTGAGACTCCAACACATGAATTTGGGGAAAACACAGTTCAGCCTGTAACAGGGATGGCTCAAGACAGGATCATCTGCCTTGCAGCCGGGTCAGCCACAGCAATGAGCAGCAGGGTGACAGAGGCCCTAGCCATGACCGTGATGTCAGACCCTTTCTCTGCAGGACTTTGCGTTGCCCGCTTCAGGGCGACAAGGGCTGGGCTCGCTGGCACTCGCGCCAGGGCACCCGATGGCAGCTCATCGTCCCGCTCCACCCTTGTTTTCACACCTCCCAGTAACCTGTGCTGCTTTTTTTTTTTTTTTTTTTTTTTGCGGTACGCGGGCCTCTCACTGCTGTGGGCTCTCCCGTTGCGGAGCACAGGCTCCGGACGCGCAGGCTCAGCGGCCATGGCTCACGGGCCCAGCTGCTCCACGGCATGTGGGATCTTCCTGGACCGGGGCACGAACCCGCGTCCCCTGCATCGGCAGGCGGACCCTCAACCACTGCGCCACCCCCCTCTCTTTCTGTCTTTACTGGGGAGCGACTTCTCCCCTTTTTCTCAAGTAAACACTGTCTTTCACAACTATCTTCTTTCCTCTTTCTGCCAGCCACCTTTTCTGACAGTTCCCTAACCACTGCCTCCACCGCGATCTTTTCAGGCTGGTTTTGACAGCCACGGCGTGTGCCGGCTTGTGCTCCTACATATCAACAGGTGGACATACCAGGCAGTGTAGGAGTCCTAAGAGTACAGTCTTCTGAGTAAAACAGACGTGGATTCAAATGAAAATTACTCACTGGCATTTGAGACTTGTTAAGTGAAACTCGTCTGTAATATGAGAACAGTGACACTTAACTTGAACGTTGCTGGACAGACAGTTTATAATGTATCCAAGATGCCTATTTGCCCATAGTATGTTCTCAGTTAAAGGCATAATAATTGTTATCATCCCTGACTCTACTTTGCATTTCCTCTTTCTGTACCTTTGAGCACTATTCCACCAGCTGGCTGAGACCTCGCCCTTTTTCATGCCTATCTTAGTTCCATTCTCCAAGGTCCATCTTTTTCTTTTTTTTTTTTAACATCTTTATTGGGGTATAATTGCTTTACAATGGTGTGTTAGTTTCTGCTTTACAACAAAGTGAATCAGCCATACATATACACATGTTCCCATATCTCCTCCCTCTTGCGTCTCCCTCCCTCCCACCCTCCCCATCCCACCCCTCCAGGCGGTCACAAAGCACCGAGCTGATATCCCTGTGCTATGCGGCTGGCTGCTTCCCACTAGCTATCTGTTTTACGTTTGGTAGTGTATATATGTCCATGCCTCTCTCTCGCTTTGTCACAGCTCACCCTTCCCCCTCCCCATATCCTCAAGTCCGTTCTCCAGTAGCTCTGTGTCTTTATTCCTGTCTTACCCCTAGGTTCTTCATGACATTTTTTTTCTTAAATTCCATATATATGTGTTAGCATACGGTATTTGTCTTTCTCTTTCTGACTTACTTTACTCTGTATGACAGACTCTAGGTCCATCCACCTCATTACAAATAGCTCAATTTCGTTTCTTTTTATGGCTGAGTAATATTCCATTGTATATATGTGCCACATCTTCTTTATCCATTCATCCGATGATGGGCACTTAGGTTGTTTCCATCTCCGGGCTATTGTAAATAGAGCTGCAATGAACATTTTGGTACATGACTCTTTTTGAATTATGGTTTTCTCAGTGTATATGCCCAGTAGTGGGATTGCTGGGTCATATGGTAGTTCTATTTGTAGTTTTTTAAGGAACCTCCATACTGTTCTCCATAGTGGCTGTACCAATTCACATTCCCACCAGCAGTGCAAGAGTGTTCCCTTTTCTCCACATCCTCTCCAGCATTTATTGTTTCTAGATCCAAGGTCCTTCTTTTTGTATATCTGTGCGCGCACACACGCACACACACACACAAGCACACACACTGGCAGGAGACTGTCAAGCCCCGTTCATATCCTTCACCCTCCTCTCTGCACAAACCAGAGGCTGCTTACGTTGAGTACCTGCAGTTCTCTGCCTGCAGGCATGTTTCCTGGCCAGAGAGCATTCTCAGGTCTCAGGCCGTGCAAGCTGGAAGTGTCAGAAAACTAAACACCCCTCAACAAGGGCCAGTGGGAAGTTGGTGGTGGTTTCCCTCCAGCCTTCTTGCTCTTTGGGGAGGATAACTAACTCTCAAGTGTGTTCTACACTCCCCCCCCAAGACCCCCAGCAAGACAGAACTTCAGCTGCCCACATCGGCTTCTCAGTGACACAGCCTTTAACTGTCTGTCCCTTCACCATCTCACTTCCCCACCTGAGGCCGCTGCTTCCTGAGATGCCCCATATACACTACATGCACTCAAAACCTTCTCTCAGTATGTTTTCGTGGGAACCCAACCTGAGACGCAAACATAACGCGTGTCATCTTTCATCAACTGCGCAGGTCACGCTCCCTCACTCACTTCGTGATTCCTCAGTAACACCTGAACTAATGGGTGTGAAGCAGTCGGTGCTCACTCCAGACACCTGTCAGGAAGTTATGACTCCTGCAGTGTCTCCAGTGCTACCAGAAGTTCTTTTCCATGAAAGAATGGTTAGGGGATGATTTGCCTGGCCCCAGGCAGCAAGCAAAGCAAATGCCACCACGGCGTATAAAACATAACAACAACGGCAACGACTATGCTGTTAAATGCTCGAGAATGCGAGCCCCGATGCAGCAGGTCCTTTGTGACTCTGTCTGACCCTCTGACCACCGTGGCCTAAGCCCACCGCCATGAGCTCTCTGTCCCTCGTTCCTCAACACCGGAAGAAAATGTATAGCTCATGAATTTCTTCTACTGACACACCAGAAGAATTCTTTCACCTTTATTTTCTGGTTGTTTTCCCAAGAGACTGTACAACTGACTTTGCTTTTGTCATTAAGCATCTGCTCGGAAGCTGCTTTCCCCCCGTCAGATCACGCACCATATGCCATCATCTGCTGGAATTGCACATTTTCTTGGTTGACAGTCACCATAAACTTTTGCGTGTCTGGAACACATTCATCATAAACTCGAGACTTTATTCAAAATTGTGTGAACTCTGCAGTGCCATGGAGTACAAGGGTCTTCTCTGAACAGCGTGACTATTCGGGATTCACAGGGAATGCGAAGTCCCAGAGTAACACTGGGCATTGGAATCTCCAGATGTGGGGCTGTGCTTGAAATTTCAAGATCTGAAAGCACTAAAGAAGGACGCAGAGGGAAAACTGTACAAAATGTAGCTTTCATCATTACAAAGGACTCTGGTGGTATCCCCTCTAATATCAATAATATGCAAAATTTAAAGTAGCCAGGAGAACCTGGGGTCCATCCAAGCCAGCTGAACAATCCCCTGACGTCTGCTCTCCAGAAATTTCACTGTTAATATCCCCATGGGTATAGCAGGTACTTTATTTAATGCCCTTTTTTTTTTTTTTACAATCGGGCGTTATTTTCAAATCCCAGGAATTCTTCAGTGTTCTTTATTGGGGAGTTGCAGAAACAATGAACATATGGCTAATTTTGGGACTTCCCTGGCAGTCCAGTGGTTAGGTCTTGGTGCTTTCACTGCGGAGGCCCAGGTTCAAGCCCTGGTCAGGGAAACAAGATCCCGCAAGCCGCGCAGCGTGGTCAGAAAAAAGAAGAAAAAAGAAGAAGGAAAATATGGCTAATTTTGGTCCTGGACAAATTCAAAATCAGACACACGTGTATTGACATCAGACAGTTTCCCACTGGATATTTATTTATTTATTTATGGCTGCGTTGGGTCTTCATTGCTGTGTGTGGGCTTTCTCTAGTTGCGACGAGCAGGAGCTACTCTTTGTTGCAGTGTGCGGGCTTCTCATTGCGGTGGCTTCTCTTGTTGCGGAGCATGGGCTCTAGGTGCGCGGGCTTCAGTAGTTGTGGCGTGTGAGCTTAGTTGCTCCGCGGCACATGGGATCTTCCCGGACCAGGGCTCGAACCCGTGTCCCCTGCATTGGCAGGCGGATTCTTAACTACTCTGCCACCAGGGAAGTCCCTCCCATTGGATCTTGATCCCTTTTTCATGTTTGAGCATCATTTACACCAATCCAGTTCTTAATTTCATCCTTTCTCTTAGTTGATAATTCATCCACCATTCATTCGTCTTGTACTCTGGCCAGACACACCGCGTGGATCCCCCAGTCCTGAAAATGGTAACAGAAGAGCTGAGCGTGAGTTACCCTATCACTCAAGCACTCACAAGAAGCTAACATTCCACCAAGTAGGGCGAGCCTCCTGTCCGTGGATTTCCACTGGCTGGCTGACCAAATGGTCCTTTCCCAGGTGCTGCCCTGAAACAGTTTTTCACGAGTCTGTCTCTAGAGTTTTCTCTAAAACCAGGGGCAGAATAAACACGAGAAACATATTGCAGCGTCCTCTAGTCCTCATGAACAAGGCAGTTCTTTTTATCCTGGAATTTTAACTAAGGTCAGCTGACTACATAGAGAACTCTTTCATTCATGCCTGTCCGCATTCCCTTTGAATCTGAGCCTTGTAGTATCTATGTTACTCGTACAAAGTTGTGACTTTTTTCATCTATTTAGTCTTCGCTTAATTTACTTTATGATCCCTGAACCCTGGTAGACAAAACCTAGAAAAAAATGGGGTGGTGTCTAAGCAGAAAATTGATGACCTGGGGTCTTCAGGTCCCCTTACTTGTGTAAGTTACAGGAGTTCATATTTGGTATCTCTACCCAACACTCAGTCCAGTGATGTCATGTTAGATGATTCTTGAACTTGGCCACGATCAGAGTATTCACATGGTGGAAATCAGCAAATACTGTGAATCAGGGCTTCTCCCCCCCCAGAGAGCACTTACCAGCACACCACTGGGCAAAGGTCAGCTTATGTTTGGCATAAGAAAACAAGATCTTACAAAAGCATTTGGAAAATTTTCAGAGGAATTGGAGCTGTTTCTGTAAATCAGTGGATCCCAGCCCTTTGAAACTCTGTATCTCCATTATATACTAAATATTTTAGAAAACATCCTATTCCATTCTGAAATGAATTTCATAGATGATATAATCTACCTGCACAAAACCTTTAAAAAAAAGTCAGCATAATATCCCAATGATAATATAAAGGAAAAATGAAATGAAAGTTACTTATAATAGATGAATATATATTTTAATATATAAATGTTTGGTCATGTCTCCACTAGAAGACAAGATAAGGTAGCCTAATGTTCATACCTTTATTTAGAACCACAGAGAAAGCAGCAGCTACAGTGCAGATGGATAGAGGTGAGGTTTCAGTGAATTAGTGTAATGTTCTGAAGTGATGAACAATTCTTAGTAAAGTTCTGCACAATGTAAAATACACTTTTCCCTCAACCCACAAGGTAATTGCATCTTGAAAGGTCCAGTGCATATTTAAAACCATGCAAAAAAATAGTTTGTGTGTTTGTATAAGAAGGAATTTGTTTCTAGGTTCAGGTTATGTACCTGCGTGGATTGCCTGCCTTCTAAAGTCACATGAGACATGGGCAGTGCTTCCTTGTACAGAACCACTGACATCTCTAGCACCATACACTAAATGCCAGGAGTGCCCTCAGTCAAAGAGGCAACCAAATATCTCCTAAAGACTCACAAAGCAACCTAGGAATAGTACTGCCCTAGATAAGAACCAGTACTCTACATCGAGGCCAAGGAATGTCCTTCAGAGCCTGGCCTGTCTTTGTCTTGATGAGCTACCCCTTTGTCTTGATGAGCTACTATCAAAAAGGAGAATTGATCGGCTGAAAGGACAGTGATACCTGGGCATCCAGAGAGGAGATGCCAAGCGACCCGAACTCTAAGCAAATCCAAAAGATGCAGGGACAGCTGGAGAGACAGCAGGGGACTCTGAGGAAGAGGGATAGTACAGGAAAGACTCCTTGCCAGCAGGGGCAGTGCAGCGGGAGGTTAGGAACTGGGTGAGGACAGTGTGGAAGCAGCTGACTTTGGGGAAATGGCCAACTGTGAATGGAATCACCATCCGGCTTCAACAGTTGTCTGTCATCCAGGAATTGTGGGAGGCATGAGGGACAGTCCTCACGGGACATCACAGAGCTGGGCCCTCCTGGAAATGAGTCTGTAAGTTATCTAATCACTCTTGGCTTCTACTATTACATTGTGGTCAAGGTGCTTCTTGGTGGGAAATTGATAGCAAACTATTATCTAGAGGAAAATGGATATTTTATTTTTCTTTTGTCCTCTGTCCCTCATTCCCTTCTTTCTCCTGTGTTTAATCTCTTAGGTGTTTATTTAAAAGATAAAAATTACATGCAGATAGGAAGGTATTTCTTTCCTTCAACGCTGTGATCCAACCTGTGACAAATCTGTACTATACACTATGTAAATGGCTAACAAGTCAATTGCAACCCAACTGAAGGTACAAACCTTAGTGTTGGTGCTGAAATCTCTTCAGAGTCATCATCATGATCTCAAAGTTTGTTTCAAAATTTGAAAGCATCAAGTGTCAGTCAAAACTGAAGATGAAACACTAATGAATATTGAATTCTCATGCTTTAGGTATACTTCCTTTTTAGACTTTTTGGTTCTCCACTATTCTTACCGTACTGTTTCATTCAAATTTCCTTCACGCTAACTTTGTGTGATTGAAATAAAATAGCAGTATATACATATAAAAAATTATATCCTGATATATTAAGGCTTCGGTGTTTCTTCATTAGATGTTGGTATGAAATAAGAGACCTGATTATGTAGATGCTGACATGAGGTTTCATCAAGATGCTCTTCATACTTAGAGGTAAATATTCAAGGCTGGTTCTGTAGTGACTCCCCGGCTCCCCGCCTCCCTTTCCCTCCAAGTGCTTGACATGATTGTGGTGAGAGCACCTCACCTTCTCAAGGTTGTTTACCGGAGTAGTTGTTCTCAAACTTTTTCAATCCAAGGACCAATTGAGAAGAGTTAAAAAAAAAATCTGTCAGTCATCTGTCCCATCCACACTTTATTTTTAAGTAAACGCTTTATTGAAATACACATAGAAGTAAAGTGGGAAAATCGTAAGGATACAGTTTGGAATTCTTTTCCAACTGACCAGCACGCAGATCAAGAAACAGAACACCAAATCGCCTTTCTACCTTCTTCTGGTCTCTGATCCTGACCCAAGGGTGACAGGCATCCTAAGTCGTAACAGCATAGATTAATTAGGTCTGTTTTTGAACTTTATAAAAATAGAATCATGGAATTGTACTTTTTTGCGTGTTTCTGGCTTCTTTCACTCAATACTGTGATTGTGGCATTCATCCACGCCATTGCCTGTAGTTAAAGTTCATTCTCTCACATTGCCTAATAGTATGTAATGGTTGAATATGGCATATTTTATTTATTCCTTCTACTACTGATGGATGTTTGGTTAGTTTTCCGTTTGGGGCTGTTATGATTAGTGCTGCTATGGCCATGTTTTACATGTCTTTTATATGAACATATGTATGCATCTCTGTTGGGTACATCCCCATCTCTATTGGGTATATCCCCATCTCTACTGGGTACATATGTAGGAATGCAATCCCCATGTACTAGAGGTTGAAGTATATCAGATTTCAGTCGATATTGGCAAATGGTTTTCCAAGATAGTTGTACAAATTTTGATTTCCATTGGCAATGTATGAAAAGTCAGATTTCTCCGCATCTTTGCACACCCTTTGTATCATTCCTTGTTTGATTGTTTTAATTTTAGCCATGTTGGTAGGTATGCAGTGCTATTAGTTACATTGTGGTCTTAAATTTCATTCCCGGAAACCAGTTGAGCACCTTTGCAACCCAGGCTGGTTGGTATTCAGCTGTCACATACTGACATGGCCAGCATTTCTCCTCAAGGGTCAGTGCCTGTACTATACTGAGTGCTAAATATTTTATTAAATACTGTTTTCTAGGACAGCTCTATTGAGGTGTGATTGACATGCATTAAATTGCACATATTTAAAGTGTAAAATTGGATACGTTTTGACATACGTATACACCTGTGAAATCATCACCACAATCAAAATAATATACATAGCAAAGGAAACCATTAACAAATTGAAAAGGCAACCTATGGAGTGGGAGAAGATATTTGCAAGTCACAAATCTGATAAGGGGTTAATATCCAAAATATGTACAGAAGACATATAACCCAACAGCAAAAAAAAAAAAAAAATCTGATTGATAAATGGGTGGAGGATCTGAATAAACATTTTTCCGAAGACGACATACAGACAGACGGCCAACAGGTACGCGAAAAGGTGCTCAACATCACTAATCGTCAGAGAAATACAAATCAAAACCACGATGAGATATCATCCCACACCTGTTAGAATAGCTGTCATCAAAAAGATAAGAAATAAGAAGTGTTGGTGAGTGTGAGGAGAAAAGGGAATCCTTATGTACTGTTGGTGGGAATGCAAACTGGTGCATCCGCTATGAAAAACAGTATAGAGGTTCCTCAGAACATTAAAAAGAGAACTACCACGTGATCCAGAAATCCCACTTCTTAGTAATTATTCAAAGAAAATGAAAACACTGACCTGAAAAGATATCTGCATCCCCGTGTTCAATGCAGAATTATTCACAATAGCTAAGAAATGAAAACAATCTAAGTGTCCATCAATGGATGAATTGGTTTTTTAAATGTGATATATATTTTTTATTTAGCCATAAACAAGAAGGAAATCCTGCCATTTGTGACAACATGGATGGACGTTGAGGGCATCATGCTAGGTGACACAAGTCAGACAGAAAAAAAACAAACACCATACGATCTCACTTATATGTGGAATCTAAAAAACAAAAATGAAAAAACTGAACTCATAGATACAGAGGACAGATTGGTGGTTTCCAGAGGCGGGGGTGGGGGGTGGCACTGAGGGGGTGAGGTGCCGGCAAAATGAGTGAAGGTCCTCAAAAGGTACAACCTTCCAGTTATAAAATAAATAAGTCCTGGGGATGTAATGTACAGCTTGGTGACAATAGCTGATAATACTGCATGGCACATCTGAGTTTCTAAGAGAGCAAAATTTAGAAGTTCTCACCACAAGAAAACACGAATCTGTAACTATGTATGATGATGAATATTAACTAGACTTACTATAGTGATCGTTTTGCAATATATACGAATATTGAAGCATCATTATGTTGTATCCCTGAAACTGATATGAAGTTGTATGTCAATTATATCTCAATAATAATAATAGTGAACATGCCTACCAGCACCCCCAGAAGTATTTCTCCATGTGCTTTTCTACTCTTGTCCTCTTGCCCCTCCCTATTCCTCCAGACCTTGTCTTAGGGCAACCAGGGATCTGCTTCCTCTACCGTATATCAGTTTGCGTTTCCTAGAATATCCTTACATAAATGGAACCATATATTAAATATCAGTTTGCGTCTGTCTTCTTTCACTCAGCATACTTATTGTGATGTTCATTTACGTCATGTCATGTATCGGTAGTTCATTCCTTTTTTTTTTTTTTTTTTTGCGGTACGCGGGCCTCTCACTGTTGTGGCCTCTCCCGTTGCGGAGCACAGGCTCCAGACGCGCAGGCTCAGTGGCCATGGCTCACGGGCCCAGCCGCTCCGCAGCATGTGGGATCCTCCCAGACCAGGGCACGAACCCGCGTCCCCTGCATCGGCAGGCGGACTCTCAACCACTGCGCCACCAGGGAATCCCAGTTCATTCCTTTTCATTGCCAAGAGCTTTCCACTGTATGGATACACCAGAGTTCATCAATTCACCTGTTGGTGAAGAGTTGGATTATTTTCAATTTTGGGCTATTACAAATAAAGCTGCTATGAACATTCATGTTATTGAGTAAAAATACACTTTAACGTATCTTAAATTAAATGAGTAAATACCTAGGAGTAGAGTGGCTAGATGATTTGAAAGGTACATGTTTAAGTTTTCAAGAAATTTCCAAACTCTTTTCAAAGTGGTTGTATGGTCTTGCACTTCTAGCAGTAGCGTATGAGAGTTCCAGTTTCTCCACGGCCACAGCAACATTTGGTTTGGCGGTTTGGTGTTTGTTTTTTTTTAATTTTAGAGGTTTTTGTAGGTGTGTCATGCTAGCTCATTGTGGTTTTAATTTGCACTTCTCTAATAACTAGTGATGTTGTGCATCTTTTCATGTGTTTGTTTGCCAAGATATTTTGCCTTTGGTGACATTTCTGTTCAAATAATTTACCCACTAGGGGTGAGGATGGGGTGCTTGCTTTGTTATTGTTGAATTTTGAAATTTCTTTATGTATTTTGGATACATATTCATTTTCTTTTAGCCGAGTCTTTCAAAGGAAAGAAGTTTTTAATTGTGATGAAATCTAAATTATAAGTTCATATTTTTATGTGTCATACTTTGGTGTCACATCTAAAAAAAAACCCATGCACAACCCAAGGTCGCAAGATCTCCTATTTTATTCGTCTAAAAGCTTACGGCATTACGTTTTACATTTAGGCCCATGGCCCATGTTGAGTTGAGTTTTATGTATGCTGAGAACTATGGATCATTGGTTTTTGTTGGTTTGCTTTTTTCAGTGGATATCTAATTGTTAGAGTGCTGTATTTCGGAGAGACTGTCCTTTCTCCTGGTCTGCATATAAGTTCAACATTTTATCAGTAAATTAAAAGCACAAGGCTAATGCCATAGATTTCACTTTTAAAATGATGTTTTTAGGGCTTCCCTGGTGACGTAGTGGTTGGGAGTCCGCCTGCCGATGCAGGGGACGCGGGTTCGTGCCCGGTCCGGGAGGATCCCACATGCCGCGGAGCGGCTGCGCCCGTGAGGCATGGCCGCTGAACCTGCGCGTCAGGAGCGTGTGCTCCGCGACGGGAGAGGCCACAACAGTGAGAGGCCCACGTACCGCAAAAACAAACAAACAAACAATAAAATGATGTTTTTATTTTATTATTTTTTTTATTTTACATTGGAGCACAGTTGAATAACAATGTTGTGTTAGTTTCATGTGTACAGCAAAGTGATTAAGTTGTACATACACATGTATCTATTCTTTTCAAATTATTTTCTCATTTAGGTTATTATAGAATACTGAGCAGAGTTCCCTGTACTATACAGTAGTTCCTTGTTGGTTATCTATTTTATTTTTAACATCTTTATTGGAGTATAATTGCTTTACAATGGTGCATTAGTTTCTGCTGTATAACAACGTGAATCAGCTGTACGTATACATATATCCCCATATACCCTCACTCTTGCGGCTTCCTCCCACCCGCCCTATCCCACCCCTCTAGGTGGTCACAAGGCACCGAACTGATCTCCCTGTGCTATGCAGCTGCTTCCCACTAGCTATCTGTTTTACATTTGGTAGTGTATATATGTCAGTGCCACTCTCTCACTTACCCTTCCCCCAGCTTACCCTTCCCCCACCCCGCGTCCTCAAGTCCGTTCTCTACGTCTGCGTCTTGTCCTGCCCCTAGGTTCTTCAGAACCTTTTTTTTTTATTATTATTCCATATACATGTGTTAGCATACGGTATTTGTTTTTCTCTTTCTGACTTACTTCACTCTGTATGACAGTCTCTAGATCCATCCATGTCACTACAAATAACTCAATTTCGTTTCTTTGTATGGCTGAGTAATATTCCATAGTATATATGTGCCACATCTTCTTTATCCATTCATCTGTCGATGGACACTTAGGTTGCTTCCATGTCCTGGCTATTGTAAATAGAGAGGCAATGAACACTGTGGTACATGACTCTTTTTGAATTATAGTTTTCTCAGGGTATATACCCAGTAGTGGGATTGCTGGATCATATGGTAGTTCTATTTTTAGTTTTTTAAGGAACCTCCATACTGTTCTCCATAGTGGCTGTATCAATTTACATTCCCACCAACAGTGCAGGAGGGTTCCCTTTTCTTCACACCCTCTCCAGCATTTATTGTTTACAGATTTTTTGATGATGGTCATTCTGACTAGTGTGAGGTGATACCTCAATGTAGTTTTGATTTGCATTTCTCTAGTGATTAGTGATGTTGAGCATTCTTTCATGTGTTTGTTGGCAATCGGTATATCTTCTTTGGAGAAATGTCTGTTTAGGTCTTTTGCCCATTTTTGGATTGGGTTGTTTGTTTTTTTGGTATTGAGCTGCATGAGCTGCTTGTATATTTTGAAGATTAATTCTTTGTCAGTTGCTTCGTTTGCAAACATTTTCTCCCATTCTGAGGGTTGTCTTTTGGTCTTTTTTATGGTTTCCTTTGCTGTGCAAAAGCTTTTATTTTTGTTTTTATTTCCATTTAACTAGGAGGTGGGTCAAAAAGTATCTTGCTGTGATTTATGTCATCGAGTGTTCTGCCTATGTTTTCCTCTAAGTGTTTTATAGTGTCTGGCCTTACATTTAGGTCTTTAATCCATTTTGAGTTTATTTTTGTGTATGGTGTTAGGGAGTGTTCTAATTTCATTCTTTTCCATGTAGCTGTCCAGTTTTCCCAGCACCACTTATTGAAGAGGCTGTCTTTTCTCCACTGTATATTCTTGCCTCCTTTATCAAAAATAAGGTGACCATATGTGCGTGGGTTTATCTCTGGGCTTTCTACCCTGTTCCATTGATCTATATTTTTGTTTTTGTGCCAGTACCATACTGTGTTGATTACTGTAGCTTTGTAGTATAGTCTGAAGTCCGGGAGCCTGATTCCTCCAGCTCTGTTTTTCTTTCTCAACATTGCTTTGGCTATTCGGGGTCTTTTGTGTTTCCATACAAATGGGTAGTATAGTCATTTTCCCAATGTTGATTCTTCCAATCCAAGAACATGGTATACCTCTCCCTCTGTTTGTATCACCTTTAATTTCTTTCATCAGTGTCTTATAGTTTTCTACGTACAGGTCTTTTGTTTCCTTAGGTAGGTTTATTTCTAGGTATTTTATTCTTTTTGTTGCAATGGTAAATGGGACTGTTTCCTTAATTTCTCTTTCAGAGTTTTCATCATTAGTGTATAGGAATGCAAGAGATTTCTGTGCATTAATTTTGTATCCTGCTACTCTACCAAATTCATTTATTAGCTCTAGTAGTTTTCTGGTAGCATCTTTAGGATTCTCTAAGTATGATATCATGTCATCTGCCAACAGTGACAGTTTTACTTATTCTTTTCTGATTTGGATTCCTTTTATTTCTTTTTCTTCTCTGATTGCTGTCGCTAAAACTTCTAAAACTATGTTGACTAGTAGTGGTGAGAGTGGGCACCCTTTCTTGTTCCTGATCTTAGAGGAAATGGTTTCAGTTTTCACCATTGAAAACAATGTTGGCTGTGGGTTTGTCATATATGCCCTTTATTGTGTTGAGGTACGTTCCCTCTATGCCTACTTTCTGGAGAGTTTTTATCATAAATGGGTGTTGAATTTTGTTGACAGTTTCTTCTGCATCTATTGATATTATCATATGCTTTTTATCGTTCATTTTGTTAATATGGTGTATCACATTGATTGATTTTCATTTATTGAAGAATCCTTGCATTCCTGGGATAACCTCCACTTGATCATGGTGTATGATCCTTTTAATGTGCTGTTGGATTCTGTTTGCTGGTATTTTGTTGAGGATTTTTGCATCTATGTTCATCAGTGATGTTGGCCTGTAGTTTTCTTTTTTTGTGACATCTTTGTCTGGTTTTGGTATCAGGATGATAGTGGCCTTGTAGAATGAGTTTGGGAGTGTTCCTCCCTCTGCGATATTTTGGAAGAGTTTGAGAAGGATAGGTGTTAGCTCTTTTCTAAATGTTTGATAGAATTCGCCTGTGAAGCATGTGGTCCTGGACTTTTGTTTGTTGGAAGATTTTTAATCACAGTTTCAATTTCAGTGCTTGTGATTGGTCTGTTTATATTTTCTGTTTCTTCCTGATTCAGTCTTTGAAGGTTGTGCTTTTCTAAGCATTTGTCCCTTTCTTCCAGGTTGTCCATTTTATTAGCATGTAGTTGCTTGTAGTAATCACTCATGATCCTTTGTATTTCTGCAGTGTCAGTTGTTACTTCTCTTTTTTCATTTATGATTTGTTGAATCTGAGTCTTCTCCCTTTTTGTCTTGATGAGTCTGGCTAATGGTTTATCAATTTTGTTTACCTTCTCAAAGAACCAGCTTTTAGTTTTATTGATCTTTGCAAATGTTTCCTTCATTTCTGTTTCATTTATTTCTGATCTCATCTTTATGGTTTCATTCCTTCTGCTAACTTTGGGGTTTTTTTGTTCCTCTTTCCCTTTAAGTGTAAGCTTAGGTTGTTTATTTGAGATTTTTCTGAGGTAGGCTTGTATTGCTATAAACTTCCCTCTTAGAACTGCTTTTGCTGCCTCCCACATGTTTTGGGTTGTCGTGTTTTCATTGTCATTTGTTTCTACGTATTTTTTTACTTCCTCTTTGATTTCTTCAGTGATCTCTTGGTTATTTAGTAGCATATTGTTTAGCGTTGTGGTCTGAAAAGATACTTGGTACAATTTCAATTTTCTTAAATTTACCAAGGCTTGATTGGTAACCCAAGATATGATCTATCCTGGGGTGGTGGAGAAGGCAAGAGTCCGGGGCGGTGGAGAAGGCAAGATGGCAGTGCCCATGGAGTTGGCCGTGTGTATGATGAACTCAGCGGCCCAGCTGTGGAGCTGCGTCATGTGAGCACTTGAGAAGAAAGTGTATTCTTCCATGTCTTGGCTATTGTAAACAGTGCTGCAGTGAACAGTGGGGTGCATGTATCCTTTCAAACCATATTTTTCTCCAGATATATTCCCAGGAGTGGGATTGCTGGTTCATATGGTAGTTCTATTTTTAGTTTTTTAAGGAACCTCCCTACTGTACTCCATATCATATTGTACCCTGTATCAATTTACATTCCCACCATCAGTGTAGGAGGGTTCCCTTTTCTCCACACCCTCTCCAGCCTTTATTGTTTGTAGATTTTTTGATGATGGCCATTCTGACTGGTGTGAAGTGATATCTCGTTGTAGTTTTGATTCTTTTAATAATTAATCCTAATTTTATTTTACTTACAGTGAGGCCATTCAGATTGCCTTGAGACAGTTGATCACAGTTTCTGCCTCTTTTAAATTTCTACCAAGTTGTACACGGCAGTATCTTCCAAGTACTTTTTTTCATTCAACAAATATTTATTGAAGCATTACTATGTGTCAGGTACCGTTCTTATTACTGGGGTCATTACAGTGAACTGGATAGAGTGGCTGCCCTCAAGGAGATTACTTTCTATTATAGTAGACATACAATAAAGAATAAATGTATGCCAGGTAGTAATAACGTCCGTAAATTTTAAAATGTAGTGTCACGGAACAGACAGTGATGGACATGACCTAGAGCCCTATTTTAAATAGGATCATTAGTGCCTCAATTAAGGCAATATATTCATCAACACCTGAAGAAAGGGATGGAATAAGTTTTGTTGATATCCAAGCAAAGAGTATCCAGGCAGAGCAAAAATAAACTCAAAGATGCTGAAGTAGTGTATTTGGCATGCTTAAAAAATAGCTGCGGAGGGTCCTGGGGGTATTTGAATTGAGAATTTTAGATCTTGAAGAAACCCTCGATATTACCCAGTTCCAGGATTGCTGGTAGATTTCATCTTCAAAGTCAATTCAAATGAATTGGTGGTGAACGCCTACAGCAGAAGTCAGTAAGTCTTTTCTATCAAGGTCCAGATCATAAATACTTTCAGCTTTGTGGGACATACTGTTTCTGTTGCAGTCACTCAGCTCCGTCATTGGCTGAAAGCAGCCACAGTAATACGTAAACGAATGTGAGTGTGCTGTGCTCCAGTACAACTGTATTTTACTGGTGGGCTGGATTTGGCCCTTGGAGTCTGCCAGCATCTGGGCTAGTATGGTGTTGGGCAGTCTTACCTGTATCTCTCAGAGGGACTCATTAGTCATTCTGTCGTGGGCTCACATGGGGCACCTCAGCCGTGTATTTGCCACTGTGAGTCAAACAGCCTCCTTGTGTTACCCATTAGACCAGACAAGTTCTCACAAGCTGTTAGTGGAAAGTTAGCTCTCTGGTCTCCTAATTCAGTTTTGTTACACTAGCCTGACCTCACCCCTCCAGATTTGCCATCAATTACTTTACCTACATGAAAGGTATAGGGCTTTGAGGGATGTGGGTGCAGCCCCCATGGCTAGAGCCCACCTAAGCCTGAATGGAAGACTTTCCTAGGAAGTGGCCGGTGGTTTTCAAAGTTAGAAGTAAGGGTTTCTGCAGAGCTTTGTCATATTGTGTCTTTGCCACACAGAAAAACAAGTGAAAGACTGAAGCTGCAACATGGTTGGGAGTGGACGTCCGCTGTGTCCCCTGCCACTGGCCTGTCCTTAGCAAGAAAGGAGAACAGACCCTGGTCCAAGTAGGAAAGAAAAGCAGATCTTTAACGTAAGGGAGACCTCACAGGAGGGATACCAAGATAATCATTTTTCTAATTTATAGTTTTAAACATGTCAAAGGAGATTTGAGTAATTAGAATATAGACCAAACTTGATTTCAAAAGAGACCCGAACTATGATGGCATAAATAAGATAGAAGTTAATCTCCGTCGTGTGATTGTCTAGAGATAAGTGGTCCAGGCTGGCTGGGTAGCTGTGCTCCATGTGGACATCCAAGGATTCAGGGTCCCTCCATCGCAAGGCTTTGCCATCCCTGGGTGGCTGCCCTCTTCCCTGCAGTCTGGGCTGGGTCCCACAGCATTTTAGCTGGCAGGAAAGGGAGAAGATAGACAGTGGAAGGTGGGAGAGTACTTTTTCAGGAAGTGACATGGAACTTGCACACAGCACATTTTGCTGATGAGAACATGATCACATAGCCACACCTGGCTGCACAGGAGTCTGGGAAACACCCTCTCTATCCGGGGAGCCATGTGCTCAGCTAAAAATCTATTAATGTGGATTTTTAAAGGGAACTGTGAATTAAGAGGGAGGCTGGAGTTAGCAGTTCGCCACAGAATTTATACAAGGAGGTGAAAAAATTTTCTATTTTTACCTAATATAGAAATAGTAATGCCTAACATTACATAATACTTTAGAGATTTAGAAAAATCTTTCTCATACATTATTTCATTTCTTTCTTCAGCATTATCTTCCCTTGAAGTAAACACTATAATTGGAAGTAGATATTATCTTCATTTATGTGAAGACTTACTTCATTTATGTGAAGTAAGTCTCAGAAGGAGTGTGATGGACATAGAGAATAGACTTGTGGTTGCCAAGGGGGAGGGGGCTGGGGGAGGGGATGGAGTGGGAGGTTGGGATTAGCAGATGCAAACTGTTATATATAGAATGGGTAAATAACAAGGTCCTACTGTATAGCACAGGGAACTATATTCAATATCCTGTAATAAACCATATGGAAAAGAATATTTAAAGAATGTATGTATATGTATAACTGAATAATTTTACTGTACAGCAGAAGTTAACACAACGTTGTAGGTACTTCGCTGGTGGTCCAGTGGTTAAGACTCCGAGCTCCCAATGCAGGGGGCTCAGGTTCGTTCCCTGATCAGGGAACTAGATCCCGCATGTCACAACTAAGAGCCTGCATGCCGCAACTAAAAGATTCCACGTGCTGCAGCGAAGATCTCGCACACGGCAACGAAGATCCCGCATGCTGCAACTAAGACTGCAGCTGTTATTTAGCGCGACGAAATAAATAAATAAATAAACACACACACACACACACACACACACACACACACACACACACACAAATACAACATTGTAAAGTAACTATACTTGAATTAAAATTTTTTCTAATTAAAAAATTTTAAAAGGGCTTCCCTGGTGGTGCAGTGGTTGAGAGTCCGCCTGCCGATGCAGGGGACACGGGTTCGTGCCCTGATCCAGGAGGATCCCATATGCTGCAGAGCGGCTGGGCCCGTGAGCCATGGCCGCTGAGCCTGCGCGTCCGGAGCCTGTGCTCTGCAACGGGATAGGCCACCACAGTGAGAGGCCCGCGTACCGCCAAAAAAAAAAAAAAAAATTAAAAAAAAGGAGTGTGAGATTACCAAAGCCATACAGCCAAAACATACAGAGCCCAAACCTCACTCCAGGCTCAGAGCTTTACCATTTGCACTCCTAGAAACTTAACACCTAATCCTCTAAAGGCCTGTGACTTGGTGTTTACCAAATAGAATGTCCCATCCGATCAGAGGATCTGACACTTTAGTGTGCAAAGTCCCTGATTACCCCAATCCTAGAAATTTTCATTATGTAGCCTCCAGCGTGAAGCCCTGGAATTGCCGCGCTTTGGGAATCACCACAGTGATCTTACATTTTATGATTGTATTTTGCTTAAACAGAGAGGGGAGATATTTCATATTATTTCTGTCTATTCTTTCCCTTTTTGCATTCCCATGCTTATCTGTTAAATTTTGGAACTCTTGCCTTCTGAAAAATCCAAGCTAATTTCTTTTGAAGCATTTCTAACTCAAAACAAAAATCACACAATGATAAAATGTCAAAAACTAATTCTGGACGCCACCATGTAGCCTCTCTCACAGAAGTTTTCAGAGCCCTTGGTTGAGCGGGTGCTTTATACCCTATAGTTTGAAAGGAGAGAAAAAATGGTATTTTCATCAAAAATATTTGTTTTTTCATATTGTGTGTGTGTGTAATGTACATATATCCTTACTGTTTCTCCAGCAGAAATCTCTCGGAGATTTCTAGGTGGCTGTATCTTACCCTCGATTCCCACCCAATCGCATTGAGCTTTTTATTTGCCTTTTTCTCCGTCAGACACCAGGATGAATTTAAACTCCAGTCCCTTGCCAATGGCCTCTCTGATGCATTTGCTCTGTTTTACATTCCCTTTCCCTGTAGAATCAGATGGAAATTCCTTTGGGGCCTTTGAGTCAGAAACTATTGTGTTGCTAATCGAACTTGGCTTCATTAGCATTTCAAATCCTGCGATGTTCTCAGAGATCAGTGTCAGGTCTGAGGGCTCCCCACCCATGACCTGATTTGCCAGACCTGTTTAACGGAAATGAGCAGTGGCCAGTGCCTTTGACCTTATTTCTCCCAGCACACGTCACCGAGAAATCCTTTTCAAGGATTCGAGAGAAAGACGCATGTGCAGTCTGAGAAGCTTTACTCGTATCCCTCTCCCTACTCTAGATATTGCTGCCCAAAAGCCACACTCCCTCCATCACCTCCGGTAGTTGGATCCTGGGTGGATGATGGGTAGACGGGTAAGCAGATGGGCAGATGGACCACGTGGTGGGTGTATAACTAGAAGGGTAGATGGCTTGGTAGATGGGTAATGGACAGGTGGGTGGATGGGTGAAGTAGAAGAGTGAGTAGGTGGATAGGATGGATAGACGGATGCATAGATGAATGGATGGGAAGAGAAGACAGATAAATAATGCCAACTTTCCATTTTGTGCGATATCCTTGCCGTTTAATTATCCATACTTGGCCTTATGTTCCTGAGGCTAAATACCACTTTGCAGAAATCAGCATGCCATGTGAGCTACCTTCTGCCTTCCACGAGGAGCGTCAGGGGTGGGACTTGTCAAATATTTCATTGCCATTCTTACTCAGTGTCTGCTTTGTAAAATAAAAGACACCATCCTTTTTAAAAATATAATATATGTAATAGTGCTTCAGCGCTGTGGAACTCAAACCAGGCACCTATAGCAAAACCTCCTGGGGAACTTGCCCTAATTGCATATGCCTGGACCTCACAGCCTGAACTGTGCCTCCTGGTTGAAAATTACTGCCCTGACAGAAGTGTCTCTGTACCTGGTACCAGAGGTAGTTGAGCAGTGTTGGAGCTCTGTGTTCCTGACGTCACTTCCTCCTTACAGACATTCCACTAACATTTTTTAAAGTACGTGTTATATCCCAGGTAATGCTCTAAGTGCTTTTTACTTGTATTACCTCGTTCGATCTTTACCACAATCCTTTAAGGTAGGAACCATTAATATCTGCATTTTACAGGTGAGGGAATTGAGGCGGGTAGAGGTTAAGTAACACAGGACCAGGGTCACACAGCTGGTAAGAGGTGAAGCTGGAGTTGAAACTCAGTCCATGTCCCGACTCCACGGCCCCACCCAGTAGGCTACACCACCTCTCCGATCACTCAGCTCACCTTTTAAGAACCCTGGTCCAATAGAACTTTCAGCAATGACGAACATGTTCTGTATCTGTGCTGTCCTGTTGACATGATAGCCACTAGCTGCATGAGGCTTTCGAGCACTTGAAATGTGGCCAGTATGACTGAGCAACTAAGTTTTTTAATTGTATGGAATTTTAACTAATTTAAACAGCACGGTTTAAGAGCCACCTAATAGCCTCTGGTCACACAGATGATCTAAAAAAATTAAGTGCTGAACTAGGCTTCAGGAAGACATCTCAGCTATAGACATTATCCTTTATTAATACTATTAACATGAAATAATTACAGAGCACTCTTAGAACCCTTTGTGCTTCTTTCCAGCCCTAAAAGAGTATCACGATTCTTCTAAGCGCTCTGCCAGCTGGGTGGCACATCTACCCTTAGCTCATTGGAAGATGTACTGAGATGAGACAGAGCAAATAATTCAGGCAGAATAATACAGACGGGTTGTAGCATGGTGGTGCCATTGGCGTTTATTCTCAGGAGTCATTGTGACATTTTCCATCTCCCAAATACTTGCCATCCTATGTTAGCGGAAGTGGGAGTTGATGGAAATGACTGACTTTAAAGCAGGGTTCGGGGACTTCCCTGGCGGTCCAGTGGTTACGACTCTGCGTTTCCACTGCAGGGGGCACGGGTCCCATCCCTGGTCAGGGAACCAGGATCCCGCATGCCACCCGGCGTTCAGTGGTGCAAAAAATGAAAAAAACAGAAGTACGGGGGCATCTGTGCTCATTTCAAGGAGACATGCCATCCCACACTCCTTACAGAAGGAAGTGAAGAAAATGAGTAGGAAAGTGGGAAATGATAAACCAAGAGAGAAATAAAGGTGGCTCTGGATGAAGTAATGTAAGAAAAGAGCCGTATTATTTTTTGTGTGGTTATACAAGTTGAAATTGGGTGAAGCTTTTAAACGGGAAGGAAAATTAAAGTGTTAAGAAAACCCCAATGTATATGGCTAGGTTTTATAGCATAGAGACAAGGCAATGTAGAATTTGGTGAAATCATTATATATTGGTTTAGAACAGTGCTGGACAAACTGCAGCCCATGGGTTAACCCAGTCCACTGCTGGTTTTTGTAAATAAAATTTTATTAAGTACACACCTGTCCATTCATTTACATGTGGTCTACGGCTCCTTTATATTACAGCAGCAGAGCTGAGCAGTATGCAACAGGAACTGTATAGCCTGCAAAACCTAGAACAGTTCCTATGGCCCCACACAGAAAAATGCTTATTGACATCCATTTTAGAACAAAAGGGGAATATATATTAGCATAACTATTTTGGAGTACTATTTTGTGTGGCCATCAAATTTTAAAATGCACATCATCTTTGACCTGGCTACACTGGTACACATACCCACAGCATTTCTTGAAACCCTGGAAAACTGAAAACAACCTAAATGTCCACTAGCTGAGCACTGTTAAATGAATTACACTGCATTCGTGTAAAGGAATACTGTTCAGTTGTTGATGTTGCTTAATTGAAGTGTAGTTGATTTACAATATTATATTAGTTTCAGGTTTACAGCATAGTGATTCAGCATTTTTATAGATTATACTCCATTAAAAGTTATTACAAAATAATGGCTATAATTCCCTGTGCTGTATGATATACCCTTGTTGCTCATCTATTTTATACATAGTAGTTTGTATCTCTTAATCTCCTACCCCTTGCTTGCCCCTTGCCCCTTCCCTCTCCCCTCTGGTAACCACTAGTTTGTTCTCTATATTTGTGAATCTGTTTCTGTTTTTCTGTTTTTGTTATATTGATTCATTTGTTTTATTTTTTTAGATAGCACATATAAGTGATAACATAGACTATTTGTCTTTCTGTCTGACTTATTTCACTAAGCATAATACTCTCTAGGGCCACCCAAGTTGTTGCAAATGGCAGAATTAAATTCTTTTTTTATGGCTGAGTAATATTCCATTGCATATATGTACCACATCTTCTTTATCCATTTATCTGGTGATAGACACTTGGGTTGCTTCCATGTCCTGGCTATTGCAAATAATGCTGCTATGAACATTGGGGTGCATGTATCTTTTCAAATCAGTGTTTTCGTTTTTTCTGGGTATACACTCTGGAGTGAAATTGCTGGATCATTCAGACTTCTCCTTTTTGTTTTTTGAGGAAACACCATACTGTTTTCCATAGTGGCTGTACCAGTTTACATTCCCACCAACAGTGTACGGAGGTCCCCTTCTCTCCACATCCTTGCCAACATTTGTTATTTGTTGTCTTTTTGATGATAGCCATTCTGAGAGGTGTGAGGTGATACTGTGATTTTGCTTTGCATGTCTGTAATAATTGAGGACCTTTACATGTGCCCGTTTGCCATCTGTATGCCTTCTTTGGAAAAATATGTCTATTGAGGTCTTCCGCCCATTGCTTAATGGGTTGTGGGGTTTTTGTTTTTTTTTTTAATTGAGCTATTTATTGTTGTTTTGTAATGAGATAGTTCTGTATGTACTATTTATTACTAAATAGAAAAATGTCGCAGAACAGTATGCATTATTTGATTACATTTGTATAAAAGCAACAAAGAATCCCCCCAGAAGATACAGGGATACATGCCTGGCACAGGGATACAGGGATATATATATGCCCAGCACCTGGCACAGGGCTCGGCATTTGAGGAGTGAACACATGGAGAGTTTACACATTACTTTTTCACTTTTAATCTCCTGGACTCTGAGTGTTTATGAACATCCACTACTTTTTTAAAAATCTAAATTAAAACGGGGAAAAATAAACAAGAGGAAATAGCCACAGGTAAGCCTCCCGGCTCCCGCATACGAGCCGGTGCCAGCAGAGGAGGCCGGGGGTCTGAGGACCCACTGGAGCCCATTGCTAGCACTGCGGGGATCGGGGGGCGGGGGGCGAGGGGGCAGGAGTTTGGTCTCCAGGTGGGACCGGCGGGAACCCGGGGGCAGGAGCCACGCACAGCAAACGCGGGGAAGTGCCCAGGAGGCCACTCGGGTCTGGAAAGGGAGTGGGGCAGTGGCCCTGTCCTGGGGACATTGTCCGCAAGTAACGGGTGGGAAGACTTCGTCCAGGAAACTGGGAAAAGCAGGAAGCTACAGAAGAAGGAGCCAAGGGAAGGAAGGACGCGGCGGCCAGCCCTGGAGGTGGAGAGACGTTTCTGAGGAAGAACACGTTTCCTGGGCTCTGAGAAGACCCGGTGTCTGCGGGGACGCGGGCTCACGTCTGGGGTGCAGCCTGCTGTCTGTGGGCCTGAGAATCACGGACACCACCAGTCCCGGCCTCGGAGCCGGTGTTCACACGGACGGCCCAGGGCACTTTCTGCTGTTGATCAGTGTTAGGACTTCCCCTGCGCCCAACGCGGGAGGCGGCTGAGCCAGGGGGTACAGAAGCCCCCGGAACAGCTCAGCATTTGCCCTGTGCCGGCTACACACCCCTGCCCGGGCTGCCCTACTGAAACCCACGCTCCCCTCAGTGCTGCCATTTACTTTTTCCACAGAAGTGTGGCAAGAGGGGTTTACATGAGACTAAGTGTAAAACAACGAAAAAAAAAAGTAAAAGTAAATAAATAAAAACAAAACCATGTAAGAGACAGGTGTGTCTTCTTAAAATACGATCCGTGTCCGCCGCTCGCCACCCCACCTCCATGTGGCCAGCACTTTGCATGACTTGTGCCTGGGGTGGATGTCAGCGCCTGTGAGAATCTTTTTATTTAGACATCACGAGGCATGTGACCAGTTTTGAACACAGCCGGCTGCAATGCTGGTGCACAGAGACGCCTGCTCTTTCTTCAGCAAACTCTCCAGTTCAAACATGTCTGCAGAGCATGATTCATGGTGTTTCTTTCTGGATTGTCCAGTGGGTAATTGCTGTACAGAAACCAGAGAAACAGATGTAGACCCTGAACCCTGGCTATAAATTTTTGTTTTATGATTATGGGTTTCAAATGTGCTGTGTCACACTGACAAATACACAGTTACTCTGAAACAAAATGAATTTGGGGCTCAAACTTTTGCTTGTTTGTTTGTTTGTTTGTGGTTGGAAATACTTTTATTAGAGTTCCTTTTATCATTGATCGAGCATAAAGAAAACAGGGGCAGTGACACATATCAGAATGTTATTTTATGCCTTACCAAGAGGATATTTGGGAAACGGTTCTTCCAGAATGTTTAATTAATGTTTAAAATAGGTGTCGATAGTTTCAACTTCATTATCCACAAATTAACTAGGCCATTTTTCACCTTCTACCTGTTCATTAATCTTTATGGTGCACGGATATGTATTAAGGAACTGGGGCTTATTTGTGTATTTTTCCCTTATCTTTTTTTAAGATGAAGAAGGTAGAAGAAGAATCAAGTTTTCAAGAAGTATAAGAATTAGATTTACTGACAAAGAAATAAGAAACGTGTGGCTAAATTTGGGGGCTGCTTTCTAAGTTAACGCTTGGATTAAATAATAACCGTAATAGTTGCTATCCACGTAATCGATCCATGATGAGAAATGATGAACTGACTAGTGAATACTGTCGCACCGTAAAACACCCATAATGTTCCACTCACAAGGATTTAAGCCCTGATCCTTCATTTCAAGGCTCAAGTTTATTTCTCTACAGTTAAGAGAACTGTGTTCCTAGGTGAATAGAAATGTAAAATTTTCTTGTGCAAAGAAAGAAAACACCGATCTCTGAACCCCTACCACACAAAGACACACACACACACACACACACACACACCTGTTATTGTTTTTGTGCCGTGACAGAGTATTGAGGAAGGAAATTTGGGAGCCGTTGTCTCCCTTAAGAACTGAGAGTAAACAGAATTTGTGGGACCCCATCCGCATGTTCACTTCCTTGTGACCAGTGCACCCTACCCTTTGGAAAGATGCTGAGTGAGCAGGTAAGTGCCACGGTAACCCGTACACACACACTTGGCCACGGTGCCATGTTTCTCATCTCTTAGTTCCTCCGGCTGTACTTTAAATATAGCTCCCTCCTCTCCCTCCTCAAAGAACTTTTCACCCACCTCCATGATCCTGTACAAAACGAGCCCAGTTTCCAAGGCACTCTGAGGACCTCAAATAAGCATTTGGAGCTGTAAGTCCCATGGACCATGCAGCAATTGGCAATGTGGTGCTTTATGTATCTTTACAACTATCTTAATGACAGAGTGTTAAATGTTTTGTAAATTCCTCCGCGCTCCTTGTTTAAAATGTGTGTTTTCTTTGTAGTTAAAGGATTTCTTATAATAAAGCTCTGTTGCAAAATGATGACCGTATAAAAGAGAGAGAAAGCGAGAATAACAAACACATAGTTTCAGCAAAAGCTTACCCCTTTATCACCCTGGACTTTGCAATCGCAAGAACTGAGCTTGCTGGGCTGAAAATTGTTTGCCTACACCTTCCTGAAAGAGTCTTTGACTTGGTAAGTGTGTGCCATGCATACTTTTCATGTTACACATGAGTGCCACTCAGCAGCTCTGCTAGCCCAGCAGCACGGGGCGAGTGCCCGACAGGCTTTTAGAAGGCTTGGATGCCAGGGCACATACCAGCCCATTCACAGAAAGGAGACTGCAGCGCGCCCTTCCCTGTGAGGGGCAAGGAAGCCGTCCACCCCTGCCCGCCCACTCGCCCTCCCTGCTTTGTGGGAGAATTATTAGTCAACGGTGGAGGGGCAGTGGAAGACTTAACGTGTTTTAATCCCTCCCCCGGAGCTTCCTTTCTTTGATGTACCTTGCATCCTTTAAGCAAGTGGTGCAAAATGGCTGCAGGGTGGATTGGCTCTCCCGTTCACAGCTTTCTGCCTGGGTTGATTTGTAAACTCTGCATCTGTCCTTCTCAGGGATGGCTGAAAAGCTTCAGTGTGAGAGGTACCAAAAAATTAGTCCCTTTTCCTTAAAATTACTGTCTTCTAATAAATAGCCAAGTTTGAGCAGGGGCTAGTACGGGTGAAAAGTGGCCCTTGGAAATACAGAACTTTCACACTTTAACCAGTTCTCAAATCTGTGTTTAGTTATGTGGGGGTGGGGTGGGGTGGCGATGTGATGACAGGGCTCAGCCGCGCTCGTCCGCAACAGAAAAGTTATTTCCACGTTGGGCTGGGATTCCAGGGAGCTGGGTTCTAGCCATGATTCTGAGCTGTGGGACCTCAAGCAGCTCTCAGCCTCCCTGGGCTTCTGTTTCCCCAGTTAAAAAGAAGAGGATGAGTCACAGCTAACTGGTCTAGGGTGTGTGCTGAGTGCCATGCAAGCACTGTTTCTTTTTGTCCTCACAGCAATCCGTTGAGGTGGCCAGTAGCATGCTCCCATTTTTCAGATGAGGAAACTGAGGCTTAGGGAGGTTAGGTACTTGTCCCAGATCCCATAGCTGCTCAGTGGGTTGGAATCTAGTTCAGTTTTGACTTCCACATCCACACTGTTGACCATTGTATTATATTATGAGGTCCTGCATATCTGTGTGATTGTGTGTGTGTGTCTGGGGCAGGAGGAACTAGCGATAATTCTCGACTCCTTCGTAGGCTGTGTGTAGACTTCGGAGAATTTTAAGAAGTAAATGAATCCAGAAAGCTGGATTTTTTTTTTTTTTCCTACTCCCGAGCCAACGCAAGTCCCTTCGGCCTGCAAGAGGGACAGACAGAAAAAGACTATCAAATGGGAAGTTTCTGGACCCCAGGCTTCCCCAGGGGCGGCTCTTCTCCGTGCTCCGGTTTAGGGCTTGCTGTGCTTTTGCAGGAGTGGAAAAACACACGTTACAAGGCATTTAACAGACAGACAGGCGCACGGAGGAATGTAAAGGCTGGGCCGGGGGCGGGCGACGGGGGCGCGCGGCCGAGCGAAGCCCCGCGAACTGGGGCGCAAAGGGCGGGAGCTGGCGAGCAGCGTCCCGGCCCCGCGCGCTCCTCCCGGCGGCTCCGGACCGCGCGCACTCCTCCTCCCTGTGGCTCCGGGCGCCCCGGGCCCCGCGCGCTCGGAGCGGAGACGCGGGGCGGGAGGTGCGCGCGCCCGGGCCGCGGGCCGCCCGCGCGGCGGGGCTGCTGGGAGTGCTCGGCTCTGTGAGAATCCTGGGAGCTGGTGATGTCAGACTCGCTGGGTCATTTGAAGGTTAGCAGCCCGGGAAGGGTTCACCGAAAGTTCACTCGCATATATTAGGCAATTCAATCTTTCATTCTGTGTGACAGAAGTAGTAGGAAGTGAGCTGTTCAGAGGCAGGAGGGTCTATTCTTTGCCAAAGGGGGGACCAGAGTCCCCGCGCGAGCCGCCTGAGGACGGGGATGCCGAGGACGCGCGCGAGCCGGGCAGGGCTGGTCTGGGCACCGTCCGGGTAGGATCCGCACCGCATTCCGAAGGCTTTTTGCAGGCGTCTGCCTAGAAGGAGAACTTGGGCTCTTTCTGGGAACCCCCCGCCCCGGCTGGATTGGCCGAGCAAGCCTGGAAAATGGTAAATGATCATTTGGATCAATTACAGGCTTTTAGCTGGCTTGTCTGTCATAATTCATGATTCGAGGCTGGGAAAAAGACCAACAGCCTACGTGCCAAAAAGGGGGCAGAGTTTGATGGAGTTGGGTGGACTTTTCTATGCCATTTGCCTCCACACCTAGAGGATAAGCACTTTTGCAGACATTCGGTGCAGGGGAGATCATGTTTGACTGTATGGATGTCCTGTCAGTGAGTCCTGGGCAAATCCTGGATTTCTACACTGCGAGCCCGTCTTCCTGCATGCTCCAGGAGAAAGCTCTCAAAGCATGCTTCAGTGGATTGACCCAAACCGAATGGCAGCATCGGCACACTGCGCAATGTAGGTTTATTTTTTCCCTTCTTCTACCAAGAAAAAAATATGAATTGTCTCGCTTGCATGCAATGAAGACATTGGAAACAAATTGCACTGGTAGCCAGACAAAGGATTTAATGATTTAATGCTGAAAGGGTGTGCTATGCTGGTGTGCATATTGATTCCCTCTGCTGAAAATTTCCTGTTAGATGTTTTCTTCCCAAACAACCCCTGCCGACCCCTGCTTCTCTCCCCTACGACCCTACAGTCCCTTGAAAACAGTTTTAGAAAATGTGCGTGGAGGGGGGAAAAAGTAGAGTGACCACAGGACTTTGAAACATTCTTCAAGTGAGGCAATTTGACAACGTTGGTACAGTTTTTACTAAGATATATGCAGAGGGGAATTTAACTTTGCTGTTCTTTGGATTAGCTACTAGTTACATGTATATCCCCCCTCCTTGTGTGTTTCAACAGTCCAAAGTAATTAAAATATGACATCTTCCTTGCAAGGAATTTAGCCTAATTAAGGTTGCTGCTGCTCCTGAAGTTCATAAATGACCAGTTAAAGCTGCTGCCGCCAATGTTTTCCTTGCCGAGGAAAGGCAATATTTCTTAGCATTGACCCTGCTGCCACCTTTCCGAGTCACTTTGTTGCTCTAAGAAGTTGCTGTTTTGCTAGAAAACTACTGGCAATGAACACCCCTTGGGCTGAGCCATCCATTATTTCCATATCTTGCAGTTCAGCCGGGAACCTGGACCTCGGTTAAAGGAAAGGAAACATAAGTGGGGTAGCTCAGTTTTTTAAAAAAATATTGACTATTTGGTTATCTGATTCTGAGAGGGTGCCGAGGCACGCACTGGTCAACAGTAGCCTGGCTGCAGGCTTGAGAAATGGCCAGCAGTCCCAGAAAATCCCACCTTCGGGTGGCTGTAGTGGGAGCCTGCTGGACGCATCGCTGCCCTGACAGTGATTTAGATAAATGGCTCAGCTATCTATCAAAATGTTTTTAGTACTTTATTTGACAATTCATTGGAGCATTAGCCTGAAAATGACATTTTAAATCTTTGTTTTCAAAGAGGTCAAAGTTTAACTGGAAGAAATTGAGTTTTCCTAATAACGTGATGGCTTATCTAAAGAGAGGGAAGAAAAAGGAGAGGGGACAATGACAAGATTTAAATCGTCCTCTTCTGAAACTTTTTCTTAAGAATAAAGACTTGCTTCAGGGGTCCAGGAAATCAACAGGCTTGTAGCTGAAAAGTCAATAACCATCTGATGCCAACAGTCTAGCTGTCTGACTTAGTATTTCGTAGAGCTATAACCAGGGTAAAAAGAATATCATTTTCAGACTAAGTATTTCGTAGAGCCATAACCACGGTAAAAAGAATATCATTTTCAGAAGGCGTCCTCATTTTCAGCTGCTCCTCAAATGCTTTCTTTCCTGCTGCCTATTTTCTTTCTGGAGAGCTCAAAGAAACTGTTAGAAAATAATTTTCCAACCCACTAACAGATCTTTTAGACCCTACCCTCCTCCTCTCTGTAGCAATTAAAACAGTATGAACAGTTTCATTTGGAATCTCAGGGAACTAGGGCTCCCTCAAACTTTTTCTTGTGAGAGAAAGTTTTAATGAAACGTTTTTTAACAAAGGAAAAAAGAATGCTCAGGACCCTGGCGTCAAGCTATTAGACCTAGTAGAGGTTTTACAAGTAGACATTCTTCCTTTTGTAATTAACTCTCCAAAAGTGCCTATTAAGTTGCAGGAGTTTGGGGGGGAACTTTGTTTGTTCTTGAACAAGTTAAACAAGGGATTTGCCTTATCTGGGGAGAGGCTAGTGGTGAATGTGTCATTCACCTAGGGCCAGCTGATAAGCAAGAAGTGTTGATAACAGCAAAGTTCAGCTAATCAAAGAAGCTTGCATTAGACAAAGTAAATAAAGGCAAATGACAAAGGGATTTCAGAAATTTCAGTGTCTTATTTTTGTAAGCAGGGCAATTAGTGCTCACTGTGGTCAATTTCACAAGGGTTTGGATTCCCACCCCCGGACTCCAGGTTAAATGAATAGAGTGTAAATATGGCTCAGGCGCCTGCAGAGTCGCGCAAACCGCTTTAGGACAGGTCAGTTTAGTTGTTCAAGTGGTTTAAGTTTTTAAGCATAAATAAAAGTTCTGACACAGCTCTGCCACGCGGTGTTTGGCTCAGGGTGGCACAGCCAGTTAGAGCTTTTGAAGTTAAAGCATATTAGGGCCCTGTTTGTATAAGTACAAACATAAAAACCACAACCTTTTCCATTTTACTCAATGACTGTTTTGACAAGAAGCAGATCTGTTTGTGCTCTTAACACAGAGGAAACAGTGGGCCAGAAGGGAAAAAATAGTACTAAATTCTAACCAAAACTATTTTCTGCTTCGAGATCCTACTTATTTTTTTGTGGTGTGTGTGTGTCTCTGTGTGTGTGTAGGAATCGGAGTAAACCCTTTGAATGTACAACACACCAGAAGCATTCTTTGAAGGGTGTTAGAATATTCTCTTTATTTTCCCTTTTAATTTTAAGACAGAAAAATGATATGCCAACCAGCTGTCGGTTGAAGTAGGGCCTGTGAATTGCCTCTAAAAATTCGAAGGCAGGAGTAGCGAGTTACTAAGGGAACATGGTGTAAATAATATGATTTAAGACGGCCCCTGGAGGTGTCAGAGTCACTAAGTCTCTGTTCAGGTGCCTCGTGGATTACCTTGGGTTTAGGCTGCTCCAGATGTTTTCAGCATTAATTGCTCAGTGAGCATAAGATAAAGCCTAATATTTGTGGTCTAAATATAGTAGTTGCTTTCGGTGAAATCATGAGTGTGACAACTTCTTGGCCCTTTTCCCTGTCTTCACCCTGCTCCTAACACATCAAAAGAAAAAAGGAAAAACAGATTTTCTTTTCTAACGAGAAATAATCTGTTTTTAAAAACAAACAGTATCGGTGTTATGATTTAGGAAGGAAAGACGTCTCCTTTCCAAAGCACTGGGACCTGAATTTTAAGTATTAAACAGTATCTAAATCCTCTCCTAGTGAGATATAAATTGGGGTCAAAGTGGCAAAATCAAAGATACCCTCTGAAAGAGAGACTAAATAAAGGCTGACAGCCACCGTATGAACTGAATGGGGTTTTGAATAAATATTTCAGTGAAAAGGCTCAATTGTTTTTCTAAAGTAGGCCATAATTTTCTGCTTCTCGGCCACATGACAGTGGTAACTAACACCATCAGAAAGAAGAAAAGAAAAGGGAATTCTACTTAAATCTCAGGGAGTGCAGGACAGGGCCGTTTGAAAACAAGTGGAAGATTCACAAAGTTTTCCTTCCCCATAGGAAAAAATAATGACTAAAATTTTTTCTGTATCCAGGTAACTCGGCCCTTTGGGTAGGGAAGCACTGATGTGCAACTTACAAGAAAAAATGCAGAAGTTTAAATTTTATCACCAGAAAAGGACAGACTGCCCCCAAAATAGATCAGAATGCTAGGAGTGGTAGTCATGTGTCCCTTAAGCTTAGGCTGTGGAATGGATGTGGAAACTCTTGGTAGCATTTGATTTCCCAGCCCAAATGCAAAGCCCTCGCATCGGAACTAGGCCTTTCTTCTCTTAGTAGATAAATGACCAGCAGCGCAATTTCTGATAGGTTCGCTGACCTGAACCAGAAGTTTTCTTCTCATTTTTGGAAGCCTGGCTCTGACCATATATAACCAGTCGGTATTGTCACGGACTTTGCTTTAAAGCACACAAGAAAGTTCTTCTGGATATCAGGTGCTTATAATTTCCCTTCAACATGTTAAGCCCCAGAGATGGCTAAAAAATGAAAGAAAACCTTACCGTTTTCTCCTTTCTACATTCTTGTGAAATGTAATGCATAGATAATCTCAGAAGGGAAATACGTGATAAATGATGAAGATTATAAATCCTGCTGTCAAGGAATTTAGAATCTTTAAAATCGAAAAAAAATTTTTTAAAGGCTGGGAATTTTTTAACTAGAAAGTTACTGTCTGCGAGGTAGATGAAGATGTAAAACCAAGTTGCAAAATAGAAAACTCTTCGAGTCGAACAGGACTTATGAAACAGTGAATGCACTGTTCCATTTTAGAACATCTTAAAAAGAATCTTCTATAGAGTTTGAGTTACATGTAAGTGCCAATAAATTTCTCCCTAAATGACATTTTTATACTTTAAATGTTCTAATATAAATTCAGTTAACTATCAATTAACTAGATTATTTCGGAAATGGGAGTTTTTTGATGAAGGTTAATCAGAAAAATCTGGGCTAAAAACCTTTCCAAAAGATACTAATGTAGAATCTTGCCTTTCAAATTACAGGGTAGTTATGGCAATCATACATCTCAGATTTTCTAGAATAACCCACTTTCAACTATACTGCCACAACTCCCACATAAGCCATTGAAATATGCCAGATATTTCAATATTATGACATCTCCTAGGGTTGCCCCTTGCACCCAGGAGTGGCACAGAAAGCCTTTGTTTGGACTTGCTGGTCAGTCTAACTGGAGCACTCACAGCTTAGTTTTTCTGTTATGACTGAAGATCACCTTGTGCTTCTTGGTCATTCTTCTGAACACGAATTCCTTTTGTGGCAAAATGTAGATCTGTAAATAGGAGGCGTCCCTTGCAATATGGATTTAAGTATTATGACCGCGGCTCTGATGCCAGCGTGTGTGTGTGTGTATGTGTGTGTGTGTGTGTGCGTGTGTGTGTGTGTATATTGGGAGTGGGGGAGGGGTGGAATTATACGTTGAATCACTGTGAACAAATCTGTATCAGTTCTTGGCCAGCTTCTTCATAAAAAGTTGGAGTTGGAGGTGATGGAGAGAGGAGAGTTAACTCCAGTTTCAGATTTATCAGTATCCGGTCTGTAAGTGGCTTGGCCCAAGCACCTCTTGTTAAATAGGAGATGAGATAACCTGCCCATCTGTACGATCTAATAACACAATCTAATCACTCAATATGTCGCCCTGAATGCTCCTCTTTTCCTTCCCGCCTCCTTGCTTCATCACTAAGAGGCATGATTCCCGTCCCATCCCAGCCCCTAAACCCCTTCCGATGAATAAAAAATAAAGTTGCAAAAGTTCTCTCCACCTAGGCAGCGTAGGGGGTGAGCCTGCAAGTGTTCTATTATTTATCTGGAGCTTTCAGAGCTTCTTAGTTGGGAATTCAGACAGGCAGTGGAACCGCTGACTTGCTTTTTCTCTGGCCTTGCAGGATGGGGAGCTGAAAGGGGGGCCATTCCGTAAGATAAGACTCCTGGTCCCCAGCACGATAAGGCAGGATAACAGGAACTGACGTCAGGAGGTGACCCAGCCTTGCTGAGCGTTTCCTCTCTCAGAGCACAGGCTCCCCGGCAGCTGATGAAGCGAGCTGCGACGGGGCGGGGGAGCTGATTTTAACAAGGCTGATCGTGGGTGACGATGTCCCTCATTCCCAAAAGGAAATTTCTCTAAACGGAACAAAGACTGACCTGGGTGTGGTTTTAATAAAAGCAGATTCTGAGATTATAATTGCAATTTTAGGTTGTCATGTACTAGATCCTTGTTTCGCAGCTGTCAACGGTTTCCCTCTGATGTCTCGGAAGACAGTCTATCCGGCAGTCAAATATCATCCCCCGTGAACCCTGCTGACTCTCCACACAGAACCAGATGGGCGGAATTCACATTGTCAGAGTTAATCCCTGGGACTCCTGTTTACTTTTCTAAACACCGCGTTCCCATCCCATTGGCATCATCTGACAGCAGGTGAAAGCCACTGCATTTGCCACCAGCCCTGAAACCGCCTGGCAGTTTTTCCTTTCCTCTTTCCTTCTTCCTTTTCTCTTAAACTCAGATTAAAAAAATTTTTTTTTTACTATTTTTTCTTGCCTTTACGAGTGTCACCAATTTGAGGTCTGGAGAAGGAGAAATCCTAATGAAAGGGTCCTATTTTATTTTTTCAAGTTCATGGCTTCACAGTGTACTCTTAAAGATTGCTCTTTGTTTTGTTTTTTTTTTAAGTTTGAGTATTGAATAAGGAGTTATTCTCCTGATTCTACTCAGATATAGTGAAATGTTTTTGTTGTTGATATTAATCAATTACTCTTCGCCACTGATTAAATGTTATCAAATCAGGGGGAAAAAAATAGCTAAATTTAAAATACTGTGGTAGAAATGATGCAGATAAGACCAGATAAGATGAGTGTATCAGCTAACCTGAAAACGAAGCTTTGGATCACATTTATCCTAATACTTCCCTAATTTTCAGAGCAAACGAAGGCCTCAGTAATAAATACCTCTTCTCAAAAATATGAAAGCTTTGGGGGCTACGGTACCTTTGTCTTATCATCAGAGTTCATGATTATAAAAAGGCTGATGATCTGAAGGCTGTTTCAGCTTCAAAAGATGTTTTAGGGTCTGGCCTATTGGAACCCTTGGGGGTGTAATTAACTAAAATGGAGATGGAGGCAAGCGAAATTTAGTTCCTGATGTTTTAATTTAGCTCAGTACTGCCATGTGTTGTTGAAGAGAATTCTTAAAGGCAAACATAATTATTTCATTATGGTCCTCAGAATGCTTTCATTGGCTTTAATGACAAGAAGCTGTGTAAAAAGGCATCCATTTTAATTAGTCCTTATATTTACATCAGATAAATAACAAATAATTGATCAAAAACAAGTCTTTGGGATGGATGATTTCACATAGTGCGATGGTTACAGTTTAATGATGAAACATTTCTCTGTTGCTTTGCATTTTAATTATCCAGACATTACAGTAGTGGTGCTGTGGAGCTAAAATACCGTTGTTGCCATTTTATTACAAAAAAATCACGATTATTGCCTGTGAATCGGAAGCGAGAAAAGGTAGCTAGAAGCGTATCTCAGAGGAAGTAAATTCCCAGTCCCATTAATTTTACTGTTTGTTAGCATTCATTTTGATCACTTTTATCTTTTACCCTTCATCTTTTTGGATTAAGACAGTCAGGGGTTTCACGTGCGTTTTTATGATCACATCTCCTAAATACCGTTCTTTCTGTCTTGCTGGCTGTGTTGAAGACTCGCCTGAAAGTACCTTGCCAAGTGTGTCCTGGAAACTCAGAGAGCCTTCTCCCACATGGTGGGCACACTTTACCTTTGATCTTATATGAAAACCCACTTCACATGATTCATCTGTTTTGGTGTACGGAACACTAATTGTTATTATTGATTTTAAATTCCGTGACCATTACAAGTAACCCGGATGACTGGCAGATAAAGGGTAATAATCCATGGAGTTCTGGAACTGTTTCATGTTTGTCTGGAGTACTTTATGTGATCAATATTAACTGCCCCATTGAAACTAACTGCTGTATCAAATAACAGTCAATCAAATGAATGTGCTTAGAGATTATTTATTGAAAGCTTTAATTGTTCACTGGGGCCCTGCTTATCAGAGGAAACAATAGGAACTAGAGACAGGATGAACGGGTTTGGATTCGCTGCGAAAGCCAGAGGATGCAGATGAAGGCCGTCCTTCTGCTTCCTGGGCCAGAGTTTCCAGAGACCCGTGTTGGGTTTCTAGCAGCACAAGTCCTAAATGGCCTTACAGAGGTTATCCTGCCACCTGTGCAAGGAGAGCGCTCTAGAGAGGTAGGGGTAGTAAGTTCCTTGCCCTCAGCCCAGAGGCTGTGGAGTTGTCACTCTGAGAGTTTTACGGCGGCCTCTCTGCCCGCTCACGCACATGCATTACCCTGCGAGCATCTCTCCATCTGTGGTCCTCGCGCTGCCCATGGGCTGAGAAATAGCCTGTCTTGACACGGGATCGATGTCTACAGCCATGGCATGGGACATTGCAGGATTTGTAATATAATAGCTAATGTAAATGAGGATTCTACTCTGCCCTGAAAACACACAGAGGTCCCCGAGTAGAGCTGCTCTGGTTTCAGCGTGACACTGCGGCTTGCATGCCTTCACTAACAGAGACCATGTTTGTCGAGTTGGCATCTCTTTCCTCTGTGAAATGGTTCCTCTGACTGTGGCTCATCACCCCGGGGACCATCCTTCCTATTTGTCACAGTGGGACAGCACTGTGGTCCTGATGCAGTGGCATCCATTTGGAACAAATAATTGGCTTTTACACCTGAGCGTTGTCACCTTCCAGGTGGTCACGGTACACTTTGCCCAGAGATGCTGTCAGGGGCCAGTACATTTCGATTACTCACTGATGGATTCCATCTTGCAGAGTGCTGTTCAACACATGGCCCTTGGAGGGTTTCCCTGGTGGCGCACTGGTTGAGAGTCCGCCTGCCGATGCAGGGAACACGGGTTCGTGCCCCGGTCCGGGAGGATCCCACATGCCGCGGAGTGGCTGGGCCCGTGAGCCATGGCCGCTGAGCCTGTGCGTCTGGAGCCTGTACTCCGCAACAGGAGAGGCCACAGCGGGGAGAGGCCCACGTACCGAAACAAACAAACAAACAACAAATGGCTCTTGGATGTCTGCTGTGTGCCAGGCTCCCTGATGTGTTCAGGGATTGGCAGGAGCAGGGGGATGGGACAGACACACCAAGATGAAGCCCATGTGGTCCCTGCTCTCTGGACTCACAGTGTACGGGAGACGCTTGTATACACATGTCACTGTGACACAGCCCCTTGTAACACAAACACAGTCTCCTTAGGACTTTGAACCTGAGTTTGATTCCAGAAAAAACTAAAACCCACTGAGAACCAGAGCTGGTGCATAAGTGGAGGATTACGTAGGTTCCGCATTTTTGTCATACGGAGCAGGAAAGAAGTTTTTCTGGGGGTAGCTGCAGAGGTCCATTCTAAGTGCGGTTTACGATGCGGTGTTTTAAACTGTGCAGTGGAATAAGTGCATACCTTCTGAACTTGCTTCTTGAAGACTCATATGGATGTTTCGAGTGTCTGTTAAATAATGTTCTTGGGGGTTAGGTCTATTAGATTATATTTTTTAAAAAATCAGTTTAAGATTTTATTGGCGTATAGTTGATTTACAGTGTTGTGTTAGTTTCAGGTGTACAGCAAAGTGGTTCAGTTATACATATACACATATCCATTCTTTTTCAAATTCTTTTCCCATATAGGTTGTTACAGACTATTGAATAGAGTTCCGTGTGCTATACAGTAGGTCCTTGCTGGTTACATATTTTATACAGTAGTGTGCCTATGTTAGTCCCAAGCTCCTAATTTATCCCTCCCCACCACGTTTTCCCTTTGGTAACCATAAGTTTGTTTTTGAAATCTGTGAGTCTGTTTCTGATTTGTAAATAAGTTCATTTATGTCATTTTTTAAAACTCAGATTCCACATACAAGTGATATCATATGGTATTTGTCTTTCTCTTTCTGACTTAACTTCACTTAGTATGATAATCTCTAGGTCCATCCATGTTGCTGCATTATTTCTTTTTTATGGCTGAGTAATATTCCATTGTGTATATATGTACCACATCTTCTTTATCCATTTGTTTGTTGATGGACATTTAGGTTGCTTCCATGTCTTGCCTGTTGTATCACTTCTTTCTTTATGATTGTTTTTGTGACATCTTGCTGTGTAACAAGCTGCCCCCAAACTTGGTGGCCTAACAATTTATTATCTCATTATTCTGTGGGTGGACTGGGCTCAGCTGGGCAGATCTTCTGTTCCACATGATGTCAGGTGAGGCTACAGCTCCCAGGGCTAAAATGGGCTGGAAGTCTGTCACTGCTGGCGCCCAGGGCTGGCAGTGGATGTTGGTTGGTAGCAGAGAGCGCAGCCGGGCTGTCACCTGAGGTAGCTGCGTGTGCTGGCGTGTGGTCACTGTCACCATCTGCTGTTGGGGGAGCGGCATGGGCCAGCTCGCCTTCAATACGGCTACCTGTCCATGGGGAGGGACCAAAAACACGCAGCAGTCATCACAACCGTTCCCTAGAACACGAAATAAATGATTGTCTTCTGTAGAGACCAACTTAAAGAGCTGTGGTGGGGTGTTTAGCTTGCTTTCTGGGCTGGTTAAATTTTTAACAAGATTCTACTCTAATGACTGTACCTACATCATTATCACAAGCAATCCTGTGAGGCAGGTACGATTTGCCTCTTTTTACGGAAAGGGACCTTGAGGCTCAGAGAAGGTGAGTTTGACAGCAGTTTGACCCTGTCCCCTGACAGCCGAGTGAAGACTTCCTGGAAGATATTTATGCCCCAGTAATACCAAGAAGGGACCATGGAGTGCTTTGGTTTTGGGAAAAGGTGGAAAAGAGAGAGAGGGGTGAAGAACTGTCCCACAGAATTTCCTCTGATGACATTATTTCTCTCATAGAAGCCACAGCCTTTTAAATTGTGGAAGAAACCAGGAGGCTATTTACTCTTGTTTTCCATCCTGTTTGTTGTTAGTGTCTGCGCTGGCCTGGTCCCTCTTGTGTTTGCCGAGGAATTGCAGGGAGGTGAGAGATGGGAAAGAAGGTTTTCTTGTTCTTCTGGTTCACTCAGAACTCTCGTCTGGAGATGGGCACAAGTGGTGGTACCTCCTAGTCAGCCAGCACTATTGCGTCTTCCATTAGTGGAAAAACAGGAAGAAGAAAAATAAAAAAAAGAAAAGTTTCCAGGAGACACTGAAACATTGATATTTTGGTACTTGCCACGTAGTTTGTTTAGAGGGTCCCAAACCTATGAAAACTGACTATTTCAGCCTCTCACATAATGCTCTTAGTCCAGTGGTTCCAAACACAGTTTGCTCTTCATATCCACAGGTTCCACATCTGCGGATTTGACCAATCTCAGATGGAAAATACACAGAAAAAAAATTCCAGAAAGTTCCAAAAAGCAAAACTTGAATTTGCTGCAGAGCTGGCAACTATTTACACAGTATTTACATTGTATCTGCAACTATTTACATAGCGCCTACATTGTATTAGGCATTGTAAGTCAGCTAGAGATGATTTAACCTATATGGTGGATGTGTAGGTTGCATGCAAATAGTACGCCATTTTATATAAGGGACTTGAGCATCCAGAGATTTTGTTGTCCGTGGGGGTCCTGAAACCAGTGCCCCAAAGATATGAAGGGGTGACTGCTATTTTAAGTGCAATATATTGTTCTGTACTTGGGATTTTTACATACCGTGTTCTACCTGTTTCTTTTGTTTGAAATCTAGTTGTTGAATTATAGATTTTGAGGAGACAGGTGGGTTAACTGAAGTGACTGTCTACGGGTCATGTAGTGGGCTCTAGGTGGGTGCTCCATGCATTCCTGTGTGTACAGCGTGGTACAGTGGAGCTGGCACTCTTCGTGCGCTGCCTTTGCTGTTACCTCAGTGGTTTTCATCTGTACCATTGGTCCATAATACTTACCTTGCAAGCTTACCATAGACTTAAATAAGAGAGTTTCTTTAACGTACCTGAGACTTAATACTCAGTAAATAATCTTCTCCCAGTACTTTACTATGAAAAAGTTGAAAGAACTTTACAGGGAACCCTTGATACTTACTACCATATTGACCATTAAAGTTACCAGGTTTGTTTTCTGTGTTTCTTCTCATTTCTCCTTTTTAGTGTGTGTTGTTTCATTTTGTTTTATTGGTTGGGTTCCCTTACTAACCTGGGAAGTCTTTTGAGGTCAGATACGGTGTCCTTTACCTCTGTCTTCCCAATATGGTCGTATGGTATTAGTACAGCTAGTAAATACCTGGTCAGGACTCAGTTAATCATGGTTGAGTCAATGGATATAGGTGTTCAAGCACACCACCCCTTAAGGCCCCAGATACCGGCACTCTACAGTAGAACTTCCTGCAAGGACGGGAACCATCTGTAATTCTGTGTTGTCCAGTACGGTGATGGCTGGTCATGTGGACCTATTGAGCACCTGAAATGTGGCCAGTATGTCTGAGGAACTGAATTTTTTATTCTATTTAATTCTAGCTCATTTAACTTTCACTAGACTACTGCATTGAACAACACAGCTCTGTATACTCAGCTATTAATATTTTTTCAATATTTGTGCATTCTCTTTATTTCCCTTTTCCTTTAGCCTCTATTATTCTCTCCTACTGCTGTTCAGGAGCTCTAATTATCTCTTTATGTAGACGGTAAATAGACTGCAGGAGAATGTAAACAGAATACTGGAGGGTAGTGATTTCAGTCATTGTTTAACTTGTTTTCCTTCTGGGTGGAACCCTTTTTCCTGGGGCTTGCCAAATACTTAGCACTTATTTTGCCAACACTTATTTTGCAGAGCTCAACCAGGATTTTCCCAGAATCCCAGTGGGCTGGACTTGAGGTCTGTTTCTTGCAGCAGTCCTATCGTGGGAGAATACAAATTCTAGTCCTGTGCGCCACACCTGCATGGTTTTCAAATCGATATAGAGTATCTTCCAACCTTTTCCAGCGACTTTCAACTCTACTTAAACATTTTAAACTGCAGGGAGGCAGAGAGGAACGGACCACACTCTGTGGAAGCCTCAGTGTGTGTTCTAGAAAATGCCACGCTTTCTCTCCCCCGAGCACCTTCTGCTCGTATATGTGTGCTCTGCTTAGTAACCCAGTGCCGGGCGCACAGTAGGGGCTCAGGAGATATCTGAGTATAGTCCAGTGAACATGAACTTGAAATTCAGAACATCTCAAGTGGTCTCTGCTTTTGCTTATTTGTATATTTGGGGGTCACTCAAAACACCTGAAGTAAACTGGAGGGAGTGGTTAGAACTTGGGAGGCCCACGTTGGCCGTGATGGCAAGCCCTTACAAACGTGTCAGCTGAAAAATTGGCCTGAAAGTATGAGAACGTGGTATTTCCTCGGGCTTCTGGCACTCGCTTTGATATCCTTGGAATAGAATCTCTGATGGTACTTCCCGTTCACATTGCCACTCCTCCCTTCCTTCTTTTTTTTGTCTATCCCTAGAAATGGGGTGAAGAAATTAAATAGAAATAGGACCAAATTAACAATCAAGAGAAACTTTTTAAAAAAATTTATTTTATTGGAATATAGTTGATTTACAATGTTGTGTTAGTTTCTGGTATACAGCAGAGTGACTCAGTTATACATATATATATTCTTTTTCATTTTCTTTTCCATTATGGTTTATCACAGGATACTGAATATAGTTCCCTGTGCTGTGCAGTAGGACCTTGTTGTTTATCCATTCTATATATAACAGTTGGCATCTGCTAACCCCAAACTCCCGATCCTTCCCTCCCCCACCCCTCCTGCCCCTTGGCAACCACAGTCAAAAGAAAGTTTTGAACCAAGGTTTTTTTCCCTCCTGAATAGTTTCAAGTTGTGACTGGTTTTTATTAAAACGAAACAACCGCCATCATCATAATTAATATTTATTAAGTGCATATTATCTGCATATTGTACCAAGTGCATTAAATGAGTTCTGTCACCTCATTGTCGCAGCAGCCTGAAGAGAAAGGCACTGTTATTGCTCCATTTTACAGATGAGAATCCCCAGACACAGAGCAGTTCAGGCGCCCAGATCCGTGGAGTAGGAGAGAGCGGGTCGAAGTCCCCCTCTCAGCTTTGTGTGACGTGGGTTTCCTTCCTTCTCCCAACTCTTCAAAGTAAACTCCCATGCTCTTTGCAGGGAGGGGGAATGAGGAAGGTTGGAAGCCCCAGAACCCGCAGTATAATAAAAGGGTTTCCAAGTGAAAGCTGGAAACAATACGTTTTTAACAAAATGGGCACTTACTCTAATTGCTGTGCCCCTACTGTTCAATTCCTTTTTATGTCCTAATTCATTAAATTATGTGCACACACAGGCTTATTATTTACAGATGTATGCACTTTAAACGGGCTCATGTGAAACAGATGTTTCCTGAAAGGTAACTGAGAGCTAGTGATCTAAACCCTCCTTTAGTGGGTATCAAGTGAGTACTCTGGCCCAGTACTTGCAGGGTTGTTGCTATTATTTTGAATTGCAGTGTCCAGTAAGGGGAGGAGAATTCAATCCATCCTCTGGAGGAACAAATAAAAACACAACGACCCAATAAGCAGACATCTGCATCTCAAAATAAAGAGGGCGTGTGCAGGTGACAGGCAGGTGGGCTCAGGGGGATGTGAATGAGTTTTATAAGCAATTTGAAGATAAAAGACCCATTGCGTTATAGGAGACTTTTTAATTTTTTAAGAGCCTTATTCTGTTATATCTTAATCATCACAGTCTTTGAATTCATAGCTGAGCAACTATCATGCTCCTTTTTATCCAGAATTTCTTAGTTAATTTTTTTTTTTTTTATGGCCATGCCGCAGGGCTTGCGGGATCTTAGTTCCCCGACCAGGGAACCCAGGGCCCCAGCAGTAGAGGGCCAAGTCCTAACCACTGGACTGCCAGGGAATTCCCTAGTTACTTATTTTTAGATGGAATTACTCCATTGCTCTTGTAACTGGCAGGAATGCATGCAGAGCTTGGACCGTGAGTGTGATGTCAAATTACTGTCTCCCAGGTTCTAAAAGAGTCAGGGTGGACTCTTTCCACAGGTTCTTCATGGCTCCAGATAAATCATCTTCACTTAATGATAGCTATAGAATTAATTTCAGTTATGTATTGCTATGGAACAGAGCAACCCAAAACTTAGTGGCTTAAAACACAATTTATTATCCACTTTCAAGTTTCTGTCTCGCTTGGGATCTTTCATGTGGCTGCAGTCAGATGGTTCCAGGGCTGAACTCCTCTTAGGGCCAGATGAGGCCGATGTTCACCATGGCTCCTGCATTCCATGTCCAGTTCCTCGGCTGAGGTTTCTGGAGCAGTTAGAGGCTGCGTGGACCTCTCTCTCTGCACGGCCTCCTCTTGTGACATGGGCTTCCTTACAGGATGGTGGTCCCTGAGCTCTTCACATGGCTTCCCCCAGAATGAGCATTCCAAGAAACCCAGATGGAAGCTGCAGGGCCTCTTAGGATCTAGTCCTGTGTGTAACAGTGTTATTTTTGCTACGTCCTTTTGATCAAAAAGCAATCCCAGTAGCAGCCCAGGTTGAAGGGGAAGGGCCTACACAATGGTGTGGCTCCCTGGAGGTGTGGGTCAGTGGGCAAGCCATCTTTGGAAACCAGCTACATGCTAACTAGAAATACATGCACACCTCTTTTTCGATACAAGGTTAACATGGCCTAATCAATTCACAGTGCCATAAACTGGGTGGCATGTGTCAGCAAACGCATTTCAAGACTTACTCAGAATGTCAGGGAGCAATAATCATCACCCCTCAGAGTCCACAGGGAGATTTCTTGTCTGTGAATTGTCAGGAGTTCTCTAAACAACAACAACAAAAAACTGGAGCCAAAAGATGGCTGAAATGATGTCATTTTCACGTTGAGAGCTGGAAACCGTCACAAGTGAAAAATAAAATGGGACGTGAAATATTAAGTGGCATATCAGGTTTATTGCACATATGACCATGAGAGTGCTTTTTATTTTGTCTTATGGAGCTCTAAAAAAAAACTCATGTAATGGCTTAAAGGCATTAAAACTCCCATATTCTCCCTGGCTCTAGGCCAGGGAACAGGGCATGATAAATAGTCCCAATAGATGGAATATGTAGGAAGGAATTTTAAAATGTATTTACTATAGACATATTGACCTCCCTAACTAATAAAAATGTGTACATGAGGTTAGTTTTGAGGGAAATGTGCAGACCTTACACGTTTATAGTGTATATAAATACTGTATACACTGTAGTGCTTAGCATCCTTAAACTATTTCCCTCATCTCTGTAACATATGGCGATCATATTCTGTCTTTACCCTAGAAGCAAAGAAAAGCATGGATTTTATAGTACATGTGCAGTTACTCTAAGACGGAATAGTTTTAATTTCCTTTATCTTAAAGCAGGGGTCAGGAAACTGAGCCGTATCTGGTCTGCAGCCTGTTTTTTGTAAATAAAGTTTTATTGGAACATGCCACGCCCATTCATTTATGTCTTGTCTGTAGCTGCTCCCCCTACCGCAGCAGAGTTGAGTGGCTGTGACAGAGACCATATGGCTCACGAAGCCTAAAATATTTACTGTCTAGTTCTTTACAGAAAGAGTTTACTGATCTTGTCTTAAAACGTTAAAAAATCAGTAGGACAGCTTCAAATAGAAATGAGTGCTTTGTTTTTCGGTTATAGTAATGTAGGTGGATTCAGGAGGCCAGTTCTGGATCAAGCTGTTTCTGAACTCTGTGACCTTGGCCAAGTCCTTTAACTTCTCTAAGCTTCAGTTTCCTCCTATAAATAACGGAGAGTAAAAATTGGATAATGATAATAATCCCTGCTCTCCTTCACACTTTTGCCCTGAGGGAGCAAGTGAGGGAATGTGACGAAAACACACCTGGAATCCTCCACCACCAGGTAATGTGTGCTGTTGGCAGATCTGCTGAATTGGCTGAAACGGTCATCATGTATTTGATGATGCCTAGGATAACTATGCAAGGATTTGTATGCAGATTTAATTCTTTCACTCATTTTTCAACCAACATTTATTAAGCACCTGTTGTGTACTTTTACGCACTGAGTATTTAAAGGCAAGTCAGCCGAAGCCTTTGTGTGCTCGTGACATGCTTGGTCGTGGCAGCCTTGGGCACCATCGGATCCCAGCCTCCAGCTGGGACCATCTTTACTGTCTGGTATTTTTAGTTGTCAGTTTGTGTGGGCGAAGAATGGTGTCTTCTAACTTCTTTTTAACCCAGCATTTAACACGGTGTCTGGCCTTGCCAGGTGCTCAATAAATACATGTCAGCAGTTGGACGTTGCTGGCTGATAATCCCGGCCCCGTCCACCCGGCCCCACGTTGGTCCATGCAAAGGTTTGCGACTTTGGGTTTCAGCAGCTGTGGAAGGCTCCCAAAGGGGAGATCGCCATGGGAAGGAGGAGTTTCAGGAAGCTGTTTCTGAGGGGTCTGTGCACATGGATTGGGGATGGGCCACGAGGAGAGGGCTGTGGTGGTCCTTTGGGTGATGCACAGAGGCTGGGAGGGACGCGACAGCTGAGTGGGAGCGTGCGGGAGCAGAGCTGACGCAAAGTGCTCTGCTCACGTTCGCTTGTGGGGGAATCTTATCAGGCGGGACAAGTGTTTTGAGAGGGAAAATGGAAGCAAAGGTCAGCAAATCAAGACTTGAGACTGCTGCTTAGGAGGTGAATGGGAGGTGAATCGTGTCGAGGTTCGTCAGCACAGGCATGACCCCTGATCCTGTGATGATGGTAACTCTGCTTGTGCCGCCTTTGCGACAGGCATTGGGCCCAGTGCTTTACAGTGATTCATCATTTAATGCTCACGATGATCCAATGCCAGATAGGCTGTCATTTCGTACAAGGAGAAATGGACACTCAGAGACACTAAGTAACTTGCCCAGAGCCACACAGCTAGTAGGCAGGAGAGTTAGGATTTGAACCCAGGCAGGCCCCAGAGTTCACACTTCCAACCACATGCTTCAGCTTGTCTTTAAAGATGGGAAGTTGCCTAAAGGAAGGAATATCCAGAAAGACCTGAGCCTTGGGGCTTGCTCACAAGTGGTAAAAATGCCTTTGAATTATTTTTTCAAGTTTTCCTTAGCAATTTCTTTTTTTAAATTTTTTATCTTTAAATAGCTTTATTGAGATTTAATTTATATATCATTTAGTTCACCCTTATGAAGTGTACAATTTAGTGGATTTTAGTATATTCGCAGAGTTGTGGGACCACTACCACTATCTAATTTCAGAACACTTTCATCCCCCCAAAAAGAAACTTGTAATGGTGAATTTTATGTATCAACTTGCCTGGGCCAAGGGGTGCCCAGACATTTGGTCAAACATTATCCTGACTGTTTCTGTGAGGGTGTTTTATTTTGTTTTGTTTGTTTGTTTTTTATTTTATTGGAGTGGAGTTGATTTACAATGTTGTGTTCGTTTCAGGTGTACAGCAAAGTGAATCAGTTATACATATACCCACTCTTTCTTAGCTTTTTTTCCCATTTAGGTTATTACAGAGTATTGAATAGAGTTCTCTGTGCTATACAATAGGCCCTTGTTGGTTATCTATTTTATATATAGTCATGTGGGTGTGTTCATCCCAAGCTCCTGATTTATCCCTCCCACCAGCATTTCACCCTTTGGTAAACCATCAGTTTGTTTAGCAATTTCCTTTTTAAGAACTAAAATGAAAGCACTTTGACACCGTCATCCTTCTCACATCAGGAAATAGTGAGAAATCACTGTTATGAAGGAAGAAAAAGATTAACTGTGTTAGAGCGTTTCTGTCTATAATCTGAACAATTCCATGTAGAAAATTCAGAATCTTTTAAACTCAAATATCCCCAGTGGGTCCTTTTGAGCTGGTGTGTGATGCTTATCTCCAGCACTAACACAGTCGTCATGTTAGTCCACTAGAAGGTTCGGTGGGGACGCTTCTGGTTGCCCCCATACCCTGGTCCTCTTGGGAGGGAGTGACCCGGGTCGTCCTGAGGCATCCCAACCCTGCAGACCCGGACAGAAGAGCAAGCGCACGACTTCGGGTTGCGTTCTTGTGCCAGATACGTTCTGGCTGAGGGAGTGTAAGTGGCCCACTGGTGAAAGCTGGAGAAGCAGCCCGGGGAGGGGGACCCGAGCCCTCCTCTCGCCGCCCAGCAAAGCCCCGAAGCTGGCAGGGGGGCGGGCCACATGTGGCCGCAGTTATTACCCGCGCCCGACAGCGTGGAGTTACACGCCCTTGGACCGCCGCCAGAGGCCCTTGGAACCTGGTCTGAGCTGCCGCCACCCGGCCCGCTGGGGCTGCTTTCTCGGCAGGGAAGGTGCGGGAGGGCTTCGTGGGCCGGGGATGTGTGCCTCCTCATTCCTGTGTTTGCCTCTGGGGACTTTCCTACTTTATTGCTTTGACTGGAAAGAAGAAAGGGCATTCTTTCTGTCCCTTTAGCTTCTTTCCTTTTTAGTTTTCCAGTTTTACTTTTGCTCCTTATGCCAGGATGACTGCATGGGTCTGCTTGAGGTGGTCTGTATTTTCTCAGACTTGCTGCCAGGGACTCTACCAGCGTCTTGCCAAAGAAGTTGTGCAGGATCACAAGACAGGATGTCATCCCCGGGGTCACACCCATTCTCTTGAGCCCAAGACCACTTGCGTGCCAATTCCTGCTTATCTGCTCCCCTCTGGATGGCCTCGAGCCAGTTCCCTCACCAGTCTGTGCCTCCAGTTTCTTGCCTGGAAGTATTTTTTAGCGATACTAAGATGAGGTCTCTCATAGGGCTGTCATGGGGGGCAAATGAATTAATATATGTCAAATGCTTAGAACAGAATAGGGGTGGCAGGTAGCCCGCGGTAGATGCCCCGTGATTGTCGCTGTTAATACTTGTTGTATTCTTCTTTTTTAAAAAATTTATTTATTTTTGGCTGTGTTGGGTCTTTGTTGCTGCACGTGGGCTTTCTCTAGTTGCGGCGGGCGGGGCCTGCTCTTTGTTGCGGTGCGCGGGCTTCTCATTGCGATGGCTTCTCTTGTTGCGGAGCACGGGCTCTAGGCACGCGGGCTTCAGTAGTTGTGGCGCGTGGGCTCTAGAGCACAGGCTCGGTAGTTGTGGCTCACGGGCTTAGTTGCTCCACGGCATGTGGGATCTTCCCTGACCAGAGCTCGAACCCATGTCCCCTGCATGGGCAGGCGGATTCTTAACCACTGTGCCGCCAGGGAAGTCCCTGTCGTATTGTTTTCGTTTGACTTGACTCTATAGAATTTCCCATCATCTTCTAAGGCATCAGTCACATCAGGATATGCCTCGCCCACCTGTTCCCAAATAACAAACAAGTCGTCGAATATAGAGTTGTGTCGTTTATAATGTATAAACCCTGCAGCGTGGTACACACACTTGTCATCTCCATTTCTCAGGTTAGGAAACTGAGGCTCAGGAAGGTGAAGTGACCGTAGTAAGAGGCAGCGTCAGGCACTGAGCTCCCGCCTCTGTCTCCTGTGCTCCAAGAAGTTGTATTTTTGTCCTAAAGTCTTCCCACAAGTAGTCTCCTTACCCTAGAGCAGGGTTTTTCAACCTCAGCACTGTTTCTAATTTGGGCCAGACAGTTCTTCGTTGTTGTCTGGGGAGGAGGAGGGAGCTGTCCTGTGCACTGTGGGATGTTTTTTGTTTGTTTTTGCTTAATTTTTATTGGCGTATAGGTGATTTACAGTGTCGTTAGTTTCAGGTGTACAGCAAAGTGAATCAGTTTTACATACACATATGTCTGTTCTTTACCATATTCTTTTCCATTATGGTTTATTACGGGATATTGAATATGGTTCCCTGTGCTATACAGGACAACCTTGTTGTTTATTTTATATTGTTTTATTTTTTGCTTTTTATTGGCGTATAGTTGATTTACAATGTTATGGTAGTTTCAGGTGTACAGCAAAATGAATCAGTTATACATATACATGTAACCATTCTTTTTTTTTTTCCATTTTTAAAGTCTTTATTGAATTTGTTACAATATTGCTTCTGTTTTATGTTTTGGTTTTTTGGCCACGAGGCATGTGGGATCTTAGCTCCCCAACCAGGGATCAAACCCACACCCCCCGCATGGGAAGGCGAAGTCTTAACCACTGGACCGCCAGGGAAGTCCCCATATATCCATTCTTTTTTAGATTCTTTTCCCATATAGGTCATTATAGAGTATTGAGTGGAGTTCCCTGTGCTATTCAGTAGGTCCTTATTAATTATCTGTTTTATATATAGTAGTGTGTATGTGTCAATCCCAATCTCCCAGTTTATCCCTCCGGCCCTTTCCCCCTCGGTAACCATAAGTTTGTTTTCTACATCTGCGAGTCTCTCTCTGTTTTGTAAATAGGTTCATTTGTACCAGTTTTTTAGATTTCACATGTACATCATACAAAATTTCTCTGTCTCTATCTTACTTCACTCTGTATGACAGTCTCTAGATGCATCCACGTCTCTACAAATGACCCAAGTTTGTTCCTTTTTATGGCTGAGTAGTATTCCATTGTATATATGTACCACATCTTCTTTATCCAATCATCTATTGATGGACATTTAGGTTGCTTCCATGTCCTGGATACTGTGAATAGTGCTTGCAATGAACATTGGGGTACACTGTGGGATGTTTAGTAGCATCGTTGGCCTCTACCCACTAAATGTCAGTAATTGCCCCCAGTTATGACAGCTAGAATCTCTCCAGACATTGCCAAATGTCTCTTGGGGGGCAAAATCAGTGTTGGTTAAGAGCCACTGTCCAAGAGTAAGGAAGGTGGAAGGGAAATGTGGGAGGATGGGGGTTCTGGGTTGACCATCACTTATGAAACATCGTGTGCCAGGCAAGTTGCAAACAATGTCTCTCGTTCACCAACAGGAATTCTAGGATCATCTGCATTGTCCTACGGGACACTAGGACTCAGAGAAGAAACAAGAACTCTATGGTCACTAACATAGCAAGTGTCAGAAGAGGGATTCAAATCCAGGTCCATCTGGAGCAAAGCCCATGCCATCCCATCACTTCCTCACACAGTTTTTTGCAGGTTCAGGGCATTTTAGTTCTTTTTAGGAACAAAGGAAACTCACACGATGAGGATTAAATTGGTTTCAGAGCTTTTTGAGGCCACTAGTGTGAGTGTCTACCTGTAAAGTATCAAGCAAATAAAACAAAAAACACTTCTTTGCAGCAAAGTATAACTGAGTAAGTAGAACGTTACTTTGTTGCGAAAGAGGTTACATTCTGGAGTCTTTACCCTTGAACTTTCTCAGATCTCAGAAGAATGGCAAAAATTCCCATGTGACAAAGAGTAATTTCATCATCATCTTTGAAAAATATTCCACCACAGTATCCCCGCTGTTTTCTGTAAGGACTGGTACCAATGTGATTTTCAAATATATTTGCAGTATATAAGCAAAGAATTGTGTATCTGAGATGATAAACATTTTAGTGGTCCTGTTTGAATCCACTATGGGTGCAGGAAATTTGAACAGATAATAGAATGTCATTTGTTAGTGCAATAATTTCTTTTTAAGAATTTTGGAAATCCTGATTGGAAGTGGAATATGGGACTGAATCATTTGGTGTGGAGATAAGCTCTTCAGGGACCTTGGTATTGTGATGTAATTAGCTTCATCTACACGCGACTCCTGAGGCAGGTTACAGCATTTGTTCACTTAACGCCTTCCATTTCGGATGCCTCTCAGTTCACATCATTAATAAGCAGTTAGATGTGTCGGCCCGTTAAGTGATTTTAAGGGAGAATTTATTTGAACCTGTCATAAGCTATCTTAGTATGTCCTAGAAAATCGTGATCTAAAGCATCGTCTGTTACAAACGTCACCTAAAACAACCTATGACATAATTTTCGACCATGTTCCTTGGAGCAAGAAAGCATATTATAAAAATGAAATGTAGGTGTTGAACGTGTCATAGTCCCTTAGGAAAATATGACAGCACTTCCTACGGTAAAAGTCGGTCTCCGGAATAACTTCTCCTGCTGGCCGAGAGCCCAGACAGGTGTAGCTGCAATACAGAGTGATTAGTGGGTTCTCAGCCTCCCGGTCTCTCTTTTTAAGGCCCAAACTATCTTGTCAAATTTAACCATGTCTTGAATCAAATCAGTGTTTGGAAAATTATAACCGTGAATTAAAAGAAAGGGAGGTAACAATCCTGCAGTTCTCAAATATGAGTAAATAGGCCCGACCGGACCACACCCAGTGATTTACTTCCTAAGGAGGTGGAAGGTGAGAAGTTAAAAAGCTGTGGGTTTGAGTGAAGTAAGAGTAATATCTATTCAGCCATTTAAATCTCTTTTGTAATAAAATAGACCACTAATCCGAACCTGCTGTATAGCACAGGGAACTCCACTTCGCTGGAACAGTGGAAACTAACACAACATTGTAAAACAACGCCACCCCAGTTAAAAAATAAATCTCTTTCGCAAAGGCTGCGAGTAGTGTGTTGTTTAAATTTACCAGTTCTAAGGTGCGGGGTTCCCCGGCCTTGCTGTCCCCTTCGGTTCTGGGGAAGAGTCAGTGAGTTCACGGTGTCAATACTAAGCCTTTGGCGCAGTCCTGGGCAGTTAGTAAGTGCTCAGTAAATGGTAGCCGCGGTTACTTCAGCTCTTCCGGTGCAACTCTGACCCCTTCTGCCAACTAAAATCCACTGCCGAAATTCCATGGGAGCGGACGCAGGCTTCTGGGGAGCATAAACACCGCGCCGCCTGGAGCTCTTAATGTATTAAGTGCTCGACAAGGAGCGCATTTAGTGAGGACCTGAGCAAAGGGCGAGGCCGACAGAGTCAACGGTGCCAAACTGACTCAGCAGATTGGGGTTCCGGGGAGGTTAGGAGAGCAACAAGACATTTTTATGTTTTATGTCAAGGTGTCTCGAATGTTGCTAGTATGCATGGGAATTATCTGGGGATTTTGTTAAGATGCCTGTTGAGATTCGGCGGGCATTTCTGGGGTGGGGGGGGGTGGAGGGGAGTGGGAGCCTGCGTTTGACCCGGTTCCCAGGTGGTGCTGATGGTGAGCCCGGGACCGCACTTAGGAAAGCAAGGCTTTCTTGAAGGACTTAAAAAGCAAAGCCTTCCCGGCCCTTCTTTTGTCCCCTGCCTGTCCTCAGCACCTGTTGCACGTGTGGTCAGAATAGCAGGGATTCTCATAACCCGGCCCCAGCCCTCGGCCAGGATCCCGGGTGACCCGGGCAAACACACACTCCTTCAGGGTCACGGGCAGGTTACTGAGTCAAGACTGCCAGAGCCCGCCGCGCCGTTTTCCTCCCCTCCCCTCCCCCAGACCCGGGACTAATCTTGGAGCTTCTCAGTAATAACAAAGCCAGCAGCAGAGTGAGTCAAGACCATTTCAAAGCAGAGTTTTTCTTGTTTGGCAATTACCTAATTTCAAAATGCGATTCACAGATTTGCAAAATCCCCTGTGTGTGGAAACAAACCGCTTCTCCTGAAAGATGATTAAAAGCAAGAATCCCCCCACCCCCACCCCAAACATACACACACACTGGAGGCGACTGGAAAATTAAATGAGCGGCAGTACGGAGGTCCCCAGTCCCACGCTCACGGTTGGAGGCATGTAAATGACATTTCAATAAAGGTCCACGTGCGCGCGCGCGCGCATGCGCAAACGCCCGCAGCGGAGAATCTGGTTCTAATTACTTGTACTTTGGTTGAACTTTGGCGTTTCCTTTGACTTTCTCCCTAATGTATGAGAGCTGTGGGCCTTGCGATCCTGCAGTGAATCCACAGAAAAAGGAGGGAAAAAAATCCAGACCGGCTCTCCTACGTGCCAACAAAAATGAAACCCAACTAATGTTGTGACCAAATGCAACACTTTGCTAGTCTCCGTTAATTAGCTGAAATTACTCCCTCCCACAGGGTCCCGGAGCTCAGGGCTCAAAATTCCCCCGGGGCCGTGCAGGAAATGCCTTTTGCTTTACAACTCCTTTTTCTTTTAAGGCTCTGCTACCCAGAGAGTGCATTAAAATGCTGTCTTAATCATCGAAAGTTCTAGCAAAAAGGCAGGGCTTTCATTATGCAGGATGCCTGCCTGATCGCCTCTAAAATCCTGAAGTCTGTCAGCATGGCTTAGCCCGCCATAAATTAGTTCTCACAAAGAAAAACATAGTATACTGGGCCTTCTCTTAAAAATGTTATCTGCTACTTAATCTAACCTTTAGAAAAATGCCAAGCATGTTAGGAATTGTGAAGGGCGCTATTGTTAGAGGCTTTACGTGTGTTTAAGTGACACTCAGGTGTGTTGTAACAACAAGGACATTTATACTGTGTTTTCTCAGGTGAGTTAATTTGCAAGTGCCAAGTCTTCTTAACAGGCAACAGCATTATTATTATTATTTTGCTTTTATTTTGGGAGTGAATTAAACCCCCAGAGTTGTGGCAGTGTTTAAGAAGGCCGTGTCACTTGGGAGTGCCGGTATTCTGCTTTTGTACGGTGTCTCGGTTGGTGGAGAGTTCCTTTGGTTTGCTTTTGTTTTGTCTGCAAACAGCCTCTGAGTTTATAGAGTCCTTCAGAGCAGTGCTTCTCAAAGTGCCAGCCCCGGCCCGGGCCAGTTGCTCTGCAGCCCACTGCCAGTACTCGGGGAGACGGGGCATCCGTGAGAGCAAATGCTTAGAAACTTGTACAGAAATTTGGCAGAGGAATTTTACGTCTAAAAGATCCTTTTTTTCCCTCCTTAAGTTGTAGCTTGTGTTTTGAGCATCTTTTTCTGAATTCCTTTTTTCTGGAGATTCATTTTGTGTGTCTTTTTTTCCCTTAGGGATTTGTTTTTAATTGATTTTATCAATCTGTGAGAAAAAAAGAAAAAGGGCCTTTACCATAGATAGTCTGAAAAGCACTAATTTAAAGCAAATGGCTTCCTCCCTACCCCCGGAATTCTGCTGCTGGTTGCTGGTGTGGACCACACTTTGAGGAGCATTAGTTTAAAGGCAAACAAGACCTGTAATGAATTTTTCGGCAAGGAAGGTGATTCTAGCTTTGGGTGCCCTAGTGACAGCCACCTTTGAGTTGCAGGGTTGGAGAGGTTTAAAATATGGGCTGGAAGCTTCTGTCAGTGCAGGTTTTGGATCGCTGTCTCCTTTGGCCAGTGGGCAGCCCAGAGAAGCCCCCTCAGCACTTCTGGTGCTGGCGCTCCTCTGGGCAGGGACCCATGGAGCCAAACATCCATCTCGCCCTAGCGACAGAAGCTCCTGTCTTGGCCATTCCCTAACAAACGGGGCAGCGCATCTGGTTAGCAGTTTGGATGCCACCTCGGAGGTTGCTGCTTGTTGGGGACGCGGTCACTAAACAAAACTCAGTAAGACAACAAGTAAGCAAGGAAATAAATAAAAGCAGGAGGCAAAGAGCAGATCGGAATTAGTCCTCAAAGACTGCTTTTCCCTGAACTGAAATCACGGCAGGATGGCTGGAGTGCGGTTGTTTTCTTAAATGACACAAGCCTCTTTTCCCCCCGGGAAGTCTAAAAACTGCTTTCTTGGCCTGCCTGAGATCGCTGAATGAGCTAATACAGGACATGTTGTCTGCTGGGCCTGCAGGGTTTTTGAGCAAAAAATTCATCATTCCATAGACTGATTGTGCTTGCCTGGAATAAGGCACAAAATGTTTGACGTCTCTCAGGGGCATTTGATGAATCTAACTCTCATTTAAAGGGACTAATAGATTATTGATTTAAGCAGGACGACAGCGAACAGATCAACGGCAGGCACTCTGTAGCTGCCTTTAATGCCAGAACTGAGTCGTGAAGGGGGCCCTGGGCTATCCCCCTGCCTTGTTTCCCACTGTCTTTGGGGCGGCAGTGATGGGGGCACCAAAGGGCAAGAGGAGCACTAATAAACTTGGCCAAAGTATGTTTTTGCTACATTACCAAAAAGGCCAGAGGTTGCATTGAAGTTCAAATCTGCTTTTCTCCTGATGCCATATCCTGGTTGTAATCCTAGAGCTTGCGTTGGCATGTTTGCTTAAAGCTAGCTTTGGCAATCTGACGGTACCACGGAGATTTTTCTTGTTTGCTTTGCATTGTTCTCAGCGTCACGGGCCACACGGAGGAAATGAAGGACCAACGTTGATCTATTTTGAGGGGATATTTGAATATATATAGTCAAATAGTTAATGCTTTACCACCAATGGGAAAATTTTTCCAAAGATGATTATTTCTTGTCATATATAAGTCTTTTCTATATATGTTTGTCTGGGATGCACATGTGGCATTTGTAGGATTCACGTTACAAACCACAATAGACGGAATCAATTCATCCTTCAAAACACAGCCTGGTCACCTCCTCTGGGAAGCCTCCCTTGATTTCTCTGAGCTGAATAAGGCTTATAGCCCTCTCTGTCATATCATATCATATCCGTGTTTCCCAAACTGCTGCAATTTGGATTCACCTGGGAATACTTTTTTAAAAACACTGATGCCTGGCTTCCACTCCCAGGCATTCTACCATAATAGGTCTAAGATACAATCTAAGCATTAGGATGTTTAAAAGCTCCCCAGGGGGCTACCCTGGTGGCGCAGTGGTTGAGAGTTTGCCTGCCAATGCGCGGGACACAGGTTCATGCCCCAGTCCAGGAAGATCCCACATGCCGCGGAGCGGCTGCACCTGTGAGCCATGGCCGCTGAGCCTGCGCGTCCGGAGCCTGTGCTCCGCAACGGGAAAGGCCGCGGCGGTGAGAGGCTCGCGCACTGCAAAAAAAAAAAAAAAAAAGCTCCCCAGGTAGTTCTAACACACAGCCAAGTTTGAGAACCAGTGTATTATATTCTAATTGTTGGTTTACTCTCTATTAGACCAAACTTGACAAGGCTGAGGGATCATACCATGTACTGTCCATAGCGTGTAACACACACTTGGTATGTTATAGTCAGGGAATTAAATGTTTGAACACACCGGGCTTCCCTGGGCGCAGTGGTTAAGAATCCGCCTGCCGATGCAGGGGACACGGGTTTGAGCCCTGGTCCGGGAAGATCCCACATGCCGTGGAGCAACTAAGCCCGTGCGCCACGACTACTGAGCCTGCGCTCTAGAGCCCCCACTCCACAACTACTGAGCCCGCGTGCCACAACTACTGAAGCCCATGCACCTAGAGCCAGTGCTCCACAACAAGAGAAGCCACCGCAATGAGAAGCCCGCGCACCGCAATGAAGAGTAGCCCCCGCTCGCCGCAACTAGAGAAAGCCCGCACGCAGCAATGAAGACCCAACGCAGCCTAAATAAATAAATAAGTTTATGGGAAAAAAAAAAAGATTGAACACACCAACATCCATTGTACAAATATGGGAAAACACTACTAGTGAAATAACCACAGCCTTAATAAAAGTCCAGAGCCCTCACTATTGATTGCTTCCAAATAGAACATTTTCATCCGTACACTTGTTGAGGGAAAGTTTTCTGAGTCACTCCTTGGTTATAAGTGACTCTCATCTATAGAAAAAGGCTTTCGATTCTGAGGTCTCCCCACTTGCATGTGCTTTGCCTGAGTTTCTCGGGGATTAGATTGCCTGCAGTTCAGTTTCCTCTCTTTGGGAGGGGGAGATGCTGGACCCCTTCAGTACATGGATTTGAAGCTGCATATTTATGGAAATTACCACCCACGTTTGAAATTCAGGGCATAACTCTGACAGCTGAATCCAGACCTAACAGAATTCTATTTACAACCTTCCTAGACAAGCCAGATTAGCTGTTCTACACGAGCCAGTAGAACATGAAAATACACTCTCCCCACATTGCACACAATGTGGGATTGCTCCTTGTGGTGACAACACAGCTCGGTCCCTAGGGCGGAAGTAGAGACACACAAATAAAACCAATCAGAAAGTTCTGGGAGGCGTTTAGGGGAGGACTCACTTGTGCTGATATTAGGAGCGTAAATTAACACAGCCTTTCTAGGACTCACAACGTATTCTTAAATAGCCATAACTTTTGAACTGATAATTCCACTTCTGAGAACTTAGCCTAAGGAAATAGAGATGTGCTGAGATTAGCTACAAAGATATTCATCATAACGGAACGTTTGCAGGAAAAATATTTATTGACAAGGAAACAAACTCATGACACAGTAAGTTAAACAAAGTCCCAAACAGAATCTACAGTATAATTCCACTTTTTAAAGTAAACAAACCAACCAAAAACATTTATACGCATAGTAAAATGTTTTGAAGGGTAGATGCCAAGATAACAGTAATTTTCTCTGAATGAAAGGATTGTGAGTAATTCTGCGTGTGTTTTCTTAGGTTTTTTTTTTTTTTTTCAGGGCTCCAGAAGCATTTAATTTTTTAACATCTCTGAAATCAGGCTGTGTCTCACAAGCATTGATGGGTCATAATTTAATTGGCAGTACTTTTTTGTCTTTCTTAATGATACATAGAATAACATGCAATTTTATAATCTGTGGTGACTCAGGATCAGTGACACCCAGTAATAACAATAGTAACAACAGCAGTAGCGGCATCTTAGATTCTTTTTATTGCAATATAGTTGATGTACAATATTATAGAAGTTACAGGCGACAATATAGTGCTTTACAATTTTTAAAGGTTATACTCCATTTATAGTTATTATAAAATATTGGCTCTATTCCCCGTGTTGTATCCTTGTAGCTTATTTCATATTGTTTTCTTAGATTTTTAACAAAGAGCGACGTATTATTTTGTACTGCTTTCTTGTTGATGCCATTATGACTCATTTACTTTCAGTGAAGCTGATTGGTTTAGGGGGAGGCATGCTGTTGCTTTTGTAGCTTGATAGCTGATCTGATGAGCTCTCGTGACATCTTCGATGCCCACCTTCCTGTACAGCCCTTGCCACAATTGTGCTGAGCTACCCAGTAAAGACAGCACTAGATTTATCTACTAGACCTGCCCAACTCTTAATGAATTCATTCCAAGATTCTTCTGAATTATGACAATACTATAATTATAGTTGATTCTATTCCAAAGGGATAATTAATTAATTTTAAAGGAAGCCAATGAGTATGTGAAAGCTACTTGGTTTCTAATTTTACCATTTAACAAGGCCTTAAAGGGCACTTAGAAGGGCACTTAGGGCTTGGAATGAAGACAAATAAGGAAAAGGGGAAAAGCTCGTGTATTAATTCAACAAATATTTATTGATTCTCCACCTACTATGTGCCAGTGTCTCTTCTAGGCCTGGAACAGAGTTGTAAACAATTCATCTGAGTTCCTTGGTTTCACAGGACCCATACTTGGGGAGGAGTAGCACAGGTAGAATATAAAAAGTCAGTACAGAAACCGACTTTCTACATTTAGACACTAGTTAAGGTATTATAGAAAACGAAATAAAATGAGATATAGTGACCAGAAGTGGGAAGGGGCCTTTTATTTAGAAAAGTCACCCGTGAGGAGGTGACATTTGCTCTAAGATCTAAGAGAGAAAAGGGACTAGACGTGTGAAGGTCTGAGAATTTCCAGGTAGGGAGAATGGTCAACGCAATACCCGTAAGTTGGTAGGAGAGCTTGGCCTGTTCAAGAGATGGAACAGAAACCAAGCATTTAGAAGTCAATAAATGAGAGTCACTGAATTCAATGATGTTACCGAAGGCCCATATCCTGAAGAGCCTTGCGGGGCCCAGCAAGGAGACTGACTTTGCTCTCATCGGTGGCTGCTGGAGCGTGTGAGGGCTCTCGGCAGGTAAGGGGGACAGAGTGATTTTAACGTTGGAGCAGTTATCTGGCTGTGCGTGTGCAGAGGGGACCCTAGGCTGGGAGGGTGGGCACCGGGAGACCAGTGCAGAAGCTTCTGCAGTAACTGGGGTGAGAGGTGCTGCTGGGTCACTGGGCTGGCCTGGCAGCAAGATCTCAGACAAGGATGGATTAACGGTACGTGTAGGGGCAGAGCTGACTTGCTGAAAATTTGGCTATCGGACAATCCAGTGGGTAGAGTAGCTAATCTGGGAGATGGTGAACAGTGGAACAACTGGAAATTTTATACTCTGGGAAATATGCTGTGTATTGTAAAGTGATTGGAGGTTGGAAGATTCTGGAACATTATTTGACCACTTTCAGCCCCTCCCTTCCCCACTTCCTCATCCTTTATGAGCAGTTTTGCCTGTTATAGGAATAGGGCCAGGTCTTGCTTTGACATTGAGCATAAATCTGGAGGGTAGGGATGGGAGAATACCTAGGTCTCAAGTTCTATAAATTCCTATTCCTCATGGATTTTGGGTGGTTAAATAATGAGATGGGGGATCGCGTATTTGTAAGTCTAGACTGAAAAGCAACGTCAGGCTATGCCATCATTGATGTAATGCAGTGCTTTTCAAACATTAAGTGTACATTCCGTCACCTGGAGGTTTGGTTAAGAGGCAGATCTGACTCCTCGGACTTGAGCTGGGGCCTGATAGCGCATTTTCTAATAAGCTCTGACGTGGTGCTGGCGCTCCTGGCCCAAGGAGGGCTCTGAGTAGCAAAGGTCTCGCCGCCACTGCTGTTAGTGAATCTCGGCTCTGGCCGCGTGCTGACGGCCCTTTCCGTGTCCTTGTTGAATGGCTGCTTTGGGCATTTTCTTCCTTTGTCCTAAGGAAGGTTCCTTTTGGTTAAGTGAGAGACAGGGTCAAGCGGGTCATTTCAGAGACTCTAATTGAACTGGAAGCTAGGGGGAACGAGAGTCGAAAGAGCCCTGGGTGTGCAGTGAACATCTGACTTTGTGTCTTGGCTTTACCACTGCCCAGTGGGTCTTGGACAAGTCACTGCACTCCTTGAGTTTCTGTTTCTCTTGGAGGTGAAATGGTGATAAAATCATCTCCCTCACGGTGCCACGGTGCTCTGCAAATGAGAGAGGCGTAGGGGATTGCTTTGTAAACTGTCAATACCACGTTAGAGTCAGGATCGCCCTGCAGTGCCTACACTGGCAGCTCTTTTTGTGGGCCTATCCTTGCTATGTTATTGCTGAATTGGGGGCAGAGGCCTATGAACTCACTGGTGAAAAAGCAATGAACTGAAATACGCTTTCTCTTTTTCCTCCCCCTTCCCATCTCCACCATAGCGATTGAAACACAGAGCACCAGCTCCGAGGAACTGGTCCCGAGCCCTCCGTCTCCACTTCCTCCCCCTCGGGTGTACAAGCCCTGCTTCGTCTGCCAGGACAAGTCATCGGGGTACCACTACGGGGTCAGCGCCTGCGAGGGGTGTAAGGTGAGTGCCCAGCTCCAGGACTGGGCTGCTTTGATATCTTGTCGCGTCATCTCCAATCGGTGTGGTGCTCTGGGTTGTGTGTGATGGTTTCATGTCTTCCTTAGAGCTCATTAGTTAATTCAGAAACTTCTGCAAATGTCTGATGGGAGCCAAATGTTCCAGGGCCCTTAAAATAACCCGTAACAGTTCTTTTCAGGTCGCAAGAGCCTTTTGAAGGCGTCCTGAAAAGCATCCCCTATTTCTCTTTAGAACATGCCGTCTGGTGTCTTTGTAGTTTTATTTCATTTTTAAATATGACTGACAATCCCCTGAATCAACTTGCAGAGAATCCAAGGTTGAAATGGGGATTTATCTTCTGGCTGTTTCCTCAGCCCTGTGGCCTTTGAATTACAGTTTGATTTTCAGCCTGTGGGGACTTGCTACTGTGTGTGCGTGCGTCATAAATTCAGGGGAGCTGGATTTAAAATTCCAGCCTACAGAGTCATGGAGGCTGAACATGTGTCAGAGAGTCTATGTGGCTGCTTTGAATCAAACTAGACAATCGTAATCGAGTCCAACAGGCTTAATTAAGTGAAAGAGCTTCTTATTTTTTTTAAAGAGAGAAGAGAAACAAAGAATGACTTCACAGGCAAATCCAACTCATCCACAGATAGTCTTTCAAAGGATCTGTGGCTGTCTTGAGCCAGCCCTTCCCTAGATAACACGGCTTCTCTCTGTTCCCGCCGATGGCAGTTCAGGTGTGCTGTTGGTTTTTTTTTTTTCCAGGTGTGCTGTTTATGCATCAAAACTGCGTGATGCATTGATCAGTGCAGACACGTTGGAGCATTACAGCCTCCTTCCCTGCCCCCAGCTGCTCCAAGGCATTTTGTATTTAGCTGAGCAGAGTTAGCACTTACTGCGTGCATGGGTCAGGAGCCAGTCCTCAAAAGGAATGGCTTGAGCCCACAGCCTTTTTATTTATTTATTTTTAATTTTTTATTTTATATCGGAGTACAGTTGATTCACAACGTCGTGTTCGTTTCAGGTGTACAGCAAAGTGGTTCAGTTATACGTATACACACATCTATTCTTTCTCAGATTCTTTTCCTATTTAGGTGGTTACGTCATATTGAGCAGAGTTCCCTGTGCTGTACAGGAGGTCCTTGTTGTTGAAACCACAACTGTTAATTTGGCTTACAACTCACGGGCCGGTGCTCTCGGCCAGGTTCCTCTGGGGGTTTCGTGTGGTCCTAGCCGTGCTCCACACGGACCAGGTCCACCGCAGGTTAGCTGGTGGGCTCTGCTTCTGAGGGTGCTGCCGGTTGGTGGGGGACCTTTCATCCCGTCGGGCTGGCCCCAGTTGTTTGCAGGCAGGGTTCCAAAAGAGAGAGTCGGGCTACACGAGTCCTCCAGAGGCTCGGAAGGGACACAGTCATGCTTCTGACACATTCCAAAGCAGGTCAGAAGGCCAGTCTGTACTCAACAGGTAAGAACATAAACTCAACTTCTTAGCAGGAGGAGCTTCCAAGTCACAAGATAAGAGGCGGGAATACAGGGGGAGGACAGCTGGGGCCGTTTTTGCATTCGGTCTCCCGCCCAGCACGTCTGATGGCCTGGGAACAGAGTGGACCGGGACCTGGGACCCGGGACCCCAGCTGCACCTCACACACAGCCTGACACATCCTGGGTGCTGAAAGATACAGCTCGAAGAACCGCCTGAGTGTCAGCCCCTCAAAGAAATTATGCGAGGTTTCCTTCCTTTTCGAATCATTTGAATAAACATGAATTTGTTTACAGGGTGAGGCCGGTTTGGAGAAGTTCATTACAGCCTTAGGAATATCTCTTCTTTTGGGGTTGTGTTGGTTTGAAAGGAATGCCCCCTCTTCCAGTAGCCTCAGATATGGTGGTCAAGGAATAGAACACCGCAACCAGTTGGCAGCTGGATAAAAAGCAAAGCATCTGTGCATCTAATTAGTGCTTTATTATTGGTAACCCCTCGCTGAACCTACTTAAATTTATCCTGAGATCTGGGAAGGTTTCAGCAGAATCCCAGTTCACTCCGTCCATTTGTTGTGCAGTCTATAAATAAATCATTGTCTAGTGCTCATTTGGAAGTTAAATGAAAAGACACTCCTTTATTTCAAAAAACTTTGTCATCTCATGACCAGAAGCCTTAATGAGGGACGTTACAACTCAGTTTACCTGCTCCTTTTATGTCCTGGGAAAAGAAATTATCCAGCGTGTCTTCTCGTGCCAGATCCCAAGCCCTACCTACATATTAAGCAGTTTCACACTCTGTAAAGTACAGACTGTTTTAATCACCGCTTAGTCAGCTAATTCCCTGACCTCTTGTTTTAATTTGGGATTCTGTCTCTTTTTAGGAAAAACCCCAACAAAAACAAAACCCGTAGCAGCACAAGCAAGTTTGATGAACTTGGTAAAGCTGTTCAGAGTCCTGTTGGGGTGTACCTTTTTAATAAAGAACTATAAGCCCAAAACAGTCAGATGAGCTTGCCAACCAGTTGTCCGACTAAAGGGTTTTTGAACTATGGGTGGGTCTCTGAAAATGTGGACTGCCTTTCCCCCTGGTTGTTGAGAAAGACTGGTCTGCATTTTGGCTTGCTGGGAAAACATGACAAAATTCATAGAACTGAAAAACATGAGAAAGCAAAAGTACAATGTGACAGCCAAAGGAAAAAATATATAACTTAAAAAAAATTAAATATAACTTTTGTTATCATTTTAAAAATTACCAACACAATGCAGAATTTATTGTATAAAAAAAATAGAACATTAAAATAACCATAGTTCTAGCCTGGGAGAAAAACCCCTGTTAAACCTGTTTTTCTGTTAGTATGTGCATCTTGTTATTTTTGGTGTTTTTTTTTACAAGGATAGAATTTTATGTTGTATACTGGTTTTAACTTTCTTTTAAAATTTAATAATGTTTCATGACCAAAATTTAAACAACTGCATAGTTTTTATGGCTATGCCATTAATGTGGTTTATGGTTATATCGTAATATATTTCATGAATCCCCTGTTGTACAATTGAGGTGTTCTCAGTGTTTCTCTACTAAAAATAATGCTTTAATAAATAGCCTTCATGTTTATCTCTGACAATTTACTTAGGATAAGTTAGTAGAAGTGGAATTTCTAAGTCAATCGCTCTGTACATTTTTAAGGCTTCAACGAATTGCCAGGATGCTCTCTAAAAGAGGTATATCAATGTGAGCTCCGTTAGTCTATAAAGAGTTAGTATTATTGAAGACTATCTGTTAGAACTCTCTCCCTGTGATTATGAGGTAACAAATCAAGAAACAACTTCTCTTCGGGAATTCTGCCTCTCTTTAGTTTGGTTGTTTATAATGGGCCCCGGGCATGATACCATTTTGGGCTACAGCACATACACCGTGGGCCCCCAGTTGACCTATAAGGGCTGGCCCATCCTTTGGCTGGAGATCAAAGATCACTTCTCTGGGCTGGGATCCCCTGCTGTAAAGTAGGATTCCCAAACAGAACCCAATTTACATCTTTAAAAAGGAGTATCCACAGTAGCTTCCGCCTGTCATGACCAGAATGACCGTATTGACTATTGTTTGGGGAAGAGCACGTTCTGTCTCCCTAGGGACCAAGCGGCAGTATTAGCCTCAGAATTTAATGAATGGGTTGTGGGCTACCTCTGGGAATGGCCAGTGGCTGCTGTGTTGACACAGCATCACCATGGCATCATAACCACTAGCTGTACCATAGTGATGTCCTGTTAGGGGATTTCCAGCTAAACAGGACAAATGGCAAATTTTTATAGGGGACAAAGGGTACATAAAATGAACATGTGGTATAGTTAGCCAAGAAGGTTTCATGATATAAAGTAATAAAGCTGATTTTCAGGTGTCTTTAAGAGACAATCTCATTGCTCATAGCTAGAATTTATGCACAGTTTTGGCCTTATCCTATTTACATTTCCATTTTTGTAGCTTTCAAAGAGTATGGAATCTAGAGTGAGACCACCAGGATTTGAATCCTAGCTAGGCTACTTGCTAGTTTTGTGACCTTGGGCAAGCATCTTTCATTTTCTGTGTTGCTCTCTTTTCTCAATTGGAAAAATGGAGATAATAATACCACCTACCATCTAATATTGTTGTGAGGATAGAATGCGTGACTATAGAGCATATACGTGGCACATAGTAAGTGGTATATCTGCTTAGTTATTGTTTGTACTGTCATGAAATTATTATAATTACTTTTGCACACAGTCATGTAACATTGGTTATAATCTCAGTATTCCTTCTTGTAATGTTCTTTCAGCAATTCCCTATTCCTTTGTGCCCAAATCACCACTGCCTCTTTCCTTCAAGACTCAGGTTAAGACCCAGCCATTGCGTGGAACCTCCCCTGATTACCTAGTACAGGAGTTGTTACAAATTGATTCTGTAAAGAGCCAGACAGTAAGTAGTTTAGGCTTCAAAGGCCATATGGTTTCTGTTACAGCTACTCAACTCTGCCATTGCTGCATGAAAGGAGCCATAGACAATATGTAAATGAATACGCATGGCTCTGTTCCAATAAAACTTTATTTATAAAAACAAGCAGTGGACCATGTTTGGCCCTTGGGCCTAGGTTCCTGACCTCTGCAAAAGTACATGGTGATATGTCCTGTTTTTAGTTTCTAAAACTCAGAAGCTGATGGCCCAAAGCATTCATGCCAAAGGCGGCAGCAGCTGTTTCTGGTGGACTGTGGGCCTAGGACGGCTACTCGCCATCCCTGCCTGCCCGGGCACCATGGCAACAGCTTCAGGACCACTCTCCCTCTCAGTTGTTCCTCCACCTCTCATTCCTGCTCAGCTCGCACCTCCTTGTCAATCCAAAGCCAGAAATTAGCAATTTCCTTATAAGTGAGCTACTTCCAGAAACACCTGGCACCTTACTTTGGAGCGGTTTGTGGGATGTATTTTATGATCTTCCGTATCAGTTAGCTTTTCCTGCCTAACAAAAAGCTCTAATGCTTGTTGGCTTAAAACAAATGGCACTTATTATCTGTCACAATTCTGCGCAGAGCTTCTTGTCTGGGCTGGCTTGGCTTGGGCCAGGTGGGCCTAGGATGGCCTCACACACATGACCAGGGCCTTGACAGGATGACTGGACCCTCTCCCCATGTTGGGGCTCTTCACCTGTGAACCTAGCCAGCGTTTGTTTATGTGGTGGTGGGCAGGTTCCCATCAGTAAGACAGGACAAGCACCAGTGTGCAAACCTCTGGTTGCATCACATTCGCTAGTGTCCCATTGGCCCAGCGTGGTTAAGCCTGGATTCAGTGGGTAGAGAAGTGAACACCACCTCTTATGGGGAAAAGTGGCACAGTCACCCTGCAAAAGGGTGAGGATGCCAGAGCCGACATTTGCTGACATACCTTCTTGTATTATGCCCTGGTTTTGTGCAGAATTCTCTTCCAAAAACTGTATTCCAGGGCCACAGTGCTGGGCGCCAGAGATGCAGCAGTGGATGTGACAGACAGGTTCCTTCTGGAACAAGGGCAGAAGACAGGCAAACAATTTAGAGTTGGAAGAAAATGAATAGGATGGTCTGGTAAAGAATAACGGAGGGGGACCTGATTTGATAGGGAGGCAGGAGAGAGCTCATGGCTGCGAAGGAGCCGGCTGTGTAATGGGGTATTTTAGGTCAGAAACTGAACTTGGATTCTAGGGCCGTTTCTTCCCTTCTTTGTTGTGTCCATTAACTTCTCTGGGCTTCAACAAATCTGTGAAACTAAAACAAATCCACAAGTTTGAACTCCGTCCTACGCCAAATGCAAACACTACAACAGTGAACCCAGTAAGTGCACTGATTTCTTGTTAGGAATAGCTTGTGTGGCGTGGGAGTCCCTGGTGTTTACAAGTCTGGGGTGAGTAGCGGGGGGCGGGGGAGGGGGGGGAACTGCTCTTGTTGGATACCTTCTCTGTACCAGGCGTGGGGACATTTTATACTCATATTTCATTTAATTCTCACAATAGCCCTCCAGGGGGTTAGGCTTTATGACCACCATTTTAAACATGAGAAAACTGAGGTTCAGAGAGGTTAAGGAACTTGGCCAAGGTCACACAGCTGGATTTCAATCCTAGTCTGGAAAATTCCTCACTGCTTCAGCCACACTGAAACAGTGGGTAGGAAGCAGCGGTGTGTTGTATTCCAGTTTGGGGGTTTCATGGGGCAACAGATGAAAAACAAAAACAGGTGGGAGCGTACTTCAAAAGGGAAACAACCCTATGGTCTTGATCATTTCATAAAAGAAATGACATTTTACATGAATAAGTAAAAGAAGGAAGAGCTTGCAAGGCAGTCTTTCCCAAGGAGGGACAGTTAACACACGGGCTCCACCCATGGGCACACTCCCAAATGGTGCTGAGTCCTTGTTTTCTCCGCTTTGCCCTTGGTGGGTGGAAACTTCCCATCTCTGAGCCAGCGCCCAGCCCACGTGGGGAGCCCATGAGGCACAGAGGGATGCTTGATCGTGGTCACGCTGGTAGCCTGCTATTTAAAGCAGCCTTGAAGAGTGTAAACTCCACCAGCCCCCTCAGTCCCTCAGGGCTCATTTCATCCATTTTCTTATCTGCCTTTGTTTTCCTTGCCTCTGAAGAAGGAGGCTCTCATCTCCAGGACAGCATTCGGCCACTGGGCTGGTTTGGGGTTTTTTTCCTGGCAGACGGCAAGTAGTATGCTCAGTACAAAGAGTTTTGCAATCAGGAAGATGGATGTCTGCACTTAATTTTAGAACTCTATTAAGTACTATAAACGTGCTTGGTGATTTTATTTGACCGAGGCCATTTAAGATGACATTGTTTTTTTGTTTTTAATCAGCATCCATAAACATGAACATTATGCTCTGTTTGGAGACCATTCCGGTCTCTGCCCGCCCTTCACAGTTGCTTCTGCTTAGGGCTTTGCTGCAAGATCCAGTCCCAAGAACAGTATAACACACTAAAGACAGTAACAAAAACAGGACAGTGTCTGCATGCTGTAGTAGCTAACGCTGAATTATGAAGCCTGCCATCAAGTTCATTATTTCAGTCCTTGAACCAAAAAGAGTAGGTCCCCTCATAGGCCCAAAGAGCTGTCCTCCTTTATAAAACTGGCCAACAAGGGAGAACTTATTTATTCTCTCATTGATCAGACATTTACTAAATACCTTCAATGAGACAGGCTCTAGGTACAGAAATTTAAAGTTTTTATGTATTTTGTTCCCAGTGTTGTGTCCCAATGTTTAGAAAGTACATAGAACAGTGCCTGTTAAATAATAGGTACATAGTAGATATTTACTGAGTGAGAGGATGAGTGTGTGTACGGGCAAGGAGAAAATTAGTGCCCGTGCCGTGTGCTGTGACACTTGAAGTTGCAGGGCTTGACGGGTGCAGAGAAGGAGACTCGCATCCCTCTGACACTTCCAGGGAAGGCTTTACAGAAGAGGTGGTTTTATGGACGTGTGAGCATTTTCCAGGTGAGGCAGGGGAGAGGAGCGTTCCAGGAAAAAATTAAAGACTAATCCGAAAACAAGGGAACTTGGGATAGTCCGTGAAGAACTGCATGGAAATGTGGAAACTTATCCCTTCTCTTAAGGTTGGTTTTGCACAGCCCTGTGTAGGCATCTGGGGATCAGCGGGCATGAAAGATACTCATAAGGGCTCACTGCTGTGTGTCCTCAGAGCAGCCTTCTTTGGCACCCTCATTAGGTCCTTCTCTTTCACGTGTTCTGTTGTTCGCCTTTGTAGCACTTAACCCAGCTGTAGTTAACTTATTTTTTAATTAATTTTTGTTGGAGTAGAGTTGATTTACAATGTTGTGTTAGTTTCTGCTGTGCAGCAAAGTGAATCAGTTATACATAGACACACATCTGCTCTTTTTTAGATTCTTTCCCCATAGAGGCCATTACAGAGCACTGAGTAGGGTTCCCTGTGCTCTACAGTAGGTCCTTGTTAGTTATCTATTTTATACGTAGTAGTGTGTATATGTCAGTCCCAGTCTCCCAATTTACCCCTCCCCTCCCTTGCTCCTTGGTGACCGTACGTTTGTTTTCTACATCTCTGACTCTGTTTGTTTTGTTGTTTTGGTTTTTTTAAAAATTTATTTATTTATTTTTGGCTGTGTTGGGTCTTCGTTTCTGTGCGAGGGCTTTCTCCAGTTGTGGCAAGCGGGGGCCACTCTTCATCGTGGTGCGCGGGCCTCTCACTGTTGCGGCCTCCCCGGTTGCGGAGCACAGGCTCCAGACGCGCAGGCTCAGTAGTTGTGGCTCGCGGGCTCTAGACCGCAGGCTCAGTAGTTGTGGCTCACGGGCCTAGTTGCTCCACAGCATGTGGGATCTTCCCGGACCAGGGCTCGAACCCGTGTCCCCTGCATTGGCAGGCGGATTCTCAACAACTGCGCCACCAGGGAAGCCCCTCTGTTTCTGTTTTGTAAATAAGTTCACTTGTATCATTTTTTTTAGGTTCCACATATAATCGATATCATAGGATATCTGTCTTTGTCTGGCTTACTTCACTCAGTATGACAATCTCTAGTTGCATCCACGTCGCTGCAAATGGCATGATTTCGTTCTTTTTTATGGCTGAGTCATGTGATTAACTTATTATTATGCAGCTGTTTGTTTGCTCCCAGCCTCTGTCACACTGTAAACTGCAGGAAGACTGGGGCTGGTCTCTTGTCCGAGCTTTATTACCAATGCCAACCGTAGTGCTCTGTGCATAGTAGGGCCTGAATAAGTGTTTTTAATCATAAATTAGATCTAATTCTATAGTAATTAATATAGTAATAAATGACATGTAATAAATAAGATTTAATTCTATGGTAATCACATAGTGGTATAATTTTATATCTTCTATCTAATTAATGAATTGCATCTAAATACATAGGGTTTGTGATTATATATTCATGAACATTTTTATGAAATTTGTGAACAGGACAAGGCCTTGGGTGGCCAAAATCCAGCTCATTTCCTTAGTAATTTCTGCTTTTCACCTCAAGGTTAGCCCTTCACTGCAAATGATATGTTCTTTTTGATACCGTCTTTAAGCGAACTCTTAAGGATTAGCAACTAGATCGATATACTCAAAAATACTGTGGGCTCTAGTGCTTTAAAAAAAATAACAATCTCAACATCTAGAATCTACCTTCATATCTAGAAACATCAAGACAGCTGAAATGACAGTCTGGCTATTTCTAGTTTTAGTTCCTACAGAAGGAGAAAACACTTCTGCTGCTGGACAAATGTTGTTCTAACTTGCGAAATCATTTTGGATTGAAAAAGCAGGAAAAATCTGTCTTTTTTTTCCTTCTGATATAGGAATAAACAGGAAGTGGAGGGTGAATTCTGAATTCTCCTGCAGCCCTATATTTGTTTTCCCATGTTGGCTGAGTGAGAATAGTTTATTTAATTTGGTGGCTTTACGTGGCTTTATAAATCTTTTAACAGTTACAAGTTCATGAATGCTTGTTTAAATTACTTTGCCTGCTTGTTGTTTAAAAATATCTAGAACACTCTCATTTGCTGTTTTTTTTAAACAAGCCTCAAGTCTGTAATTTTGGGGAAAGCTTTCTCCCTTTGTCATACAGTAGAGAAACAAGCTCCGATATTCATAATTAACCTGTTGACTTGAAAATGGCTTACTCCCAATGATGTCCCAAGTGTATGTTTCAAGGAGTTTTGGTCAATGAAAAAATTAGCAAAAAATCAACAATGTTTCTGACTTAAAGCAAGTGTGGAGCCACCAGGGTTTGGGGGGGTGCGAAATAAGTTACTTTTACAAAATTCCTGGAGACCATCATCTAAAAATGAATTGTGACAATGTATTATAATTTCACCAAACAAAAACAAGAATGTATTTTTGTCACAGAAATAAAAGTATATGGTTTGGGGTTTCCTGAGAGTGATAGAAATTATGACAGAAAATCATTTCTGTTTAAATAGATTTTACACCATCATAAGTTATGATTGAGTTACTTTGGGGAGATGAGTGTTTCCGCCGTCTCCCTAAACCTTTTACTGGAGCGGTTAAATAGGGAGCTTTAAATTCTATATTTTCTTCTCCTGGCTGAAGTCTTGGAAAGAAGTCATGAGGAGTGGAATCACCTGGCAAGGGCACTCTTGTTCGGTTTTTTAATTTAATTTTTATTTAATATTGGGGTATAGTTGATTTACAATGTTGTGTTAGTTTCAGGTGTACAGCAAAGTCATTCAGTTATACATATACAAGTATCTATTCTTTTTCAGATTCTTTTCCCATATAAATTATTACAGAATACTGAGCAGAGTTCCCTGTGCTCTATAGGTTATCTTGCTGGTTATCTGTATATCGTAGTGTGTGTATGTTAATCCCCAGCTCCTGTTTTATCCCCTCTCCACCTTTCCCCTTTGGTAACAAGGGCGCTCCTGTTTTGCCAGCCCCTGTATTGCTCTTCCCGAGGGCAAGGCTGTGCGTCCCTTGTCTGCCCTCTCTGTATGGTTGCCTCTCTCCTCACCTGCAGACCTGTATAAAATTACAGAAACAGGAAAAATACCTCACACTTATACTGCCTCTAAGTGTTTCTGAAGCACTTTCACTTTATGGAATTCAGTTCAGCTGAGCTTTGCTGCAGTTAGGAAAAAGCCCTCCAAAGTGTGCCACGTTTGGTACAGAATTTCTTCGTCAGGTAACCTTTCAAGGCCTGTGTCCCCGGCTGGTCCCTCCTCTCTTGCACACAGTGAGTAGGAAGGCAGGCTGCTCGCTGTGCTACAGCTCAGCATCCACTAGGCCCTTAGCTGCATCTGATTCCTGCTGGCAGACTGGGAAGGAGAGCACAGGGGAGGGGAAAGCCAGTCCTGGGGGCGCACAGAGCACTGTCAGGACCCGGGTCGCAGCACCAAGCCAGCTGCAGGAGATGGAGTCTAGCCATGAGCTTGGGGACAGGCCAACGGTTAGCGATGGGAACGCAATAGTGAATTTAGTGGAGAGCTGAGCGTTCCTGCCTTAGCTGTTTTATTTGATCCTCATAAAAATTAGAGAAGTAGGTGGAAGAGGGTTTTTTTACTTCCATTTCACAGGTGAGAAAAACGCACCAATCTACCATTCACGTCCTTGATTTGGAATCTGTTGCAGATCCTGACACGGTTACTGTGGAAACCAGCAAGGGTTCATTATACAATTGTTCCCGTAGTTTTCCCTGAATCTCATCAAACTATCTTTTCAAGTCTATGATCCTAAACATCTTCATTCCCTAGTATGTTCGGTTTTGACGTTTTGAGAGACCGGGAAGGCCTTCCCCAGTAGAGGGAGGCCTTTATCAGGGGTTCGACTGCAGTGTCAGCCCACAAGGCAGAAATCACGTGCAGCCAGAATGACCCCAGAAAACCCCTTCGGCAAGCAGACGGCTGGAGATGGACACACGGCTCCCACGAAGGCAGCAAAGCCACTTCTTCCTCCAGCTTTGGAGGATTGCTAGCCCTTCTGTGGAGCACCGTGTGAGATAGTTGTTTTCTGTTTTCGTGTTGTACCAAAAATGTGCGTCCTTAATTAAGCACAAGAGTTATACGAGCACAACACAACGCTCACAGCACGGAAATCACACATCTCTCTAGCCATTTCCTTCTTTCTGGGCTTCTTTCGTCATAATAGTTTCCTTGGGATTGGAATTTCTCTTGTGCCTTTTATGAGCTGTGTCTTTTTGGTTTTTTTTTTTTGGTTCAGTATTTTTCCGCTTCAGAAAGGTGGCTAGATATGTCCAATGGATAGGCAACGCCAGAATGGGGGAAAGTTGTGTTCCCTGGACCCTAGAACTCATCCCTGAAAAATATCTAGAAAGGTGGATAAAAATCTGCGTGCATCTCCTGCCCGCACAATGCTCGCATTGTCTGGGGTGCAGGGGAAAGGCTGGGTTCTGGCAGCCCTGCCCCATTAGAGCCTTGTTCCTTGTTCCATATTGAAAAGATGACATTCCTTTGCTAGCAACGTCCTGCCCGGATTTCTGGCACCAGTTCTGTGGCCGGCACTGTCGCCTGGGGCATTTTTGTTTGGGTTGGTTTTGTTTTATTTCCAAAGCAGCAAAGTGCAGGCTGCATAAGTGTACAAGGTGGAACTGTTTTTATAGAGCTTGTCGTCAGACTTCTCAGTACAGTCAAGGTGGCCTGTCTGCCAGGGTGTCTGCTTCCTATTCACTAGTGTCAAAATGTGAGAAGGCACATACAGTAAATTTAACTTATTAGCTTGTTCTCAGGTGTTGCTGAGACAGCCCTTGGGTTTTAATGTGGGCCCCCTCCTCCCTCTCAGGATTTCATGTAATGCTCCATTTATAACAGAGATCAGTGGATTTGTAGAGTAAATATTCCAATAAGGAAAAGCAAAATCTTCAGTGACCCTCTCAGTTCTGCTTCCATGGAGGCTTTTTCTGTGCCTGGAAAACAAAAGAAGAAAAATCCTTTATATTGGCTGCAGCTCTGAACTGGAGCATGTAAAATGACTTCTCAGGGTCTGTGAGCCTTAAAATAACGAGCGATGGAAAAATGTGAGGTAGGTCAGTGAGGGGGAGAAAGCTCTGGTTTTATAAAGGATTTTCATGGTTAAACAAATTTGGAGAAACTAGAATGATCAAACAACGCGAGTTCTCCTCTGTGCTTTTGAATCTGAAAATAGCAGCATTCTCAGTACACAACACCACCATTCATACGGGCTGGAAAGTCCCCAAATCATGAAAATTATCCTGATTAGTCAAAACCAGCAGGGATCATCTGACTGCTCCTTAGGGAAATGAGAATTTCAGCGTGGATCTCACTTCTGCATTTTGTACTCAAACTGTAGACAAGCTCTGCTGCATCTGGGGACTTTGGAGTGTGGGCACGCTTTCAGCCAAGAAACACTTCTGAAGGCCGCTGCCCTTGTTTACATTACTCCTCATTAACATAAAGAATTAGTCTCAGAATAATAACATTTTGAGGAGGGCATTTTTTTTTTTTGATATTTACTGGTTTCCACAGGCATGTCCTGCTGTGTTAGATGCTCCTTCAACTGGTTGGTCCCCTAAGTTAGAAACTGTATAGACCCAGTACTCCATGAGATGTCTTTTGATGGCTTCTATTCCACTTGAATGCACAATATATCATGTTTATGATCTCATCAAAAACACTATGCTAGGCCTTCCCTGGTGGTGCAGTGGTTGAGAGTCCGCCTGCCGATGCAGGGGACGCGGGTTCGTGCCCCGGTCCGGGAAGATCCCACGTGCCGCGGAGCGGCTGGGCCCGTGAGCCATGGCCGCTGAGCCTGCGCGTCCGGAGGCTGTGCTCTGCAACGGGAGAGGCCACAACAGTGAGAGCCCCACGTACTGCAAAAAAAAAAACCCAAACAAACCAACCAAAAAAACACTATGCTAAAATACTTGAATAGCTCTTAGTACGTTTGTTAAATTGAACTGTGATAGAAAAACTATGACAGTTATTAGTCCAATGCCAGAAATTATGGGAGAGGGTATTAGAAATCGATTCCACGAATTGTGGTTATTTGCCCCCAAATGGAATCAATGTAAAATTCCTCATCCATTTGTATTTTGGTCTTAAATTACTTCCTGCTTTAAGAGTTAGGTGGGAAATATGTTCTATTTAAATGAGTGTTTGGTGCTTATTCTTGCCTGTTGACCAAAATTTGAGCCTCATGTATATATTATACATACAGATATAGAACTTGTTTCTGTAAATATTTGTGGCAGGTAGGATTCTGCACAAAATTGTGAATTACATCAAAGCCTAAAAGAGTCTAATTGTCACCACTAGATATATTTGGTTTTAAACCCAAATAATGAAGTTGTTTCTTTCACTACACCCACGTGTGAGATGTTTGCACAGGGTTAATATCATGGACCCGGTGGTTTAAGAAACCTAAAAGAGTATTTTTTAATTAGTAAATCTAGATCAGCATTCCTTTACTCTTTGATTCTGTCCCATCCATCTTATTCTTTATGAGCCCGGGGCCGCAGAAATAGTATTCCTGGGACTTCCCTGGCGGTCCAGTGGTTAGGACTCTGCGCTTCCACTGCAGGGGGCCCGGGTTTGATCCCTGGTTGGGGAACTAAGATCCTGCAAGCCACGTGGCACAGCCAGAATAAAAGAAGAAAGAAATAGTATTCCTGTTCTCTACAATGCACAGTATTAGAAATAAGAGCATTGGAGGAGAGATGAGGATGGTGACCTCCGAGGAGCTCACCTGTGCCTCTGTTACGTCCAGGTGGGTGGGCCACTGTCAGTTACTTTAGCCACGCCCCTGTGACACAGGTGGAAACTAAAGGAGAGTGATGTTTACGTATTTTAGCAACTTATTTTATTTTACGTATTTATTTTTTAATATTTTTAATTAATTTTTTTTTTGGCTGCGTTGGGTCTTCATTGCTGCGCGCGGGCTTTCTCTAGTTGCAGCAAGCGGGGGCTACTCTTTGTTGTGGTGCACGGACTTCTCATTGTGGTGGCTTCTCTTGTTGCAGAGCATGGGCTCTAGACACACAGGATTCAGTAGCTGCAGCACGCAGGCTCGGTAGTTGTGGCTCGCGGGCTGTAGAGCGCAGGCTCAGTAGTTGTGGCGCATGGGCTTAGTTGCTCCACGGCATGTGGGATCTTCCTGGACCAGGGCTCGAACCCGTGTCCCCTGCATTGGCAGGTGGATTCTTAACCACTGCGCCACCAGGGAAGCCCCTAGCAACTTATTTTAAAATATTAAAGCTGAAATTCCTACAAGGACATATAAAAATAATGTAAATAAAATAGAAAAAATTGATTTAGGTACATTTGTGAAACTTCCTATGTTTGTAACACTTGTTTCTTTTTCTTCAAGCCGCCTCGGAGCAGCAAGTGTTGTGGGTAGATGTGGTTCTGAGGCCCTGCTGGGATGCAGGCCACCTGTCTTCTGCCATCACGAAGGTCCTCTGTCTTATGGCCCTACCGAATCCAGTGGAAGAAAATGCAGCCCTATTGTGTGTCCAGGAGAAGGAGGGTGGGCAGTGTTGGTAGCATCGCTAGTGTTCACCCCTCAGCTTTGAGAACCGCCACCACCATTTCTTTTCCATAGTCGTGTGGTTCTCAGTGTGGTTGCCTCATACATACGGTTGGTATGTCTGGCTGTGTTCCCACGCGGTGGAGGATGCGTTCCCTGCGCATCCGTATCACACGCTACTGGGCCCTTGAGAGGGGGTTTGTGTAAAACGCCTTGGGTAAAAACACTCCATCTTATCTGTGCCTTCTATTTTTTTAATGCCATTCTTCTTTGCCATAAATGTTTCCAAGTCCCTTAAGCATACTTCCCAGGATAGATTTAGGAACAAATTTATGTCACACCCAAAGTTGCCTCTGTCTGGACTGAATTTGCTTATACCATATCTGTCATTTTAGTTTTCAGTAATCTCCCCTACCTCTCTGGGAAACTCCCCACATTGAAGGGCAGATGCTCCCCCTGTCTTTATATGAGAGACCCAGTCCTGGGCCTACAGCTGTCCCTTTTCTCTGGAATCGTCATGTCTTCACTGTGGCCTGTTGAGTCTTGGTTGAGTTGAAGCAATGGCAGCCATCCTGACATGCCAGGGTTGCTGCAGTGGAGCAGAGCTCCCTCTGTAGCACTTACTACTATTTGAGATTATTTCATTAATTGTCCACTTATTCACTGGTCTTCTCTTCCATTACTGTATAAATACCCTGAGACAGGGACTTTGTAAGTCTTGTCCTCTTCTGTATTTCCAGTGCCTACGACAGAGCTTGGCACGATGAAGGCATTCTGTAGATGTTTGTTGAATGATTCTATAATAAACAAAATTGGAAGCGAGAAAGAAAAACCAACCAGGATTAGAGCACAGTTGTGCCCCGTGGTTGTGTTAGCCCCTGCCCTGTAATAACTTGCACCGAAGGGGCACAGGGAGGAACAGAGGTTTTGGGTAATGCTGACTGAGTGTGTCGTAGCAGACAGGAAAGGAAGAGTGACAGTTTCAGGAGGCATCCTCACCCGTTGCGTTGTCATTTTCGGGCGGAGCGTTCTCCCCTGAGCACTCAGGGCCATGCAGGGGTGTCCACCCCACTGTCCTGCTGTCTCTGCCTTGCCACCCTCTACCACACTGCTCCTGGTCTGGAACAGATGATGTAAGAGCAACGCTTGGGCTCAGATTCCCACCTCATGAGATAGATGGTGTGTTGGTGTCTGCCAAGGGTGACTGTTTTCTTATCAATTATTAAGGTCGCTTCTTAGCCTCGCGTTGAACTGGTTTTGAATTTCAAATATTGGTCATTTCCCATTCGTCATATACACCAGTGAGATAACAGATGCCTTCCTTTCATTATGAAAAATCCTGTAATTACTAACAAGTACAGTGAGGATTTATGAATACAGTATCTCCTTCCTTTATATAACACATTTATTGCATAGGTCAGACAGAGAGGGGAGAATCCCTTCTTCCTTAGGGTTTAATTTCGAAAATAAGTGCATGCAGTAAAAATTGCATAGGGTTAAAGTGACCCTTAATCATCCAAACAGGGTGTTCCAGTTACCGGTGCTGCATAGCAAGCCATCGCAAAGGTGAGAGGCACGAAACGACGTTTCTTGTTTTGCTCACAGACTTTGTGAGTCAGGAATGTAGTAGCCGGGACATGGTGGGGATGGCTTGTCTGGGCCTCCACTGAGCAGACAGCGTCTTCAGTGCCTGAGGTCTGGGAGCTGGAACCCTTTGAAGGCAGCTTCAGTTTTGTGTCTGGTGGTTGGTGCCGCTTGTTGCCCAGGACCTCGGCCGGGGCTCTGGCCCAGAGCCCTGACACGGAACTCAGTGTGGCTTGAGCTTCCTCACAAGAAGGTGATCTCGGAGTAATCAGACGTGCTACATGGCGGCTCAGAGGTCCCGAAGACAAGCGGGAAGCCCAGCGGCCTTTTATTCCTACTCTTGGAAGTCCCAAGTGTCCCTTCTGTCAAATTCTGCTGGTTATAGCAGTCACAAACCCACCCAGATTCAGGGGAGGGACATAAGACCCTCCTCTCTTGGCGGTAGAGCCCAGGTCAGTTGAGAAGAGCATCTGGGATGGAGGTATCCCTGTGGCCGTCCTGGGGAAATCCAGCCTGCTGCAACCTGGGGTCTGGTCTGAACCACACTTAGATGGCTCTGTCTCCAGTTGAAGAAGCCAGGTGAAGTAGGTGGCTTGTTCTCAGGAGCCTGTTGTAGGAAAAGGATGCATCTTTACACACTAGGAAGACTCATGGCTGACTTTGAAAAGGGGGACCCCCGAGGGACTGGGGCCCCGTGGGTTCCATCACCAATCTTGCACCCCCTGAGCTCAACGGCAGGTTGGTGTTTGGCTACCACCCACCTTGAAGCTGCTGTGAGCGGGTTCTTACTTCACAGGTAACTAAGAAAAATGCTGTACACTTAGGGTGTACGTAATATCTGTGTCCACAGAGAGGGGAAAAAAGTAATCCAGAATGTCCAAGTGAGACCCAGCTCCGCCAGCGTCCTAGAAACAGGCTGCCTGCTCACCGCCCTGCCCTCCCGGGCTGTGTCAAGTCGTACGATTATTATCTTATTGATTCTAGGCGACTGAACGAATTTTGCTTTTATAAATGTGGGCTCTAATGTGAGATGTTCTCGTCCCTGTGCTTCCCGAGCTCCCTGCCAAGAGAGTTATTTATTCCTCGCTGGGCGTGCTATGCCTCTGCACGGTCAGGGTGCTGAACTCCCATTGACTTCGGCTGAAATTCTCTTGGCCTCAGTTTGGAAGTTGTCTATGGGCCTTTAATTACACCCTCTGGCAAAGGAGAAGGAGCGCTTGAAACATGCATAAATTCTGTACATATTTCCAAGGCTGGGCTGTTTAAAAAATGCTGTCTGTCTTTCTTCTTCTTCTTCTTTTTTTTTTTTTTCTCTTTGAACTTGGACATGAATTTTTGTAAAGTACAGCATGTCAAGGGAAGGGCAGTGAGAAAATATGCAGGGGTATTTACTTAAAAATTACTCAGCGTGTCCATCATGGTGTGTTCACTGGTTTTAGGGTGGTATACTGTATAATGAGATGAGAGATATTCTACTTTATTTTAAATGGCTGCTTTTAAAAATCTCAGCTTTACTGTGCATAGTCTTATGCAATCCATGCCCCTCTCTGACCATAGTTTTTATTTTTCTTTTTTACATTTCCCGATAGATTAAATTTGTGCCTATTTCAAATTTAAACACAAAACTGTGAAATATGCTGAATTTTGTTTGAATCCTTATAAGTAACTGAGTACTCACAGTGACTTTTTAAGGTATCAGATGTCATTTTTTTTTTTTTTTTGGTACGCGGGCCTCTCACTGTTGTGGCCTCTCCCGTTGCGGAGCACAGGCTCTGGACGCGCAGGCTCAGCGGCCATGGCTCACGGGCCCAGCCGATCCGCGGCACGTGGGATCTTCCCGGACCAGGGCACGAACCCGTGTCCCCTGCATCGGCAGGCGACTCTCAACCACTGCGCCACCAGGGAAGCCCCAGATGTCATGAGTTTTAAGGAGATCTGGAGAATGCTGAACTGTTTCTGATGGCTTTTAACTGTGAAGCAGAATTGTGAGATCTTGGAAATCTGCAGGTCCCTTACTTGGCTTCATGGGGTTACCGCCTACCAAGCCTGAGCTATCTCTGTAAAGGAGGCTGGACTGTCCCTGACTGCAGAATTCACAGGCTGTGTTAATTGCACTGTATGTTTCCATCCCTCCACTGCTGGACATTTTAAAGAAGCCGCATGGAAGTGACATAGACCGATCTGACCTCCTCTCCCCACCCCCTTCATGCATTACCAGCAGTGCAGCGACCAGGGAGCTGGTAAAGAACTTTAATGGCCCACATACTGACCATATTCCTGAATCGCAAATGGTTGGTTGTATTCTTTGGAAAAGAGAGATTTGTATAGTTCACAGCAAGCTCAGTCTTGGTGAGATGGAATATTGCAGTCCTGTGGTTCCTGCATCCCCTCAGCCTGAGCTAGTGATTTCCTCTGGCCTGGGAGTCATATCACCCAATTTGCAGGTTCATCTTTTGTAGAAAAAGGAAAATAACATCTGAGTGTCAGGATTATTTGAGAAACATACACTGTCGTGTGTACCCAGTGTTTCTTTAGTGAGAAAAGCACTTATCTAGCGCTTACCCTGTGCTGGACACATATTTCAACTCAGCTAACCCTCACCACGGCTCTATGAAGAAGCTATAACTGCTCACCTTTGCAGGTGAGGCCCCAGTTTGCTTCACTTTCTCTTTACCTCTGATTCTCCACCAGTGACACGAGCCAGGTTAGATCCAAATGGGAGTTGAGGTCACTGACTTTCATCTTGAATATTTTCTGATTCATATTCCTTGAGAGGCAAGGATGCCTTTTGGTCATGTTTCATATAGTTCTAGAGGTAAAAGTCACTACATATTCCACTCTGTTTCATTGAGTTTAGGGTAGAAGGATGCCAGATCATTTTCTGCAAAAATTAACCCCATTAAGAAATTGTGTGTACTTATTCTTACTGGAGTTCGTTTCACTATTGGAGTTGAGAATTTGGATGCCTTATGGGGAGAGCCAGGCAAGGAAGTAATGATGCAGGCTAATTTGGGACAATAGAGAGTGTGGGGAGACAGCAGCTGTCTTCTCATTGATTGCTCCCCTGTATCATTGGTGTTAGAGCTGTAGCATGGACCGGACGGCTTGTTAATCCATAGATCGCTGGGTCCTGCCCCCAGAGTCTCAGATTCAGGAGGTCTGGGTGGCCCTGAGAGTCTGCATTTCTAACACGCTCCTGGGTCATGTAGGGTGCTGGTCCAGGGACCACATTTTGAGAGTCACTGCCCTATGGGAGTGGGGGGCTAGCATTGCCTGGTTTTCTAGTAGTTCAAGTGACTCTCTCTATTCCTTGAGGATTGTGGCTTTTTCAAGGTCTTTTCTGGTTCTCCAGACATGTTGCTACTGAAAAAAACACTCAGACCAGACGAGGATTAGGCAAGAAAATATTAGGCAGAAACATCAAATCAATCTCTTTTGTAATTGAAATCTCCCACTTTTTAAATGTTGGCAATGAATTTAAAAGTTTTTAAACGACCGCGCTGGCCACCACTGAGCCAAAATAAACATATCTGTTGGCTCAATTCAGCGTACAGATGAGTAGTTTGCAACTTCTGCTTAGATGCTAAGAAGATACAATGGATGAGAAAGAAAGAATTCAGGTTTTTGAATGTCTTCTCTGCAGTTGAAAATATCATGAAAAACTTTAGCAGAGGAAAAGAAAAGCTAGTCCAGAAACCTGCTTTTGTAACTGTCCTTTCCTTTTATAACTGGAAGGGGAAATCCATAAGCTGTTAAAATTATCAGATAGTTCCCTTGGTTAGGTGGATGCAGCCTGTGAGCCACGGTCCCTGTTGAAGCCTATAGGCCAGGGACGGGCCTAGTTCCTGTGAAAGATCCTAGCGGGCAATGTTGCTCTCATCCTCACCTCATCGTACCTGTGGTACCTCACAGGCTTTTTTCTGCATCTCTCCACCCACATCCAACTTTCTTTCCTGGCCTCGCCTCACTTTTTGTTTTGGCTTCACTTGCACCTTTTGCCACTTCCAATTGCATTGTGAAATAATAATAATAGCAGCTATGGGTTCCCCTGGTGGTGCAGTGGTTAAGAATCCGCCTGCCAATGCAGGGGACACGGGTTCGATCCCTGTCCAGGGAGGATCCCACATGCCGCGGAGCAACTAAACCCGTGCGCCACAACTACTGAGCCTACGCTCTAGAGCCCGCAAGCCACAAGTACTGAAGCCTGTACCCCTGGAGCCCGTGGTCCGCAAAAAGATAAGCCGCCGCAATGAGAAGCCCGCGCACTGCAACGAAGAGTAGCCCCCGCTCACCGCAACATAAGAAAACATGGCACAGAGAGGTTGTGACTTGTCCAAGATGAACCACACAGTTACTATCAGGCAGAGATGGGACTTGAACCCAGCCTGCTCAGCAACAAGACCCAAGCCCACAACCACTAGACTGACTCTACGCTAAGGCTCCCAAGCCCTCGTGCTCCCTGTAGGACTTGGTCCAATGGGGAGGCTGAGCCCTACGACTCACAGAATCATTTCCACTCGCCCTCTATCTCCACATGAACGTGTGGCTCATCAAACCTTTATCTCAATACAAATACGATTATGCACGGCACGAGGCCAGGTTCACTGCTCTTTGAAATGTCTGGAATTGCCTGATGGGCCTCCTGCAGGATTGATTAGATCAAAAGCTTTACTTGATACGGTCTTTTAATAATAATCATTTTGGTCAATCACAGAGCATGGACTCAACCAAAACTCCCAGGCATCATTGCATTCAGGACTTATTGGGTGGGCCAAAAAGTGCCTTCGGTTTTTTTGAGTAAGAATAAAAGACACATTTTTCATTTTCACCAAGAACTTTATTGAACAATGTATTCACCCTTTTGTTCCATTACCTTCTGCCACTTTTCAGGCAACTTCATAATTCCATCTTCCCAAAACTTTTTATCTTTTTGAGCAAAGAACTGTTCCAGGTGCCTTTTACAGTCTTCCGGGAAACTGAAATTTTTTCCATTAAGAGAATTTTGTAAAGCCTGAAATCAATGGAAATCCGAAGGTGCAATGTCTGGTGAATACGGCAGATGAATCAGAAATTCCCAGCCAAGCTGTAACAGTGTTTGCCTGGTCATCAAAGAAACATGCAGTCTTGCATTATCCTGATGAATATTATGCGTTTTCTGTTGACTAATTTGGGACGGTTTTCATCGAGTGGTGGTTTCAGTTGGTCTAATTGGGAGCAGTACTTGTTGGAATTAATCAGTTGGTTTTCCGAAAGGAGCTCATCATAGAGGACTCCCTTCCAATCCCACCATATACTCAACATCACCTTCTTTGGATGAAGACTGGTCTTTGGTGTGGTTGGTGGTGGTTAATTTCGCTTGCCCCACGATCCCTTCCTTTCCACATTATTGTACAGTATCCACTTCTCATCGCCCATCACAATTTGTTTTATTATTATTTTTTTAATTAATTAATTTTATTTTTGACTGCATTGGATCTTCGTCGCTGCGTGGGGGCTTTCTCTAGTTGCAGCAAGCGGGGGCTACTTGTTGTTGTGATGCACAGGCTTCTCACTGTGGTGGCTTCTCTTGCTGTGGAGCACGGGCTCTAGGCGCATGGGCTTCGGTAGTTGTGGCACGCGGGCTCAGTAGTTGTGGCACATGGGCTTAGTTGTTCCACAGCATGTGGGATCTTCCCGGACCAGGGATCAAACCCATGTCCCTTGCATTGGCAGGTGGATTCTTAACCACTGTGCCACCAGGGAAATCCCCGCAATTTGTTTTAAATATGGAATGTTTTCATTATGTTTCAGTAGAGAACCGCATGTGGAAATATAGTCAAGAACGTTTTTTTCGCTTAACTTATGTGGAACCCAAACATCAAAGCGATTAACATAACCAAGCAGGTGCAAATGATTTTCACCTCTTGATTTGGATATTTTGAGTATGTCGGCTCTCTCCCGCGTGGTATGACATTGATTCTTCTCAATTAATGTCTCGATTTGATCGCTATTGATTTCAACTGGTCTGCCGGACCATGGAGCATCGTCCAGCAAGAAATCTCCAGCAAGAAACTTTGCAAACCACTTTTGACACGTTTGATCAGTCACAGCACCTTTTCCATACACTGCATAAATCTTTCTGTGCATTTCAGTTGCGTTTTTACTTTCTTGAAATAATAAAGCATAATATGCCAAAAAACTCGTTTTATATTAAACTCGTTTAATATCTTCAATATTAAAATGGCTAGACGAAAAACCACCAATTTTGATAAGTCGTTTTTAAAATGCACGCCGATATGACAGCTGTCACATACAATCTAACAAAATTGTTTTGAATGAAGTTAAAGACAACTAGTGGTACTAGAGCTATCTTAGGGAAAAAACTGAACGAACCTTTTGGCCAACCCAGTACTAGACAGGCGCCATCCGATAATACGATGCTAGCCACAATTCGAGCTAGATGTGTCACGTAAAGTGTCCTGGTAGCCACGTTTTCAAAAAGTAAAAAGAAGCAAGTGAAGTTAATTTCAAGAATATATGCTCTCTAACTCCGTATCCAAAATATTATCATTTCAAAAGAACCATTGAGAGACTTCACATTATTTTTCATACTTAAGTCTTCCAAACTTGAAGTTATTTTAACACTTAGAACAATCTCCGTTTGGACCAGCCGCATTTCAAGTGCTTGGTAGCCACGTGCAGCCAGTGGCTTCGGTGGTAGATAGGACAGCACTGGACCAAAGAGGTGTGGGAGCTACACACAAAGCCAGAAACCGTATGAGAAAACCCTGAAATGCCAAGTGCAGATGGGGGAGGGGCACAAGGCAGAAAAGAGTCAAGAAAGCATCTGGATACAGTTATTTTAAAGAAGTGATTTTGAAGGAAGGTAATGGGAAACTTTGGGGAAATTTTACTAATTGGTAGAAAGTCTAGTTGAGAAAAAAATATGCATATATATCCACTCTTTACTGATTTATTTAATGAAGTTCATTTTTATTTGAAGCTAGAAAAAAAAGTGCACATACCACAGCTGAGGATGTCAGATCATAATGAGAAAGAACTTCAGAAAGAGTTATTTGAGGACCAGAGTTATTCCCTTTGAGTGACTTAAAGCTTCTTGACCTCTAGACCCCTTTCGGTTTTCTAGATCAGAGGAGCATAATAAATTTTTAAATCCTGTTTCTTTCTTTTCTCCTAGCAAAAGAGCGTGGCTTCAGCTCTCATAGAGGTTCGGATGGTGCAAAGGAAGCATTGCCTTTCTAGGCTTGTTTTGGCAGCATGGGAAAAAGAAGCCCAAAGCCAGAGATAAGGGCCAGGGAGACTGGAGGATGTGATTCCAAGTAAAACTTCTCTGGGTGCATCATGTCAGCAACACAAACTGTTTTCATTCTCCATGTTAGTTAATGGCTAATCTAGAGATTGTACTGCCATTTGCTGATAGAGCACAGTTTAAAATATTTTATCATTAATGTGACAGGGAGTTGGATAAAGAAAATGAAGCGTGATTATAAAATGCTAATTATCATTCTCAAGTGCATATTGGGCACTTACGAATATTTGCAGCATAATTTGCTTTATTTATGATTTCAGTTTGGTTATAAATGTTAATTCAGTTGCAGATGGTATGTTGGCAATTTACAGAGCCATGAAGTTATTTGGAAATCCTAATATTTTCAACCAAAATGTTCTGTTAGTGATTGATGGGCTAAATTAAAAAGCCTCTGCTCTTTAAATACATTAATTGTCAAGTAGGCTGTAGGGATTTCCAGATTCATGCTAGCTCCATTAACTCCTTCAAGGAGTAGAGGGCATGATTTGTAATTTAGAGTGGGAGTTTTCTTTATGAGAAAGGACAGGAGGAAGGAGGTCTCTTTTGCCTACCACCCCCGTAATGTTTCTTCAAGGCTGAGATATTTTTCACGTCTAGTTCATAGCACTAAAGACACATGCTTGAAGCCATATTTTCCCTGTACCACATCAGTGGTTTCAGAGACCCTGGTGTTGATAATTAGGTGGATTTGTCTGTGACTTTCTATTCGTGTGCATCTGTGTAAGAGAGGGACAGAGATTGCATTTTCTCAGACCTCACTGATTACTTAAAAATAGACGTTACTTTTAGACCAGAGGTTGTCAAACTACAGGCCACAGGCTAAATCTGGTCCACTGCCTGTTTTGGTACAGCTGAGAGCTAAGAATAGCTTTTGCATTTGAAAAGCTTGAAAAAAATTGTAAAAGAATATTTTATGAAAATGATATGAAATTCAGATTCAGTGTTCATGAATAAAGTTTTCTCGGAACACAGCCGTGCTGGCTCATTTATGAATTGTTTGTGCTGCTTCCAGTCAGCCATGGCTGGCGTGAGTTTCTGTAGCAGACACCGTACGGTTCACAGGCTAAAAAGTTTACATCTGGCCCTTTACGGAAGGACTCTGCCAACCCCTAGATTAGACTATCTAAAGGGTAGTTTCCAAAATAAAGCCTTAACCTTTTTTAAAAAAAAAAAAACAAAAAAACTCGGTTACAGAATTTATGGAACCGTAAGAACTTTAGGAAGCAAATAGTTTCAAAACACAACTCTTCATTTTCGAACGCTGGAGATTCTAAATACGAGCCCCAGTTTCCTTCTTTTGTCTTGATGTTGGTAATTAAAAGAAGTGACATTATATTACTAATGTAAATAATTTTGTGCTTTACATATACGCAATATGCTCAAAACATTCTCTTTGCCCCCCAAATAAGGATAAAAGTAGAGATTGTTTTCTTTTATTACCAAATTAAAAACATAAATTAAGCCGTGTTCCCGGACCATTCTATTTTTGTTAACAATTCAGGATGGTACATGGAAGCACAGTTGCATCAGGAAATATGGTTCCCTTGTATTACTCGTTTGGGGAAATGTCATTCTTTACTAAGAAATCCTGTGCTTAATTAATTGTTGCTCCTAGGAGGTCAACTTGGGGCACTCATTATGCCCTTAATTGGTGGTATAAATCCTGAGAGCCCAGAGGAAAACACATTGCGTCGTGAGCGGTCTCTGGCCCTTCGGCGAGCATGCATCAGTGCCGGCCCACCTCAGAGAGCGACAGTTTCTGGTTTGATGGCTTCGGGTCTGGCTGGACTGATACTAGGTTGAAAGGTGAATGTGCAATAAGAGAAGAAATGCAATGACTTGTCCCGGTGTTTTGCATTACACGGGAGACAACCCACTTTCTGACTTGGAAAAATGTGTTTCTTTGAACTCGGGTTTTCCGTATTAAATTATAGTCATTATACGGCCCATCTGGAATCTCCTGCCAGGCCAAAAAATCATCTTACAGACATTAGCAAAAGGAAGGTAAATGTGATTTTTTTTTGATTGTCTACTTTTCATTTCCATTTATTTTTTCCCTTTTATTGGAGAAACCAGATGGAAAGGAAGGCAGGAGCCTCTCCCTCTCCTGGTCCCTTTGGGGGCAGAGGTAGAACATTCCTGGCCTCTCTGCTCCCCTGGCACGCTGACTCGAGGTGATGACGGGCTGTCGAGATTCCAGGGATAACTGCTGGGAATGGGAAAGGCAAGAGCACGTTCTGAAGCTCCCACCGGATTGGAGCGGTGGGTTTGGAGGGTATGAACCATGTGGGGCCGACTTCGGGCTTTCACCAAAGTGGTTCTGTTTGACAGTGCGGACACGAAACTCACCAGCATCACACATGCTGCAGCTCATTTTTGCATCCTGCTGTGGACTTGGTTAGCTTTCTGGGAGTTGTCTTTTTTTGCTGGATGTTGACTTAGTGCGAAAAGGACCCATGTCTGGGAGATGCTGGATCTCTTCATGTCTTTGCATCTTACCAAACCAGACCTGTCCCACAAAAGGCATGGACCTGAGCTCATAGGGGCGGACTCTCGGACGTGTGTTTCCTCGTTCAGACTCCTGGAAATCTCAGACATCGGTGCTGGAAGATGCGTAGAGATGATTTCAAATGTGTGAAGAGGAACCGCAAGAGTCGCTCAACAGTTTGCTCGGGTCCCAAAGTCAGTGAGAGGCAGAGTGGAAACTCCCATAGCCTTCCTCCTGGTGCTTTTTCTCTCAGCCATCCCTATGCTCCGGCAGAGGTCGTTTTGTTACCTCCCAGGGTTCTTGGCCTCCGTAATCAGTAGAACTTGACTAGAGGCCAGACAAGAAATTCAGGCAAGGCTTTATTGGGGCCCCTGCTGCAGCAGAGGGGAGAGAGAACAAACAACAGGTTCCCTTGCTCACTGCCTAAGTGGGTCGAGCTGGTTCCTTATATGGAGTGAGGGTAGGGGTGTGGCCAGGGGTGGGGCCGGAGGTGTGGCTTAGGTGGTCTGCCCACCCCTTTGGTGGTGTCATGTGCTGGGGGCATGCGCAGTGCCCTGCTTTTGCTCCTGGCTCTTCAGAAGTGGCAGCTGGGTTTTTGGTCTTTTTGTATCTTGTTGTCCATAATTTGCCCCCACTGTGCATGCACACAGTTATTTTTAGTCCCCTTATGGTTTCTTTGTATTTTGTTTCTTAAGGAGACGTTTGTCCAGGTGCAAGCACTGCAGCAAAGGGTCCTAGGTCCCGGCTGGTCTCAGTTTGCAAACTGAGTCATTGCCCCCATGCAACCCTGCATCCATCCAGATGAGCAAATGTTTCCCGGAAGCCAGGTCAGGCACTGGATGGGATGCTGAGGATACACAAGAGTTGTAACAAGTCTTTGACTTAATAAACAACATCGGAATGATTCTATAGTCATTATCTGTGGATTCGCCCAAACAAATTCCTGAGTTGCTGTGTTTGGAAGAGATATGTTAAATTCAGATAACGGTGAGACACTTTCTGACCACATACAGATGTATCCAGTACCCGTGGGCATTTCCTGATGATGGTCTTGGGGGTTCAAAGGGAGGAGAGGGATTAGGGCTCATTTTGAATGTCTAGTAATAAATCCTTGTGTCCTGTGTGCAGTCTTATTTCGATCAGTTTCCAGTCACAGATTTGTAAGTTTATTATCTAAATATATTTTCGTTGCTCTAACTATTTTCTTCAGGTTAGGACCAGGTCTTCAAGCATACCTAGCGATGATCCCATCTGATGCTTCTCATCTTAGGTCACACCTGAGATTTGGTGGAGGAGGTGGGGGAATGGGCAGGCCCCTTCTTACTCACATGCGATGGCTGCCTGTGTGTGGTTGGTGACATGTCACTGGTTCCCTCAGCTGAGAGCTTCTACAAGGAACCGGGCTCTGTCCTGCTCTCATTCATGTCCGACACAGTAATAGACACACATTACAGATGAAAAGAGCTACTCCAGGTTGCCCATCCTTAGCAGAATGTTAAACGTGCGTCCACTAAGTGGGTTATCTTGGCTTTTTTTTTTTTTTTACATCTTTATTGGAGTATAATTTCTTTACAATGGTGTGTTAGTTTCTGCTGTATAACAAAGTGAATCAGCTATACATATACATATATCCCCATATCTCCATCGTCTTGAGTCTCCCTCCCACCCTCCCTATCCCACCCCTCTAGGTGGTCACAAAGCACCGAGCTGATCTCCCTGTGCTATGCGGCTGCTTCCCACTAGCTATCTACCTTACGTTTGGTAGTGTATATACGTCCATGCCTCTCTCTCGCTTTGTCACAGCTTACCCTTCCCCCTCCCCATATCCTCAAGTCCGTTCTCTAGTAGATCTGTGTCTTTATTCCTGTTTTACCCCTGGGTTCTTCATGACATTTTTTTCCCTTAAATTCCATATATATGTGTTAGCATACGGTATTTGTCTTTCTCTTTCTCACTTACTTCACTCTGTATGACAGACTCGATAGACCTCATTGCCTCTCTGGTCCTTGGCGTGCGAGACGGTGTCACCTACCACTCTCCACTTTCAACCGAGCAGATGAGGTATCAGCACAATTAAAAGTGAAAAATAATCGGTCTGCTTTGCCGGTAGTGAATGCTTACAGAACACACTGATACAATAGATTTTAAATAATTCACGTTCGGCACTTTTTCCCTCAATGTGTAAATGAGGACACCTAATGAGGAAGGGCGGCAGGACACTCTATCCTCCCCCCATTAAGATAACAAGATGATGGGCCATGATTCAGGTCGGGATGTTTGTGAAACATCGTGCGGATAAAAATTAAAAGAGATGGCGCTCTGAAATGCTTCGGGTAAGCAAACTTGTAAAAGCCACTTGGAAACCTGAAATTACAGATTAATTCAGAATCTCCTTCTGAGGGGCTCCTAAGAGTCCCCTCCGTTTTTCTGGCAGGACGAAAGCGCCACTTTTTTGCCGTTGCTTGGTGTTTTCACAGGGTCTGTTCTAATGCCCACCGAGGTGTAATGCTCAGTCCTAATGTGCCTCTCGAAGCTTTGGGTGAACCAAGCAAACTTCAGGTGACATTAAAACAAATAGGTGGCCTTCCCTGGTGGTCCAGTGGTTAAGAATCTGCCTTCCAGTGCAAGGGATGTGGGTTTGATCCCTGGTCGGGGAACTAAGATCGCACATGCCGCGGGGCACTAAGCCGTGCGCCGCAACGAATGAGCCCACGTGGGAGCCTGCGTGCCACAACTAGAGAAGACTGCATGCCTCAGCAAAAAGATCCCATGTGCCACAACTAAGACCCGATGCAGCCAAATAAATAAAAATAAAGTAAAAAATTAAAAAATAAAACAAAAAGAAAGAGGAATTATAATGTCTTATCGTCTTGTCCCCATAGACATGTTAAATGTCAAAACCAGGATCACGTGATTCACAGCAGCTTTCCCAGCCCTGTGGGGTGGCTGGTCCAATCCTGAAGGACTTCTCCCATAGCTCTAACTCCCACTGCCCCACAAATCCCTGAAGCCTAGCGACAGTGCAGTCCCGCAGAAACAGAACTGCTAAACTGTTAACAAAAAGTCATTCAGTCCTTCGTGGTTACAGGTCAGTTGGTCATGATTTATGGGGGCCCAGCTCTTTTTCCTACTCCTGCCTGTGTACATCTCCTAATTATTCATTTGAGAAAACTCTGGATAAAAATAGCAATCCTGAGAACGTGTGTGTTCCAGGGAAGAAGGCCAGCCGTGGCCAAGGGAATGCTCAGTCCTGTTAGATCTAAGGAAAATAATTCCCAAATTCCGTATAGAGGCAGCTGCTTAAGAGAGACTGGAGTTCTTTCAGAAGAGTTCCAAATAAACACACCCATCCAAGTTATCTTCTTTGTCCTCCTGGAAAAAATTGGAAGGGTAAATGAAATTCCACCGAATGATCATCCAAAGAGAGCGGAGTTGGGCGAAGCACCCCAGAGCTCCCAGGGATGCCTCGCTGGCGGGGAGCGTGGGACCCAACACCCACCCCCTGGGGCAGAGACCGCGCCACAAGCCCGCCCCAGACAGCAGAGCGTTGGGAGGCCAAGCGGGAAGTAGCCACTGAGGAGAAAAATGTCATTTTGTTACAGGATATAGGAGAACATACAGCTTTCCACTCAAGCTGTGTGCTTCTTAAGTCTAAAGCCAGCAATTTTGGAAAATGAAGCTAAGAGTTTAAAAATAAGGGCTCTGTCAGGAAAAACTAAAATGTGTCCCCCTACATCCATTAGCTGCCTTTAGTTGAAAACTGGAGAACAGATGAACTCACTGGCAGCTACCTCTTTTCTGACCGGGACTGATTTCCCCCTTCTCCCCCGTATAGTCAGAAGGCTGCTCCTCCGTCTGTCAACTCAGGTCAGGGATGAGACGGAAGAGCAGAGAAGTAACACTTAAAAAGTGACTCGTGTGTGTTTTCCCAAATTCCCCTCATCAGATAGGCACAGAACGCACACAGGTTAGGGCTCCGAGAGCAGCCGCTTCGGAAGCGTGCTTTTATAACGTGGGGTGCTTGGGTGGGAGACGAAATGTGCTATGCTGACTGCAGGCAAGTTCATGCCGTGTAAGAGACCTTTACCTGCTGCACTGGGGACCTGCTCAATTTCAGATCTTGGCACCGTGCTGACAAAATATCGCAACTTTAATTTTAAAGATCAAGAAAGAGGAGCTGGGGGTGCAATTTGAGCTGCTTTCTTACTAATTTGGAATGAGAAGGAAAGGAGGTTGGGATAAATCGTGAAGTTGGTATTGCTGTCTGAATTTATGATCCTGGAGTTTCACTGTTGAAAATATAACATCCTTTTTCCTTTTCCTTATGCTTAAAAATTTTTGATGGTTGTTATATTTATTGAATTTAAGTTTCCATGCCGATCTTTCTTCTCCTCCCTTTCCTTCTACGTGGAATCGCCATATGATACATAAAAAGCAAAATAACTTGCACCATGTTATTTTTTTATTGAAGTAGAGTTGATTTACAATGTCGTGCTAATTTCTGCTGTACACCATAGTGACTCAGTTATACATATATATACATTCTTTTTTATATTCTTTTCCATTGTGGTTTATCCCAGGATATTGGATATAGTTCCCTGTGCTATACAGTAGGACATCGTTGTTTATCCATCCTTTACAAAACAGTTTGCATCTACTAACGCCAAACTCCCACTCCATCCCTCCCCCACCTCCCCTTCTCCTTGGCAGCCACAAAGCTGTTCTCTATGTCTGTGGGTCTGTTTCTTTTTCACAGATAAGTTCATTTGTGTGTCATATTTTAGATTCCACATATAAGTGATATCATATGGTCTTTGCTTTTCTCTGTCTGACTTACTTTACCTAGTATGATAATCTCTAGTTGCATCCGTGTTGCTGCAAATGGCATTATTTCATTCTTTTTTATGGCTGAGTAATGTTCCATTGTATACATGTGCCACATCTTCTTTATCCATCCATCTGTCGATGGACACTTAGGTTGTTTCCATGTCCTGGCTATTGTAAATAGATCTGCTGTGAACATTGGGTGCACCACATTATTTTTTACTTAGAAAAGTTGCTTATGCTATATCACAAAGATAATTAAGATACTGCCTGCAAAGGAATCCTGTTTTGAGGAAGAAAGACATGAAGACCCATCACTGCAGCACTGTGGAGTGAGTGTTGCCATGGGGTGTGCTGCTGTGTAGTAGGGGATTCATAGGTGGCTGACCCTCTCAGGGGCTGTATCATGAACTAAAAGGCAAGGCAGGGAAAGGACTTTTGAGTCATAGGGAACAGCATGAGTGAAAGCTTGGTGGAGAAAGAGGATGGTCTAGGTGTGGAGGCCTGGACAAAGGACACAGGCAACTGTGGGGGGCAGGCGGGCTCCAGACCGTTCCATCGATGAGCTCAGAGTTGAGAGGGTGGATTTGGGACACGGTGTGTATCAGGCCTCAGCCTAGAGTCACCATGGCTTTTCTGTATAAGGACAGAATCCATTTTGAGAGCCGGAGCTTAAGCAGTATTTTCTCCCCACCCTGTTAGTGAGATCATTGCTCTGTCAGAGCAGCGTCTGTGGTGAAGAGAAACAGAAGGCTACAGCCAATCAATGCCGGTTATTTTAACAGTTATCAGCCTCTTGATGACTTACACGTGGAAGCCTGACCGACTTCCTTCTCCTGCTTCCACGTCCTCTATGATTTCTTCCTGTTCACGTCAGGTTCAGGACATAACCACATACAAAGTAAGTGAGAAAAATTCCAGTAGAAGATCCCTGAATGGCCCTGAAAATTAAATGAACTTGGAAGAAGTACAAGAAATTTTGGTCCAGCATCTGTTTTCTTTTCTAATTTAGGTCCCTCTTCGCATCACAGTACATCCTAATTATTGGCATCTGTGAAAGGCCTTTGAATTAGGTGATACACAGAGTTACTGTGAGATGTACATTGTCATCAGCCAGCATGTCATGGAGGAGCGAGTCCTGGCTTTGTCGATGGTGACATGTTGCATACCAGACTTCTAAAAGCGATTTTAAAAATTCATACTCCTCTGCAAAGAGTTTAAATATATTTGAGCATGTTTTGTCTGTGTCCTTCTGCTTGCCTTTCGTCCCGCTTCAGTACAGATGAAGATCTTGAATTTGAGTCCAGATGAGACTTAGAAATTAATGTGCAAAGCAGCTGGGGTCTGCTAACTCCCAGGCTGTAGCTGAGGAGCTATTCTGGTACATTTTTCTCAGTGAAAGAATTGAGAATTAAAAAACTTAAAATGCATTGGCTTCTTGCCCTGTTACATTTAGAGTAATCCTGATGATAAATCGGTAACTATGGGTTTCATGGTGGAAGGGCACAAAATAACTGACCCAAGTAATCTAGAAAACAGATGTCTTTGGTTGGTTGAATGTAAATTCTCAAAACCAGATTTAAAGAGAGCTTTGTGGAGCCCAGTGAGATCGTCCATTTTAGAGGGGTTTTTTCTCTCTTTCAGACTTTCTTTCTACCCTGTCTCAACTCAGATTCTTGAGAAGCGGGGAGGTGGTCCCCAAGACACTGTATTTGTGATATTCATCCTGCGATACAGAAATTCTTTGGGTAACAGATTCGCTGTCTGACCTCACCTTCTTTCTACTTTACTCTTTATTTTGCTGGCTCCCAGGAGGGAGTGAGAGACATCTAGGACGCATATGGCTGAGCTTCTGGAGTCCCTCCTGAGACTGCGCCTAAATATATGTGCTGTTTGGAAGGAAATTTTATCCAGTTATGGAAAAGTTCTTGGTATTCTTCCTACTCCTCCCAGCGCCCTCCAAAGTCCCATATCCAAGTGGGAAATAAAGCCCATTGTAGAACATCAAATACGTCCCGAATGGCTTTCCCTTCTGGCTCTTTCTGGAACCATCGAATTGCTCAAAACATCCCGAGAAGATTCTGGGGAGACTAAGTGTGATGGTGGTGGACTTGCTTAACTCCGTCTGACCAGCAGTCTTACAACTAGCCTTCAGGTCAGCCAGAGGAAAAGAGAGGCTACCTAAGACGTCCAGGTCCTCACGGAGGAAGAAGGTTGGAAGCCTTTGCTGGAGATGGTATTCTGGAAGCAGAGCCAGCTGCTCCATTTGCAGGACCCGGTACAAAACGGAAACGCTCACCTCTTGTTCAACAGTGATTCAGAATTTCAAGACAACGACAGCAGGGCAGTAAACCTAGTACCCTTTTAGAACCGGGCTCTATGTGACTATGTGACTACCCAGGCCACACGCTTGGGAAGCCAGCCCAGAGCAGATCCCTTCACTTTTTGAAAAACAGCCAGTTTAACCGGTAGTGTTTACTTGCCTTGTGAAACTCTCTCCTCCCAAATTTTGTTTGTGATTATTGGCCCCCAGACCTGATGGATCGGCTGCCTACCAGTCAGAATGGGGTTATAATAATCAGTCAGAGCTATGTGATAGCTGGGCACTTTCAAAAACTCTTTACTTTATCCAAGGTCATGTTTCGGAAATATAAAAAGCCAGTTTTTCACCTAAATTAAAAGACATTTGTACCAATTAATCTCTTCTTACTTGTTGGTTCCCAGTTTATACTACCTGGTGGCATTTCTTCCCCAGATCATGTTCCTCTAAGATAAAGAACACTGTGGACTGAATGCAGTGGCCCCGTGCCCTTCCTGGGACATGGAAGACTTTGGAGATTTAAACCTTGATCTCTGGTGTTGTGAGTTCAGGTTCACAGTTAAGAACACAGGCTGCCTTTGCCTTGGTATTCCCGGGGAGTTTTAATTAACTGGGGATTAGAAGGATTGAGAGCATTGGCCTCTGGGTCTAACAGGGGTTGAGCCCTCAGGGGTTCACCTGACAAAGTCCAGGAAAAGACCTTAATCACCCTCTTCTGGAAAGACTCGTTCCCACAGAGATGATATTTTTGCTAAATCTGTGGTCTTCGCCTTCTTTAGAGATGAACCATCTTTCTAGGCATCTCCCAAAATAAAGGCTCGCCTTTCTAACCTGGGCAAGAGTAAATGTGCTCAGGAAACTTCCAGTCCCAGGGAGTTGAAAGGAGAGAGTTAGGGCTGAAATGCATGGTCAGGTGGAAGGACAGAAGGGACCCTTTCCCAGGGAGCAGGTGAGAGGCGCCGGGGAATAAGGGACCTTACAGAAGCCGAGGCTATCAGACCTTGGCGCCGTCCACCTTCACCACTGTCACCCATTCATCTTTACTAAATTTCCAAAAGTGGGACCTTCCCCTGGTGGGGATTTTTTTTTTTTTTTAACAAAAAATAACTCTAAGCCTCTACCCCTTGGGACAACTTGACTTTCTTGTTTGGAGCAGGAATCTTACGTTGTTTTCCTTTCATGGCTCAGAGCGGCCCCCCCAGCTCTACTGTCCAGTGTTCCCCATGTCACATGTGTGCCCACCCTCCTTGCTGGGGAGGAAGCTCTCTGTTTGTCATCAAAATAGTGGGCTGTTTTTTTACTTTCTCCCTCCCTCTCACCATTGTCTTTCAGTAGGGTGAAAAGGTCTTCACTTTTCTTTTTCTCCCCCCAAATCTGGCTATTAATAACTTTTCAGACGTTGTCACGCATAGACTTCCACTCACTCTGGAGGGTGTTTTTTGTTTGTTTAAGGCAACGTGTTTCCTGGTCTGAAAGCCGTGTTTCCCAAAGTTGCTGTGATGGGATTATTCCACACTCACCTCCTCCTACTGGCAGCATCTCTGCTTCTGGCTGGAAATGGGAATTGCAGCTCTGCGCCGGCCTGGCCAGGACCTCGCCGTGCCGGCCTGGCTGGCCGGGGGCATGCCTCCCTGGGGTGGCCACCTGCATATTACTCTTTGATTGAGATGGGGTTGAGATATAGTCTTCTTAATGATCGAGGAAAAACGACTAAGCAACACTCCTCACTTTTCTCTCTCTTCTTTCACTCAGGAAGGAGAAATTACCCTTTCGAACTTTGCGTGGGATAGAAATTAGCTCTGCAAAAGCCCAGTACAAACAGATGTGCTTCCCACACTAGTTTTGGGGTGAATTTCTCCTGACCCCATGCTTTTTATGACAAATAAAAGGCCAAGTTGCCTTTTTTTAAAAGGAAAAAAGTTTTTATTTAGTGCCTTTCTTCAAAGGACCTCGATGGTTTCTGAACTTGTTCAGCCCGATGTCAATGGCTCTAAGGCAGCAAAGCAACTTCCATCCAAAGCACCATGGTGTGAATTCTCAGAAGCAGCTCTAGCATTGCACGCGAGTCAGCCAAGTGCACCGTCATTCCAGAAATCAGGCTTCTAGGGCTCTATTTCTGCTCAGGCCTGAGGGCAGGCTCTGGGTGTTAGGGACCTGTGTTGATACGCAGAGTTCACTGTCTGCTTCAGCGTGCATGCAGTTAATGCACGAGGAGATCAGTGATGCACAGCTTCCTGAGCCATCTGAGCAGAGGATACCTCCGACCCTAGCCCTCTCCTGCACAGAAGAGCGAGTACTTGCCCTGCCAGCGCCTGGCGTGGCCTCCTTGATCTCCCCCCGTCTGCACGTCAGCCGCTGTCCCAGCTGTGTCTCACACACACATCCATCGCTCACGACTCTACCGGCCCGGACCACTGGCCATTCCCTGTCCTTTCTAACCCCAGCCTCTGCTCACCCATAATGCTCCTTGGGGGGAAATATTTTTTTTTTAATTTTATTGGAGTATAATTGATTTACAGTGTTGTGTTTCAGATGTACAGCAAAGTGATTCAGTTATACATCTACATCTATCCATTCTTTTTCAGATTCTTTTCTCATACGGGTTATTACAGAGTATTGAGTAGAGTTCCCTGTGCTATACAGTAGGTCCTTGTTGGTTGTCTTGCTGTTCAAATCCTACCCCTTCGTTAGAGCTGGGATCAAGTGTTGGCTCCTTTCTGACTCCTTTGAATACCTACGGCCTTTACTCAGTAAATAACTGCCGTGTGCCTGCTATGTGCCAGGCACCGTACTGGGCCCTTTTTCACTTGCTGCTTCCACACTGCTGGGTTCCCTTGACTTAATGCTCCTGGTAGATTGAGGAGGGGCAGGACCAGGCCTTATCCATCTTTGTACGCCCCGGGAGAGCCCACCCCAGTTGGGATGGGAATTGGCATTGGGTGAATGGATCGATATATGAATGAGTCTTTGGAATCATGAGGCTGTCTGCCCACAATAGCCCATGTTGTTCAGAGATTCAGAACAGTGTTCTGTCCTAGTTGGGAATCTTTATTTTAAACACAAAATGTATATTCGAAATTGTCCAGAAGAAAGCTTTGGAAAAAGAGGTTTTGCCAGTAACTAAAGCTGCCATTCATGGGGCCCTTGCTATGCGCTGGTCATTGTGCTGACACTTTATATGTGTTCCCTGATTGGGTGCACTGAGCGATCCTATGAAGTAGGTACTTTATTATCCCCATTTTACGGATGAGGAAACTGAGGCCTTAGTGTAACTTGCTCAATATCGCATAGGTAAGTGGCCGAGTCAGTGTTTAAATCCACGTGTACCCGAGCTACAGCCTAATTCTTTTTTTTATTATTATTTTTATAAGCAACAGACATTTATTTCTCACAGTTCAGGAGGCTGCAAAGTCCAAGATCAAGGCACTTGGCAGGTTCAGAGTTTTGTGAAGGCCTGCTTCCTGGACATCTGTCTTTTCCCTTTACCTTCACATGGGGGAGGAAGGGCCAAGCTAGCTCTCTGGGGTCTCTTTTATAAGGGCTCCACCCTCATAGCCCAAGTGCTTCCCAAAGGCCCCACCTCCTCATACCATCACACTGGGCAATAGACTTCAATGTAGGAATTTCGGGGATACATTCAGTCTACAGCAGGGGAATTGCTCTGCATTGTAGGATATCTAACACCATCTCCAGCCTCTGTTCAGTAGGCGCCAGCAGCATACAGTATGATGTAAATATCACCTAGGGGGCAAAATCAGAGCCCGAAAGTGTGTTCCTACCTTACCAATTAGGGAACCCTCCTACACTGTGGGTGGGGTGTAAGTTGGTGTAGCCACTAAGGAGAACAGTATGAAGGTTCCTTAAAAAACTAAAAATAGAGCTACCATATGATCCAGCAATCCCACTCCTGGGCATATATCCAGAGAAAACCATAATTCAAAAAGATACATGCACACCAATGTTCATAGCAGCACTATTTACAATAGCCAAGACATGGAAGCAACCAAAATGTCCGTTGACAGGTGAATGGATAAAGAAAATGTGGTACATATATACAGTGGAATAGTACTCAGCCATAAAAAAGAATGAAATAATGCCATTTGTAGCCACTTGGATGGACCTAGAGATTATCATACTAAGTGAAGTAAGTCAGACAGAGAAAGACAAATATCATACGATATTTATATGTGGAATCTAAAAAAAGGATACAAATGAACTTATTTACAAAACAGAAATAGAGTCACAGATACAGAAAACAAACTTATGGTTACCAGTGGGGAAAGGGGTGGGAGAGATAAATTGGGAGATTGGGATTGACATATACATACTACTATATATAAAATAGATAACCAACAAGGACCTACTGTATAGCACAGGGAACCCTACTCAATACTCTGTAATAACCTATACGGGAAAAGAATCTAAAAAAGAGTGGATATGTGTACATGTATAACTGAGTCACTTTGCTGTACACCTGAAACTAACACAACATTGTAAATCAACTATATTCCAATAAAAATTAACTAAAAAAATCTCAGCCCCACTCCATCTCTGTAAGGCAAGATATTATATATAATTATACATAATACACAAACTACAGGCATTTTTTTTTTTTTTTTTGCCCTGCGGCTTGAAGGATCTTGGTTCCCTGACCAGGGATCAGACCTGTGGCCCCTGCAGTGGAAGCACAGAGTCTTAACCACTGGACCACCAGGGAAGTCCCCAGGCAATTATTTTTCACAAAAATATTTTAAAGCCTAATTCTTAACCACTAGCCCACTATCTGAACCAACCAAAAAATCACCCCCTTTGGGAGAGGGTGAAAGATATTATATGTGATGATATCTGAAAACTAGAAGGTGAAACAGGGCCCATGAATGGGAGAAAAAATGATGAGAATCGGAGCAATGATTTGAGAGTATGAGAGGAGAGAAGGAGGCCCAACTTAATGTCATATCAAAATATGAAGAAGGAGTGAGATGAGTCACTTTTCTCCATGTCCTGTTTAGATTTGGGACATCTGACGAGTCCATCAAGGGAATTACGAATTGTAAGCAGTTAGGTGTAGGAGGATATTTCGGTTTACAAGAGGCATACCGTCCCTTCTGATCTAGAATTGTTTCTGTCCCGCAGACAGTACGTTAGTTAGAGCAATGGCACCTCATATCCCCAAGGGGAGACAGAAGAAATCTGAGCAGGAGTGGGCATTCCATGGGTATTGCTATGGTGCGAAGCAAATGGCTCGCAAATGGCTCTAAGGCCTATGTGGCCTTCTCCACCAAGTGACTATTTTTTTTTCTTTTTGATTGGACCCCAGGTCTTTGATAGCAAGAGTAGAAGAGCCTATGAGGTAAGAAAGGTTGAAAAACCTGCGGTTAGAAAACACTTGACCCAGTTTGTGATGCAGGTCTAGCTTCTTGATCTAGGTAGTTAGAGCGTTCATTGTGTCACTTGCTTTGGCGATCTCAGACAATAGAAGTCACGCTTAAGCCGCAGAAGCCACGATTAGACAGCAGAAGGCAGGTTTCACCAAGTTAACAGATTAACCAACACAGATCATGGCTAACCAGCAGAAGTCCTGATTGACTAACCTGATTACAACTCAAATCAGTGGGTCTTCTACTAACCTCAGGGAGATCTGGATGCTTCCCTCCCTAAGTACAGATACTATCATCCTCAAGGAATACATTATCATTGCAGAATATTCTGTGGAATTAAGGTATAGCTCATCCAGGACTATCACTGTGTCTCTGTTTATAGCTGAGGATGTCCGCTGTCCATTCGTTCAGTCGACAGCTGTTTGTTGGATATCTGCCATGTGTCAGGTTCTGTCCCGGTGCTGGGGATATGCAGTTGATTTGTACCAGTCCATTTGTACTAGGTGTTGAAATATTGAACTGTGTTCCTACCAGTTGTTGCCTTCAGTCTTTGTCTCCTTCCACCCAAGTCCGCTGTGGTGAGTCCAGGGAAGACACATGAAGTCACCGTGGAGTCCCCATCTTGTCCACCCTAGTTCTGTGGAGCCGGCCCCCATGCCCCTCCTTGTCCCCTGTCAGGGAGGCTGGAATCCCAGCAAGAAAGATGTCACACTTGGTGGTGCTTCTGGGACACCCACTGGTGGAAATCTCTGAAGCCCATGGGACTCCTGAGGCTGTGACTGCTGGCCACAGACTGGACTTCCCCCACGATGGCCACGTAACCTCCGAAGTAGATGGTACTATTGATTAATATTTTAAATATCATACTCAGATAGGTGTGATGTAGAAGGAGAAGCAAAAGCCCAGGGTTATCTAGAAGAGGAAGCATTCATGTTTGCTTGGATCAGTCAGAGAAGGTTTCCTGGGTGAGGTGACATAACATCTTCAAGACCTGATAGAAGTTTTCTGTGTTTACTGGGAAAAAGGATGTTTCTGGAAAGTGAAAGAGGAAACTCATGGCACCAGCAACTCTAGACTTGGTGTCAGAAAACCAGGCCCTCAGACTTCCTGATGACCAGCAACCATGAGCCAGGATTGACACTCCAGCCTCCATCTGGTCACAGACACCTGCCCCAGGTCCCCACAGAGGTGTGGTGAGGTCTCCGCTCCAAGATAAAGGTGACACCGTCTGAAAGCCCTCTTGTTGGTGTCTTTTAAGCCCCAGGCCAGTCCAAACAAATCGCAGTTGTTTTTGTTTTTTTTTTTAATTTTTTTTATTGAAGTAGAGTTGATTTACAATGTTGTGTGTTAATTTCTGCTGTACAGCAAAGTGACTCAGTTACACACATATATACATTCTTTCTCATATTCCTTTCCATGATGGTTTATCCCAGGATATTGAATACAGCTCCCGGTGCTATACAGTAGGACCTTGTTTTTTATCCAATCCATACATGATAGCTTCCATCTGCTAATCCCCAGCCTCCCACTCCATCCCTCCCCCAACCCCCTCCCCCTTGGCAACCCCCAGCCTGATCTCTGTGTCTGTGAGTCTGAAGAAATCACAGTTGTCACCCCTACAGGGGGACGGTCTCTCCTTCCTTCATCTTCAAACCTCCTCCTTGGCCATTTTCTTTGCCCACAGAAGCCCCCTCATCCTCACTCTCAAGCCATCCCAACTTGTCACTCCCTGGCGCGAGGACACACTTGGAGTCCCGGAAAGGTACAGCTGGGAAGGGTCTTGGAAGTGAGCCTCCAGCCCCTCCCTCAGGAGATAGTGCGTGAGTGCGCCTAGCCCTGAGGCTGTGACTCTCCAAGCCTGCCCCGCTCCTTCCCTGCGGGGACTCTCCCACTGCACCCTCCTGCCCCCTCTCTCCCGTGGGGCTGCTTCTCCAAAGAGGACCAAATCCTTCATCCGTACCTACCCATCTCCTGGCTGCAAGAACTACCACACTTGAACTTGGTACTTTGCTTTGATGGAAAACTTTTTATTTTTTTCCACTTAAAAATTTTTTAACTTAATTTTTATTTTATATTGGAGTTAGTTTCAGGTGTACAGCATAGTGATTCAGTTATACATATACATATATCCATTCTTTTTCAGATTCTGTTCCCATGTAGGTTATTATGGAATATTGAGGAGAGTTCCCTGTGCTATACAGTAGGTCCTTGTTGGTTATCTATTTTATATATAGTAGTGTGTGTATGTCAATCCCAAACTCCCAGTTTATCCCTCCCTCCCCTCTTTCCCCTTTGGTAACCAGAAGTTTATTTTCAAAGTCTGTTGAGTCTGTTTCTGTTTGAACTCAGTACGACTAAAGCTCATTTTACATGTGACAACTTTGGGATACAGTTTTGATTCCCAAATTATGAGGCTCCCAATTTTAGGTGGGACAGATTCATGGCGTTAAACCTCATTGAATCACATAGTGAGAAACATGTTTATTTTCTCTGAATTCCTCAAGAGAAGCCTCAAGTAAGTGCTGATCTGTAGCTAAGTCTTGCTCCATTCCCTTTCAGCCAGGAGTGAGGTTTAGCAGAAGCAGAATCCAGCGAGAGTGAAATCGCATCTGATTATTGTTTTTTCGACTTCATTTTATTTATTTTATGAATGCCTTCTCATACTGACAGTTGGTGCTGGTATTCAAATTGAGTCAGAGGTTAAAGGTTTCCATTTTAAATAATGTTAAAAATAAAGGAAGAGGGGGCTTCCCTGGTGGCGCAGTGGTTGAGAGTCCACCTGCCGATGCAGGGGACACGGGTTCGTGCCCCGGTCCGGGAGAATCTCACATGCTGCGGAGCGGCTGCGCCCGTGAGCCATGGCTGCTGGGCCTGCGCGATCGGAGCCTGTGCTCCGCAACGGGAGAGGCCACAGCAGTGAGAGGCCCGCGTACCGCAATAAATAAATAAATAAATAAATATATATATATATAAATAAAATAAAGGAAGAGGGACTTCCCTGGCGGTCCAGTGGTTGGGAGTTCGCCTTCCATTGTAGGGGGTGCGAGTTCGATCCCTGGTCGGGGAGCTAGGATCCCGCATGCCTTGGGGCCAAAAAACCAAAACATAAAACTGAAGCAGTGTTGTAACAGATCCAATAAAGACTTTTAAAAAATGGTCCACATCAAAACAAATCTTAAAAAAAAAAATAAAGAAGAATCAACCTAAATAAAACATTAAGTAGATAAAATTTTGGTGACACGGGCTATGGTGCCACACGCACGCACGCACACAAAAGGCCCTCCAAGCAGTAGAAACGAGGTTTACAGAACGGTTCACAGTATCTACTGTGGAGGAGGGGGGTTTGGACAATGCAAACCTCTCTTTGGCCTCAGAGGGCATTTCTGTTTACCCAGGCCATGAATAAAAATACCTCACAGCATACATTTTAGTCAGCAAGTATTCTAGCCTAGTGGAAATGATTTACTGAAATTTAGACCTCCTCATGAAATCCAGCCCAAACTCTGATTTGGAAAACCAAGAAGTCCTATTTAGTTTCTGCTGTCATTGTTCCTGAACCACGCTGACTGCATAATTAGTGACATATAAAGTTCTTAATTCTCTCTTCTTCTTTCATCCGGGTGTCAGGAGATTGGTTTGCGCTCCTTTGTGCTCACTCACTAAGAATTTGCTGAACTGATTATTCAGTTTGTAATAAGTGGAGGAGGTCACCTTGGTCCATACCTCACTTGCTTCACGCCTGCAAAAAGACCGGATCTTCCATGTGTGAGTGTTACTTGACGGGAGAGCAGTGAAGTTTCTGTCAATTGAGGTTGTACGTCTGGCAGCCAAGAGTGTCCTGTAGGTATTCTTTGCAGGAAAAAATATGTTTGAGGTGACCATAGTGCACAGATTCTCTTAGAGCTTCAAAGTATTTATAACCTGTTATTTTAGATTCTGAGCATATTTGTAGCTCCAGAGGTACAAAAATAAACTACATTTTCTTGGAAAATGTGTGTGTCTGGGATGTAAGAGGAGTTGCAACCTTAAACAAGATTTCCAGGCGTTTACAGTCGAACCATGCCAGTAAAAATATGTTTTTTTAGATGTTAAAATCCTAGGGTGCCCACGTAAATATCCTAAGCAGTGTGTGTTACGTGAGCTTCCTTTGCTAATGTGCTTTAGCTTTGAAGGTCTTCAGTTCTGGCTCCTTGGGTGTTAATGTACTGCAGGGAAAGTTGAACTCAGATGGCAAGTCTTGTTTGCTGTTCAACACAGTGGATGGTGTGCTTCCCACATTCAAGAGAATTGTTACTAACGGAGGTAAAAGTCACATCACAGTTGATGAGGTAAAACTCCTTGCTTGTAATACTCCTAGCAGCGTAGAGGTTTTTGTTGGGCAATGAGAAAAGACAGCAGGTTTACCCATCACTCACTCTTCAATCATCTCTGTCTTAACAAGCACCACTTAATTTTCCGTTCTCTGCAAAGCTGTGTGGGGAGATGGGTACGCAGAGAGGAGAAGCTCGGGGGAGACCCTGTGCTCATGGAGCCTGAAGTGTGATTTGTTTCATCAGTGTTTCCCAAAAAATCAGGATAAATTGCTTCTTTGGTCAAAATATAACTTTCCAAAAGTTAAAAAACAATACTTATTCAAATATGCAGTAAGCACATGTTGAAGACTTATTTCACTCATTAACGAGGGAAACAGTCAGATGACAAAGCCGGTTCAAAGAAGGATATGAAAAAAATAGGTAGGGAGGGAGGTAGGCAGACAGACAGATAGGGTGATTGGAAAAAAGAATGCTGGAATAAGGTGGCAAAGTTAGACCCAACTGCTTAATGTCCTACAAGGCAATAAAACAATAATCTTTGGTTATATTTCAACCAGGCAGGAATCTTCGCACCTATACTAGGCACATAAGATTTATAAGTTACCAGTCTTCTACAATCTTTACAGAGTCAAGGTCCAGTCAATAATAAACAGTAAGTCAAAGGAAGTTACATTTCCCGAGACCGTTAGATGACTCGTGTAAGTTTGTCAGTCAGTGCAGCGTATACATTGCCCGAGGAACTTCCTGCAATGATGGAAATATTCTGTACATGTGCTGCCCAGTGCGGTAGCCCCTGCACATGTGTAGCTGTTGAGCACTTGAAGGGATTAATCTCCAGAATTTACAAGCAGCCCATGAAGGTCAATATCAAAAAAAAAAAAAAACCCAAAAAACCACAAACAACCCAATCAAAAAGTGGGCACCATTGTAAAGCAATTATACTCCAATAAAGATGTTAAAAAAAAAAAAGAAAGAAAAAGTGGGCAGAAGACCTACGTAGACATTTCTCCAAATAAGACATACAGATGACCAAAGAGGCACATGAAAAGATGCTCAACATCACTAGTTATTAGAGAAATGCAAATCAAACTACAATGAGGTATCACCTCACATAGGTCAGAATGGCCATCATCAAAAAGTCTACCAATAGTAAATGCTGCAGAGGGTGCGGAGAAAAGGGAACCCTCCTGCACTGTTGGTGGGAATGTAAATTGGTTCAGCCACTATGGAGGTGCCTTAAAAAAAAATACCTAGAAATAGAGCTGCCTTATGACCCAGCAATCCCACTCCTGGGCGTATATCTGGGAAAAACATGGTTTGAAAGGATACGTGCACCCCAGTGTTCATTGCAGCACTGTTTACAGTAGCCAAGACATGGAAGCAACCTAAATGTCCATCCACAGGTGAATGGATAAAGACGATATGGTACATACATACAGTGCAATATTAGCCATTAAAAAGAATGAAATAATGCCATTTGCAGCAACATGGATGGACCTGGAGATTATCATACTAATTTTATTTAATTTTCATTATTTAAATAGCCACACGTGATTCGTAGCTATCATATTGGACATCACAGCTCCCACATGCCATTAAATGAGCAGACAATCATTTTTCTGCCTTGTTTCCAATCTTGGATAATATTTTTCTAAACACTTTGCAAATTAAATCATGTTTTAAATATTATCACGAGAGCTAAATATGTAAAAGCATTTGGAGAAGACTCCTTTGGAAAGACCTAATTCTTTCACGAAGCATATAATTTCTTCTGCAAATGGAATGCTTCTTCTATTGGCTTTCTTGACAGTGGACTCACCTGATATTGTTCTGGCCAGCAAGGGAGCCACTTAGGAAGTTAAGCCTGTTTGGAGTGAACCCAACTCTGCATTATGTTTTCCAAGTGAATTCGCTTGGTATTCATTTTCTTTTAGCAAGATAATAACGGGCAAGTCCAGTTTTGATTAAAAGGGGCTTTCTGGTTTGCAGCAAAGGGAGAGAACTGACTATTCATATTTCACAAGGATTTTAAGGCTTAAATAAGTTAACTTTTCTGCCGCCATCACTTCATTACTCAGAACGAGCAGGCAATGCATTGATAAGGTTGGCTTTGATTTCTCATGAAGCTCAGTAGTTTTGCTTAATTTTCTCATCTTCTTGGTTGCTTGCAGGGGTTTTTCCGCAGAAGTATTCAGAAGAACATGATTTACACTTGTCACCGAGATAAGAACTGTGTTATTAATAAAGTCACCAGGAATCGATGCCAGTACTGTCGACTCCAGAAGTGCTTTGAAGTGGGAATGTCCAAAGAATGTAAGTGGAGTCTCCAAAAAATTCTTTTCTCTTTGCCTTATCTATAAATATGATTGCTCAGCCTCCAAAATCAAGTCGTGGAGGACGTCAGCGTGTGGAATTCAGACGTGACACGAGTGATAGTTTGCCAGGGGTAGGTGTCAACAGAGATGACACGGAAATAGAACAACCGTGGGGATTTTCAGATACAATTTGAGTGGCAGTTGGTGAAAAGGCAGGCGCTGGGTGTCGTGGACAGCAGGCTTGTATTCCAGAGCGGTTACTAACCAGCTCTGTGTCTCTGAGCCACTGGTAACTGGTCCTAGAGCCACTTGGAGACTCTGTTTCCCCATCTCGACAGTAGGAATAGCGAGCTTTGCCTGTGTTGATGAGAATAAAACGAGGCGAGAGGCATGTGGTACTAATGGACCCTTTTTTCAGAGGGTCCATCAACCGTGGTAATAATGGACCCTTTTTTCAGAGGGGAGGGAGCGTAAAACTTTTGCTGTCGAAGAAGCATTTAGAAACTTGGCATGTTGGCAATTTTCCAAACTCGATTCAGCCCCACTCCTCCAAACAGTTATTCACTTGATTAATTCAGAAGAGAATATTTGAATAGATTAAAAATGAGTGGTCCATAATCATCTGCTTGTGGGGCTTTGAATTATACATGCAGAGGACATATACAGGCAGAGGACATATACAGGCAGAGTACATACAGCACCAAAAAATCACGAAGGGAACAAGAACGTGCCAGGCGCGTGGCCGGGCTCAGGCAGGTGTAAGGAAGATGCAGGGATATGTGCCTGGTTGGGCGCTCAGTGGAATCGCTGCCCACCTGCCCCCCCTGCGTCCTGACACTTGAGCATCTGAGTGGGGCACTGGACGGGGCGCTCTGAGGGGCCCTGGAGATGCTAAGCCACGCCCACTGACCCCTACGAGAGGGAGACAAAAAGCCACAGTCCGACAGCGGGGTTTGAAGGCTTTATGTTGGTTAGACGCTCTTGGATTTTGGAACTGGGATGTGTGGCCATGGGAGCGAGGCCCCTGGAGCCGGGCAGGGCTTCCCTGAGAGTGCGCAGCTGGCCGACGGGAGCTCTGCTGGGAGCTCTGACTTGGGATGTTTCTTGGCGGCCTGCCCAGTGTCTTTCCTGCCCCTTGCCTTTCCTAATTCTGCCCAGGGTTTACATAGGCTTTTCTACGTCTTGGGTTTCTACTCCTCAGGGAAGACATCAGGGTTGGATCCATTCGTTTGACTCAAGCCAATCAGTATAACCTGTCGCAGCCACAGTCATTGGTTCATGGCGAACGTGTAACCTAGGCTGTTCCAGTGAGAATGAGTTCAAGACTCATGCTCGTGACCCATAAAAGGAAAAAAATGGTAAATCAGACTTCATCAAAATCAGAAAATGTCTGTCCAAATGACACTGTGAAATTAATGACAAGCCAAGCCACAGACGAGGAGAAAATATTCACAAATCACATATCTGCTAAGGACTTATATGTAGAATATGGAAAACCTCTGACAATTCAATGATAAGGAAGGAAATAACCCAATTAAAAAACCAAAACTAAACTAAAATTCAAAATTGCCAAGATTATGAAAGACAGACAGACTGAGACATAACAGCTAAGTGCAAGGCATGATCCTGGTGACCCTGCAGTGGAGGAAAGCTACCTATAAAGGGCATTATTGGGACAGTTACTGAAATTCGAATATAGGTTGTCAATTAGAATATCACATTGAATCAACTTTGCATGTCCTGTCTTTGATCACTGTGCTATTGTTACATAAGAGAATGTTCTTATTCTTGATATGTGCCGCCTACTCTCCATGGTCCAAAAGGGCTGTGTGTGTGTGTGTGTGTGTGTGTGTGTGTGTGTGTGTGTGTGGAGAGAGAGAGAGAGAATGAAAGAGAGGAAGAAAATGTGGCAGGATATTAAGACTTGTGAATCTGAGTGAAGGGATACACAGTGAAGGAGTTCCTTGAACTATTCTTGCAACTTTTGAGCAAATTTGAAATTGTATCAAAACAAAATGACTAAAACAAAAGACTCATGCTTAGAATATTGGGGCAGAAGTGTCCTGCCTTCTGATGCATGTGAACAAGGAGACGCGAGTGTTCTCCAGCCCCAAGGGAGGTCAGCTATAGGACAGAGCAGGCTCTGTGGATGGAAGAATGGAAAGACAGACAGAACTCGGGCCCTGACTGGCATCCCTGAGTTGCCGAACCCACCACCCCTGGAACCTCTGCCTCCGATGGTTTGCTTCTCTCTGCCAAGGACTCACGAAGGCAGTTGAGGCTGGGGTCTTATTCACAATTAAGGTCCCGATGAGCAAGCCTGGAGTCACCAGACAGGGATGCATGCTGGGTATGCCGTCCCTTCTGGGAGGGTCACCTCCTCCAGGCGGTTCTGTTGCCCGCATCTCAGCCAGATCCTTTGATCCCCTCCAAACTTTAGAGCTATTGAATGACTCTTTCCTTCCAGATTGAGTTGGTGTAGTACATTCTTGGTTATCAAAGTACTCATAGCTTTGGGACTTTGAAATGGTAAATATTCATGGTGTGTGAAAAAGCATGATACCTAACTGTATGGTCTTAATTACATAAACATGGATGCTGAGTTGTGTAAATACAGAAACGAGACCTAGAGGGACACACCAAATGGTAAACTGCTCGGGATTACGGATGACTTTGTTTTCTGCTTCTTGTGTTTTTTGGTTTCCTATTATGCACATGTTAACTTTTAAGAAATAAATGTTATTTTAAAAACCTTCTTAAAAAAATCCATGAATGTGAAGCTTTCAAGCTAATCTTTACTTAGCTCAGTCCCCAAACCCTGGCACTAATGAGAAAAGCATGATATTGCCCTGAAGTAGGCAAATTGTTTATATGTATAAGCGAGACTCACAGGATTATCCCCCCGACTCCCCATTTTTGGTCTGACATTCTGTAGATGTGGATGTTGCACTGCAGTTCTGTGGGAGAATTTCAGTTCAGGCTAAAATTATAAATGAGTAAGCCAGATGTGGGCTCGGGGTAAATCAGTACTTTTGCATTTATTTTGCGTGGGCTGGAGACCCATTTCCTGCTTACATTGCTTAAAACCCATATCCTGCTTCTCTGTAAAAACTGGAAGGTTGGTTGCCAATTAAAAAAAATAATGTTTACACCCACAGGAGAACTCTAGTTTCAACCCTCCAGGAACTTGTCACCTTAATTAGATTTAAAAATATAGAAATGGGAAGAAAATGGGATCATTATGCCCAAGTAAACAAAAATAAATATATTTTCTTCAGAAGGAAATTGAAGGGGAAGAAATATCCACTTGGAGTACAGTGACCGAGAGTCTAATAGAACATTTTAAAAGTTGAAACAGAAGGAAGCAGGAAGATAGGAGAATCACTAATCAATTATACCACAGTACCCACCACTGAAACAAACCCAGGAGTAACAGAGACTCATAGGACGGTGGAGCATATGAGAATCACTCATCAATTATACCACAGTACCCACCACTGAAACAAACCCAGGAGTAACAGAGACTCAGGACGGTGCAGCTGAAAACGGATCTTAGAGACTGATTTTCACTCACCTCTCTCCTTTGACATACGAGTACACCAGGACCCAGAAAGGTGAAACGCTCTTCCCAGCAAATCCCCAACTGGCTAAAGACAGAACCAAGCTTACAGTTCACATCTGCCACCTCTGCTCGCCATGCTTCCTTTGCAGCACCAAGATTAGCAAGGTTTGCATTCCACTGGGGCCAGAGGTCATGTCACTTCACGAGTATGTATCAGAACCCTTTGGACGCAAGGGACAGAGAACCCAGCTCCAACCTGACATAAGCTAAAAAATCAACACATGTCGCTGGATGACACGACTGGATGCAAAGGCTCACGTTTGTTTTGGGGGCATTCTCATCGTTCCTCTTCATTTCTCAGAGCTGGTTTGTTGTTGTTTTTTTTTTTTGCTGTGCTGGTTTTGTTTCTGGGAAGATTTTCCAAATGGCCAACCAATGGCCTACCCGGCAGAAAGAGAGAGCCTCAGATCCTCTGTGAATGCAGGACTTTGGGGTGTTGGGGGCTGAATATGGTGATTGGCTAGTTTGGGATCGTGTGCCCAGCTCCAGACCCACCCAAACCACAAGAGCCAAGGGTGTGGAAGAAGTGTTTCTCGGTGGGAAACCAGAAAGTCAGGAGGCAGAAACAACTTCATGTTCCCCACGAAATATCGTCTCACAGCGCTGTTCCCAGTACGTTCTTATTCTTTATGCTGCAGGGGAAAAGAAAGAAAGAAACCTGAGAATCATCCCATGGTAGCCGCTAACATAGACGCGGTGTTTTCTATGGGCCAGGCACTGCATTAACCTCTTGTAATACTTCATACCATTTGATCCTCATAGCAACCCTGTAAGGTAGGTTAGTTATAATTCCTCTCTCCCTCCTTTCCAGCAAGATGTGGAAGCTGAGGCACAGAGAGGTTAACTTACTCAAGGTAACACGGTTGGTAAGGTGCAGCCCTGGGATCTGGGCCCAGGGAGCAACATATACTGCATGCCGTAAAAAGCAGCCTTGAAAACTCTGGGTTTTATTGCCAGTGGTTAATAAAACAATAATTACACTCCTTGCTACGTATTAGAGATGTACGCCCTGGAAAATCATGTGCAAATTTAATTTTCATAGATCACATTTGGTTTTAAAAGTATAAGGGGATGTACTGGTAAAAGAAATCCTTTATTGTGTGTCCCGTCAGCAAAGCATGATTATTTCTTCATTTTTCTGTTCTGTAAATGCTGGTGGGTATGCCTTATATTTTCCAAGGGCTTTGTACAGTAGGGGAACCTTTTTTGTGGAGGAGTAGCTCTTTGTCAGACCATGGGATTTGAAAGCAGTAACAGTAAGGGGAAAAAAATCGATTTTCAGCTGCATTCTAAAAGCAGTACAAAAATTTATGAAGAACTTGGGGAGGAAGCAAAGGAAGTAACACGACTCCCAAGTTGAGTGATGAGCTTCTGCTGGCGGGTGGGAGGCTTGTAACCGTGTCAGGCAAGGAAAGTGTGTAGCAAAGCCCTGAAGTAGGAACAAGGAAAAAAGGATCAACAGTAAATGAAGACACAAAATTTGGGATTGTCAGTGAGCTATGCAGACAAGCTTATGTCCGTGATGGGGAGGGAGCCAGTTGAGACCATGCTGCTTGGAGACCACAGGAGCTGACCACACGCATTTGAGTCAGTTACGGAAATCCCAGCGATCGTTCAAGTCTTTCAGCCAGCGATCCTCAGACTTTTAAAAAAGGGTCCAGTAGGAAATGTTTCGGCTTCGTGGGCCGTATGACGTCTGTCTCGGTTCCTTAACTCCGCCGTGGTAGCACAAACGCGGCAGTAGAAAATACGTGGACAAAGGGGATCTGCCTGTGTGCCGGTACATCTTTACTTACAAAAACAGGTGTAGGGCTGGGTTTGGCCCGAGGCTTGCAGGGGCTCCCCCAGTGGTGACCTCACCCCCAGCTCGCCCCCGCCCACCGTCCCCTGCTTTCCTCCGACGGACCGTCACCCAGCTTCCAGCTGCCCTGGAGCCTGAGGACCCGTGAGCCTCACAGCTGCACTCTCCGGCAAAGGCTGTTCCCTGGGGTTGGGTTTCCACTCGTTTGTCCGAGGAACTGCAGGAGTTTGCTGAGATGCCATTTGCTCTTGGAAGCCGCCCCCGGACCCCACCCCACACTCCCGGCAGAGTTATGCACTCTTCCCCCTGCGCTCCCGCGGGGCTCTGGACATACGTCCAGGAACCACAAGCTTATAGCGCGAGGCTCCCTGGCTTGATTATAAACTCCTGAACGGCAAGCGTCCTGTCTTCCTCACCTTGTAGGCCGAGAAGCTAGCACGATGCTTTCCTCAGCGAAGTCAGAGTGGCCAAGTGGTTTCTTTACTTATTTATTTATTCTTTATTGGAGAATGATTGATTTACCATGTTGTGTGAGTTTCAGGTGTACAGCAAAGTGACTCAGTTATACATATACACATGTCCACTCTTTTTAAGACTCTTTTCCCATATGGGCCATTACAGAGTGGAGTGTTGGTTCCCTGTGCTCTGCAGCAGATCCTTATTAGTTATCTATTTTATATATAGTAGTGTGTATATGTCAGTCCCAGTCTCTCAATTTATCCCTCCCCCGACGCTTACCCCGCCCCCCCGTAACCATAAGTTTATTTTCTACATCTGTCACTCTATTTCTGTTATGTAAATAAGTTCATTTGTACCGTTGTTTAGATTCCACATATAAGGGGTGGGTGGTATTTGTCTTTCTCTGTCTGACTGACTTCACTCAGTGTGATAATCTCTAGGTCCTTCCATGTCACTGCACATGGCATTATTTCATTCTTTTTTATGGCTGAGTAATATTTCAGTGTATATGTGTACCACATCTTCTTTATCCATTCCTCTGTGGATGGACATTTAGGTTGCTTCCACGTCTTGGCTATTGTAAACAGTGCTGCAGTGAACATTGGGGTGCATGTATATTTTCGAATTATAGTTTTGTCTGAGTATATGCCCAGCAGGGGGATTGCTGGATCATATGGTAGCTCTATTTTCAGTTTTTTAAGGAACATCCGTACTATTCTCCATAGTGGCTGCACCAATTTACATTCGTACCAACAGTTTACTAGGGTTCCCTTTTCTCCACACCCTCTCCAGCATTTACTGTTTGTAGACTTTTTGATGGTGGCCATTCTGACCAGTGAGAGGTGAGATACCTCACTGTAGTTTTGATTTGTATTTCTCTAATACTTAGCGATGTGGCTGTATTAAGAGATGACCAAACCCAGCATCTCCCTAGCTTTACATCGTGAAAAGTTGTCAGTCACAGAGCCTTTCTGGGTATAGCTATTCAGCTGTCACTCACTCACTTCTCTGCTCCGGGCCCAGAACAAGTTATGCACCTTCTCTGGGGCTGTGTTTTCTACCTGGATGCGAGGAGCATTACTGTTGACTGACAGCCTGGGTGTGATTTGAGAACTGATGCTTTTCATCCTGTTTAGACAACAGTGTTTCGTCAGTCAGCTGCCTCTTGCCAGTTGCCTGTCCTGGAAGACGTCAGATCTTCTAGTGTGTTTGCTGGGCAGACTGTTCAGCTGAGCAGGCATCCTGTGTGACTGTGCACGAAAGGCCCAGTGAAGGTGGAGAGGCTGAGATGGACAAGGGGTGGCCGTGGGATTGCGGCTCCCTTTTGCCAAACCTTGGTGATAACGACCAAGGTTCTTGGCCTCCTCAATCAGTAGAAATTTATTAGAGGCCAGACAAGAAATCCAGGCAAGGCTTTATTGGGGCCCTTGCTGCAGCAGAGGGGAGCGAGAACAAGTAACAGGTTCCCTCGCTCACTTGCCCCCTGAGTGGGGGGCGAGCTGGTTCCTTATATGGGATGAGGGTAGGGGTGGGGCCAGAGGTGTGGCTTAGGTGGTCTGCCCGCCCCTTTGGTGGTGCTGAGTGCACGGGACATGCGCAGTGCCCTGCTTTCGCTCCGGGCTCTTCAGAAGTGGCAGCTGGGTTTTGGGTCTTTTTGTATCTTGTACATAATTTTTTCCCAGCTGTGCATGCACACAGCTATTTTCAGTCCCTTATAGTTTCTTTGTATTTTGTTGCTGGAGCAGAGTTTGTCCAGGTGCAAGCACTGCAGCAAAGGGTCCCAGGTCCCAGGTCCCAGCCTGTCTCATTGTCAGTGAAGTTGCTCACAGACAAAAGGCAGAGGTGCAGGAACAGGCTGGACTTGGGGGAGGAGAGTGGGACATGAGAACTAGCCTGAACGAAGGCTCGTGAGCTGTGGTGAAGGGGGAATTGTGGTCCCTGGTGCCTTTAACATATGCTGGGTTCCCTGAGCCTCTGGCCTTCAGGTTGGGCACCCTCCACCAGTGTCTGTAACAAAAGATGTTAGGGAAGGTACTGAGGCTGTCACCCCCTTCTATTTCTTCTTTCCTTTCTCAAAATCGCTGGCTTTTAATTTACAAAGGACCCTCTTTACATTCTCTTTGAGCTTATATTTATGTAATCCATGCCTTTGAGTGGTAGGCAAAACACGTCTTTTGATTTTGTGTGAGAATGCTGTTCGGTGTTTATTTCACAGCATTTTTTTTTTTACTATGACAGTTTCATAAGTGTTTTTGTAGAATAGAGCAATTGAATAATCTCTGAATTTAAGAGTCCCTAAGCACTCATTGACAACTTCTCATTTGGGGCATATTGAGCTTAAAGATGGCTTTTTATAAAGTCTCTAAATTCCGATTTATACTTTAGATGTGAACGTCCCCATGGGTGGGTTGGATGCCATAAATGTGCTTTGTACGGACACTTAGATACTTCCACGAGAGGCTTTTGTTGTTCTCTGTTTCTCTCATTTCCCCTTTAGTGTTAAACTTACATTAAAACAAACCTTTTGGATTAAAGGCACTTAACCTCAGTTAAAATCACTTTTCTTGGTGCACAGATTATATTGATGTGCTCGTTGGTTCTATGGCTGGATTTTACTGGCTTAATAACGAGGAGATTCATATTGTCGGTTGCCTGTGTACTTGGAAAATTACATAAACATCATCATCAGGTCACGTAATGTCTTTCTAATTTCAGTTTATTTCTTCATTTGTTCCCATGTCGTAGCCCATTACTGTGTTTCTGATGCTCACTGTGATCATTTTGCTCTGTTCAGCAGAGATGCAGCATTAACCCTGCCTTCTCCCCGCCACACACAAATCCCCAAAAGCCCCTCCCCCTCAGCCCCGAATTAAATGAAAGACTAGAAACTTTATATTTTTATACTTAAAAATGTCATGGAAGCTGGAAAATAAAAATCTGCTGCCCCATTCCACTGACCACATGTTCCTGTTTTCCCACATGTGTCCAAGAGATTAAAAAAAAAAAACCCACCAGCAACAGACTGCCCTTGGGCACCTGCAGGCGGTGATGCCCGCGCCGCCGCGGGGCTTGCAGCCCCTTAGCACTCAGGCTGCAAAAGAAGTATTCAGATTCCTGCAGCTTTATGAACACATCATCTCCCCACAGCCTGGAAGGGGCACGCTGGGCACGTTCTCACCTTAGAAAAAGGAGACGTTTCCATTACGCAGCAGGACAGAGCAGAGGAAGGAACAAAGGGCTTTGAAGGGAGCCTGAGCTGGGTTCGAATCCGGCCCTGCTCTCGAGCTGTCTCGTCTTGGGCAGGACGCATGCTTTTGCTGCAGGGCCCAAGCTGAGCCCCAGCGTGGGCAGCCTTGCTGGCGGGTTTCGTGCCTCGGACCCTTCCTGGCACATGGTTGGTTCTACATAAAGGACACCTGTTCTCTTGGGTTCTTCCTCTGCTGCTGACACAGGCTCTGTTCTCTGCTGTCGCTGTCACAGCTGGTTGTTATTTTAATAACCACCGCCTTGATCCTCCTTCAGGAGGCAAGTGAAGGGCGGAGGCTCTGTTCGTGTTGAATTGTTTATGATGCTGCGGTTTAGATGTATGGCCCCGAATATTATGTCACAGCATTCAGAAGAAAGCTTGCAGACATAGTTTCCAAAATAAATATCCCCCTTCCTTGGCTACTGTAAACTTCGAGGCAGGCGGCTCATCTGCCCGGAGATGCTGGGACATGTAATCAGAGAACGGGACAGGATCCTGGCGTCATGGAACCCTACTCCATGGGGAAAGCTGAACTAGGGTGTTGGAAAGGATGCTTTCCTGCATCATCAGCTCAAGGTGAGGCCTTGCGGTCTCTCGGGAGATGCCGAACCCAAGCCAAATTTCCCCCGACGCAAAGCCCCCTCCCTCCCAGCATCCTCCTCGTTTTGCCCACGTGGCACCTTCCATCTCTCTGCGTGATTTTTTTTAAGATCTTTTTGATGTGGACCATTTTTAAAGTCTTCATTGAATTTGTGACAATATTGCTTCTGTTTTATGTTTGGGGATTTTGGCCGCCGCGAGGCGCGAGGGTTCTTAGCTCCCCGATCAGGGATCAAACCCGCACCCCCTGCATTGGAAGGCGAAGTCTTAACCACTGGACCGCCAGGGAAGTCCCTCTCCAAATCCTCTGTTTGCGACTTTGTGGCCTGCCTTTCCCCTGGATCCACCATCTCCTTTCTTCCAACCAAATCTTATCACCTTTCGGCCTCTACCGCAGCACTGCCTTCGCCGTCAGCCATGTGGGTGATACGAGCACAAAGCGCTTTACCCACAGCAGTCTCCCAAGACTTAGGGTCATCCCGTGTGCTGGGTGGGGCAGGAATAGTATTCTGATCCTCCGTGTTCCTGAGATTCAGAGAGGCTGATCCCTGCCTAAGTCACGGTGCTGGCTTCAGCCCACGGGCCCAGTTCCAGCCCCTGGATCTTTTCAAGCTTCACTTCGCTTCTCTAACAGTAGAGTTCTTATGTACATTTAACGTTACAAAGTTTTCTGTATCTTCACCCATCTCTGTTCCCAAGGCACATATTCTATCGTTTACATATATGATTTGATTTGATGTATGTACTAGTTTAATACAGTATTTCCCCTAGTGTAAACTCTGCCCACAGTGATGTGAAACATAATTTAGGGAGTGCTGAATAATATCAGATCATCCGGTGGTAAAGTTATTCCCTTTTCAGTCAATATTCATTCAGTCTTTTTATTGCCAGGGAGAAAGTCCGAGTTTGTGGCTGGTACCCCCTTAATGAACACCTCATGAACCTTTGCTCCCCGCTGTTTTTAATAGAGAGGACAGGCAACTGTCCCTAGTGAGAAGTTGTATTTATTTCAGAGGTGTGCAAACTTTCTTAAGTGTCCAGATAGGACACATTTTAGGCTCTGCAGACCACTGGGTATTAGTTGCCTCAATTGCAGCGTGGAAGTTTTATGAAGGAGCATGGCTTTGTTCCAGTAAAACTTTATTTAGTGAAACTTTATTTACAAACAGAGACAGTTGACCTGAAAATGCTGTCTGTGTTTTACTCTTACCTCCTGTTTATGGCCAATGCTACTAGTTTCCCCCGTGTAGTGGTAAAATCAAGTTCTCTAAAATGTATCTATAACCAGAAAAGTAGTTTAGGCAGAAATCATCAGAGGGTACTGGCCTGTGAGCATGTGAAAAACCGTGAAGGTAGGTGTGGACTGAAGTTGGAGAAACGGTGGCTTTCTGTGTCAGCTGGTCAAGTGTTCTTGCACCTCGACAGGAACAGAACAGCATCTGGGCAGCTTTGGCCCCTCCAGGGCCCTGGGCCTTGCTGGTTGGTCTGGATCCCCCTGACCTGCCTCTGTCCAGCCCTCTCCCCACCCCGAGCTGCCCCCCCGCCCCGAGTGGAGGGTATGGGCCCTGCTTTGCTTGCATCCTTGGGTTCGTCCTATCCTGGTGCAAGGAGGGGGTCGGTAATGGGTGGATCCGCGGCGGTGGGATTTCAAGCATCCAGACACCTGGAGCGGCAGCGGGAGACGCCAGGGAGGCCGCCAGGGCGGTTTACTCGCGTCCCTGCCTCTGAAGAGCAGCATCGTGGCGGGAGGACTGACCCGAGGGGCAGCTGCGGTTCAAGCCTCAGCCCAGCCCTTGCTTAGCTCTGTGCCATCTCGGGCAGGTTATCTCACATCTCCGTGCCTGCGCTTCCCGGTCTGTAACACAGAGACAATCGTAGTACCTCCCTCAGATGGCTACTGTGAGGACAAACGGATTAATCTGTGGCCAGGACTAAAGACATTCCTCAGCTGAGTGTTGGCCCTTGGTACTCGCACCCAGCCCGGTCCCCGGAGAGCAGCCCGTGTGATCATCAGTGCGGCCCTCAGTGTCTGTACAGCTGACACACCTCCCAGCCCAGCGGTTCATTTACTCAGAGCAAGGGGCACCCTTCAATGCGACATCTGTCCTTGCCGCTCAGAGCCAGCCCCCTTAAAGCAGAGCGCTGGCACTGAGCCCGGTGATCCTGTGCCAGGAGCCACGGCCCTTCGCCACCTGCAGAATCAGCTCCCTGTGAATCGGCGTGGGCGACTCCGTACACACAGCCACTCAGCCTGCCCGCCCGCCCCGTGCTGGCCTCTTGTCCTGCTCCCCAAAGACCCCCACGTGAGCTGCCTCGGGCGGTACTGTCCCCGCCTTCCTCCCGCTCTGTGCTAGCCCACCTCCCTCCTAAGTGTGCCCGTACGCTCCTCCAACAGCAGGGGCAGGTGGGGGGCATTCTCACCTCCCCACACTGTGACATGCTGGCGGCACCTCTGTTGGGTGACTTTCAATGTCAAACTTGTTTTGAGTTCAGGAGGTAGGTATGTGTGTGTGTGTGTGTTTGTGTGAGAGAGAGAGAGAGAGGGAAGGAAAGAGAGAACAACAGGTGTTCCCTACACGGGCTGGGAGCATCCTGAGGACAGGCACAGAGTCTTACTTGGGTCCTCAACTTAATGCCTTGTATTTAATAGCTAGTTCTGGAATGGATTAGAAGCAAAGGGTACTTGAGAAGTGGAGATTCTGAATCAGGAACTTTGATCTTCCCAAGAGCTAGAGATTTGAATCAATATACAGATATATTGAGCCTGGTTTCCCTTTTTCTTTTGCCCCCTCCCCTAATTCGCACCCCATAAATACTAGCCTACTGGCCCTTTCATGACACGAAGTCTTGATATTTTATGTTCCGCGGTGGATGCGACCAGATAGAGCTTGTAAATAGGTCCTAACAGAGAAGATTTGCTTTCTCTCAAAACTGTACACACCTAGACACCATATTTCATCCAATCTATAATTTGTTAAGGTGCACTATAATTTTATGTACCGCTAAAAGGAAAATAGCGCTAATTAAACTAAGACACAGCAAAGATTGTAAGACAGGTGGCAGTTTCAGAGAGAGAGAGAAAGAGAGGGAGAAACCAGATCTCAGCCCTGTAAGAAAAGGAAGCGTCTCACATTCTAGGCTGGAAATACCCTATGTTTTCATCTGGAGCTATTTTTCATTCTGCTTTAAATAGATATTGATGGTGAAACCTCAGTGCCCAAAGACAATCCCCAGCACGGAGAGCTGGCTGAGTGAGTACGCAAGTCCTTCTAAAATAGCCAGCAGAGAGCCCTTTGTTTGGAAACAAATGTCTCTGTGAAAATAGCAACCCGAGATTCGCCTGCAGCCCCTGCGTTCTGGGTGATGAGCGTGGCCCTTTAAGTGTCCTCTCCCCGTGACAGCAATTCTCTGGAGGGTGGCCGTCTAAATTGCTCCATAAATCCACGCACACAGTTCAGTCTGGAATTTGCTCTTCCTGGAGTGGGATTGAGCACTTCAACCAGTCTGCCATCGCAGAGTATTAACTATCACAATTAGGTTACTTCTCCCTTTAATACTGGAAAACAAAGAGTTGCTGTGATCTGATTGACCGGATTGATAGAGACAGGTGTCTTTTTAGTGCCGGCACGGAGGAGAGAGCGCTCTGTTTCCTCAGAGAAGGGATGTCTTTGCCCCAGATTCACGCTTGACTGTTCTAACACTTCACTTCACCAATATAATGTACCTCCGTGATTAAAAAAAAAATTCTGATTGTTTTATTTTCAAAATGATTTTAGGACAGAAATGTCCTGTTTTGATGTTGGAGGATGCAAGTCCCGCCTTTTTCTTGGCTTGTTTCTTTTGGAGGTGTTCAACAACATAGTGGGGTCAGACTTATAAACAGTATTTTGATTCAGCAACATAGTTTAAATCTTAAAATAGAACAGAGGAATTTCACTGGTGTTTCAAAATAGACACACTCAGGAGGCAGTCATGATACAGTGCTTCCAAAGGAAAAGATAAAAGTTGCTTCTAGGACTTCCCTGGTGGCACAGTGATTAAGAGTCCGCCTGCCAATGCAGGGGACATGGGTTCAAGCCCTGGCCCGGGAAGATCCCACATGCCGCGGATCAACTAAGCCTGTGCGCCACAACTACTGAGCCTGTGATCTAGAACCCGTGAGCCACAACTACTGAGCCTGCGAGCCACAACTACTGAGCCCGTGAGCCACAACTACTGAAGCCCGCACACCTAGAAACTGTGCTCCGCAACAAGAGAAGCCACCGCAGTGAGAAGCCCACGTGGTGCAACGAAGAGTAGCCCCCGCTCACCGCAACTAGAGAAAGCCCGCCCGTGGCAATGAAGACGCAACACAGCCAAAAATAAATAACTAAATAAATCTTTTAAAAAGAGTTGCTTCTAGTAAACGCTGTCAGCTCCGGGATTCAATGAGGACAGGCAGAGAATCAAGTGCAAACTGTCGTGCTTGAAGGATTCCCACTTTGTGTCCTGGAAGTGGGGGGACAAAGCACCGGAGCAACTTTGAATGGAAACTTGGCTGTGGCACCCTTGGACTTTGAGCGTTCAGAGATGTGAAGATACGCAGCTCCGAGTGTACTCCTGCCCCCGGGAAGGGGGCATCAGGACCTCCTCCTGTCTCCTGGGCCTGAGGCAGCACTTGGAGAGGGCCTTACCCATGTCCCCAGGTTGATGACGGGATCCGGGGCTACAGAACGCAAACCCCAGTGTGTTTTTGCAAACAGTGCCTTTTTTGTGGCTCTGTGTTCCCGAATAATAGAATTTTATGTCCATCAAATTGAAGAGCGGTGCTTTACTCCACCAGGAAGGCTTGCACTCCACCGTTCATTGCGGCACTTGCAGCACCGTTCCCTGCAGCATAGCCAAGACATGGAAGCAACTTAAATATCCATTGACAGATGAATGGATAAAGAAGATGTGGTACGTATATACAGTGGAATCAGCCATTCAAAAGAATGAAATAATGCCATTTGCAGCAACATGAACGGACCTAGAGATTGTCATACTGAGTGAAGTAAGCTGGACAGAGAAAGACAGATATCATATATCGGATATATGTGGAATGTAAAAAGTGGTACACAGGAACTTATTTACATAACAGAAGGAGAGTGACAGATGTAGAAAATAAACTTATGGCTACCAGGGGGTAAGAGTGGGGGAGGGATAAATTGGGAGATTGGGACTGACATATATATATCACTATATATAAAATAGATAACTAATAAGGACTTACTGGATAGCACAGGGAACTCTACTCAATACTCTGTAATGACCTATATGGGAAAAGAATCTAAAAAAAAAGAGTGGATATATGTATATGTGTAACTGAGTCACTTTGCTGTACACCTGAAATGAACACAACATTGTAAATCCACTATACTCCAATAGTAATAATAAAAATAAATAAATAAAGAGGATTAACAATACCAAGTATTGGCGAGTTGTGAAGCAGCTGAACTCTCATACGGGGCTGGTGGAAGTCCAAGTCAAGCCAAAGTTTGGAAAACTGTCAGTATCCGCTAATGGTAAACATACCGGTGTGACCCAGGGATCCCACTCCTGGGAAGAGCCTCAGGAGAGGTGAGTGCATGGCCTCCCAAAACACACATACGAATGTTCACAGCGGCTTCATGCATGAGAGCCCCAAGCTGGAAGCAGCCCCTGTGTTCATCAGCAGTTGAATGTGTAAACAAATTGGGACCTATTCAAATAATGGAAGACGCATAGCAATAAAAAAAGGAACTAATGACTCGTAAGTGAGACAGCATGGGTGAATCTCACAGACACCATGTTGAATAAAAGGACTCAGAATAAAAGAGAATATTCTGGATAGTTCCATTTGGATAAAGATCTTAAATGAACGAAATTAATCCAGGTGCTAGAGAGGACAGTGGTGGTTACCCCAGGACTCTTGTGGATGCTCGATGTCCTAAACATTGATTGGGTGTGTACGTAGCCGTACGTGTATTGTTTTACCTCCATCGCAAAGAAAAAAAGGCTGAAATGCAGAAGTAGGGTTGGAGAGGGCCCTGGATGGCCAATCCTTCCTGTGCATAGAGACATTATCGCAGATGAGAAGTGTAACGTCCTCTTCTTAGAAGCAACCTACGTGTCCATCGACAGAGGAGTGGATAAAGAAGATGTGGTATCAATACACATACACAATGGACTATTACCCAGCCATAAAAAGAATGAAATCATGCCATTTACAGCAACACGGATGAGCCTAGAGACTATCATACTGAGTGAAGTAAGTCAGAGAAAGACAAATACCATATGATATCACTCACATGGAATCTAATTTTGTAAAAATGACGTAAATGAACTTATTTACAAAACAGAAACAGACTCACAGATTTCAAAAACAAACTTATGGTTACCAAAGGGAAAACGTGATAGGGGGAGGGCTAAATGAGGAATTTGGGATTAACACATACACAGTAATAAATATAAAATAGATAACCGACAAGGACCTACTGTATAGCACAGGGAACTCTGCTCGATATTCTGTATTAACCTATATGGGGAAAGAATCTGAAAAAGAATGGATATATGTATATGTATAACTGAATCACTTATCTGTACACCTGAAACTAACACAACATTATAAATCAACTCCAAGATGAAATAAAAAACAAGAAGGAGAAGAAGAATCCTACGCCCTATAAGACCCTAACGTTTCTTCAGGAGTTGTTTAGGCCTCTCTGCCTTTGCCTTTTCCTCCAATTTGGGACCTTTTTCACTTGCAGCTCTGAACACTTCTGGAGCACCAGAGGTGGGATGTTATCCCTGATTTACTCTCAGTCCTCTGAGGGTGGTTATGTAACACCTCTAATCTCATCAGCCCAGCTAACCAGCTTTTCCCTTTGGTGCCATGCACTGCAAATTAATAGCCCACGGATCCATTTACAGCTTGTTGTGTTTTGGAAAACTATTTCAGCCATCAGATAATAAACAGCTTAAGAAGAATTGCTATTTTTTTAATGTTACATTATCAGTAGTGTCCAGTAAATTCCTCTCAGGAACGTAATGTAATCCAAATATGATTTATGAACCAGTGTTGATTCTAGTTTAATAATTAGTTGCTATCCCTTTTTTCCATGTACCGGATTTTTTTTTCCATAAAAAAAAATCAAAAGATGTCTTTTCATTTTGATTCATCCACTAAAGGCAGATGGGACTTTAAATGCATAGCTGGTCAGATTGACGTTGGTTTACAGGAGTTAACAAGAAGGTGTGGCTGGTAGAATAGACAACCTACAGGTTTTTTTACGGCCACCAGAGTCGTTTCTCTGTGAGGCTGTTCACATTTAAAGAGAAAGTTCTGGATTTACAGAAAGCCCATCTTAATTTCCTTGTCCTTTTTATTATTTTTTTGAATGTTTACTATATATTAATGACAGAAGAGAAAATAGTAAAAATGGCAAATCCTGTCCTAATACCAGTTGGCAGAATATGAAGAATTAATTCAGCTTCTGAAATTTAAACATAAAGAGATAGACTTTGTGGTCTAGTATGTTGGCGTATTAAAAATTCGATTTAGGATATGGAATATGACATATCAAAACTAATGGAAGTTTTATGTCGCCCCAACCCTTTTTATAGAGATATACTTCTCTCTCAATGCCGTCTTCAAAGAATGCAAGGGAGTTTACAAAAGTATTGTTAAAAAAAAAGATTACAACTCAACAGTAAAAAGGCAACGTAATTGAAAAGAGGACAATGGATTTGCATAGACGTTTCACCAAAGAAGATGCCCAAATGGCCAATCAGCACACAGAATGACACTCAGTATGTTTATTAGTCGTCTGGGAAATGCAAATCAAAGTCAGTGAGTTAACCGCTTCACACCCACATCAAAACGATAAACAGTAACAAGTGCCGGCAAAGACATGCAGAAATTTGAACCTTTACACACGGCTGGCGGGACTGTAACATGACGCAGCCACTTCGGAAAATAGTTTGACAGTTCCCAAAATGTTAAACGTAGAGTTACTGTGTCACCCATCATTTCTATTCCAGATAGGTACTTGGGTAAAATGAAAACATGTGTCCCGCAAAGACTTGACAGAAATGTTCATTGCAGCATTATTCATAGCAGCCCCAAAGTGAAAACAACCCAAATGTCTGCCACTTGATGAAGAGACCAAAAAAATGTGGTCTCTCCATACAATGGAATGTTAATCAGGCATAAAATGCAATGAAATGCTGGCGCATGGTACAACATGGATGGCCCTTGGAAATACTATGCTAAGTGAAAGAAGCCAGACACAAAGGCTACATAATGTATGAATTCACCTAGGTAAAAAGTCCAGAACAGGAAATCCATAGAGACAGGAGGAAAGAATAGATATCTGTATAACTGATCACTTGCTGTACATCTGAAACTATTATAACGTAACACTGTAAATCAACTATACTTGAATTTTTAAACATTTTTTAAATTAAAAATTGAAACATAAAGACAGAAGGTATATGAGGAGTGGCTAGAGGCTGGAGCAATGGGGCAATGGGAAGTGGGTGCTAATGGGTTTCTTTTTAGGGTTGGTAGTATTACAACTTTGTGGATATATCAAAAACCACTGAATCAGACACTTTAAAAGGTCAGTTTTATAGTATGTGAATTATATATCAATTTTTTTAAATGACAGGATTTTTTTTTTTTCTTTTTTTGCGGTACGCGGGCCTCTCACTGTTGTGGCCTCTCCCGTTGCGGAGCACAGGCTCCGGACGCGCAGGCTCAGCGGCCATGGCTCACGGGCCCAGCCGCTCCGCGGCACTTAGGATCCTCCCGGACCGGGGCACAAACCCGCGTCCCCTGCATCGGCAGGCGGACTCCCAACCACTGCACCACCAGGGAAGCCCTAAATGACAGGATTTTTTCAATGTTATGCAGACTGACTTAAGGGAAAATAGGAGAAACCTTGGAGTCAGGTTAGTGCAGTGAGGTGCGTGCAGCCTAGACAAGGGTTCTGGTGACCCTAGTTCTGGTGAGACTAGTGGAGCAATAAAGGGATGCAGTCAGTGGCAGGGTCCTTGGCATCCACGAGATGAAAACAGCCTCATTGTTCAGCAGAATCTCAGGTTTTCCAGATAGTGATGTTGGAGATGAATGTCTCCAAGGGGTACTTCTCAAGAGGGTCCTGGGAGGTGTCATTTAGGATGTCCTTGACATTTTTCGTTGTTCTTCCTTGGGACATCCCTCCATGTAGTTAAAGCTCATCTGTTTTCCAAATTGGAATCAAAAGGGCATAGAAGGGCAAGGCAATCTTTATGACCCTAGACCCCAAAAGAAATAACTGGACACGACATTGAAGGCAGCAAGATAAAGACTGTCTGTCACACAAAACACAAAGCAGGAGTCAGCTCCTCCCCTCGTTCCCTGTCAGATTTTATCATTTAAAACTCTCTCCTCCAAATCCTGCCTTTCTGGATGTCTCCTCAGTTTTGTTTGACTTCCCTTTCTGAGGCGAAAATCAACTATATTTTCGAATGTTTTTCTCTTTATTAAGGTATAATATGCGTATCTTAACGGTACAGATCTTATGTACTATGTAATAAGTTTTGATAAAGGTAAACGTCCTTCTAGCCACCTTCCGAGTCGAGATATTAGAAAGGGACTGTGTGGACCTTCTGGGGTTGGAACATTCCACATCTTGATTTGGGTTCTGGTTACACTTAACGTAACTGTTCTGACGTCTGTCACCAGAGGGGAGTTTTGCCTGTTGAACTTCCTATGCGTGGAATCATACAGTCTGCACTCTTCGTGTCTGGTGCCCTTCATCCGTCATTATGTTTGCAGGATTTTTCCATGTTGGTGCATGTGTTGGTTATTTGCTCCTTATTTTGCCGAGTGGGATTCCATTTGCTAGATGGGCAGTTCTCACCTTAATGGGTATTTGGGTTGCTTCCAGTTTGGGGCTACTATGAATAAAACTGCCATGAGCATCCTTGTACATGCTTTGTGGGGGACATAGACACTTACTTCTGTTAGGTAAATACTCAAGAGTAGAGTTAGTGGGTCATAAGAATACATGTGTTTAATTTTGTAAAAAGTGGCCAGTTTTCCAAGGTGGTTTTACCTACAATTTCACACTCCATCAGCGATGTATTCTTACCAAACCTTGATATTTCAGTCTTTTTAATTGTAGACATCTACTAGGTATGAAGTGATATCTCACTGTGGTTTTAGTTTGCATTTTCATGATCACTAATGATATTACATTGCTTTTTAATTTAACAAAAGCTCAATCTGTTGTTTTTTTAATTTTTAAATTTTATTTATTTATTATTCTTGGCTGCATTAGGTCTTCGTTGTGGTGCACGGGCTTCTCATTGTGGTGGCTTCTCTTGTGGAGCACGGGCTCTAGGCACGCGGGCTTCAGTAGCTGTGGCGTACGGGCTCAGTACTTGTGGCTCGCAGGCTCTAGAGCGCGGGCTCAGTACTTGTGGCGCACGGGCTTAGCTGCTCTGCGGCATGTGGGATCTTCCCAGACCAGGGCTTGAACACGTGTCCCCTGCATTGGCAGGCGGATTCTTAACCACTTTGCCACCAGGGAAGTCCCAATCTGTTGTTAAGTTATAAAATATAAAACAAAATTATGCACATTTTGATCTCATAGTCGTTAAGACAAAGTTTGGAAGACATTGCTCAAAAAGTTAAAAGCTATTGTTACATTCTTGTTTGAACTTATCTGTATTTTTATTTTATTGTGTAACATCAGTGTACATTTGTTAGTCATGTGATAGGAAAAGAAGAAAAACCTGTTTTTTAAATTCTTATTTTATATCAGAGCATAATTGATTAACAGTGTTGCGTTAGTTTCAGGTGTACAGCTAAGTGATTCAGTTATACATATACATGTATCTATTCTTTTTCAAATTCTTTTCCCATTTTGATTATTAACAAAGTACTGTGCTATACCGTAGGTCCTTGTTAGTTATCTATTTTAGAAGAAAGGCTTTTCATTGAAAAAAAAGAAGAGGTTAATTCTTTGACCAAGGTAGAACTTCCGTTTTCCTAATTGTCTAATACTTCAGGCAAAGTAACACTGGATATTGGCAATGCTTTAGGTGGAAATGGTTGAGAAGATAGATGCTAATACAGTTTTGCATTTGTCTGTTTCCCCAGGGAGAAATAAACCCATTCCTGGACATTTAGACATCTTGATATCTAAGGATTACATCCATATTTCCCTCAGTTTAATAGACCACAAACCTAGGGGTCAGCAAACTTAAGCCTGTGAGTCAAATCTGGCCTGCTGCCTGTTTTTATCAATAAAGTTTTATTGGAACACAGCTACATATATTCATTTACATATCATCTACGGCTTCTTCCTTGCTGTAACAGCAGAGTTGAGTAGTTGCGACGGAGACCGTGTAGCCCATGAAGCCTAAAGTATATACTGTCTGGCCCTTTACGGAAGGAGTTTGCCAGCCCCTGCCATAATCCATTCACTCTTCCCATGTTTTCTAAATTCAAACACTAGTCATGAGAGTTTAGTTCCATGCCAAACATATGTGCAATTTGTAACTGCACCTTCATTTCTATCCAATTCGTGTAAGCTCCTCAGCGGTTATGTGCCTTACAATCATGTCTTGATAATTCAATAAGGACCATATCTAATTTCAACTTCAGACTGAAAATTCATAAACAAATCTTCTCCCAGCAACACCCCGAAAATCCTTTCATGTTAGGCGCAGGAAAAATACAAGGGTTTTGTCCTGGATAGAAATGCAGCTGACTATAACGTTGTGTCATTTTTTTAAGCACACACACATGAGAATGTTAACATCCAACTGATAACTCTTCTTTATCTAAAAGAGAATTATCCAAAAGAAGTAGTGACTGAATAATGAATGAGCTTGATTTTCTTGCCTAGGAATTGGCTGTGAAAGCAGTTCTAGAAGAAGAGAGAGAAAATGGTTTGTAAGTAGTGGCTCCAAAGCTGGAACAGGTAGCATCCTGGGATTACTGCTCTTTGTCTGAATGGTCACATGTTGTATTAAACCTCATACACTATAAAGAGTGAAATGCTTCAACATTTACATCAACTCAAGACAGACTTATTACCCTTCACCGTTTATAAACCACCGAAGAGGAACTTAAAACAAATACAGGTCAATAAACTAGCGTGGTGTCCTGGACCATTTTAAAGATGCACCCAAGGCAGAAGAACACCACTGCATCTATTTTTGTATCTCTTAATATGAAGATATTCACTCCTGTCCTTTCCACGTCTAAGAGAGTTTGTGAGACCAAAATATCAGGAGTACGAAAAAACTGTGAAAGTGCCTTGACAAATCAAAATGCTTGAGAAGCAGAAGGTGTAAGTGTGGCTCATTTTACTGGTCCAAGACTGCAGAAGAACCTTTGTCTGGGACTCTCCGCATCAAGGGACAGGGCGTTACTTTCCTCCTGGAATCCACATCTCCCACGACACCCCATCTGCACAACGCACAGCCCGCCTGCTGCAGAGAAATGACCTCTGTGTGTATTCCTGTCCCAGAAGAACTTCCCCGACCTAGTTCGCTTTCAGACTTTGCTCCTCTGAAAGATACAACCATCTTCCTCAGAGTTTCCTCCTGGAATCGAATTATACAAACGCAGGGGTGCACCAAACCTCCCCTCACCTGCAAACTCATCACCGAGCTCCGTGCGTCAGGGGTGGATCTGCACGTGCACTTTGCTGCTGCAGGGAGCTGCTGCTGCTCCTCCATTATTCCTGGTGCCTCTGACAGTTTCTAGGATGTCTGCGGGGGAAAAAAACAAGAAATGAGAGCGACGGGGGCTTTGGTTCTGCCGGACTGTAATTCATGAATGAATAGAGAAGAGAGCCACGCAGCAGGCCTGCCTCTGGGCTCCCTGGTCGAGTGTAATAGCCGTCTGCTAACACACCCAGAATCCCATAGGTAAGACCTAGGGGCCGGCCGCGCTCCTCACTAGGTGGGAGACCTGCGCAACTCCCCTGCCCTCTCTGGGTGTCACGCATCCGCCAAACACAGGCGTGGAAGCAGCGATTAGTAGCATCCCTTCCAGGCATCCCACGAGCTGAGACAATAGGCTTGTAACATGCCTTTCATTAGAGTCGGCAAGACCTTGTCGTGGAAAATCATATTTACTTCCAGGACACAATTACGGTGAAGCCTCCTTTGGACTGTGTTTTGCTCCTAAGGAAGTAGACAGACAGTTGTTAAAGTGGTTTAATGACGTGCCGGGATTGACTTTTCTCTCTGCGATTTCTTCGTATGTCACCTTTCTGGGGGGATCTCTGAACGTTCCTATCATGGCGTGTTCTGAAAGCGTCTCATCATTGGAGAGATGGACTCCCTAGATACAAAGAGGTTAATTACCTTGTCTAAGAAAATACGCCATACAAAATACTTCAAGCAGAAGTGGTCCAGAGAAGGAGCTATCCGCTTGGCGTGGGAAATGAGAGAAGTGAAGCTGTAATTGTGCCCTCCTTAATCTCTAGGGATCTAGCATGAACGTGTAGATTTAAAAATCCATGAGAAGATGTGTACTTGCTCCATCCCTACCTGTCCCTAGACTGTAGGTGGGAGGGGAGAAACAGAGAGAACGGGGACAAACAAGCCCCCGGTGGGGACAGGGCTCCCGGCACATCTGTGAGTGGGCACACTGCACACCCGTCCCTACACCCCAAGTCCCAAGCGACTTCCCATCCTTACATGTAAAGGGTTCTTCACTTCACTGTAAGGTTTTCTTTATAGTCCCATGAATATAGAAGTTCCCGGGGAAAGGTGGCATTTTAAATCACTTTTTGATACTTTTGAGGAAATAAGTGTTGGCTCCCGTCAAACTTGGCAGGGGGAGGAGAGAAGAAGGTGTGTGTGTGCTTTGGGGCAGGAGCGAAGGTGGAGAACGCTGGGAGGGTCTGGCCCAGCATCAGCCGTGGCACAGAATTCTCATCTGGAAAGGCAGCCCTGGGGAAGTGAGAGGTCTGCAGTCCTCCCAGAGACCCCACCCCAGCGTTTGCGTTCCTGAGGCGCCCCTGTCCTGCCCCTGTCACCCACGCCTGTAGGGGACTCTGAGATGCATCGGGTATTATGGGTTATGGCCCTAGATTCTGGGCTCCACCTCTGTCCATGGAGCAGGGCACCCAAGCTGGTAGGTCTCCAAGTTCCCATCCAGGGCACGGCCCCAGTAAGCCCTGGGTTAGGAACCCATGAACACGTGGTCAGAATCCGATTCACATGTTCTACGTTTTTATGGTGGTGTCTAGAAAGTTCTCATGTTCACCAGAGCTCATATTTAAGACAAGGAAATGTTTCATTTGCTGACAGCTTTGCTCAAAAATCCAGTACGTGACACAGGGCTATCACAATAAACATGTACCTGAATGTATTGAGAATAGTTTCTAGTAGGTTCTGCAGACGTATCAGAAGCATTATCTCTTTACATATGAGAAGTTGAGGGAATGTCTGCATAAGGGCATTGTTCTCTGTCCTTGTTTCTACTTGATTTCTTGATTTCTGGCCTCTTGCAAGATAAGTCCTTGTACACAGGAAGACTTTTTTCCCCCAGATGTAGAGTGGGGTAATCACTGTTTAAATGAAGTGTGGGGTAAGTTTTTTTGTAAAGTGAATGATCCTTTTATAACACAAGCAATCACCTTCAGGTAGTTGGATCTTGGCAAGTTTCATGTGAAACAGTAAGGGAGAGACCAAAAGCTCCTGTTTAATGACTCAGGAATATAAGATTTGTAGAACTGAAATGACTTGTCCAGTGTCAATGGCTAATCATGGTTGTGCAGAAGTAGAACCCGGGCGTCCTGATTCTGAGGGGAGGGCACTTATTACCATAGCATCCTTCCCCTGGGAGAGCATTTTCACCAGTTGAGCGGAACAAACTACAGATTAGGAGCTTCTAGAAGTCAGGGGCCATGTGTACCCCATGCATAGTATGTAGTGCCCTCAAAAAATGCTTAACAAGCGCTTTGTGAAAATGATGAGAAAACAGCTTACCTATCGCTTCCCTATTTGAATAGAGCATCAGCCCTCACTCACTTTCAGAATTAAAAGGGAGAAAGAATAACACTAAAACTTCTGCAGTGATTTTTACAAACTCTTTTTCTTTTGTACAGGACCTGTTAGTAACATTGCATAATTTTTAAAATGAGCCGTTTTTAGCAGTAGCAGTTAGGGGGGAGGAAAATGTCTTATTCCCATTCCCATAAAATGTACAATTTGAAAACTGCCTCTTAAAGAGTTCTAGCATTCCATCCTACCGGCAGTGCCTAAGGCTGGCGCACATTTAATACTCTGTGGGGTTTTGCTGCTGTGCCCTCAATACAGAAGACGTCGTTCATTGCAGCTAGGAGGGAATGTGTTTAAAAAGTCAAGGGAAGTCTTTTGAGGCATCTGAGAAGCATCTTGCAGTCAGAGCTAAACTGCCGCCTTTCCCTTCTCACTGCGCGGCTGATGCGAACACTGCTTTCGGGCGAGTGTGAGGTGGGATGCTCGCCTGCCTTTTCTGCTGGAGTCAGATGCACAACCAAAGCAGGGTGACCTACTTCTGTTACCACGGTACCCAGCATAAATGCTCACTTTAAACGAGCTCCTTGAAAAAGCAGGTTGCACAAAAGGTAGAGTGCACGCGTAGTTTTAAGGTCTCTTTAGTCAAGGTGTTGGCCCGAAAAAGAAGATCAAAGGATAATTTAATCCGAACTTTTTTCCTGTAGGAATTAGGGTTAGGTTTGAAACGTACCAGCAGTCACGCTCTTTCCACCATCTTTTCCATCTGGGTCGGAATAAAGATGAGTCTCCTGAGGAATGTAGTACAAGCCTTTTTCATCTCATAAAAGTAAAGATTAAACCCACAGACTAACAAATACCTTCAAAAGAAGGCTTTTCTCTCTCTGTCTCTCTCTCCATTTTGAAAAGGTTTGCTTTTATGGCTCTGGGAATACAATCGGAAATTATGCTTGATGTGGAAGGTTTTTAAATTTTCAGAACACAACTTGATAAATTGTTCTGACAAAGCACTACAAAATTTTACACACATACTTGCAGTGTTAAATGGATGGGGGAACAAAGGAGGGAAGAAAACCACCCAAAGATCTTTCTATCGTGAGAATAAAATTCCCAGGATGCTGGGTTATCCTGTTTGCCTTGGAGCAAAATGCCCAATATTCGCTTGAAGGCAAAAACAAGATAAACACAATTAAAGCCTCGTTTCATTTTGAGGTGTGAGGCAGAGGAGAGAAAGGGTAGAGAGCTGGCGTGGAGGTGGAGAGAGGATGCAGATTGCATGCTAAGTGTCACCAGGCTGCCTGTCCCGTGTCCTCAGTAGCAAGCTCCTTGAGGTCGGGAATTTTACCTTCACTGGCTTCATAGACCCCTCAGTAAGTACAGTTTCTGGTTCGTGCCTTCATGAGCTCTCTCAATTATTCACGTATTTCCTGAATATTTACCATTTGGTCTTTCAACAACAAATATTTATTGCATGCCTCCCATCTGCCAGATGCGGTTTCAGGCACCGAATGTCCACACTGAGGACAGTCCCTGACGTCATGGAGCGTTCTTTGGTGGAGGCGGGGAGAGGGTAGACAGAAGTAAGTGATTAGCAGCTTGACGGAATGTGCCGGGTGGTCCCCACTGCTTAGAACTGTGTTGTGTGATACATACGGCTGCCGAGCACTTGAAATGTAAAGAGAGACGTTAAGCAGAGGGTTATGGGGCTGGCGGGGGTTATTTGCTAAAGGACAGTCAGGGAACGTCTGTGTGGCAAGAGAACGTTTGGGCAGGGATGTAAAGGAAGTAAGCAAGTGAGGCAGGTGGATGTCAGGGCAGGACTGTTCCAGGCAGAGGAGCGGCAGGCGCCAGGCTGTGTGCTACCTGCTGAGAGCTGAGTGGTAAACGAAACGCAGTCACGGTCCATGCTCTTAGAGCTTTCAGTCTACGGGTCAGGTAGACATGAAACCAGGTGGCCGAAAATGCGTACATATAGTTGAAAATCCAGCTATGACAGAAAATAAGTAGGAGAAGGGCCTCAGAATTGGCTGATGAGAGAAGACCTCAGTGAGGAGGTGTGAAGTCTGAGAAGGATCTGACCGTGCATATGGCGGGCAGGATGGGGGGTGGTACAGACTGTGGGAACAGCGTGGGAGAAGGTCTCGAGGCTGGAATAAGTCTGTCTTCTGGGAACCCAGATGACCGCTGGGGCTGGGCATAGCGAGTAAGGGGAGGAGTGGTCCAACATGCCATCTGAGAGGAAGCCAGGGGCCAGATTGGCGGGCTCTTGTAGCCCACCTGAAGGAGTTTGATTTCGTTCTCAGTGTCCTGAGGCCCCCCGGTAAGTGATCAACATGGAATGACATGGTCACATTTCTGGTTTTAAGATATCGACTGCTTGGTCTCCTGTGTGGGAACTGGGTGAGGAGGGGCTGGCAAGGAAAGTGAGGAGACTAGCTAAGCATAGGTGAGAGAGGATGATTTGGAATGAGATGGTGACAGTGGAGATAAAAGTGAAGAATAAAATTTGAAAATAAAGAGAAGTGTGTGGATTTTGATAAATAAATTGGGTATAGAACCAACATGACAGCCCATAAAAGGCACATGGAGAATGTTAGATGAACTGGATGGGTGGAAGGATGGGTGGGTGGATGGCTGGATGGATGGATGAGTAGGTGGGTGGAAGGATGGGGGGAGTGGATGGACGGATGGCTGGATGGATGGATGAGTAGGTGGGTGGAAGGATGGGGGAGTGGGTGGACGGATGGATATATGGATGGATAGGTGACTGGGTGGGTGGAGGATCGTTGGGGGTGGATGGATGGATGGATGGATGGATAGGTGAGGGGGTGGGTGGAAGCATGGAGGGGGGGATAGATGGATGGAATGCTAATTCTCTGGCCTTCAGTACAGTTCTGGCAGACGAATTTCAATCTTTAACAGGGTGATATCTAAGCTGGTTCCTAGAAATGTTCTCCTTCCTCAGGTGGGTCCCTAGTTTCCTATGATTCCTCACTCATGCTTTTAGTGATGGAGTTCTGCTCGTGAAGGAATTGCATCATTTATCAATGATCTTATCAGAAAACCCTGTTTGTGGTTAAGCAGGCAACTGGTGGTGGTCCTGTGTGTGTAATAACCTGGGAGCAAGGTGCGGAGGCTTGCACTGGGCCAGGCAGTGTGCTGATGTTCTCATACGATACTTCAGTTAGTCCTCAGGACTGCCCTGTGAGGTGACGCCACCCAGCCCCCTGTACAGACGGATTTGCAACCTGAAGCTTAGAGAAGGCAGGTCACTTGCTTGAGGTCACAGTGGGTCAGTGGCAGGAATGATTTCTTCCCAGATGCAGATGTGCAGTTGAGAACGTCCAGGTCTGTTCCAACCAGCCAGCCCTCCAAATTATGGGTCTCTGTGGTAAGGTAGTGGCCGCAGTTTTGCACCTCAGCTCTAAACACTCACTATTCGAGCATCATTCCTCACTGAGGCAAAGGCTCTGGAGATTCCCTGGGAGGCACCTGCCTGTGTAACCCCAGTGGTGGACCCTTGGCTGTGACTTGATTTGCTCCCAGGAAGACTAGCTGGGAAGACTTTGATTGAGAAGCACTGAAAACAGCAGTGAAAAATCAGTGTGTTTCAAATAAACCAGTTCCCTTTAGGATGGACGTCAGCCGTGGGCTCCATTCCAACTCCAGCTGTCTGTGGACTGGAGTTTCCTTAAGTACAACGTGAAGCTAAGGCGACCTCAGGGGTGTGTAGTGAGAGGGTTGGCTTGTACAGGAAGCGTTTAGTCCAGAACCTTGCAAGCGCAGGGTAAGGGGAACAAAGGACAACCCTGTTGCCAACCAGGGTTCTTGGCCTCCTTAATCAATAGAAACTGATCAGAGGCCAGACAAGAAATCCAGGCAAGGCTTTATTGGGGCCCCTGCTGCCGCAGAGGAGAGTGAGAACGAGTAACAGGTTCCCTCGCTCGCTCCCCAAGTTGCCGGGGAAGGCGAGCTGGTTCCTTATATGGGGTGAGGGGAGGGGTGTGTCCAGGGCTCAGGCCAGAGGTGTGGCTTAGGTGGTCTGCCCGCCCCCTTTGGTGGTGCTGAGTGCAGGGGGCATGCGCAGTGCCCTGCTTTTGCTCCCAGCTCTTCAGAAGTGGCAGTTGGGCTCTTTGGTCTTTTTGTATATTGTTGTCCATAATTTTGCCCCAACTGTGCATGCGCGCAGTTATTTTTAGTCCCTTATAGTTTCTTTGTATTCTGTAGCTGGAGGAGATGTTTGTCCAGGTGCAAGCCCTGCAGCAAAGGGGCCCAGGTCCCAGGTCCCAGCCTGTCTCATTACCCTTATGTCTCAAGGCAAGGGGAGCTTTTTTGAAGGTAGCTAGATGTTCTTGGCATTCCTTGAACAAACCAAAATGTGATGATTGCTCCTTGAGGGAATGAAAATTAACTGCAGGTCATTAGCTTGGCCTCCACAGAACTTCAGAGGGAAAACAACCAGTTCACTCCATAAACCTCAGGAGGAAAGCCTTTCCCCCCAGATTTCTCACTTTTGTTTCCTTCCCTCCGTCTTCCCCATTCAAAGGCTCGTGCGCGCTGCCACAGCTGCAGCTCCAAGTCCCCTCACAAGCCAGGCGGGAGGCCTGCAGAGGAGACGCCCACGGGCTGAGCCAGAAGCCTCAGGAAAATGCTTGCCAAACGCTGAAGTTTGGGGGCTTCCCTGGTGGCTCAGTGGTTAAGAATCCGCCTGCCAATGCAGGGGACACGGGTTCGAGCCCTGGTCCAGGAAGATCCCACATGCCATGGAGCAACTAAGCCCGTGTGCCACAACTACTGAGCCCGCGCTCCACAGCTACTGAAGCCCGCGCGCGTAGAGCCCGTGCCCCGCAACAATAGAAGCCACCGCAATGAGAAGTGCACGCAGCAACGAAGACCCAACGCAGCCACAAATAAATAAATTTTTTTAAAAAAAAAGAATGAGCTGCTTAGCTTATTGCAAATTCTAAAAATTAAAGAAAAAAACACTGATGTTTGACTAATCGGTCACGTCCGGGGCGTTGGCACCAGGAGAGAAAAAAGTAAAGAGGCTGGTGGATGTGGAGAAAGGAGGGGATGGGCCTGAGCGAGGCATGGAGGTCCTGGAGGAAGGGCCTGGCCGACATGGGGCTCAGGGTGTCGGTCAGATTGCTTTGAACTGGTCCACTGACACCCCAAGGTCTAGAGGGCCGTGCCCGGGTCCCGGAGTCAGCTTGGGGTGGGGTGGGGACTGGACTGCAAGGCAGGCTCCTTCCAGCTTAGTTCTGTCTGGAGAAGGACTGGGGGAGGGGCGGGCTGGCTCCCTGCCCCACGGTTCCGCCCTGGCCACCCCAGTCCATCAGACAGACCTGTCTCTCCCTGCCCTCCTCCTGTGAGCGCCCCTCACCTCTGGGCCTTCATCTCCCCCTGCTGGGGAGGCGGGGGTCCTGCCATGTAGAATAACCTAGCCCAACCCCTCCCAAAGGGAGCCAGCAGCTCTTAGAAGGTAGGCTTTCTTCTTAAAATGGACACATGAAGACGCCCCTCATTAGCAATGATCTAATCTCTTCACCGTAGAGTTTTCTGTCCTTCACGTTTGTCAGCCGCGTCGTCCTCTCGTATTGTCTCTTGATCACCGTGGTTTTTCTGAAGCCAAAAAAGAAGTCACTCGTGATTCTCCTGCTGAAAATGGTGCCACAGGATGGTGAGATGAGAAGTAATTGGAATATGATTCACAGGAGGGGGACTGGCTGCAACACATTTCAAAATGAATTTAGCATTATTTGGTTAAGTGGCATCTGCTTAATCACAGATTAAGGATATTGGGGTATCTGAGACCCAGTAACAATTCTCTCTCTCTCTCTCTTTATGTATGTAAATACCTAGTGTGTGTATATATATGTTTCCTACTACAAAAATGTGTACAAGAATGTTCTTAGCAATGCTATTCAAAATAGTAAAATGGGCGAGGAGGGATAAATTTAGAGTTTGGGGTTAACATACACACACTACCATATATAAAATACATAAACAACAAGGTCCTACTGTGTAGCACAGGGAATTATTTTCAATATCTTGTAATAACCTATAAGGGAAGAGAATCTGAAGAAGATATGTATGTACGTGTGAGTGTATATATATAGATAGATAGATAGATAGAGATATAAAACTGAATCACTTTGCTGTACACCTGAAACTAACATATTGTCAATCAGCTGTACGTCAATAGAAAATAATAGCAAAATGCTGGAAACAATTCAGATTTCAACAACAGTAGAACACATAAATAACAACAGTGAGATTGTCTAGCTGAGAATACGGATGCATCTCAGGTTTCATCCTCACATAGGATTAAGTCACCAAAAACATGAACGTTTTCATTTATATACATTTCAAAACATGCAAGACAAAACAGCCTTTTCTTTATGGATGGAAGTGTGGTAAAATTTAAAAAGAAACCAAGGAAATGATAAACACACAGTGTAGAGTAGGGTTATTTCTGAAGGATTAGGAGACGGGAATGCAATGGGGAGGGGCACCCGCGAGGCTCCCAGGGCGTCCTTGAGCTTAGGAGTACGTGATGGACATTTGCGGGGAGGATGGTGGAACTATTCTATATCTTGATCTTAGATGGTATTTACATGACTACGCGTTTGTGTAAAAACGTGTAGTCATTTGTGTAAAAAAAAACGGTGAATTTTGGAGTATATAAATCATAGCTCAATTGAAAACCATTTGTTAAAAAAAGTGTACAGTAGGCACACAGGTGTGTTTATTATATTGTGATTTCTTCATACTTTATACGTGATTCGTTTCCTTTCTTAGCTACTCAGTCTACTGAAAAGAGCAGTTTTGAAAACCCCTCAGTGGTGTGCCATTCTCCTTGGGTGAGCGTCAGACCGTTCACGGGACTACGGTGCTTCCTGCCCTGCCCCCTGCCCGCCCCACCCCGTCCTGGGCTCATGGCCCCTGCCGCCTGTCCTCCTCTTCCACACGCTGGCCTTGCTGAACTGTGCTCCTCTGTGGACTGCTCTGTATCACCCTGGGCTGGAAGCGGCTGACGTTCCAACACGTGGTCTGATACTTCATAGAAGTTCAGCAAAGATTTGTGCAGTTTTGTTGAGGTACAGGCATTCTCTTTCAGTCTGTAGGAGGAAGAGTAACGGGGAGAAATGCACTGGGGATGAAGTTCCCTCAGAACATGCCCTGGGGGCTCGATGTCTGAACTGGGTCTCGCTGGGCTCCAGTCGGGGTGCTTGGTAGGACTTTCTCCTTCTGCAGTCTCTGCGAGAGAATACACTTCCCAGTTGTTTCCAGCTCCGAGAGGCTGCCTGCATCCTTGACTCCTGGCGCTTTTCTGTCTTCAAAGCCAGCAGTGATTGGTCGTGTCTTTCTCATATCGTCCCTGTGATTCTAGCTCTTCTGCCCCCTCTTCCTCATTTAAAGGACCCTGGTGATCACATTGGTCCACCCGGATAATCCAGGCTAGTCTCAGTGTCTGAAGGTCAGTTGATTAGCAGCCTGAATTCCCCCATGTAATTTAACATATTCACACATTCTGGGGATCAGCATGTAGACATTTTGGGGACGTGGGTCGGGGGCATGATTCTTCCTACCACACAGAGCAAAGAATGAATAAAATTCCCCACTGCAGTTTAACAGAATGACAGCAAATGCTTCCTCCTGTTTTCAGGATCTCATCAGGTGGACTGTTGTCTTCGTTTGTGCACAGACCCTGACACGAGTCGCATGAGAAGCAGACCCTGATTTGAGTGCATACAGTGTTTCTGTTTTTTTGGTTAATCTCTGGAAACACCGGCGGGAAGTGGAGGGAGATAGGGAAGAGAAATGCAGCAATAAGAGCGTGTCATCAAGGTAGCTGCCCTGTGTGCCAGTGGAATCCATGCTGGGCACTAGAAAACATGAACCTCAGAGTCCTCCCCCGACAAGTGTTAGTCTTCGGGTGAGGGTTGCCCTTGGGGGAACTTAATTCCCAGGACCTGTGTACACGCGCACTCCGGGGCCAAGGAAAGCCGTCATTCAGAGAGATGCAAGTGTTGGCAGTTGGAGGTTGGGTCAGAATACACTGAAAAAGTCAAGGCCAAGGAGGTACATATATGCACATGGGGCACCAACAGTTGTCGGTTATAACTTGCGTTGGTTTCTGGAAATCTGAATGTAGTGAAGTTATGGTACTGAGTAACTAAGGACCATGGTACTGGTCCTTTAGTGATAGTTCAGGAACTTTCCAACGTGTCTTCTGATGGATTCTACAGAGAAACCCCAAGGCTCCTTGCAGGAAAGTCCCCATCCATCCCTATTTCAACCAGACTCACTCAACTTTCTGTTTTCGATTTTGGTAGATTTTTATAATAAGAAGAAAAAGGTACAGACACAAAGAAAAATAGAAAACCACTTTCTTGACCTACAAATTATAAAAATTGTATGTCAGGAATCTTCTGCCAGGTAGGAATTCGAGAGAGCAGAGGAGAGCTCAGTGTCCTTTCCCTCAGGGTCTTGCCGGAGGGACTGGAGCAAAATCTGGATTTAGTGTTGGTAAAAATAACCTTCCCACCCAGAAACATGTAGAAAGCTACACTGTTTGGGATCTTTGGACTTAAATTCGTTTCCACACAGGCTGGAAGGCAGGAATGGGGAGGGGAGATTTTGAGCTGTTTTATTTTAATGAAGTGTTTAAGGCTGAAATAATGGTTCTCTACAGCTTTCGACATAATTTATTCTATTTTGTGTCCATTTGCCTGAAGAGTATAATGCTGTTTGGGGGGAGAGCGGCAAAGGGCTCTCACCGAGGCCTGGATTGTAATTTACATCTAGAAAGTCTACATATTCCATAATTTTGGTGTGCTGTGAATTAATGGAGTAATATTGAATATCTCCAAACCCCTTATTATGGCTTCTCACTTGAAATATGTTTTCAATGTACATTTATTCAGCAGTGCTTAAACATGGCAAGTCATAAACACATGCATTTTAAATCATGTGGCTTCATTTTTTTCCTGCTTAAATGTCAGATCAGATGGTTATTAACAGCAGAGGCAGGGGTGCGGTGGATAACAAGGAGAGAGGAGCTGTTCAAAAACAAGTAGTATTTTTTATTTTAAAAGAAATGTCCTCTATTTATGATACTGTTTCCCTAAAGTGAAAGGGGAGAGAGCACTTAGAGGCTTGTGGTAGTTTCTCTGGTGACAATTTATTTTATGTGTCTAGCACATTGCTTCCCAAGAGCAATGTGTGTTTGAAATCTGCCATATACTATGTGAATACACTTGACCAACTGATTTGGTTAGTAGATGCTCTTGGGCTAAGATCCAGCTCTCAGATAATTAAGGACATGGTCCAAATGGCTGGAGCCCTAAGAGGCTTCCTATAACTGTCTCCAAAGTGAGAATTTACCTTCATTCTTGGTGGCAAGTGGCCCAGGCACTGAGCCACAAGATGAGGGAATTCCTCCCAGGGAATGTGATGAAGTGTTTTGCAAAGAGAAGCTTTGCTCTCCAGGACACTTAAAGTTCACTCTCAAGGCCAGCCTCTCCATGTCTAGTGCTGAACCTGCCTGAGTCCTGTGCTTGCAATTTCAGCATGCTGACACCAGGTGGCAGGCAGTACTGAGGTCCTGCCAGATTTCCTGTCATACACAGACAGGGTTCCCTTCAGTGCAGCTAATGAGTTGACAGGTATTGGGGAATCAAAAGAGATTCTTTATGAAAGAATAATACTTGCTAAAAATGCTACAGAGGCTACCTCCACTTTTAAATCTAATGCATTCATTGCAAAGGCCATGTCAGTGTACACTAACAAAAAGCTCTATCTATTTTTATAAATATTGACGTATTGAACATAATTATAATGTGGTTTTATAGGGGGGAACATTATAGTGTTTACATAAGCATAATATGCTCTAGACCACAACTCAATAAGATGTAGCAAGTTCTGGATACATAGTTGTTTTACTACCCTTGAATAAGAAATCCCCACAGTTAAAGTAAATAATATATTGGTATCAGGAAATAATGGAAAGATTATAATAGTAAAGTAAATCTAAAAGATTAAGATAATGGGCCAAACTTAATGCCTAATGCGTTGCCTGGCTTGTGGCTTGTTATTTCATGAGAGGATAGAATAGTTTCTTATTTTACATCTTGTGCTTTTGGTTTTCCATGAGAAGTAGAAGGACATGGAGGGCTTCCCTGGTGGGGCAGTGGTTAAGAATCCGCCTGCCAATGCAGGGGACACGGGTTCAAGCCCTGGTCCGGGAAGATCCCACATGCCGCGGAGCAGCTAAGCCCGTGTGCCACAACTACTGAGCTGTGCTCTAGAGCCCGTGAGCCACAACTGCTGAGCCTGTATGCAACAACTACTGAAGCCTGCATGCCTAGAGCCTGTGCTCTGCAACAAGAGAAGCCACCGCAATGAGAAGCCCGCGCACCACAATGAAGAGTAGATAGACCCCGCTCACCGCAACTAGAGAAAGCCGGCGCGTAGCAACGAAGACCCAACATGGCTGAAAATAAATAAATAAATAAAAATAAATTTTTATTAAAAAAAAGGACATGGAATGCAGGGTAATGTTTGGATATGTTTTATTGGTGAACAGGGGGAGGGGAGATTGCATTTTATATGCCAGCAAATAAAGCAAGTACTTCCTTTGCAAATGATGTATCTAGGTTTCTCCTTTGTTGGTTTGATTCTGCTCACTCATTAACAGAAATCCTAAAATGATCTGATAGAAGGAGCAAAAAGTAACGCGTAGGACTCTAGTAGACAGTGCTAAATGAAAAAGAACACCAGTTACAAAGTTTGAGTTAAAAGCAGGAACTGTCTAATTTGCAAGTTATTAAGTTATATAATTGAGAGCACGATTTAAAGAAATATGAACTCCTGGGCAAAATTAAATGCCTTACTTTCTAACACTTTACCTCTTCTGAATTGATCTCAAATTAAACCCTGGCTTCCTCTCTCATGGTGGTGACACTGACTCTGCACTCTGCACTGCACTCTGCACTCTCCTCCGTGCTCTTCTGGGGCTTCTCAGAATTCCTCCATGGAATCAAACTTAAGTCCTTCCTCGTGTCTCCCGTGTATCCAAATTTAATAAATGCTTTCACTGTGTGCCACCTGAAGAAACCCCCAGATTATGTTTCATTAACTCAGCTCTAAGTTCTTACAGTATTAAGGGTTCAGTTTATCCTTTCATAACCAATCATCAAAAAGAAAGATTCAGTCCATGTGAGGTGGAAACCCAGCTTCACTATTTGCTGGCCGTGAAAACTTGAGCATTTGTAAAATTAGAGTACAATAATACCTACCTTGAAGGTCAAGAAGGATGGATGGGAATCTATGTGCAGCGCTTATGTTCTGTGTACCTGGTTCATTGTAAGTAGTCAACTCAATAAATGTTAGTTATTATCAATAGCACTATTATTATTAATAATGGGTCTTCAGTTACCCTTTCTGAATCTGAGGAGTACTCAGGTTCTTAATTTGGGTGTTTTTCTCTCTTTTTTTAACTGAAGTGTAGTTGATTTACAGTGTTTCAGGTGTACAACAAAGTGATTCATTTATATATATATATTCATTTCACTATAGGTTATTATAAGATATGGAATATAGTTCCCTGTGCTATACAGTAGGTCCTTGTTGCTTATCTATTTTATATATAGTAGTGTGTATCTGTTAATCCCAAACTCCTAGTTTATCCTCCCCCTTTCCCTTTTGATAACCATAAGTTTGTTTTCAATATCTGTAAGTGTATTTCTGTTTTGAAAATAAGTTCATTTGTATTATTTTTTGAGATTCCACATACAAGTGATATATGGTATTTGTCTTTCTCTGAGTTACTTCATTTAGCATGATAATCTCTAGGTCCATCAATGTTGCTGCAAATGGCATTATTTCATTCTTTTTTATGGCTGAGTAATATTCCATTGTATATATTTACCACATCTTCATCCATTCCTCTGTGGATAGACATTTAGGTTGCTTCCATGTCTCGGTTATTGTAAATAGTGCTGCAGTGAACGTAGGGGTGCATGTATGTTTTTGAATTAGAGTTTTCTCTGGATATATATATGCCCAGGAGTGGGATTGCAGGATCATATGGTAACTCTATTTTTAGTTCTTTAAGGATCTTATACTTGTTTTTATACTGTAAGTAAAAGCAGAGAAAGGTCCCTGCTTTATAGATCCTATGGGAACACCACACTTTCCCCTTCCACTCAGTGTCTGGGTGTCAGCACACAGCCAGGGGCCCTTAGCAGTGGCTTTCCTGGGCCCCCTTGGCACGGTGTTTGCCGAGCACACCTGCTTGGATGCAGACTTTTTCTTGTCAGAGACCATATTTCTTTTCAAAGAAAATGTTATAAACGAACACGTTAACCATGGTTCAGGTTTGTGTTTTGTTTTCTGTCAAGAGTCCTTACGTGAAGAGGTTCCCGCTTCTGTCTCTAGGCGGGGTCTGGGGTGCCCAGTTAGTCCTGCAAAGACTCCTCCTTCAGAATGCAGCACCGTTCCTCGGAAGCCTAAGGCATCTTCTGAACGCTTGCCAAAAACATGGAAGAAACGGCCCAGCATCCAAGTGGCTCTGGAAGCTTGGGACGATGGCAGAGAGGTCGCCATTGTCTGCTGTGAGGACAGCCTCTGGCTGTGACCTTGGGCAAATGAGCTCTCCATGCCTCTGCGTGCTTGTCTGTAAAGTGGGAGAATAGGAATGCCGACCTCACTAGGTTGCTGTGCAAAAGAAATGAGTTACGTATAGAAGTCCTTAAAGAGTTCAGGGCACCGGAGCAGCTGGCCAGCAGTGTCAGCCAAGGGAGAAGGCTCCTGAAAATGCTGACAGGGACCCCAGGGCCCCGGGGCACCCACGCTCCCCACTCACAACACAAAACTATCTTTTTCTCCTACCTGCTGTTTCACCCAAGCGTTAGAGTTGATGGGAGCACAAAAAAGCATCTAATCTCATTTTAGAGTGGTTGTGTCTTTGCTGCAGTCGCACAACTGGTCAGGACAAAAGCAGGCCGGCAGCTATGGCTGCAGAATCCAGGTCTAGAGCTCCTGACACCTGCCCTGCGACGTCCCCGGGAAACGGGGAATTCTAAGGTGTAAATGCCCGGGACGGCTTGGCGGGTCCAGTCTCTTCCACCCGGGAGCTTCAGTGGGTGTTAGATGATGCCAGTTCATTCCAACCACACGGCCGGTTTATAGCAAAGCCCACGACGGGGTAAACGACAAAATGGAATTGAGACATTTGGAGGATGGAAAAATGTTCCAAGTCAAACCCTTCCTCACAAAGGCGACTGCAAAACTAGTTAATAACATTTGTGATTTCAAAACAAAAATCATCAAAGGTTTTTTTAATCTCTGGGCTCTGGCCCAGCGTATGGGGAATTTAGTTTGGTATAGCTAAACTGCAGAGAAAAATAAAATGCAGAAGTGTTGCTGTTCTGAACAAATGTGGCTGGGTATTTCGGGAAGAAATAGTATCTCCGAAACTGATTGGTGGATGAGGTGTAAGGGGTGAGGTTTGTGAGGTAATGATGGGGAGTTACCATCCAAGTTTTATGAGCCGCTGGGGGAGAGGGGAAGAGCATGACCATGAAACAAGAACTTTAGAAGCCCCAGAAAAAGAAAGTTGGGGAGTTTTCCAGTGAAACGTTGGATTGAGAAAGAAAATAAACCCATGTTGTACTGAACAAGGTGGCAGATCCAGTTCAGAAAATTGAGTAAGAGACTGCATTCCCAGAATCAAGAGAAAAACTCCTCAGGGGCTTCCCCAGGGAGCCCCCGGAGGGAAGCGCTGACTCAGGACCCTCTGCAGCCTGCTGGGGAGGGGCTGCTGCCATTGGAGGTTGGAGGGGTGGCCTGGAACCAAGTCAGGAAGAGAACCCAAACCCTCAGGGGCAGAGGGAGTGGAGTGTGCGGCTTGGCCCTGGTGGAAAGGAGAGAGACCTGTTAACAGAAGAGCGGCTGAAAGCAAGAAGCATCTGGAAAGGCCATTGAGTGCTTTAAACTCATGCCAAGCTAATTGAGTAATGTGACTGTATGTTCTTGTAAATTATTTCAACCGTGTGTAGTTCTTCCCCTGAGATTGGCTTCCCCTGCAGGTCAAGTTCGGTCGTGTGCTTGCAGAGGCTCTGAGCGGGCTGGACCTCGTGTGTGTGTGTGTGGGTGTGGGTGTGTGTGAGCACACACGTGGTTATTGATCACAGTCTGCATTCCCAGTGCTGAGCATGGACTGATCCGATGTTCACAGTTTATTCCTTTACGGGGCAGATGTTATCATCCTGTATTGCACATGTAGACACGAGGCCCTTTTGGGCTGTTTGGCTGTAGCGCTGTTCATTCCTAACCTCATGCTACCATGTCATGCAGATGCTTGTGAATGAGAGGACTGTGGGCCAGTGTGTGTCTCTGAGCTCTCTTTTTTTTTTTTTTTTTTTTTTTGAGCTATAACTCCCCATCCTCTGCATTTATTTATTTATTTATTTGGCCACAGGCCACGCGGGATCTTAGTTCCCCGACCAGGGATCAAACCCATGCCCCCTTTCTGTTGAAGCTCAGAGTCTTAACTCCTGGGCTGCCAGGGAAGTCCCTGTTTCTGAGCTCTTTTATCAAGAGGGCCTCTTCTGTTGGCCCAGGCTTGAACGGTGATGTCATCTGACTTACGAAGCCCTTCTTGAAACCCTAGAACAGACCCTTTCAGCTCACGAAGTGGGGATGAAAGTCATAACCATGATCAGAAGGAACCTCTTGCAGTTCTTCAAGCGGGACTTGCCCCCAACCCTGGTCTCCCACCCCTTCGCTCTCACGGACGGCTCCCGAGATTGCAACTCTCCAATTCTGTTTCTGCATGAAAGTCAGAGAATCTAGGTCAGTTTATCCAAGTAGAAAGTGTTGTTTTATTGAGTTAACTCTGTGCAAACTGCTGCCTCAGTGCTTTATAGAAACAAAGTCCCTTGTGTCTGGGGCATGTTCTCAGACAGTTTTCAGGGACCTCCAGGTAATCGCTTAGATTGAAAATCAACAACGAAAACCCTTCTTTTTTTTTTCTTTTTTTTTTAGAAATGTTGGTTCCCGGTAGAAAGTGTCTGTTCTTTTAACTGTTTTGCCAGACACTAAATGAATCCAGCCCCTTTGATCGTGAAAGGACTTGAAGTGAGATTGCAATGCCGCTGCATCAACGTCCAGGAAAGCTGGAGTGTGCATGACAGAGAGGGGGGCCCCAGACCCCCTTCCTGATTGCAGAATTTCCTTATTATTCCTATCATCTGACCCAGTAAAGATCATCAAACCCAAACTGATTATCAAAAGTGAAAGGGATCCATTTGGTTGCTAAACACCATTATCTTCTCATCAGGGTTTTAGACGTGTTATCATTGTGATGTTTTAATGTTTTCACATTACAGTAATGTTGCTTTAGAATAATACTTTTTAACATTTTAGAGTTACTCAAAGTCTGGTCTGTGGACCAGGGCTGACCAGTGAACTGTTACCAGATGGGAAAGGTAGGTATGGACAGAAGTGAGGAACAGACTGTAAAGCACAGGGAACTATATTCAATATCCTGGGATAAACCATAATGGAAAAGAATATAAAAAGGAATGTGTATATATATGTATATAACTGAATCACTGCTGTACAGCAGAGATTAACACAACATTGTAAATCAACTATACTTCAATAAAATTAAAAAGTGAGGAACAGACATTGAGAAACTCTGAGCGATTTGATCCTGCTGTAACATCCAAGCAGCCTTTCATTTTTCTACTGATTCATCTGTGTTGTATTTTATACAAGTATTTGTCTATTGTGGATTAGAAGTGGACAAAACAAACAAAAATCCTGGTCCTTTCCCACAGATAGGTTGGGAAAAACTGTTGTTACAGCATCCATCAGCCCATTTCATGCTGTCCCCAGTTTTGTGAGGGACACAGGGATTACGTATGAAACCCCATTTTACAGGTAGATAACACCCAGGCTCAGAGAGGTGAAGACACCTGGCCTGTCACCTGTGTCTTCATCTAGCGCTTCTTACCTGAAGCCAGCCGTTCTCTAAGATACCACTCTGCTAACCACAGAGCAAGCTCAGCTGCAGATATTCTTGCCTAAGTTTTTTTTTTTAAGGAAGGATCTCTGTGGACAATCAACCTTGAATGATCTATGAACAGATGCCCTTTGATAACATCTGAGTTCTCCTAATTCAGAAAACCATTGAGACCCCAACAGACGGGCCAGTTCCCTGTGTTTTCCAAAGCAATTGAAGGATCATAGCTGCACAGAAGCTTAAGGTTTGGAAGAGACCCCAGGGGGCCGTGTAGCCCTTGGCATTGACCTGCCCAGTGGGCAGCCCGTCTACCATGGGACGGATGCATCATGGCGGACAGCATTCTGTTTGGGAGTCTGCAGCGACTGTTAGAAAGTCCTTCTTCATGTCAGGCCCATCTCTCCCTCGCTGAGTCTTACCTGTTGGCCTCAGGTCTACCTCTTCATCATACTAAGTCCCAGGATTTGGTCATAGGCACTGTGCCACTTCTGAATCTTCTTCCTGGTGTGATCTGGCTTCCATACCCCACCCTCAGTCTTCCTGTCCTGTTCACCTCCACTCTCTGCATTCTTTAGTCAGTGTCCCCCAGAAATGATCCTGGCACTCCAAAAGTGGTCTGTCCAGGATATAGAAAAATGACCATCTCCCTCAGTCCATACACTGTATTTCTTATCATGCCAACTAAGACCGTGTTACTGATTTTGTGGCCGTATCTCATGGCTTTCTTGTACTAGATAAAAATGCTACGTCTCTTTAATGTGAACACCTTCATTTGGGAAGTTGTTCTGTATACTGACCCACTAATTTATTCATCGACTGATTCCTTCTTTCACCCACCGTCCAACCAAGCGTCCATCCAGCCAACCAGGGGAACTCTCTCCTAGCTGCTTCAGGACTTTAATCCTGTCATTTATTTCAGAAGAAATCATACTCAGTGGAAGGAAAGCGGTTTAGGCCTTTTCATCATCCCAGCTAATTTGCTCTGGAGGTTCAGTGTCTGGGCACCAGCTCTCCGGTCCACACCTCAGGGTAAGGTTAGCCAGTTAACCAAGTCCCAGCTATCTGGGGACTGGAGAATCGGAGGATATCAGCGAGCTCCCCAGGTGGACGCTTCGTTGGTTTTAGCTGCGTCCCTAATCCTCCTTCCCTGTAAGAAGTGTCGATCAAGGAGGTCTCTCTGCTGTGAGCTTTGTGACATTGGTTTCCATGCCGTGCAGGTGGCACATCTGATTATCTCCACATCCCAGCCTCTGACGGTGTGGCCACTGCGTCCTAGGACCACAGCAGACATCGTATGAGGGTAGCCCCAGAGGGCCGGGATGGAAGTGGAGTGGGGGACAGTCATTCACATGATCGGTTCACATGTGATGATAAATACGTCTGCACGTCTGCAATTAAGAGCAGTAGTAATAGAAAAGATTAAAGAGAGAAGAAAGAAATCACCCCTCCTCATATGTTGGCTGGAGTTGAGTTCCTCGTGGAACCCACCTCCTCTGGGGATGCCAGACTTACTCACGACCCCCTCACTTCCGGACGCCTCGCATCCTGGCCGCTCCCCCCAACCACCCTACAGACAGAAGAAAAACCTCTTCTTCCAGGCTGATGAATGACCTGATTCAGAGGTCAGCACACTGCAGCCAGTGGGCCAAATGCAGCGGGTCACCTGGATTTATACATTAAGTTTTATTGGAACAGCTGCACCCATTTGTTTCTGCTGGTTGTCTGTGGCTGTTTTTCCAAATCAACCACAGACCTGAGTCATTGTGACAGAGACTAGGTGGCCCCAAACCCTGAAATATTTACCCTCTGGTTCTTTACAGAAATCAGTTTGCTGACCCCGCCCTGTGTTAATAAATCCATGGATCTGGCCCCCGCTGGTCCTGCATCCCTGCCCATTCTCTTCACCTCTAGGCCGCTTCCAGCTCTCATGACCACCCTTCGTGGCGGCTTCCCTCACCCCGTACAGCGAATCTGCACTGTCCTCTCCTGCTCTCTCTGGCCACACTTCCAGCTTCCACGCTGACCCCGCTGCAACTGGAAACATGCACAGGGGCGTAGGTTTCCACCTTTTGGGTCACTGCTGTCCCCGCGGTGCCTGGAACAGTGCACATGTGTGGTGGATGCATGAGCGCATCTAGCTCTGTCCAGAGGCACATTCGACCAGAGCTCACCTTGCAGAAAAGTCCTATTTGGACCTCACAGGTGAACAGGTGGATCCCAGAGGCAGTCACGGAGGAAGGCTTAGCTTGGAGTCACCAACATGTCCCCTTACACGGCTGAGACCCTGGAACTTTAGGGAATTGCTTCCATTTCATTGGCCCCAAATCTGAGCCCTTATTCTTACTATGGCCATGATGCTTCTGTAAATCTCCTCTGCTCATCTAATTTGGCCCAGTCTCCTGGACCACACAAAGGACAGTAGCTGAGACCCTGGTAAGGGTCACAGGAAGAGTGTGGAACAACAAGGAGGCCACAAAACGGTTGTCTGGCGCCTTCCTCCACAGACGCCTGGGCCCCCCTTTGTCCAGCGCCGGGTACCAGACAGGGGTCTGCCGTGTGCTTGGGGGAAGGTGGCAGTTTCTCCTCCGGTCTTTTCGTTTCTGACTTAGGCCATGTTTGTCAAATAAATTATCATCTGAAGAAGGAAGGAAGAAAGAAAGGAAGAGAGGAAGGGAGGGAGGGAGAAAGAAATATAACTTAAGCCTTTTATCATCAAGGTCAGGGTTGGCAAGGAGGTTTTATTTTCTACGCCAAGGCTGATCAGTAGGCAGTGACTGCCGGGATCTGCTTGGATCACTGGGTTGAGAAGGATTCTGAGGCCGTATTCAGGTTCAGTTCAGTGAGCAAAAGAGCCATCATCCATTAGCGACATCTGCCGTGGGCGTGAAAGAAGAGGGTTGTGGCTTGCAGGCCGTGTTTTCCATCTCACTTTTAGACTATTAAAACAATGGCTGCAAAACCTTTTTCAAACTCATTACGTGGACGGGACATTGGGCTGCCTGCTTTGCTGCCACCATCTTCCTTTTTGTAGCATCGTTGAAGCCTGCTGCCTTCTCCTTTAAGCTACCAGGATTTGGTCTTTAATCCGTGGAACAAAGCATTTTGCCACAGGAACTAGGGTATTTATAATGGCCAAAGATATACGTGGTCTTCAACTAGTTACTGGTAATCTTTAATCATTAAGCTACATTCACTGAATACACAGGCATAACATGCCAGAACAAGGGGTTTTGTGTTGGGGCCGAAGAAATAGAAGACCTTTCTCTAAGAGAGTCTTAGCTGGTGCAGGGTGAAACTTCCATGCTTCCAAGCTAGACACTCGCTTTTGACATGGGCTGGACCCAGATGTACACCTGTGAAGTCAAAGCAGGGCTTTTCTTTTATGATGATGATGATGATGATTAGGCTGCACCGCGCATCTTCTGGGATTTTAGTTCCCTGACCAGGGATCAAACGTGGGCCGTCGGCAGTGAGAGCGGGGAGGTCCTAACCACTGGACCGCCAGGGAGGTCCCAAAGCAGGGCTTTTCTGATGGTACGCGATGCCTCTCTGCAAGGTAGCACGTAAGGGACCTTTCATCCAGATTCAGCCAGATTCATTCGTTTATTCATTCCACAAGCATTTGTTAGCTGCCTGCTGCGTGCCACACAACTTTGTAGGCACTGGGCATCCAGGCAGAAATCCCTGCCCTCAGAGAGATGGCATTCTAGTGGGAGGAGACAGACAATACATAGATAAATAAAGTCTATGCTAAATAAATCAATGAGAAATGCTAGTGAGGAAAATCAAAGAGGCACAGGGAAAAGGGAACCTCGAGCAGGCACTGGGGGTTGGAGTGTTTGCTGTTTTAGGTGGCGTAGGGAGGAGAGTAACGGCCTGCGGATATGTTCAGAAAGGGCGTCCCGGGTGTGAGAACCTGCAAGCGCAAAGGCCCCGTTGTGGTCAGGGACCAGCAAGAAGGCCAGTGCATCTGGAACAGGGTGAGTCACAGGGACAGGGGCAGGGAGGAGATGGGGTCAGAGACGTAACAGGAGGACAGAGAGGACAAAGATGCTGCTGAAATCATTACATTTCTGTTCCTGCGCCGAGAAAAAATATATATAATCTTGGAAATTTTGACCATCTGTCCGTTGACTGGAAACTTAATCTTTAGAGAGACAACAAATGTCACCATCGATGGAGAGAATAGTGATCGCCGTTCTGGATGAGCAGATGCCTGCACTCCATGAGCGTGGGGTTTGAGATGACATGTTAGCAATAACAGGAGTTTTCTTTATAATTCTTTTTCTCTCCCATGTTCTGTTTGCATTTAGACCAGCTAAGAATGGCTCTCCTGTTTTTCCCTAACTCTTTCACCTTGACTATTTCCCCAGTTTTCTTTTTTTCTCCCCAGAATTTTCTGCAGTTATCCATCAGTCAGGGTTGTTCGGTTACAAGAAACCGAATTGGCCAACTTAAGCAAAGAGGAATTAATTCGAAACCTACTGGGGGGCCCCAGAACAGACTGGAGGCTGGAGAACCAGGTTGGGAAAGGATCCGGAACCGAGGGGCCCTGGGAGGCTGGAAGGAGGCCTCCTTGTGGACCGTTTGCCCAGAAAGCCACCGTTAGAAAGACCGAACCCTGGTCAGGGAAGTAGATCCCACGTGCATGGCACAACTGAGGAGCCTGCCTGCCGCAACTAAGACCCGGCACAACCAAATTAATTAATTAACTTAAAATGTCTTAAAAAATAGGTATAAAAAATTAATTCACACCCATAGGCAGGAACATTATGCTGCCATTGAAAGTTTTTTCACGATGTGGGGAAATATCCACACTGTTAAATATAAATGAAAAACAAGATTAGAAAATTTGGGTATTCTGTGATCTATAATAAAAAATATATATACATATATAAATGCATGAAAAGGAGCAGAGAAAAATAAAATATTAACAGGGCTTGTTTCTGGGACATGGGTTAATTATAATTTGCATTTTCTTCTTTGCAGAGTTCATTATTTTTCAAATTCTGTTCAGTGAGCCTATGTGGTTTTTTTTTAAGAAGACACTCTTTTTTTTTCTTTCAAAAGAAAGTAGCTTTAAAAAAAAAAAAGAATGTAGCTTTTTCTCTTTATTAAGATTCTCATATTGTATGGACACTCTGGGAAACTAGTTGACCAATACCTAATTTAGCAGCTGTCTTCACCGAAAACCAGTGGTTACCTGGAAGATTAAGGAAGTTAGTTCCTCTAGTGCCTTAGGCTCCTGTTCACACTCAGAGATGTTTAGCTGAAAACCAAAGAGCTCTCCCCTCCCCCCCCCCCTCCCCCTCCCCCTTCTTCCCCCTCCTCTCCCTCCCCCTCCTGGTAAACTGCATAAGTGGGTACCTAGAATTTGGGAAGCGGAGGAAGTTAGTTGCCTGACTTGTTTGATGTGATCATCCCCAAACTCACCCTCAGCCTCCCGGGCCTGTGCACATTTGGCATCGTTCCGAGTAGCTGGTGAAGATGGGGAAGCAGTGTGGCCCTGGGGTCAGGGCTTTCTTATTGGACAGGAGCCCCTCCACCCCCTCACCGCTAGCACAGCTCCAACACAGGTATCTGTGAGCCCACCTACCAGGGGCAGTACCTGTCACCCCTGCCCAGCACTCAGCCCCCCTTCCAGAACCTTCATCAGCAACAAAGACTTGTCCCAGGCCCTGGATGCCCCAGCACTGTTCTGGGTGCTAGTGATTGCATGTGAAGAATTCCTAGAATCCCTGCCTTCCAGGAGTTTACATTCTTTGGGGAGAGAAAGATAATTAAAAAGACAAATAAGGGGCTTCCCTGGTGGCGCAGTAGTTGAGAGTCCGCCTGCCGACGCAGAGGGCACGGGTTCGTGCCCCGGTCCGGGAAGATCCCACATGCCGCGGAGCGGCTGGGCCTGTGAGCCATGGCCGCTGAGCCTGCGCGTCCGGAGCCTGTGCTCCGCAACGGGAGAGGCCACAACAAGTACGGCCCACGTACCGCAAAGAAAAAAAAAAATAAGGAGACTGAACTGGGACGGGGACCTAGGACTGTTGGAGATCATGGCTGCAGTTTTTGATGAAGTAGTCAGGGCAGGCCTCGTGAGAATATGACGTTTCAATAAAGACTGGAAGGAGGTAAGGGAGAGAGCAGCCAGGGTATCTGGAGGAGAGGGTTCAGGCGGAGGGAACAGCTCGTGCAAAGGCCCTGAGGTGGGGGCATTCCCCAGTGTGTTTGAGGGCCAAGAAGGAAGCCAGTTGTCAAGAGGGGCATAAATAGGGACTTTCCTGGCAGTCCAGTGGTTAAGACCCCGTGTTTTAAATGCACGGGGTGTGGGTTCAATCCCTGGTCAGGGAACTAACATTCCACATGCCACACAGCACGGCCAAGAAATAAAGAAATTTTAAAAATAAATAAATAAAAAATAAGAGGGGCATAAACAAGCAGGCATAAGAGAGGAGATGGAATCAGAGAGGCCCAGGGGCTTTGTCCAGACTTCTGCTCTCACTCCAAGTTGGATAGGAGGCTGTCAAGTGTTCGGGCAGAAAGGGGACATACTTGGGTTTTAATAGGTCCAAGATGGCTGTTATGTTCAGACTATCCTATCGGGGGCTCAGGGCAGAAGCAGAGAGAGCTCAGGAGGCCACAGAAGGGAACCAGGTGAGAGACGGTAGCGCTCTGACCGGTGGGAGTGGTGAGGCAGTGCTGTTGGTGATGGGAGTTTGCAGTAATCAGTTGAGAAGTAGCTGCAGGAATTAGAAGAAGATCACCATGTCAGTAACATGTTCTGAGAGTTGCCTTACAGTCCGAGAACCTTCTTAGTATTAGAGGAAAGCTACTTTCCTCTGAAAAGAAAAAACAGAACAACTACATTTAAAAAAATAATGGAGGCAACAGTAGCTCATTGCAGATGATTTGGAAAGGACTGAAATTTATAAAGAAGATCTAAATCACAATGAATCTCATGTCCCAGATATATGTCCTATGAATATTTGGATTTATTTTACTCTGCTCTCTTTTCAATATGTGTGTATTCCAGTTTTTCTGACTTTCTTCTTTTAGTTAAGTTTACCATCGTGAATATTTTTACCATGTCATTAAATAGTCTTTGAAGAGATGCTTTTTGACAGCAGTGTGATGTCCTTTCCTACGGGTGTGAATTAATTTTTAGAGCCATTTGCTTATTGGAAGACGCAACTTGCTGTGTGCAGCCTCGGTGGTTCATGGCTTCCTGAACTTCACCCCCGAATCACATGAGCTTCCCTGCCGCGTCCCGGGCAGCATTGATCCCCGAAGGCCTCCTCCCAGGCAGAGCCCCCACCGGGAGCTTCCACGGTGTGGAGAGCAGGGCAGGTGCCCTTTTCTGCAGCGAGGTGGGGAGGCGGGCAGAGGCAGAGAAGGCCCAGAAGGGCTTCTGCTCCGAAGACGCACTAAGACAGGTCCCTCCTCCTGGAAAAACAAGAAGGAGACGTGGGGAGAAAACCGAGGGTCACTGCCCAGCCACCTGCTCAGGAAACCCAGGGCCCGGGAGCAGAGGGGCCCCCACCCCTGAGGATTTAGGGAGTGATGGATGTCAAGTTCTGCGTCATGGCAAACGCTCAATAAATGTCATCTTCCCCCTTCCCCTACCATTGCCAGGAAAATACCAATATTCCGTGAAGTCAGTATTCACGTGTGTCATTCTCGGGGGCCAAGCTGAGTTAGTGGACAGTCATTCCACAGTACGGGATGTCGGGTCAGCTCAGGAAGTTCCCCTTAGATGTCACCTCAGTAGCCCTCGTCCCCACCTTGTACCATGTGAATGTCCTCAAGAGAGAAAGAGTCCCCAGCCAGCCAGTCTCTTGGCGACCTCAGTTGGAATTCAGTAATTGTCGATGGTTGGACCAATGTGTTAAGAGGTGGGTGGATGGAAGAAAGGAAAGAAAGAAGGACTGTGGGAAGGGTGGAAGGAAGGGTAAATTAACAGTTGGACCTTTTTTTTTTTTTTCCTCTGAAAAGATGTGAGCAGAATCATGTTTTTTACATAAGCCAGAATCTTTTCCTCTTTTTTCTCAGGTGAAATAAAAACCCAATATGGAGATTCCTAATTTCCGTTGGAAGAAAGTAAAGAGCGACGTGTGATCTAAGTAGCATATTTTATCTGTCTGAGCTGAAGATGAGTGACTTTCTAGCTTGCGTGACATATATCTGTGCCCCGCCCCTGGAAATACGTGGTCCTTGCTGCGATTCATTTAGCTTTTTTTTAAAGTGGTCTCTGGTTTGTGTGCAGTGGATGAAGTAATTGGAGTGAGTGCTTCTCCCAAGAGACAGAATCAATCAGCATCGTAGAAGATGGTGACATTTTAGAAAGAAACTCTGAGGAAAATGTCACGCTTAAAAAATTAAACACACTGACTCCAGATTGATTTTTATTACACTCAGATGGATACCCTGATTGACTATCAGTCTTACAAATGTTTAGCACAGTTCTCACTTCTCTGATAATCAGAATAATCTAATTTTCAATGTCATTTAATGTACTCTATTCAAGGTTATAATAGATCATGTTTCTAATAAAACCCAGCAATTATGGAATGAATAATACAGGAAGACGGGCATTCAGATTCCCGGGATTTTAAGCAGCACCGAGAGAAAGTCTTAGGCACGCCCCTTCCTTTATTTTTTATTTTTTGATTTAATAGGAAAATATTTTTTTATTGTAAATGGGATCTTTTTTTAAAATTTATTTTTATTGGTGTATAGTTGATTTACAATGTTGTGTTAGTTTCTGCTGTACGGCAAAGTGATTCAGTTATACATATACTTATATCCACTCTTCTTTAGATTCTTTTCCCATATAGAATATTACAGAATATTAAGTAGAGTCCCTGTGCTATACAGTAGGTCCTTGTTGGTTATCTATCTTATATATAGTAGTCTGTATATGTCAATCCCAGTCTCCCAATTTATCCCTCCCCCCCTTTCCCCCTTGGTAACCATAAGTTTGTTTTCTACATCTGTGAAGCCCATTCCTTTAAATGTGAGGTACACTCTGAATCACTGACTGCATTATATAGGTTATTTTTTTCCTGCCCATGATCTGAATGGGATTTCACCAGATTTGGCTGGAAAAAGAAAAAAAAAGAAAATTCTTGGGAGGAAACAGCAAGATTTGAATCCTTCTAATATATGTTATTAGTGCACCTGGAGAAAAGTGACAGGTAGCCGAGTTATTTATTGAGTTTCTCTAGTGATTGCCGCTTTCTCTCCATTTTTGATATACACCCCCTGGAGAAATACCATATTTTAGTTCTAAATATTTTTCCAATATCCACTGAAGCAGCAGCTGACGTTATGGATGTTTCAGGGTGAGCCACAGGGTATCTGATTTGGAGGAGGTTTGACTCTGTATTTAGAGCCTAATACTTACCTGACTCTGTTTCCTTTGGTTTCTTTCTTTCTTTCTTTCTTTCTTTTAAAGGCCTACTCCCTTCTTTAGGAATAAGTTGTGCTCTTTCTATTTGTGGCTTCTAACCAACTGCAGTCATGTTGGCCTCTGGGTAGGGATGGTGGGTCCCTCTGCTGTGGCCTGGGGTTTGGTCGGATGGTCAGGCGTATGTGACGCGCTGTCACACCTGGCCACCCAACAAGCAGTGGCACCTCTGGGGTCTCCCCTTTCATGCTGGGCTCTCTGCGAGGGGTCCCAGGTAGGGCAGAGGAGGCCACAGGGGCTGTCAGGCTTCAAGAAGTTTAAACTAAAGGGAGAGGCCTTAGACAGAAGGCTCCTCCCGCTAAAATTGGTCCTGGAGGTGAACCTGGCAGAATGAGAACTTCAGAAGGGCTGAGGCTTCCTGCAGATCCTCAGTGGAGCAAATGACGGGCGGGTCCAGATGAGATGCCCTCTGGACCCGTGAGGCGTCCTGAGGCAGAGCCATGAGGACGCAGTGCCGTGAGGTCACAGTGGGAGGACGGCTGGGCAGACAGCGCGGAGGGGTGAAGGCCACAGGCACGCCTTCCTCCTGAGATCTTGGGTGAATCAGGTCCCGGAAGACCACCAGAGCTCTCTGTGTTTGTGGCCGGTCAGAGCACATCTCGGAACATGACTGGGTTTTGTTCTGTGCACCTCATGTTCAGAGCAGTCATGTAGAACAGAACATTATCCAAAGCCGGTGGAGAGGGATGATGTGGAATCCAGCTGTCCCACTATGAGATATGACGGAACACGCCAGACATGCAGAGGGTGGAGAGATTCAGCCGTAGGGAGAAGATAATTGCTCTGAACTGTATGAGGGGCCATGAGCAAAAAAGAAAGTCACAAAGTGTGCTACCGTTAATCGAGCACTGAACCTTTTCATAGCCTCTGGTAGATGAGTACCATTGCTTACTGGTCACGGTAACGGACGCTGAGAGAGGCCAAGGAAATTGCCCGAATTTACGCAACTCCTGAGCCAGAGTCGAGATGTAACCCAGCTCTCCCCCAGCGCTTGTGACCTATGCCATAAGCACGAGCTCCAGAGACTGATTTAGGTGATCGGTAAGGTCCCTTTGCAGCTGTAAACCTCCTAGGTCTCCATTCAGGACACACGTTCAAAGTCATTTCCTGATATTCAGAAATATTCCAGGCATAGGGAAGGGATCCTCTCTCACAGTACCCAAAATAAAGTGGGGTTGGTCTGGGAACACTTGCTGCTTAAATCAGGTGGTTTGAGAGACCGAGGGCCCCTTTGCAGTTAGGTCGTCGGCAGTAAAAGCTGTCTACACGGTTGAAAATGGCTGGCTTACCATCCTGCACTTTCCTGGAGCCTCAGGAAAGGGAGTGAGAGTATGTGCGTATGTTGTGTGTGTGTGTGTCTGTCTGTCTGTGTGTCTGTCTTAGGGGGTTGAGGAGGTCATGGCCTGAAAAACTAATGAGAAAAGTCATCATCGAAGGCTTTAGGGACAGGGTCTTAGCAGGGTACTGAGGATGAAAGGAGAGACCTTCAATGATGTGCCGTACTGAGAACCTAAGGTTCCCTGAGCGCTTCACTGAATGTTTTACCAGCGAGAGAGGATGAGTCAGGAGACCTCTGTGGAAACAGCCTGTTTTAGCTCTAACAGTGCTCTTTCTACTTTACTTTTTATTGTATTATAGTGTATTTGCCTACCTTTCGCAGATGGGCCATTGTCTGCAAAGCATCATTCACAGAGAGGATGCAGGCAGACAGAGCTGACCTTGGCAGGTACACAGGATGAGGGAGAGAGAAGGGCAGGTCTGCCTCTGTCACTGGGAGAGGGCCCCTGGATGGGTGGTGGGTCCAGTCGCTGAGCTGGCAGCACCAAAGGGAAGGAGCCGTGTAAGGGCAGCTGGAGGGGCCACTCTTAGGAGAGGATCAGCGTGAGGGGTGGAGAGGTGCCTAGTGGGCAGTGAGGTGTGCACGTCTGACGCTTAGGGGAAGTCGGGGCCAGAGGTGGGAACTTGAGCCTCTTGGATGTACGTACTTGGTGGTGGAGGGCTTGGGCCCGGATCTCAGGAGACGTGAAGGGTGAGAAGAAGGCTAGGGGTGCTCCCAGGCATAGGGAGTCCTTTAAATGGGCTGCCAGAGACCTCGTGGGGATCCCAGGACGCAGCTACCTCAAGTTCAAACAGGCCGTCCATCTCCTCATTATAAACCTGGGAGTCGGCAGTAGTTCTCAGGCAAGAGAAGCCCAGTCCATATTCGCCAGCATTTCTCTTTTGGAAGTTAGTTAGCTCAAGGCACTTTTTAATACCACGTTTCGTAATTGTTGCTATTTTTTTTTTAAGTCCGGACACATCTTAAGAAAGTGGTATAACTTACTGACCTTTCCCTGTTTTTAAATAAAGTGGCTACCAGGGAGAGCCCTGGGATGAGAGGGTCAAGCTGACAATCATAGGTGACCAAGGGCCCCTGTGCAGTTAAGGTGCCTGGTAGCAAAAAAGTCCATGTGATTAAAAACGGCAGTTCCCGGAGCAGCCCAATCATTGTGCAATTTCCTGAACTCAGTCAAAAGATGACGGGGTAAGTGGGGGAACAGGCCGGGCAGGGGATCCGGTGGAATTAATAAGAAGAATATGACTTTAGAGTCGAGCATTCCTTTCCAGCTTAGGGTCCGGCCCACCTCATCCGTGTGCGAAGTTATGCCACATGTGTCTCAAGACACTGGGAATGTCTGGGGTCGGGGCGTGGCTTAGGTGGGGGGCTGCCGGCCCCTGCTGGAAGGGACCTGGTCGCCATGGAAAGGAGGAGGGGGCATCCTCGTCTCGGTGGCTGGTTAGGGCTGCTTAGGCCAGGGTGACCTCCCAGCTCGCGTTCTGGATGTTTCCAGGATGGCTGGCTCTGCTCTGAGTACAGGAGGGTCACCGCCTCACTCAGTGTGGTCCAGCTGACAGGTTTTCAGGTCCCTTCTCACCCTTGACTTCTCTCCCTACTGAAATCTGCAAGAAGGAGACAGAACCTTGCCCCTCTAAACTGAAGCAAGGGTGTGAGAAAAAGTTATGGGAAAAAGGAGCTGGAAATATTTACAGATGGAAGAAGGTGACTCCCTTTTTGACACCTTCCAAGGAAGCAGCGGGGAGTGCAATGACTTCGGAGAAAGGAAGAATAAGGACTTTGGAAAGAGAACCCCTCTTCCCCCCCTGCCCCCCAAAGTCATCTGCGGTGTTGCTTCACCAGATTCTAGAGCAGCGAATACACCACGTTTATCACGTCTCGTGTGTCCGTGCTCCCTCTCTGGACAAACGTCTGTGTCCAGAAGCCTCTGCAGCACTGCCTGTTGAATGCACTTCTAGGCACGGTCGTTGGCTGTCACTACACCCCGGCGGGTTTCCAGGCCAAGCTTTGTTAAGATGTCTTGTGAGAAGCGGAACTCCCATCACATCCCTACAACACCTCAGAACACCACGACCTCGAGTCCCTGAGGCTTTCTGCCCCCAAGAACTTTGCTCTCGCTTCCCCAAAGCCTGGAATGTTCTCCTAGTTCAGTGCTATCCGCTCAGATGTTCCTTCCGCGGGGAGGGTTTTCCCTGGCCACCTTCCCACTGCTGCCTCTGCTCCACTGTACCCCGCTGCTCTCCGGGTGACGGCCCTTTATTCTGCGTGCGCTCTAGGAGACCCTCTAGCTCTCCACCAGGGTCTGGACGTACTGCAGGCCACAGTCAGGGGCGGGGGTGGAGGAGTCCCCAGAAGAAAATCTGTTGGAGGGGGCAGGGCTTTGGTGCTGGGCAGAAAGAACAATTGACGTCCAGTCTGTTGCCTGATCACTGAAATAAAAGGGAAGAACAAACACAGGAGAGTGGGTGTTAAGTCATTTCTTTTTTGTTAAAAAGACTTTCTTCCTGGGAATTCCCTGGCAGTCCAGTGGTTTGGACCTGGCGCTTTCACTGCCGAGGGCCCGGGTTCAATCCCTGGTTGGGAAACTAGGATCCCGCAAGCCGTGCAGCGCGGCCAAAAACAACCAGAAAACCCACCAAAAAATACTTTCTTCCCTAATTTGGATTTACTCTACAAACAACTTCTTACAGATCAAGGACTTCTTTTTAGAGTACGAGTCTGCAGACTACAGCCTGTGGGCCAAGTCCAGACACAGCCTGTTTTGGTGAAGTTCTGCTGGAACACAACCATGCCCTTCTGTGCACAGAGCCTCTTCTGCCCCGCGATGGCACAGTGGTGGCCACAGAGACTGTGAGTCCCGCAAAATCTACGATATTTACTGTCTGGCGTTTTGCGAGTGAGTCAGTACATAGCTCATCTAGCTTGTGTCTTTAATTTAGGAGAAGCTCTTTTGCCCCGATATATGCGATCCTTTCTGCCCCCAGTTCTTTAGAGGACCTGCTCCATCACCGCTTCCAGCTCCCTCCCCAAATGCCCCCATCACAGAGACCCGGCTGCGTGCCGGTGCCCTGCCTGCTGTTGCTCTCCCCCGCATGCCCTTTCTCATAACGCCGTCGTTATCCGATGGTACACTGTACATGGATTTGGTCATCGTCCACCTTTCCCAAGAAGAAAAGAAACTCCCAGAAGCCGGGAACATTGCTTTACACAGTTACCTCCCCAGCACCTAGAACAGTGCCCGCGACAGAATGGGAGCTCAGGACGTGCTCTGAAGTTCAAGATCACCTTTAGGGTTGCTCGCAGGCAGCCGCAACTTCCCTGCATGTCCTCTGATGTTTCTTGGACGTCTGAGTTGGGACCCTGCACCGCTTTCTCTTCCAGGCCCTGCTTTCCTCTCCCGAGGCTGCTGCCTCTACCCGGAAAGCATTCTCGGATGGCTTTTTTATGAAAAGGAGAGGAAAGCACGCTGTTGGGTGTGGGTTTAGTGGAGAGAGAAGGGAGGGCAGAGGGAGCAGAGTGGGGTGGCAGGAACGGTGTGTCTTACTTCTTGGGCTTGTTGCCGTTTTTTTGGTTTTTTTGTTTTTATTCCTTAGCTGAAGCTTCCCGGGGATAGAAATTCAGTTCTCTGCGTCAAACATCGAGTATGTGGCTCTGAGCCGTGCCGGGAATGGTGACGATGCCTTGCTTTCTTTTCCAGATGAGTCTCTGCAGAAATAAATACCTGAGAATTAAAGTGTCGTAGGCCAGGAGGAAGATTTTTGTGAACTCAGTAGGATTTCAGCAGTCCTTCCCAGACGAAGACAATTTGGGCTGATCTGTTTGTATTGAGACACTGTTCACCAGGGGAGGGTGAAGTTGGCCACGATTCCGGCCACCACTTCACACACTGAGGTGGACGAGGCGGGCAGGGGGGGCTAGTTCTGCTGTTTCATTTTTCACCTTTTCTTTTAATCACACGTGTGGCCTGCGAGTCACCCCTCGATGGCATTCAGGGAAGCCAAGGCCAAGGAGAAAAATTCCTTAATCATAGTCCTCGTTGCATTCTTGTTATTAACACTAATCTTTTCTTTAAAGGAAACCGTTTCGAGAATTCTTTGATGAGCAGCGTGTGGTTTGGAGCTAGAACTGGGTTTCAGTTCTGTCAGCTACGTGGCATTTAGCCTCTGTTTCCTCCTGTGCAGCTTGGGGACTCATAGTAACTCCTTCCAGTTAGGGTGACAGATAATGCATGTCTAGCACTTGACGCAGCCCGGGGAAGACACCCTCCCTCCCCGACGGGGTGGGGCTGGCCGTGACCCTGATAGTTCCTGTTAAAGAGAAGACACCAGCTCGCAGGCCGCGGCCCCCGATTTTGGGAAGCTGGTCTGTGACCGGAAGATTTTGAGTTGGAATTTTCACACTGGGTTGGAATTTCGCCCACCTTTGCATTTCAAAGCCAAGGGCAAGGAGCAGTGGATATTTTCTCACTGAGCATTTCTGACACCCGGGGTCGTCCGGTCCTGATTCGGGCGCGTCCCGGGAAGGCGTGCAGGGTGGGGTCTGCAGTACACGTGTGGAGTCAGTTCTCCCCTGTGCGCTTTGCCCCCCTCACCGTGGTCTTGTGCCCTCACCCGACTATCCCGCGGACTCGGGGACTCTGGTTCCCTGCGGCATCCCCGGTACCTGGATCAGGGCCTGACACCCAGAGCTGGTGGTCACGGCTCAGGAACTGTCAGTAGTAGCAGGAGTCCAGACGTGTCGAGTTCCGGATTGCTGCGTGTGCTTCAGATTCAGCTGATTGCCGGAAGTCGGGAACAGGAAGAAAGAAGCCCAGAGGGGTAAGGGGCTCGCCGTCCCCTCCCACGGCCACCGCTCCCGTCGGCAGACTTTCCCTGAGAGCCTGTCTCCACACACTCACGCCTCCAGAGCCGGGACCCAGAGAGCCAGCTGCCCGCCGCACACACTGCACCGTGCCCTGGGGGCACGGGCCCTCCCTCATCGCGCAGCTCGGCCCTGCCCACTGCGCGGCGCCCTGGACCCCTCACATGGGCCCTCCCCATGGCACCTCTTCTCTCGCTGGGAGCTCCTAGCAACCACATGAGTGATGTCTCCACCCAATCGTTTCTTCACCATGGACAGAGCTGCTCTTCTAAAAGGCAGCTGTGGTCCTGTTGCTGCCACTGCGCCCCCAGTGAACCTAAACCCCAAGTCTCCTTGGCAAGGTTCGCCGGCCACAAGAGCCGTGGTCCAGCCTGAGCCTGGAACTCAGCCCCGGCCCTATTCTCTGCAGAACTTCAAAGCTGCCCTGTCGCTTCCACGCAGGGTTTCAAACCTGCCCAGTCTTCTGCCGGGAAAGCCCTCCCCGCTTCCCACCTGTGGCCACCTGAAGCCTCCTCCTGCGCCTGTGTGGGTCTCCGCGTAGACAGTTCCTGCGTGAGTGTGTTAGCCTTCCGGGGAGCCCTCGACGACGGACAGTTGCAGACTCTCTGGGAAATCCACGCAGCCTTTTTCTGTTTGTAGGCATGGGTGGTTTCCCAGATGTCTCTAACAGGTTTGATTCTAGAAAGACAAGCTTTCCAGTGCCTGGACCCAAGTTTATTTCCTGGGTTGGGTTTTGAAGGGCTTTCCCTGACCACCTCTTAACCCTCCCCGCCCTCTGGCGGGGCTTCCATCCTATATTGCTCTGCTATAAATGTTCTCTTGAAAGTCACCACTTCCTCAGTCACCAGACCGTGAACTTTGCTCCCTGTCCGTTCTCTCCGGCTCTCGGCGCCACTGGACACTCGGCCAGGCTTCTGCTGCTTCTCCGAATCCTTGTCTCCGTTAGTCACTGTGACTCTGGGTCACCCCAGCTTTCCGGCCCTCTGCCCCTCTGCTCCGTCACAGCCTCCCGCCCCCCTTCCCGCCCGGTACAGGCCACACCCAGAGAGCAGTTCCGTCTCCACCTCGCTCTCCTCTCTCACCCTCCCCTGCTCGGCCCGGCTCCTGACCCCGACAGGCATCTGGGAGGTTCTGATTCCTGAGCCTCTGCAGCCTCTGGGACGGCTGCCTGATTCCTCACTCACCTGCCCTTAGGCCAAGCTCATCATTTTCCTGCCGAGTGTTCAATTCGCTATTCCATCCAAGCTACCTTACTTCTCTAGACTCTTTGCCATACCGTCGTCATCCGGGAGCCACAGTGAAAATCTCCCTGTGACCTCTAGGGGTCCCCTTCTCCCCTTCCTCCAGCCGTGACCAGGTCCTGCGATTTCCCTCCCGGCGCCACCCTGCACATCCCGCCTTCTTTCTCTTTCCGTGTATCAACCAGTCTTCCCTCCCCACCTGTCCCCAGTCTCCAGTTTTCCCTCTGGTCGCACCAGCCGTCCTGCTCTCTTACAGACATGAGGTGGTCATTCCTAGAAGGATGTCCTCATGTCCCCCACATGAAGAAGGTTCTTCCCACCCTTTAAAGGCCATCGCAGAGCTAACTTCCTCGCGCGGCTGTGTCGGATCCAACCCTGAGGCCTTGGTCCACACCGTTCTCTTCATCTGGATTGTCTCCCTAACCCTCCAAGTCCTGTCCATATGAACTATTTGTTGAGCATCCCTTCTGGAGGCTCTGTGCACTGGACACCCAGCTCCTGGGGGGCGCGCAGCTCCAGAACCCTCCCTGGAGGGGTTGTCATGACGCCCACACACTGAGTCGTCGGCTCCTGCATCTGTGGGACTAAGTACCATCTTAAAACCTACTGCTTAGATTTTGTATTCCTGTTGTTTAAACACCTCTCTTCTGGCATCTAGCTCACTGAATGATAGTTTTTGTTTAGGTGACTGTATCTTTTACTAGAATGTAAGTCTTTTGAAATGATACCCTTTCACTCTTGTTTCTTGAACATCAATCAGTGTCAGGTACAGTGTAAGTACTCAATAACTATTTGAACAGATAGAGAAATAGATGAATGGATGGATGGACAGATAAATAGATGGACAGATGGATGAATGGACAGATAAATTGATGAAATAATAGATGGGCAAATGGATGGATAGGCCAATGGACAGATCAATGGAGGAAAGATGGGACATATGGATGGATGGATAGAAGGGTGGACGGATGGATGGATGTAGAAAAAAACCTGCCGTTAAGACTGAAATGGTTATCCTCACACCCATTATAACAATTCCTTTAAAAGTAACCTTGAGAGCTAAGCCAGCCTTTAAAACACTAACAGTAAGTTTAAATTTATCCATAATTTTTAGGAAAGGAGTTTATGGTTAATTGACTAATCATATCCAATAGTGGGCTAGCATACATCTTATATATAGACCGCTGATTCTCTAAAAGTTCAAATTAATAGAATGCATTTAGAACAAAAGTACTGAACACTGCACTTCCTTTGTGATTCTGAAAACCCTTAGAAACCTTAGTGTTTGCAGGACCCCAGTGAGAATCACTGAGGGGAGTACAGGCTGACATAAACCATTTAAAGGCCTTAAAGTTTTTCATTTAAACTAATATGTAAAATCAACACCCACACGTTCACATGTAGACCATTTCTGTAATATTTGGATTTCTAAAATGTGTTTGACAATATGCAGGTATTTGGCCAACATCAGGCAGACTCGCAGACCATTTGTCTGTCTCTCAGACAAGATTCATCGAGTGTGGCAAGCAATATCTAAACAGTTGGATCCCAAGGAAGCGAACATGGTCACGTCTGTTTGCTAAGCCAACTTCATGTGGAAAGTCCTGCCATGAGAAATGAAACCACTGAACATTTACAGCTGTCCGGTTTACCTCTCTCCATTTTCCCCTAATCACTAGTGATGTGGCCCCAGGTGGAGCACTGATCTTGCCGTGGATAAAACTTCTTTCTTCTCCCTCATTTTCTCCCCCCTTCCTCTACATTTTCCTTCTTTACTTTATTCCTGTCTACTTATCCTGCTGTCTTAGCATTTCACATTTCAAAGCAGTCCATGTACGGCAAACCCTTAGAGTCTACACTACCTATCATGTACATTTTATTGAGGGAGAAACCATGCTTTATTTGACTCAGAAACTTCAGTAGCTACAGGACTCAATAAATGTTTGGTGAATAAGCAAAGCGGTGTAGGACTCCCACTGGTTTCGTACCGTTACACTGTGTTGCACTTATTTACATGTCTAAATATATATTACGAACCCTGTGTATGATGGAAAAATTCATTTCTCCATTTTTCAGATGGGAAACTGAGGCTCAGGAACATTAAGAGACCACCCTGAGTTTGCACAGTTAGTAAATGAAGGGCTGAAATTTGGCCCTTTGGAATTTTACCCCAATGTCATCCCACTTTTCCAGGGTACCTTTCATGTTATTTAAGACCCGTGGGGAACATGGGTCTTCATTAATTCCATACTTCATGTGTGTTGTCAATAGCCAAGCCATTGAAACAACCTAAGTGTCCATCAAAAGAGGAATGGATAAAGAAGATGTGGTACATACATATAATGGAATATTACTCAGCCATAAAAAAGAATGAAATAATGCCATGTGCAGCAACATGGATGGACCTAGAGATTATCATACTAAGTGAAGTAAGTCAGAAAGAGAAAGACAAATACCACATGACATATGTGGAATCTAAAATGTGATACAAATGAACCTATCTGTGAAATGGAAACAGAATCATGGACACGGAGAACAGACCTGTGGCTGCCAAGGCGGAGGGGGCATGGGGGAGGGATAGATTGGGAGCTTGGGATTAGCAGATGCAAACTATTATATATAGGATGGATAAACAACAAGGTCCTACTGTATAGCACAGAGAACTATATTCAGTATCCTGGGATAAACCATAATGGAAAAGAATATTTAAAAAAAGAAAAAAAAAATATATATATATGTAACTGAATCACCTTGCTGTATAGCAGTAATTAACAAACATTGTAAATCAACTATACTTCAGTTAAAAAATACATAAATGATTTGTTTAAAAAAAGAAATTACAATCTTGTAAAGTTTTAGTGCAGTATCAAGAATATCCACAATTATTTGCTAAGTCTATTGAAACACACCTCCCTTTTCTTTCATATATTCCATGAAAAGAACATATTACAAGAGACTAAATGCAGAGGCAGATACAAAAACCTAGCTGACTTCTAGTAAACTAGAAATTAAGGAGAAAAAAAATTATGTGTGTTGTAACAGATGCGGGCAGGATTTTGAACCTTGAATTGAAGGGATGACAAATTGTTTTCTTTTTTGCCTTAATTGCTGAATAAACACAACCACTGATTCAGATATATCATGTGTGAAAGAGCATGTGGGCGTGTGCTACTGCTGTGTAACCCATCCTTTACACAGACTGTATCTGTTAGCTATCGCTGTGTAACAAACCACCCCAAAGCTCAGTGGCTTGACACAGTAAGCATTTGTTATTGATCACAAAACCATGGATCAGCAGGGTGGAACTTCTGGGCTCACTGGGCCCTCTCATAAGTCTGTGGTCAGCTGCAGCATGGGTGGCAGTACTGCCCATCTTGCCTGAGTGCCCTCCCAGGTTCAGGGCTAGGCTGGCTCTAGGTTGATTTAGGAACATTTTGGCTGGGCTGCTGGTCTCTCCTCCAGCAGGCTAGCCCGGGCTTGTTCCCACACAGGGGTGATGCTCTAAGAGGGACCAGCACAGGATCTCTCTGGGCCTAGGCTGGCACAACATGACTACCACTGGTTTCTGTCTGGCCAGTGCATCACAGGCCAACCCAGATACAGGGGTTGGGGAGCAGTCTCCACCTTTGGATGGAGGAGCTGGGGCATCACAGTGCAGAGGGCGTCCACAGGTGGAGCACTGGGGCATCATTTTTTTTTTTAACATGTTTATTAGAGTATAATTGCTTTACAATGGTGTGTTAGTTTCTACTGTGTAACAAAGTGAATCAGCTATACACATACATATATCCCCATATCCCCTCCCTCTTGCGTCTCCCTTCCACCCTCCCTATCCCACCCCTCTAGGTGGTCACAAAGCACCGAGCTGATCTCCCTGTGCTATGCGGCTGCTTCCCACTAGCTATCTATTTTACATTTGGTAGCGTATATATGTCCATGCCACTCTCTCACTTCGTCCCAGCTTACCCTTCCCCCTCCCCGTGTCCTCAAGTCCATTCTCTACATCTGCGTCTTTATTCCTGTCCTGCCCCTAGGTTCTTCAGAACCATTTTTTTTTTTTTTGGATTCCATATGTATGTGTTAGCATATGGTATTTGTTTTTCTCTTTCTGACTTACCTAACTCTGTATGACAGACTCTAGGTCCATCTACCTCACTACAAATAACTCAATTTCGGTTCTTTTTCAGGCTGAGTAATATTCCATTGTATATATGTGCCACATCTTCTTTATTCATTCATCTGTCAATGGACACTTGGGTTGTTTCCATGTCCTGGCTATTGTAAATAGAGCTGCAATGAACATTGTGGTGCATGACTGTTTTTGAATTATGGTTTTCTCAGGATATATGCCGAGTATGGGATTACTGGGTCATATGGTAGTTCTATTTTTAGTTTTTTAAGGAACCTCCATGCTGTTCTCCATAGTGGCTACATCAGTTTACATTCCCACCAACAGTGCAAGAGGGTTCCCTTTTCTCCACACCCTCTCCACACTGGGGCATCTTTAGGTGAGCAGCCCTTCCTGGCACTGCACTCCTGCTGCCTGGTTCTGAGGGCTTGTTGAGGGGTCCTGTGGCCCCAGGGGAATCACTGAGGCCGTGTCTCAGAACTTTCTCCAAGCTAAGTGCCTCATTTCTATTTTTTTAATTAATTAATTAATTAGTTTATTTATTTATTTTTGGCCATGTTGGGTCTTCTTTGCTGTGTGCGGGCTTTCTCTAGTTGTGGCAAGCGGGAGCTACTCTTCATTGCAGTGCACGGGCTTTTCATTGCGGTGACTTCTCTTGTTGCAGAGCACGGGCTCTAGGCGTGTGGGCTTCAGTAGTTGTGGCATGTGGGCTGAGTAGTTGTGGCTCGCAGGCTCTAGGGCGCAGGCTCAGTAGTTGTGGCCCACCAGCTTAGTTGCTCAGCGGCATGTGGGATCTTACCAGACCAGGACTTGAACCTGTCTCCCCTGCATTTAACCACTGCGCCACCAGGGAAGTCCCCTCATTTCTATTTTAAGAAATGTTTTAAAAGGGAAAATAGGAGAATGTCAACCAGAACTGCAATTCATTTTCTGAAAATTAATTGGGTTTGGAGGACCATAGGAGTGAAAACTTTGGCTGCTAGAATTGATCTTTTTTTTTCCATTGGAGTATAGTTGATTTACAGTGTTGTGTTAGTTTCTGCTCTACAGCAAAGTGAATCCATTATACATATACATATATCCACTCTTTTTAAATTCTATTCCCATATAGGTCATTACATAGTATTGAGTAGAGTTCCCTGTGCTATACAGTAGATCCTTATTAGTTATCTATTTTATTTATAGTAATGTGTGTATGTCAATCCCAGTCTCCCAATTTATCCCTCCCCCTCCCTTATCCCCTGGTAACCATAGTTTGTTTTCTACATCTGTGACTCTGTTTCTGTTTTGTAAAGAAGTTCATTTGTACCCTTTTTTTTAGATTGCACATATAAGCGATATCATATGATATTTTTCTTTCTGTGTCTGACTTACTTCATTTAGTATGACAATCTCTAGGTCCATCCATGTTGCTGCAAATGGCATTATTTCATTCTTTTTTATGGCTGAGTATTATTCCACTGTATATATGTACCACATCTTCTTTATCCATTCCTCTGTGGATGGACATTTAGGTTGCTTCCATGTCCTGGCTATTGTAAATAGTGCTGCAGTGAACATTGGGGTGCGTGTATTTTTTTTTCAGTTATGGTTTTCTCTGGGTATATGCCCCTGAGTAGGATTGCTGGATCATATGGTAGTTCTATTTTTAGTTTTTAAAGGAACCTCCATATTGTTCTCCATAGTGGCTGCACCAATTTACATTCCCACCAACAGTGTAGGAGGGTTCCCTTTTCTCCACACCCTCTGCAGCATTTATCGTTTGTAGATTTTTTTTGATGATGGCCATTCTGACCCATGTGAGGTGATACCTCATTGTAGTTTTGATTTGCATTTCTGTAATAATTAGTGATGTTGAGCATCTTTTCATGTGCTTTTTGACCATTTGTATGTCTTCTTCGGAGAAATGTCTATTCAGATCTTCCACCCATTTTTTGATTGGGTTATTTGTTTTGATATTGAGCTGCATGAGCTGTTAGTATATTTTTATATTTTGGAGATTAATCCCTTGTCGGTTGCTTCATTTGCAAATATTTTCTCCCATTCTGAGGGTTGTCTTTTTATTTTGTTTATGGTTTCCTTTGCTGTGCAAAAGCTGTTAAGTTTAATTAGATCCCATTTGTTTATTTTTGTTTTTATTTTCATTACTCTAGGAGATGGGTCAAAAAAGATCTTGCTGCAATTTATGTCAAAGAGTGTTCTGCCTATGTTTTTCTCTTAGAGTTTTATAGTATCTGGCCTTTCATTTAGGTCTTTAATCCATTTTGAGTTTTTTTGTGTGTGTGGTGTTAGGGAGTGTTCTACTTTCATTCTTTTACATGTAGCTGTCCAGTTTTCCCAGCACCACTTATTGAACGAGCTGTCTTTTCTCCATTTATACTCTTGCCTCCTTTATCAAAGATAAGGTGACCATAGGTGCTTGGGTTTATCTCTGGGCTTTCTATCCTGTCCCACTGATGTACATTTCTGTTTTTGTGCCAGTACCATACTGTCTTGATTACTGTAGCTTTGTAGTATAGTCTGAAGTCCTGGAGTCTGATTCTTCCAGCTCCGTTTTTCTTTCTCAAGATTGCTTTGGCTGTTCAGGGTCTTTTGTGTTTCCATACAAATCATGATGGAGATTGTTGTTTAAGATATGACAGCCTGTAACTTGCTGTGAAGAACGTATGTGACACAGAGCAGGATACAGGCTCATCTGAAACAGTCTGCTGGGAAATTTCTTTTTGTTATATGAAGCCCCCCACCCCACCTCACCATCAGATACCGCTTTGAATGAAGTCTTTGTCTTCATGAAAAAAATCTAAAGGGTTATACCAACACCTCTGCTCAGTCATGTCACTCTGGATACATGGCCCTTATTTTAAGACTCTAGATTCCTGACTCTCAGACTGCCTGCAGTTTTACCAAGTCAAAAAGACCCGCTAAACAGCCTCTCCAACACAAGAGGGCAGGTTGAGCTCTGCAGAGCGAACTTCAGCTTATATAATAAAGCATGTCCTGCCCATGAAAATGGTTTATGGCAGTGGGGACTGAACTGTCCTTTTCTAAGCTGGCAATTTTTACAGACGAGGTGAGTTGATCATGCAGTGGGTGTGAGTTTACTCCTGATTAAAAGGCAAATGGGGGACTACCCTGGTGGTACAGTGGTTAAGGCTCTGCACTCCCAATGCAGGGGGCCCGGGTTCAATCCCTGGTCAGGGAACTAGATGCTACATGCATGCCGCAACTAAGGAGCCAGTGAGCCACAACTAAGGAGCCTGCTGGCCGCAACTAAGAAGCACACCTGCTGCAACCAATACCTGCTGCAACCAAATAAATAAAATAAATATTAAAACCAAAAAGGTAAAGGACCACAGCCTCGGTGTCTTCGGTTTCCATTTTTTAGCATCTAGTTTTATAGCATCAGTAAAGTCCTTCATCTCAGCCCTGATCATACTGGAGGACTCTGCCACAGACAGAGCCAGGGAAACACCACCACCAGTGGACAGATTTCGTGAGAGCCATCCTTTGTCAGGGCCCCTTGCTGCCAGAGGCAATGAGCAGAGAAGGACCACGGGTGGTGGAGGAAGGCATCCAGAGGCCGCCTGCACTTTCTTGACTGCTCATGACCAAGTGCTTACTTTTATGCATAAGGCAGGAGTGTTTGTCTCCAGAGTTAAACTTAGGATATTTCCTATAGTTCATCCAAGACTCTTCTCCAAAGGAAAGGATTTGCCCCTTATAGCAGAGCCTCTAAACTCCAAGTCTCCCTGCAAGAATGCCCACCACCCTGGGCCTGCTGCAGATAAACGCGGCCGCACCAGGCTGCCCCCACCAGCCCCGACAGAGGAGGAAAGTGTTTGGGATTATGCAACAGAAGGAACGCAGTTCCCTGGAGAGGAGATCACATCTCCATAAGTAAAAGCAACCAGTGAGAGGAAAGTGTGTTTAAAATCATTTGCAAAGTGTTGTTAGTAGAATGTACCACTTTAACTAAAAGACGTATTTGGCCTTTGTACATTCTGATATTTGGGGATTTTCTGTAAGTGCTTGGAATAACTTGAAGAAGCTGAGCTAGGCTCGTCGACCCTGGTTAAACTCTCAGCATGCTGTGTCCAGACTGTTCCCCCCAAGACTTGCATATTTAATATTCTCTAAAAATTCTAAGTATGCTCCCTTGCTCGGTCACCACGAGTGCCATGCCGTTCCGTACACTTTGCGTTTGTGCTGGGCCCACATCACCCTCTGAAATCCCTGCACATAGGCTGCCACGTGGCAGACTAGAGCGGTCCCTGGAGGATGCTATTTTGACCTCCATTTCAAAACCCCAAAATCAAGGTCCAAGCACAGGGGCTGAATTCATTTAACAGACTCTCATGGGTGCCCTGCCCTCAGCCTGGTCCAGAGGCATGTGTCTTGGTAGCAGTGGAGAAAACTTAGCTGCAACCTCACTCACTAACCTCCTTTCTCTGTGTATTTGTTCAAATTTCTACGAGCGCCTCCGTGGCTATTGCTGAATCGGGAGAAAGACGCAGTCTCCACCGCACAGGGGATTCTGACATTAGGGCTGTTTCACTCACCCCAACCCACGCAAGGTCACCGTAGGACCTGCTCCGTTAATTGCTTGAGTCCCAACCGCAAATCCTGAAATTATGGGAATGTATTTCTCTACTAGTTACAGATCCACCTGCCTTCAAGTTCACGTGTATAATTAGTTCAGAAAATGATGTTTAAACTGAGATGAAACTACATCTGTATGTTAGTTAGAGACCCTCCCCTACTCACGGCAAGCAGATAGCTCTCATCACCGACTGTGGTCCATTATTCTTATAGTTAGTAAGGAGGTGAAAAGTCAAGTTGAAGGAATTCCAGACTTTAATATTCAAACAAGAATAAATAGACCATTATGCTTGCTTTGCTAGACTGACTATAGAGAATTTTAATGGACAAAATCACTGTTGATTGTATTTTCCTTTCCTTTTTTTTTTTGATGTGAAAGAATTACTAGTGAAGCGTTGTTTCATCTCTTCCTGAATCCAAGTGAAGTTTCTGAATTCCGCATGTTTCCTGCATTACATTTTTATTGTGTGCATAGGAATCAATATTCCAGATACGTGCACAAGCACACACATTGAAATGAACATGACTTCATTTATTGTCATGATTAGACATTCAAAAAAAAGTGTTTGGGTGTCTGCTTTCATATTCATAGGTCGAGATCTGTACATCAGAGGTATTTGTATAAGTGACACTTTTATTACGTTCATTTCATTTGCAATATGATAGTGGATCATAAATATGTTACTTCTGTGCCACCAAATCTGATTTGTGGCACTTAGCCCTCACAAGGAGAATACTTGATATCTTCGGAAGCACCTTTCGTCCAAGAAGCGCTTTGCAGACGCGGGGCCGGGCTCTACCAGGTGTGTCGATCACACTCGTGAGGCTTTGCCTCCCGCTTTATCGGCTGCACTGTTGGGGCCGAGAGTGGCCATGAGTCCCTTGCAGGCCCGGAGCTGATGATGCGACCTTTAATTTCTGGAAGAAAGAGGCTCAGGTGAGCTCTGTGTTGCTGCACCCAGGCCCTGATGGCCGACAGAGCTCCACATCTGCCACATGCTCACCCTTCACCATGGGCCAGACGATGTATCAAGCCCTGGGGACGCAGACACGAGTAAAATACGGCCCTTGCCTTCCTGATGCTCACAGACTAGGAGGGGAGGGCCATGTGGAAGAGTAATTGCCCCCCTACACCGTGATGGGGCGCTGATGCAGAGGTGACAGTAGGTGCCCTCCTCCTGCCCCCCGCCCCGGCCCTCCCAGGGATGCACCGTGCCTGAAAGCAGTTGTCAAACCCCCAGGCACGTCGCAGGACTGGGCACATGCCAGCCAGTTGCAGTTGGGCTGAAAGAAGAGACCACCCCTCACACATTGCAGGCGGCCTTCAGGGCTGAGCACCTCCCACCCCAGACTTGCAGAGAAGAGCATGGCGGGCTCCCCACCTACCAGCCCATCCCTCCATCCCTCCCCCATCCCCCCTCCCCTTTCTCCAGCATCAGTTCCCGATCCTGGACCACCCGCCGCCCCCTACACACACAACACACACACACACATGCACACGTGCGCACACGTGCACACACGCAGTGCTCCTGCAGCCTCCTTCACGACACTCACCACATCGTGGCGTCACATATGAGTGCAACAGATACGGCTGAGGGCCCCGGGGCCAGGTTTTCTGAGTTCAGAGTTCACGCCACATCACTGAACAGGAGGGGGCAGGTTACTTACTTTTCTGTGCCTCAGTTTTCTCATGTGCAAAATGGGCATAATAATGATACTTCCCTGTCAGGCGGCTGTGAGCGTTGAATGACCTAATATGAATAAATGGCTTCACCGAGCGCCCAGAGCTGCTGGGAAGCTGTATTAGCCTTTTCAGTCTTATCATAATTAACACTTTAGGGACTTCCCTGGAGGTCCAGTGGTTAGGACTCAGAGCTTTCACTGCCATGGCACAGGTTCAATCCCTGGTTGGGAAAGTAAGATCCAGCAGGCCGTGCGGCGTGGCCAAAACAAAACAAAGAACCCACAAAAAACAAAAAAACACTCTGGTACTGGAGTCTGAGTATCTGTAGTAATAGTGAGGCCAACAGTCCTATCACTGTCACTGCTATCACATGATTCATGTCTGTCTCCCACCATGAGTGAGCCCCGAGGCAGCAGGAGCCAGCTGTGTGGTCTCCACTCCATCCCCACGGCAGATGGCACAGAGGCTTACAAAACATTTGGTGAATGAACGAATGGACAAAGCTATGGTGCACCTGCTCACGTGGTGCCGCTACCAGCCGCCTTCTCTGAAAGCATCATTGCCACTTACAGCCACGGACCCACAGTGCTGCCCACAGGTCCACTCATGTCCACGTGGAAGGGCTTCCATCCTCCTTCCTGTGTGACTAGCGCACAGAAGCTTCACAGGAGACTCACCCTTCCCACCCAGCCCACCATCCATCGAGGAGAGAGGCTGTAAGAGGGGCCGGCAGCTCTGGGGTGGGGAGCGATCAGATCCCCAGGCCCTGCAGCAACTGTGGGTGGCCCCCTGCCCCGCACTGCAGCCCTGCACAGGGGCAAGCTCCTGCCCCGCCCTGGCGGCTGCTGACATGAGTCCCCTGAGACAGGACAGAGACGCCTCCCCAGCCCTGCACTGCTTCATCCCTGGCACAGGGAGGGCCCTGTGATGGTCTCCTCTCTGACCTGGCTGCCGCAGCCCAGCAGGCAGGCAGCAGAGCCACTACCCAGGAGCTTGGCCTGGCCCCACCGTCTCAGCTCCAGGCTCACCCCTGCCCTTCCTTTGCCTTGCTGAGTAGTACAGTGATCAAGCCTCCATGTGCCAGGGTCCCATCCCGGCTCCGTCCTTTCTGTTTGTGTGACCTTGGGCAGGTTCTTAACCATTTTGTGACTCAGTGTTCTCATCTGTACAATGGGCATAATGGTACCTACCCCATAGGTTCTTCATGAGGGTCAAATGAGTTTATTTATAAAAAAGCATTTGGAATAGTGACTGGATATAGAAGGCATCCCTTATTCTGGATGTTCTGGCAGCCGTCCGCCCGCCTGGCCCAGATACCACATCTGTGCTCCACAGCAGTTCAAAACCATTGAGCAAAGCAAAATGCTGAAGCCAGTGCTTAGAGAATCCATCCATCAACTTAGGAGCCTCTACATAATTGGGGTGTTATCGCCCACGGGGTGGCTGCAATTTGCAGTTGCTGAGGAGTCTGCGGTAGTCCCAGGAATCCTTTGGTGATGGACACAGTTGGGGGCTGGGGACTTTGCTTTGGGAGGGCAGGAGCCGTCTGGAAGGGAGCATGAGGTCATGCACTAGTCCTCTGGCAACCAGTCAGCCGCTGAGAGTGCCCCAAGCTTGGGCCCCGGAGCACAACAGATGGAGCTCTGGCTTTGCAAATGAGGAGTGCCCCCGACCCGGTGCCCTGCGGCACTCTCCGAGGTCCCCTTCCCACCTCACCTCTGCTTTCCACCTGGGTGCAGATGCTCAGTGGCGGCAGCTCACAGAGCATAACCCTCTAGAGCTGTGGTTGCTCCTCTGAGTTTGATTTTCCAGGGGGCCGTGGGTGGGCTGGGCGGCAGCGGGTGATGCTTAGACGTGCTGGGGACGGACCGCAGGTACTGTGTGTGCCCCCGTCTTTGCTTTTGTATGTCTTCCACTGAAATCTTGACGAGTTTCAAACAGGGTGATCTCGGGCCTCGGGTTTCTAGAGTGGAGACATGGAATTATAATGCCCACCACTCCTGGTTCACTGTGGAATCTAGAGAGCAAGAGTTCTTCAGTTACGTGAAGGAGGGGCTGGCCCTCGCTGAGAGGTCGGTGAGCAGCGTTGCTGCCGCGGGTGAGTCAGGCGGTCCAGGTGCCATCGTGGTCAAAGCAGGTCCAAGTGTTGGTGTGGCCTCCCACCGGGGCTTTGAGTTTTTGTGGCTGTTCTTGTTGTTTTAAGATACAATTCACATAGCATAATATTAATCCCTTTAAAGTATACAGTCCAGTGGTCTGTAATATATTCTCACAGTTGTCCGGCTTTACTGCTGTCTAATTCTGGAATATTTTCATCTCCCCAGAAGGAACCCTGGGCCCAACTGGAGTTACCTTCCGTCCCCTCACTCCCACCCCAGCCTTTGGCCACCACCGACCTGCTTTCTTTCTGTGAATTAGCTTATCGTGAACATCTCCTAAGAATAGAACCATACAATACGTGGCCTTTTGTGACTTGCTTTTTTCACTGACATCATGTTTTCAAGGTTCATCCATGTTGTAACATGTATCTGAATTGCATTCCTTTTTGTGGCCAATAATATTCCACTGTCTGGATAGACCAGTTTTGCTCCTCTGTTCATCAGTGGATGGGCACGTGGGCTGTTTGGAATCACGCTGCTCTGAACGTTTGTGTGCAGGTTTGCGTGGATCGTACGCTTACGTTTGTGAGGACCTGCCAAACTGTTCTCCTCGGGGCTCTGTTTCAGAAGGACCATCTTACTCAGACAGGACTTCAGTGTTAGCTGAAGGAGAGGGTTCTCGGCAGGGCCAGGAGGGGCAGGGGGGCAGGGGGGCTGGCAACCTGCCCTCAGAGCCACGGTGCTCACAAGGCCTCCGGCCGCAGCCTCCCCATCGAACGCAGATGCCCACTGCCTTGGGCTTGTCTCCCCTGTGCTGACCGTGTTCTCTGCATTCTCCCCACTTTATTTTCTTTAATTTATCTTATTGAAGTATAGTTGATTTACACTGCTGTTACTTTCTGCTGTACAGCAAAGTGATTCATTATATATATATATTCTTTTCCATTATGGTTTATCCCAGGATATTGAATATAGCTCCCTGTGCTATACAGTGGGACCTTGTTGTTTATCCATTCTCTGTATAATAGTTTGCATCTGCTAATCCCAAACTCCCAGTCCTTCCCTCCCCCAACCCCCTTCCCCTTGGCAACCACCAGTCTGTTCTCTATGTCCATGAGTCCACTTCTGTTTTGTAGATAGGTTCATTTGTGTCATATTTTAGATTCCACATATAAGTGATATTGTATGGTATTTGTCTTTCTCTGACTTACTTCACTCAGTATGATAATCTCTAGGTCCATCCATGTTGCTGCAAATGGCATTATTTCATTCTTTTTATGGCTGAGTAATATTCCATTGTATATATGTGCCACATCTTCTTTATCCATTCACCTGTCAACGGACATTTTGGTTGCTTCCATGTCTTGGCTATTGTAAATAGTGCTTCTGTGAACATAGGGGTGCATGTATCTTTTCGAACTAGTTTTCTCCGAATATATTCCCAGGAGTAGGATTGCTGGATCATATGGCAACACTATTTTTAGATTTTTGAGGAACCTCCATCCTGTTTTCCATGGTGGCTGTGCGACTTTACATTCCTGCCAACAGCGTTAGGGGGCTCCCTTTTCTCCACACCCTCTCCAGCATTTGTTATTTGTAGACTTTTTGATGATGTATAAGTCTGATTAGTCCCATTTGTTTATTTTTGCTTTTATTTCTATTGCCTTGGAAGACTGAACTAAGAAAACATTGGTTTGGTTTATGTCAGAGAATATTTTGCCTATGAGTTTTTGCCTAGGAGTTTTATGATGTCCTGTCTTATGTTTAAGTCTTTAAACCATTTTTTATTTTTTGCAATATAAGTTTTATTTATTTATTTTTGGCTGCATTGGATCTTCATTGCTGTGTGCGGGCTTTCTCTAGTCGCAGTGAGCAGGGTCTACTCTTCATTGCAGTGCACAGGCTTCTCATTGCGGTGGCTTCTCTTGTTATGGAGCACGGGCTCTAGGCGCACAGGGTTCAGTAGTTGTGGTGCATGGGCTTAGTTGCTCTGCAGCTTGTGGGATCTTCCTGGACCGGGGCTCGAATCCATGTCCCCTGCATTGGCACACGGATTCTTAACCACTGTGCCACCAAGGAAGTCCCCTTTAAGCCATTTTGAGTTTATTTTCGTGTATGGTGTGAGGGTGTCTTCTAACTTCATTGATTTACATGCGGCTGTCCAACTTTCCCAGCACCACTTGCTGAAGAGACTGACTTTTCTCCACTGTACATTAGTGCCTCCTTTGTTAAAGATTAATTGTCCATAGGTGTGTGGGTTTATTTCTGGGCTGTCTGTTCTGTTCCATTGATCCATATATCTGTTTTTGTGCTAATACCACACTGCTTTGATTAATGTAACTTTGTAGTATTGTCTGAAGTCCTGGAGGGTTATGCCTCCTGCTTTGTTCTTTTTCCTCAGGACTGCATTGGCGATTCTGGGTCTTCTGTGGCTCCATATAAATTTTAGGATTATTCTAGTTCTGTGAAAAAGGTCATGGGTAATTTGATAGGGATCACCTTAAATCTGTAGATTGCTTTGGGTGGTATGGCCATTTTAACAATATTAATTCTTCCAATCCAAGAGCGTGGGATATATTTCCGTTTCTTTGAATCATCTTCAATTTCCTTTATTAATGTTTTATAGTTCTCAGTATGTAAGTCTTTCACCACCTTGGTCAGGTTTACTCCTAAGTATTTTTTTTTTAATTTTTTTGATGTGATTTCAAAAGGGATTTTTTTTTTTTTTTTTTACTTTTGCATTCTCCCTGCTTTAAACCATGCTGCCCTCACCTGTGTCCTGCACCTGTGGGAGTGGTTTGGGCACACAGCTAGCCTTCCTGTGAGGCTGAGATACCTCAAACTGTCTTTATGCACTCGTCCTAGTCCTGGAAACGTTCTGAGCCAAAGAACAGTGTCATTTCAGAGTCCTGGAGAAGAAAATCACAGGTTTTCTTCTCAAATGCGTCCACTTGGTTACAAACAAGCGAGTGGACACGAGGAAGGGTCGTGCCAGCTGGGTAGTCATGGGCACATCCCTTAGCCTCTCTGAGGCTTCGTTTCTTTGTCTGTAAAATGGGTTTAAAATTGCCTACCTGGGAAGGGGATGAAGTGAGGCACTGTAGACATGGCTCCCAGTACGATGCTGAGGATTCTCAGAAATACCCTCCCCACTGCAGGTGTGAGGCGCTTATACGGACCACGGGGTTTTTCAGTACCACTCACCCCCCCTCCCTTTTCCCTCCCTCCCCATCTCTTTCCTTTCACCTTTTCTCCTCTCCCTGCGCCTGTGCCTTGCTTTTACCCTGCCCTCAGCTCCTGCCCCAGGCGGCCTTGTGGTCCTCACGGTGTGGACCCAGACCCAGGAACCTGCCAGCTCTCAGATCGCCCGGGGCTCTCAGGAAGGACCAGGCCGAATCCTCTTAGAGCGGATCAGATCATGCCCTGGGTCGTCTGCAGCACAGACTCCCAGGTCAGGGTGGTGGCAGACACAGCAGGCAGTGTCCAGCCTGGCAACCCTGGGTTCCCGGGCAGTGTGGGTTGCATGACCTAGTTTTATCTGTCAGCCTCCCTGGGTCCCAGGTTCCTTCCCCAGGAGACCCTTGCCAGAGCCAGAGCTCTGAGTACTCCTCGAATCTGGGTCATCTGAGAGGCTGTTCTGTGGGACGACCACCCAGCATGGAGGCCAAGACCATGCCCATGAGGTCCAGGGCCAGACAAAGTGTGGGGATGAGGGCTGCGGGCAGATAAAGGTTGAATGAATGGACAGCTTTCCAGGCTGAGGGCTCATGATGCATAGATTATTACTTTCTAAAACTGTAAGTAATAAAAGACTGTATGACTAATACAGAAAGTTTAGGTAGCAGAAAAACATGAAGGGACAACACCCCAAATCCCATACCCTTGGAGATGAATTTCTTCGAAAGTGCCAGTTAAGGGAATTCCCTGGTGGTCCAGTGATTAGGACTCTGTGCTCTCACTGCTGAGGGCCCAGGTTCGATCCCTGGTGGGGGAACTAAGATCCCACAAGCTGGGGCCAAAAAAAAAAAAAAAGTTGCCAGTTAATTCAGAAAACTGAAAAGCAAAAAAATGAACCGAAAGGCCCAGCTAGGAATCCCTGGCTCCATTCTGGGACGTGTCTCCCAGGAAAAAGGGGTTTCCCTGGAGCGCCTTTCAGGCCATCCCCTCTGGAACTGCGGGGAACCTGCCCGGAAAAATTCTTCCAGGAACGAGTCCAGATAGGAAGTTCCCTCCGAACAAACAGGCTCTAGGCCCTCTGGGTGAGCTGAGCTCTCCTTAGGAACCAGCTGGAGGCTGCAGCGCAGACAGACAAGTCCGCCGGCAGCCACCCCCTCGCCTCGGGAGATGTGCTGGTCGGATCCCCTCCCCCCGACCCCCATCCCTTCCCAGGCAGCATCGGGTAGCGCTGCCCTGGCCACGAATGACCCTGGTCTGTCTGCTCTCTTGTCTGCAGCGGTCAGGAATGACAGAAACAAGAAAAAGAAGGAGCCTTCGAAGCAGGAATGCACGGAGAGCTACGAAATGACGGCCGAGCTGGACGATCTCACGGAGAAGATCCGGAAAGCCCACCAGGAAACCTTCCCCTCGCTCTGCCAGCTGGGCAAGTACACCACGGTGAGAGGCCCCGCCCACCCCGCCGCGCACGCGCACGCGCACTCACGCTCGCACGCAGGCGCACGTGCGCACGCTCCCCGCCCCGACCCTGGCAGGCCCAGGCCGAGGAAGGAGACGCCGCGGCCGGTCGTCCGGGCCGGGGTCGCAGCAGCCGCTGAGTAGGGTGGCTGTTTCCTCCCGCTCGGTCAGGACGCACAGCTTGGGCACGTGCGAGGCTCCGGGCCAGGGTGAGTGAGCCGTGGCTGCTGCTCGCGGGGACCCACAGCCGCGTGAAGGGGCCGAGGAGGGCCGGAGAGGCGGCCGGGGGTCCCGGCGGCGGACGCCGGTGCAGAGCCTAGCGGGGACGGAGGGCCGGGCTGAGCCTTTCACGGTCCCCGCTCCAGCTGGAAGAGCCCGCCCGGGGGACTGGGCCTACCCCGCCCAGGGTCTGGCTCCACAGAAGGTCTGGGGGTGGGGACCGGGAAAGCGAAGGGGGACCGAGCTGGGAGGTCCCTCTCTGCTCCCTGTGCTCCCCTGGGAATGGCCTCGCTGAGGGAGAAGTGAAGAGAAGGGGGTGGGGGACAGGTGAGGTCACAAGGCAGGAGGCCTTTTCGGCTGGTCTGGATGTGCTGGTGGAGATGTCTTTAGGTACTTGAATTTTTTAGTGGCTTTTGCATGTGTTTTGTGCGCTGACGTGTATTCCCAGCATGTGGCGTTCAATAATATTTGTCGACTGAATGAGTGAGTGCAACTAGAATGGTGTTCTGGCCTCTTCAGTGGCTCACGTTGCCCGCCCGAGATGCTGGTAGACGCGCTTTTTAAAAATCCAGGCATTGCAGTGTTTGCTGGTTTGATTGAGACGTGCTAGAAAAAGAATAGTAGGGAAGGTCATGGGGATAAAAAGGTGAAATGATGATGCGGGCGGGGCCTAAGAACAGCAAGTGGGGCACCGAGGCTGCACGGTGGGTGGCACCAGCTTCTAAAGAGCTGACGCTGGACTCAGCCGCAAGTCCCCTGGCTGAGCTGTCCGGAGAAGAAGAACCTAGAGCTTGCTCCCCAGTCCTCCGCCAGCTTACAAAGCACCTGGCAGCCATTAAAATGCAGGTTCTGGTTCAGCACGTGTGGGCGGGGGTTGCTCACAGGCTCCCAGGTGCTGCTGGTCTGCAGACCACACTCTGAGTAGCAAAGGCCACGAGCGTACTTCGAGTAGCGGGGCCCAGGACGATCTTCTGGGCCCCCAGGCCCTGGTGTCAGGAACAAGGAGAGACGCTGGCCAGTCTGTGAAGCTGCTGACCTGGCCTGCTGTTGACTCAGCGGACGAGTCCCCTTTGCGCACAGGGGCGCCCAGAGCAGACACAGGACGGGGCGGCATCGGGAGCCTTGAGGTCGGCCTGCGAGGGAAGGCAGGCCCGGAGACCTGGGTGGCGGGTGACGCCGTGAGTCAGGAGCAGGGGTGCTAGGAATGAATGTGGTTTAAATCCTGCTCTGCCGCCAACCAGCCGTGCGACCGTGTGCGCGTTACTTCACTTCCCTCGGCCTCGTTTTTGAATTTCAGTCTGAAGTGGTGGAGAGAAGTCGACGGTTAGTGATCAGGAGTCTTTATTGTCGTTACGGTCATCATTATTACAGCCGGTACTCACTGAGCGTTTCCTCCGTACCAGGGGCCGCGCTACGTACTCTCGCTGTGTGAATTCTTTTACTCCTTACGGAGGCAACGCGAGGCGGGTGCAGCGCCCCGTATGACAGAGGAATAAGTCACTTTCCCCATGCCCCGTAGCCAGCGGGTGTCCTTGGACGTGGGCAGTCTGACTCCGGGGCAGCTCTTCTAACCCCACACGGTACACCGTGTCTCAGGAGGGTGGAGACGGGGGACACCAGGCGTCTAGCTAGGAGGACGGGTCTGTTACCCAGGGATAAATCAACTTTCCCTCCAGAAGACAGAGTAAAAGAGAACAGTCCCAGCAGGGAGGGCTTCTTGGAGGCGGAAACTTGTAAGCCAGGTCCCGCGGTGAGAGACAACCCATGGGGTCATTTGCTGCCCTCCGGGGGCCCCGGCTCTCTTCCCCGGGTTGGGGTGTCAGGGTGGCCTCGTCCGTGTCCCAGACTCTGCCTCACCTGGTCACCAGGTGAAGTGGCCGCCACTCTGGTCTGGAGGAGGGCAGGGCAAACAAGTACACACGCCCTGGTGCAGCCTGGGACCAAAGCGCCCCCTCGGGACCGTCGTCCCTCTGCGGGTCAGCACAGCCAGGGACTCTGGTCGGCCTCTCTGGGCCCTTCCCCACCTTCCCTCCCCCAGGCCTCCTGGCGGAATCCGAGAGCCTCTCCTTCTGGATTCTCTTTGTGCCCGAGGTCTGATTTCACCTGCTTCCAGGCCAGTGGGGCCGCTGCTGGCATCCCGCATCCCGCATCCCTGTGGCTCATCCTGCAGCCCCACGACGCTTCCTCGAGGCTTTTTGCGCCTGTGGGGCAGCGTGCTTCACACGGTGGGGCAGAGGGGGGCGGGGTCGACACTCCTGGGAGCAGCCCCGGCCCGACGGCTCCCAAAGCTCTCCAACAAGGTGGAGCCCGGTGCCCACGGCCCTTCCCCAGTCCTCTCCCAGTGCTTCCCAGGACCTCTGCCCACATAAGCTGCTCGCGTTGGAATCCTAGTCTCAGGGTCTGCTCCCAGCCCCAGGCAGGGGCTTCCCCGAGAGCCACCAGCGCCCCTTCCCTGCCCCCTCGGTCCCCAGTGAGGGCCCTTAGTCCTAAGCGCTTTGCAGGGCTTTCTGCGCCTCTTTGGATCCAGCAGGGAAAGTGGCCGTTCCCGTCCCGTCTCCAGGGGACGATCCCTAACCACGGGGCGGCCTGACGCCCTGCAGGCGCTGCTGCTTCCTCCAGCCCTTCTCTCTGCGCACAGATCTAGCTCTGTTTTTATTGTAAGCAGCTCGCAGTCCTTTCGGGAAGTAGGCGCAGGTGTGAACGAAGAGCAGCAGCCAGGACACATCCTTTGCAGGCACTTGGCCACGGGGCGAGCGCTTTCCATAAGGAGCTTGTCGACGGGCAGCTGCTTCCACTGCGAGGGGACTTCGGTGCCTTTGCCCGGCTGGCATCCCTGTCAGATGGCTTTGGAATAAATGGGCAGGGAGGAATTAGAAAGGCAGCTAGCTGCCCGCCTACAGATCGTTGAAAGAGTAGCTCCTTTTTCTTCCTCATTAAGGTCGATTTGGGACCCTGGTCAGGACCCAGGAACGAGAGGGGAGGGCAGGAAGCTGGCACCCACCCCCCACGCCTGGGCCTGGACAGGGTGCTCACCTGCAGGCTCAGCGCCGGGCTCTTTGGCGAGGCTTCTGACCAGTGACCTTCCTGAAAAGCAAGGGGGCCAGGGGGGACTCTGAGGACCAGGGTGGGGCTGTGGACGCTGCACTCTCCAAAGAGTACACAGCCCAGCTCTGGGGGGGTTTGCTCTGCTTCCTCGGCGACCATGACCCTGGCATCCGGGCTTTGGGGCTTCCTAGGCCCAGGTTCACATCTTGCTGGTGCTGCTTGGGAGCTCCGTGACCTTGGCGTCGTCGCTGGAGCCCAGCTCGTCATCTGTGTAACAGGAGTCGGAGCTGTGACTCCCTGGTGGGGCTGCCGGGGAGGGTAGATGAGGGAAGCATACCGGCGCGCCCTGTACTGTTTCTGGTCCAGAGACATGCAGAACAGACAGGTCTCCTCCTCCTGGCTCTGTATGAATGCTTGGTCCTTTTTTGGAGCCACAAGCCCAGTCCTGGCAGCGTTAAGTGTGGCTAGGACAGCAAGGCAGTCTCCCAGGGGCACGGCCCAGCCTGGGCTGTCTGCTCCCGCTTCCCGCCATGTGCGGCTGTGCACCCCCTCACAGGCCCTGCGGGACACGGGCTGCCCTCCGAGGGCTCGGGAGGTGGGGCTGTGGAGATGTGAGGAGCCCTTAATCCACCCAAAGGATCACGAAGCCACCCCGAATCTAGCATGTGGAACGCTGGACACCCTCTATCTTGCAGCTGGTGCCCCCAGGCCACACCCTGCCCTCCACCAAGGCCCCTGCATTCTGAGACCCCCTGGCTGTCCAGAGGGTCCCCTCCAGCTCCTGTCCTGGCCCAGGTGTCTTGGTGGGGGAGGGGTCCAGGAGCACCCCTGAAACATTAGCTTCAGGGAAGTCCTGCACCGTCTCCCTCGCTTCTAGCCAGACGTCCAGGAAACACTTGGGGGCCCTCAGAGCCCCGCCCCTGCCCCATCCCTGTCTCTTCCCCTCGGTGGCAGGGCGGTTGCTACATGGTTAGAAGCGTGTGTGTTGGGGCCTCTGTGTGTCGTCTTCCTGCGGATGGACATGCCCAGCTGGCAGTTGGCGTGTGTCTGTGGACCGTGGACGCCGGCCCGCGCATCACGTCCTCGTCCTGGCGACGCCGAGCACCTTTCAGCCTCTGGGGTTTCTCACCAGGGGACAGGCTTCCGGAGACAAAGTTCAGGCCGTGCGGTGCCCCAAGAGGGTGGGCCCAGGGCTGCAGCACGAGCTGCCTCTGCGCTGGCCGGTGGGCACTGACGCAGCTGCCAGGTGCGGGTGTCCTGAGGACTAGAGGGAGTTCATCATACAGCGCTTAGAGCAGGGCCTGGCTCCCGGTGAGCCCCGGAGGAGGGCTTGTTCCAGGAGGAGCATGCCCAGTGGACGCCGGGAGCATTCTGCAGGTGGAGCTTGAAAGGACATCAGCCTCTCAGGACAGTCGGCAGGCAGAGACTCTGGACCCGGGCCCCCGGTGTTCCACCCCCGGGAACCTTAGCTCCTCGTCCCTTTTAAGGCTTTCTGCGTTTCCTCCTTGGCTGAGAAGGACAAGCAGCCCTGGCTGAAGCACTGTAGTGCCTGCAGCTGCCACAGACGGGCTTAAAGACACCGCGATTCCAGTCCATTTACGGGCCTCGTTCTGAAGGTAGCCGGTCAGAGAAGCAGCAGAGAAGCGCACGGCAGCGGGAAGGCGTCCGTTTGCTTGACCAAAGTGGCCCTTTAACTGGATCTCGTGGTGGGGTTGGGCTTCGCCGGTGCTCGGGGGGCCAGGGGGCAGCGGCTGCCTCTGCCCCTCTGCTGTGTTCCGCTCCCCTGAGCTGCCGGCGAGGCCCCTCCCAGCCCGAGCCTTTCGCTTTCTCTCCTCCCCTGGTTTCGGGATCAGCCCCCACCCAGGGCCCCCCTAACCGCCTCCACTCCCCCCAGACGGGCCGAGCTCTGCACTGTCTGCGCTGGAGGATAGCGTATAAGCCATTAAGCTCATGCCGTGTGAGTCCAGCAACCAGGATGATAAGACGCCAGGTTATTCTGTGTTTTCTCAACCGCCTCTTCCCTTTGGTTTGCATGGTGGTGAGTTAGATTCACATGCCGTTAAGACGGCTGTGCAGTATTTTTAATAGAAGGATGGCGGGCCCGGTGCGTGATGAAGTCTCCTCGTACGAGGCTGATGGAGGCTCCGTTCACGTGCTGGGCTGGGCAGAGGATGGGCGCTGCGGTGACATGACTTCCTGCTGTCCGCTCACCTCTGTGCCCCTCCCCTCCCGCGTCATCTTCCCACAAACCAGGCATTACAGACGCAGTGGCCTCACGCTTGGGCTCAAGCTCCTCCGGCTGCGCTGTGTCCCCAGGTCCTTAGGGACAGATGGGGTGAAGTGGCGGGCAGGACGCTGGCCCTTTCCGCAGGAGCGCCAGGGGGCAGCCAGCCTCCACCTGTTTTAGGGCCTCTGTGCCACCCCGTATGCAAACTTCCCTTTCAGCTTCCCCGCCAACCTTAAAAACACAGGTCAGGGCTTCCCTGGTGGCGCAGTGGTTGAGAGTCCACCTGCCGATGCAGGGGACACGGGTTCGTGCCCCAGTCCGGGAAGATCCCACGTGCCGCGGAGCGGCTGGGCCCGTGAGCCATGGCCACTGGGCCTGCGCGTCCGGAGCCTGTGCTCCGCAACGGGAGAGGCCACGACAGTGAGAGGCCCGCGTACCGCAAAAATAAAAAAACAAGAAAAACACAGTTCATTTTATAGACTACGTGGACGTGTCCCCGGGTGTCAGGGGCCCAAGCGCCAGCCTCGACCTTGCCAGTTGCTGCACATCTGGCGCCCCCCGGGGCCGCCAGAGGCCCCGGCCCAGGGCAGCCTCGTCCTCGCATGGTGGTTGCCCTGAGACATCCTACACGAGCGTGGACTCATGGAAGCCTCATTCACTCACTCATTCACTCAACAAACGTTTTGAGCCCCTGCTGTGTACCAGGCGCTGTTCTGGACACTGAGGACGCGGCAGTGACAGTGAGGCAGGAAGTAAACGAGAGTGTGCGTCGGGGGCTGCGGGCTGGGACCACAGAGCAGGTGTGGGGTCCACAGAGTCGTCGGGCGGGGGCTCAGGTTTGCCCAGCCGGGAAGGAATGAGCAGTGCGTCTGCGGGCAGAGCAGGCCGGGGAGAGGGGCGCGCCCGCTGGTCCGGGGACAGCAGGGCCCTGTGGAGCTGGGGGAGACGGGAGAGAGCGGGCCGGCCTTGCAGGCCGCGGAGAGGACTTTGCTTTTCCATCTGAGTGAGGTGAGAGATCACTGCAGATGTTGAGCAGCACAGTGACTTGCTCTGACTTGCGTTTTTGAAGGATCCCTTTATTCCTCTGGTAAAAGAACAGACCGTGCGGAGGTCAGGGTAGAGTGAGGGCCACCCATGAGGAGCTGTCACAGTAATCCAGGCGGGAGGCGTTGGTGGCCGTGGGGGTGGGCCCCCTTCTCTACCTCGTGACCGTTCTTTGGGTGGAGAACGTGAAGCTCTCACACCTAAACCATCTCAAGCTGTAACTGAAACATTAATTAGAATTCTTCCTGTTGCAGGTGATAGAAACCAAACTCAAACCGACTTAGACTAAAAAATAAAATCCTGGTGTGGGTCAGGCATGGTTGGATCCAGCATCTCAGGAAGGGCCTCTCTTCCCACGGCTCGTCTCGGCTCTCCTGAGGCGGCAGAGCCACGAGTCCATCTGGGTTACTAGCTGGAGTGGTCGCTGGACAGAGGTTCCCGCATCTGGGAGTTGATTACCCAGCAGCACGGGGATAAGATTTTGAGCATTTTTAAAATGGCGCTAAGCTGAAAGGTCACCTCCCCCACCTCCGGAGGCTCCCCGTGAAGAGTGAACTGTCAGCACGTTCGAGGGAGACGTGCTCGGTCCCCTGCCTTCCACCTGGCTTCCCACAACTACCCCTGACGGTGTTTTCTCTCCTTCGTAGAATTCCAGTGCCGACCATCGAGTCCGACTGGATCTGGGCCTCTGGGACAAATTCAGTGAACTGGCTACCAAGTGCATTATTAAGATCGTGGAGTTTGCTAAACGTCTGCCAGGCTTCACCGGCTTGACCATCGCAGACCAAATCACCCTGTTGAAGGCGGCCTGTTTGGACATCCTGGTATGTGGCCTGAGCCCGCCGTCGGGGTGGGCAGGGAGGAGGGGTTGAGGCACCCTGGATCCCTAGCCTCTCCTGCTGCTGCCCAATGGCCAGAGGTGTCCCCGGAGCTGGACAGAAGCTTCGTATTCTCTCCCCAGTGTGGGCGCCCCTCTGTGTGGCCTGGGAAAGGGCCCCAAAACCCTTCAGTGCCACACTGTGGCTCCAGGGCCCTGGAGGGGTGAGGCCCATCCCAGCCCGGCCTCTGCAGGCCTCGGCCCCAGTGCCGGTGTCGTCAGGCAGGGAAGCACTGGAGGTGGCAGGGGCGTGTCCCGCCTGGGGAAGTGTGTGCTGGGCCTCTGGAGGAGGTGGGGGGCAGCCCCCAGGGACGCGTCACAACGTAGGGAAGGTAAGGTGAGCTTTTGAGGTGCTTTAAAAGCGTAGGTTTTTCTTTTTATTACGTCTTTCATAGCTTTGGGTATAAACAGTTGTGCAAAGCAAATACAGTAACTGTAACTAGACACACGCACACACGCCTCCCACAGTCCCTCTCGGGAGGAGAGGGGGCTCAGGATGGGGCAGTTGTGCAGGAAGCTCGAATGTTTGTGTCTTTTCACTGGGAGCCGGATCTTAGGAGGAGTGGTAACGGTTACTCTGTAACCTACAGGGGCCAGGGGTCACGAGGGTATCTATGATACTTTTCTTCTCATGAAATCAGAGGGTCTTGGATGGACCTAGGAGCATTCAGAAAAAATGAAACATCAGAGCAGCATTAATCTGTCACATACGGGGACTGCCCTGGTGGTCCAGTGGTTAGGACTCTGCGCTTCCACTGCAGGGGGCACGGGTTCCATCCGTGCTCGGGGAGCTAAGATCCTGCAAGCCACACGGCCAAAAACCCAAAATCTGTCACATACCCACACGCTGTCGAGTTTGCAAACCTCAGCTCATCTGAGCCGCACGTGACAGAGTGGGCCGGGGGTGGAGACCCAGCCCGTTTTACAGGAGGAGCTGCAGACCAGGTGAGTCACCTGAGTGCTAGGTTGCACGCCAGCGGCGTGAGAGGCATTGCAGCTCTGAGGCCCTAGAAGCACAAGCGGGGGCTGGGCCTGGGGACAGAGCCTGCCCGGCACCCAGGGTGAGGGGCAGCTTGCCTGTGGGTCACGATGTAGGGAGGAGTTCTGGGGGCAGTGAACAACGGGGCGCCGGTGTGTCCTCACGAGTGCCGAGCGTGAGGCGCTCAGCCCAGTTTCACCTGAGCCGCTGGACGCTGCCACGCGGCGGCACCGCAACCATGGGGTCCTGACCCTGTGCCGCATGGCCACTGCAGGGCCTGGGACCTCCCGACTCTGGCTTTGGCCTGTGCCTGCTTCTTGGTTCTCCTTTTGTCTGGTTGCCAGGTGGCGGCCGTTTGTGATTCCCTCCCCTGCCGCCCTTCGGGAAAGGACGGGTGAGAGGATGCTCTGAGGTCCTCGGGGTGGGGAGGGCCTTCTTGCCACAGCGGCAGGTGCTCAGGGATCAGGGCCCCACCCGGGCCCCAGCAGCCGTCTCCTCGCATCTCACACTGACTCGGAACCCGGCAGCTCTCCTCCCTTTGCCCTCGGGGGACTTGGGAAGGACAGGAGCCACTTCCCGTGACCCCTCCTGGCCTCAGTGTACCCGTGTGTAAAATAGGAATGCGAGTCAACCAGGGGAGGCCCTTCTGCGGGCTCACGCGGCCCTGGTGGAGCGTGGATCAGGTGGGGGGCTCGGCAGTGAAAGCAGGGGCGGGGTCGGCAGGGCACGCAGGGCGGAGTCCAGGCTCTGGGCCGGCAGTCGGGAGACCTTTCCACTGCTCCCACTGGCCTTTCGGGGTGCAGTGTGGGGTTGGCATGCAGAGGGGGGAAGCCCTAGTGGGGGCAGGGCAGGATCTCCAGTCAGATGAGACAGGCAGAAGGAATACTTATTTAGCTCCAGACAAGTTCATGTCCAAAAATTTCTAGCAAAAGCACAAGATCCTGAAAAACACACAACGTCAAAGAGCATCTCTTGAGTGAGGATATCAACTGGCTGACGGTAGAGGCGGCTTCTCAGCGAAGCCACTGGTGTGTGGCGGGAGTGGGCCCGCGAGGCGCAAGGATGGGCACACACGGGCTGCAGCTGTTCTCAGCCCCTAGGAAGGAGAGTCCCGGGGCACCAGGCCTGGCCACGTGCTGCCCCCGTGGCCACCAGCGCCTGTGCTGTGTCTCCTGCAGGACAGGCCGAGGAGGCCCGGGCGGGGGCGGGTCTGGTTGACAGTCCCGAGGAGTCCGCCCGCACTCCCCTCCGCCATCCACCCGCGCCTCACTCCTGGCCACGCAGCGGTGACTGCCCTGCCTGGTTTCTAGCACCATCTGTGGCTCTGGGGCCCCACTAGGGAGGGCTGTTCCCCAGGGACTCAGTGGAGACAGGACCCCGGCCTGAGAGGGGCCAGCTCTGCTCTCGGAGGCCCAGCTGCCTGTGCCGTTGCAGGATCCAGGGTCCCTGTGAGAAAAGCCACAGCCTGCTGGCCTCCGGGTACTGAGCGGTCCCTGCGAGATGGGCGTGCTGGGACCGGACTCCCGGGCTCACACCCTGGCTCTGCCCCTCCGAGCAGCCCCGCTGAAGTGGGTGTGATGGTAGCTCCTCCCCAGTAAGGGACAACGGATGGGGTTAGTGCACGGGAAGCACTTGACTCAGTACCTGGCACTTAGGAAGAGCTCCCTTACCATAGCCGTCATCCTCCTTACCACCACCATCATCGCCGCTAAGCCCAGAGCGTCTCTGTGCACGTTCACGGACACGCGTGTCTGCACGTGTAGGTGTGTACACAGTCACCCACACGCTGCTGTCTGGAGCTGTGCTGGAGTGCAGCCGGTCTGAGTGCTGTGGTGTTAAAGGAAGTACGTGGTTTCAGACTTCGTGTTTAATAATACGAAATATCTCCTTGATGATTCTTTATGTTCTTAAAACAGTAGGTTGGATCTGTTAGGTTAACTAAAATATATTATTAAATGTTTTTTGATTTTTTATTTTATATTGGAGTACAGTTGACTTACCACGTGTTAGTCTCAGGTGTACAGCAAAGTGAGTCAGTTATACATATACATCTATCCATTCTTTCTCAGATTCTGTTCCCATACAGGTCATTACAGAGTATTGAGTAGAGTTCCCTGTGCTCTACAGTAGGTCCTTGTTGATTATCTGTTTTATATATAGTAGTGTGTATATGTCAGTCCCAAACTCCTACTAATTTATCCTTTCCCCCACCTTTCCCCTTTGGTAACCATAAGTTTGTTTTCGAAGTCTGTGAGTCTTGTTTGTTTTGTAAATAGGTTCATTTGTATCATTTTTTTTAGATTCCGTATATAAGTGATATCATATGATATTTGTCTTTTTCTGTGTGACTTGCTTCACTTAGTAAGTATAGTCTATAATCTCTAGGTGCATCATGTTGCTGCAGATGGCATTATTTCATTCCTTTTTCTGCTGAGTAATACTCTGTTGTATACATGTGCCACATCTTCTTTATCCACTCCTCTGTCGATGGACATTTAGGTTGTTTCCATGTGTTGGCTATTGTAAGTGGTGCTGCTGTGAACACGGGGGCACATGCATCTTTTTGAACGATAGTTTTCTGAGGACACATACCTGGGAGTGGGGTTGCTGGCTCATATGGCAGCTCTATTTGTAGTTTTATAAGGAACCTCCATACTGTTCTCCACAGTGGCTGTATCAGTTTACATTCCCACCAACAATGCAAGAGGGTTCCCTTTTCTCCACACCCCCTCCAGCATTTATTGTTTGTAAACTTTTTCATGATGGCCATTCTGACCAGTGTGAGATGATACCTCATTGTAATCTGATGTGCATTTCTCTAATTAGCGATGTTGAGCATCCTTTCATGTGCCTTTTGGCCATCGGTATGTCTTTTTGAAGAAATATCTATTTAGGTTTTCTCATTTTTTTATTCTGTTGTTTTTTTGATATTGAGCTGCATGCGCTGTTTGTATATTTTGCAGATTAACCCCTTGTCGGTCACTTTGATTGCAAATATTTTCTCCCATTCTGTGGGAGAAAATGGTTTTTTTTGTTTTGTTTATGGTTTCCTTTGCTGTGCAAAAGCTTTTAAATTTAGTTAGGTCCCATTTGTTTATTTTTGTTGTTATTTTCATTACACTAGGAAGTGGATCCAAAAAGATATTGCTGTCCAAGCATTTCTTCCAAGCATGTTCTTCCTATGTTTTCCTCTAAGAGTTTTATAGTATCTGGTCTTACATTTAGGTCTTTAATCCATTTTGAGTTTATTTTTGTGTATGGGGTTAGGGAGTGTTCTAATTTCATTCTTTGACATGTAGCTGTTCAGTTTTCCCAGCACCACTTATTGAAGAGACTGTCTTTTCTCCATCATATAGTCTTGCCTCCTTTGTCATAGATTAATTGACCATAGGAGCATGGGTTGATTTCTGTGCTTTCTATCCTGTTCCATTGATCTGTATTGCTGTTTTTGGTGCCAGTACCATATTGTCTTGATTACTGTAGCTTTGTAGTACAGTCTGAGGACAGGGAGTCTGATTCTTCCAGCTCCATTTTTCTTTCTCAGGATTGCTTTGGCCATTCGGGGTCTTATGTGTTTCCATACAAATTTTAAGATTTTTTTGTTGTTGTTCTAATTCTGTGAAACATACCATTGGTAATTTAATAGCAATTGGGTTGAATCTGTAGATTGCCTTGGGTGGTATATTCATTTTGACAATATTGATTCTTCCAATCCAAAAACATGGTGTATCTTTCCACCTGTTTGTGTCAGCTTCAGTTTTGTTCATCTGTGTCTTATAGTTTTCAGGGTACAGGTCTTTTGCCTCCTTAGGTAGGTTTATTCCTAGGTATTTTAATCTTTTTTATTGCAACGATAAGTGAGATTGTTTCCTTAATTTCTGTGTCTGATATTCCATTCTTAAGAAATGCAAGAGATTTCTGTGTATTAATTTTGTATCCTGCAACTTTACCAGATTCATTGATAGGCTCTAGGAGTTTTCTGGTAACCTCTTTAGGATTTTTTATGTATAGTATCATGTCATCAGCAAACAGTGACAGTTTAACTTTCTTTTCCAATGTGGATTCCTTTTATTTCTTTTTCTTCTCTGATAGCCATGGCTAGGACTTCCAAAACTATGTTGAATAAAAGCGGCAAGAGTGGACAGCCTTGTCTTGTTTCTGATCTTAGAGGAAATGCTGTCAACTTTTCACCACTGAGAGTGATGTTTGCTGTGGTTTTGTCATATATGACCTTTATTATGTTGAGGTAGGCTCCCTCTCTAACCACTTTCTGGAGAGTTTTTATCATAAATGGGTGTTGACTTTTTTTTTTTTTTTGAAATTTGATGTGTCTATTTATTTATTTTTTTTTTTAGCATCTTTATTGGGGTATAATTGCTTTACAATGGTGTGTTAGTTTCTGCTTTATAACAAAGTGAATCAGTTATACATATGTTCCCATATCTCTTCCCTCTTGCGTCTCCCTCCCTCCCACCCTCCCTATCCCACCCCTCCAGGCGGTCACAAAGCACCGAGCTGATCTCCCTGTGCCATGCGGCTGCTTCCCACTAGCTATCTACCTTACGTTTGGTATATGTCCATGCCTCTCTCTCGCTTTGTCACAGCTCACCCGTCCCCCTCCCCATATCCTCAAGTCCGTTCTCTAGTAGGTCTGTGTCTTTATTCCTGTCTTACCCCTAGGTTCTTCATGACATTTTTTTCCCTGAAATTCCATATATATGTCTTAGCATATGGTATTTCTCTTTCTCTTTCTGACTGACTTCACTCTGTATGACAGACTCTAGGTCTATCCACCTCATTACAAATAGCTCAGTTTCGTTTCTTTTTATGGCTGAGTAATACTGCATTGTGTATATGTGCCACATCTTCTTTATCCATTCATCCGATGATGGGCACTTAGGTTGTTTCCATCTCTGGGCTGTTGTAAATAGAGCTGCAATGAACATTTTAGTACATGACTCTTTTTGAATTATGGTTTTCTCAGGGTATATGCCCAGTAGTGGGATTGCTAGGTCATATGGTAGTTCTATTTGTAGTTTTTTAAGGAACCTCCATACTGTTCTCCATAGTGGCTGTACCAAGTCACATTCCCACCAGCAGTGCAAGAGTGTTACCTTTTCTCCACACCCTCTCCAGCATTTATTGTTCCTAGTTTTGATGATGGCCATTCTGACTGGTGTGAGATGATATCTCATTGTAGTTTTGATTTGCATTTCTCTAATGATTAATGATGTTGAGCATCCTTTCATGTGTTTGTTGGCAATCTGTATATCTTCTTTGGAGAAATGTCTATTTAGGTCTTCTGCCCATTTTTGGATTGGGTTGTTTCTTTTTTTTGTTATTGAGCTATATGAGCTGCTTGTAAATTTTGAAAATTAATCCTTTGTCAGTTGCTTCATTTGCAAATATTTTCTCCCATTCTGAGGGTTGTCTTTTGGTCTTGTTTATGGTTTCCTTTGCTGTGCAAAAGCTTTTAAGTTTCATTAGGTCCCATTTGTTTATTTTTGTTTTTATTTCCATTTCTCTAGGAGGTGGGTCAAAAAGGATCTTGCTGTGATTTATGTCAGAGTGTTCTGCCTATGTTTTCCTCTAAGAGTTTGATAGTTTCTGGCCTTACATTTAGGTCTTTAATCCATTTTGAGCTTATTTTTGTGTATGGTGTTAGGGAGTGATCTAATCTCATACCTGTCCAGTTTTCCCAGCACCACTTATTGAAGAGGCTGTCCTTTCTCCACTGTACATTCCTGCCTCCTTTATCAAAGATAAGGTAACCATATGTGTGTGGGTTTATCTCTGGGCTTTCTATCCTGTTCCATTGATCTATCTTTCTGTTTTTGTGCCAGTACCGTGCTGTCTTGATTACTGTAGCTTTGTAGAATAGTCTGAAGTCAGGAAGCCTGATTCCTGCAGCTCCATTTTTCGTTCTCAAGATTGCTTTGGCTATTCGGGGTCTTTTGTGTTTCCATACAGATGGTGAAATTTTTTGTTCCAGTTCTGTGAAAAATGCCAGTGGTAGTTTGATAGGGATTGCATTGAATCTGTAGATTGCTTTGGGTAGTAGAGTCATTTTCACAATGTTGATTCTCCCAATCCAAGAACATGGTATATCTCTCCATCTATTTGTATCATCTTTAATTTCTTTCATCAGTGTCTTATAATTTTCTGCATACAGGTCTTTTGTCTCCTTTGGTAGGTTTATTCCTAGATATTTTATTTTTTTGTTGCAGTGGTAAATGGGAGTGTTTTCTTGATTTCACGTTCAGATTTTTCATCATTAGTGTATAGGAATGCCAGAGATTTCTGTGCATTAATTTTGTATCCTGCAAATTTACCAGATTCATTGATTAGCTCTAGTAGTTTTCTGGTAGCATCTTTAGGATTCTCTATGTATAGTATCATGTCATCTGCAAACAGTGACAGCTTTACTTCTTCTTTTCTGATTCGGATTCCTTTTCTTTTCTTTTCTTCTCTGATTGCTGTGGCTAAAACTTCCAAAACTATGTTGAATAAGAGTGGTGAGAGTGGGCAACCTAGTCTTATTCCTGATCTTAGTGGAAATGGTTTCAGTTTTTCACCATTGAGGATGATGTTGGCTGTGGGTTTGTCATATATGGCCTTTATTATGTTGAGGAAATTTCCCTCTATGCCTACTTTCTGCAGGGTTTTTATCATAAATGGGTGTTGAATTTTTCAAAAGCTTTCTCTGCATCTGTTGAGATGATCATATGGTTTTTCTCCTTCAGTTTGTTAATATGGTTTATCACATTGATTGATTTGCGTATATTGAAGAATCCTTACATTCCTGGAATAAACCCCACTTGATCATGGTGTATTATCCTTTTAATGTGCTGTTGGATTCTGTTTGCTAGTATTTTGTTGAGGATGTTTGCATCTATGTTGATCAGTGATATTGGCCTGTAGTTTTCCTTCTTTGTGACATCCTTGTCTGGTTTAGGTATCAAGGTGATGGTGGCCTCGTAGAATGAGTTTGGGAGTGTTCCTCCCTCTGCTATATTTCGGAAGAGTTTGAGAAGGATAGGTGTTAGCTCTTCTCTAAATGTTTGATAGAATTCGCCTGTGAAGCCATGTGGTCCTGGGCTTTTGTTTGTTGGAAGATTTTTAACCACAGTTTCAATTTCAGTGCTTGTGGTTGGTCTGTTCATATTTTGTATTTCTTCTTGATTCAGTCTTGGCAGGTTGTGCATTTCTAAGAAATTGTCCATTTCTTCCAGGTTGTCCATTTTATTGGCATAAAGTTGCTTGTAGTAATCTCTCATGATCTTTTGTATTTCTGCAGTGTCAGTTTTTACTTCTCCTTTTTCATTTCTAATTCTATTGATTTGAGTCTTCTCCCTTTTTTTCTTGATGTGTCTAGCTAATGGTTTATCTATTTTGTTTATCTTCTCAAAGAACCAGCTTTTAGTTTTATTGATCTTTGCTATCATTTCCTTCATTTCTTTTTCATTTATTTCTGATCTGATTTTTATGATTTCTTTCCTTCTGCTAACTTTGGGGTTTTTTTGTTCTTCTTTCTCTAATTGCTTTAGGTGCAAGGTTAGTTTGTTTATTCGAGATGTTTCCTGTTTCTTGAGGTAGACTTGTATTGCTATAAACTTCCCTCTTAGAACTGCTTTTGCTGCATCCCATAGGTTTTGGGTCGTCGTGTCTCCATTGTCATTTGTTTCTAGGTATTTTTTTAGTTCCTCTTTGATTTCTTCAGCGATCACTTTGTTATTAAGTAGTGTATTGTTTAGCCTCGATGTGTTTGTATTTTTTACAGATCTTTTCCTGTTATTGATATCTAGTCTCATAGCATTGTGGTTGGAAAAGATCCTTGATACAATTTCAATTTTCTTAAATTTACCAAGGCTTGATTTGTGACCCAAGATATGATCTATCCTGGAGAATGTTCCATGAGCACTTGAGAAAAATGTGTATTCTGTTGTTTTTGGATGGAATGTCCTATAAATATCAATTAAGTCCATCTTGTTTAATGTATCATTTAAAGCTTGTGTTTCCTTATTTATTTTCAGTTTTGATGATCTCTGTCCATTGGTGAAAGTGGGGTGTTAAAGTCCCATACTATGATTGTGTTACTGTCGATTTCCCCTTTTATGGCTGTTAGTATTTGACTTATGTATTGAGGTGCTCCTATGTTGGGTGCATAAATATTTACAATTCTTATATCTTCTTCTTGGATCGATCCCTTGATCATTATGTAGTGTCCTTCTTTGTCTCTTGTAATAGTCTTTATTTTCAAGTCTATTTTGTCTCATATGAGAACTGCTACTCCAGCTTTCTTTTGGTTTCCATTTGCATGGAATATCTTTCTCCATCCCCTTACTTTCAGTCTGTATGTGTCTCTAGGTCTGAAGTGGGTCTCTTGTAGACAGCATATATATGGGTCTTGTTTTTGTATACATTCAGCCAATCTGTGTCTTTTGGTGGGAGCATTTAGTCCGTTTACATTTAACGTAATTATCAATATGTATTTTCCTATTCCCATTTTCTAAATTCTTTTGGGTTCATTATTGTAGGTCTTTTCCTTCTCTTGTGTTTCTTGCCTAGAGAAGTTCCTTTAGCATTTGTTGTAAAGCTGGTTTGGTGGTGCTGAACTCTCTCAGCCTTTGCTTGTCTGTAAAGGTTTTAATTTCTCCATCAAATCTGAATGAGATCCTTGCTGGGTAGAGTAATCTGGTTGCAGGTTTTTCTCCTTCATCACTTTAAATATGTCCTGCCAGTCCCTTCTGGCTTGCAGTGTTTCTGCTGAGAGATCAGCTGTTAACCTTATGGGGATTCCCTTGTGTGTTATTTGTTGTTTTTCCCTTGCTAATTTTAATATGCTTTCTTTGTATTTAATTTTTGACAGTTTGATTAATATGTGTCTTGGCATATTTCTCCTTGGATTTATCCTGTATGGGACTCTCTGTGCTTCCTGGACTTGATTAACTATTTCCTTTCCCATATTAGGGAAGTTTTCAACTATAATCTCTTCAAATATTTTCTCAGTTCCTTTCTTTTTCTCTTCTTTTTCTGGGACCCCTATAATTCGAATGTTGGTGCATTTAATGTTGTCCCAGAGGTCTCTGAGACTGTCCTCAGTTCTTTTCATTCTTTTTTCTTTATTCTGCTCTGCATTAGTTATTTCCACTATTTTATCTTCCAGGTCACTTATCCGTTCCTCTGCCTCAGTTATTCTGCTACTCATCCCATCTAGAGTATTTTTCATTTCATTTATTGTGTTGTTCATCGTTGCTTGTTTCATCTTTAGTTCTTCTAGGTCCTTGTTAAATGTTTCTTGCATTTTGTCTGTTCTGTTTCCAAGATTTTGGATCATCTTTACTGTCATTACTCTGAATTCTTTTTCAGGTAGACTGCCTATTTCCTCTTCATTTGTTAGGTCTGGTGGGTTTTTATCTTGCTCCTTCATTTGCTGTGTGTTTTTCTGTCTTCTCATTTTGCTTATCTTACTGTGTTTGGGGTCTCCTTTTTGCAGACTGCATGTTCGTAGTTCCCGCTGTTTTTGATGTCTGTCTCCAGTGGCTAAGGTTGGTTCAATGGGTTGTGTAGGCTTCCTGGTGGAGGGCACTAGTGCCTGTGTTCTGGTGGATGAGGCTGGATCTTATCTCTCTGGTGGGCAGGTCCATGTTTGGTGGTGTGTTTTGGGATGTCTGTGGACTTATTATGATTTTAGGCAGCCTCTCTGTTAATGGGTGGGGTTGTGTTCTTGTTTTGCTAGTTGTTTGGCATAGGGTTTCCAGCACTGTAGCTTGCTGGTCGTTGAGTGAAGTTGGGTGCTGGTGTTGAGATGGAGATCTCTGGGAGATTTTCGCCATTTGATATTACGTGGAGCTGGGAGGTCTCTTGTTGACCAGTGTCCTGAATTTGGCTCTCCCTCCTCAGAGGCACAGCACTGACTCCTGGCTGCAGCACCAAGACCCTGTCATCCACACGGCTCAGAATAAAAGGGAGAAAAAGTAGAGAGAAAGAATTAGTAGAAGTAGGAAGGAAGGAAGGAAGGAAGGAAAAGAAGGAAAGAAAGAAAGGAGGGAGGGAGGGACGGTGGGAGGAAGGAAGGAAGGAAGAAAGAAGATAAAGTAAAATAAAGTAAAATATAATAAAGTTATTAAATTTAAACATATTAAGAAGAAGAAAAAAAGGACGGATAGAACCCTGGGACAAATGGTGGAAGCAAAGCTATACAGACAAAATCTCACACAGAAGCATACACATACACACTCACAAAAAGAGGAAAAGGGGAAAAAATCATAATCTTGCTCTCAACGTCCACCTCCTTAATTTGGGATGATTCGTTGTGTATACATGTATTCCACAGATGCAGGGTACATCTAGTTGATTGTGGAGCTTTAATCCGCTGCTCCTGAGGCTGCTGGGAGAGATTTCCCTTTCTCTTCTTTGTTCGCACAGCTCCTGGGGCTCAGCTTTGGATTTGGCCCCGCCTCTGCGTGTAGGTCGCTGGAGGGCGTCTGTTCTTCGCTCAGACGCTCAGACAGGACGGGGTTAAAGGAGCCACTGATTCGTGGGCTCTGGCTCAGTCAGGCCGGGGGGAGGGAGGGGCACGATGCGGGGCGAGCCTGCGGCGGCAGAGCCCAGCGTGACATTGCACCAGCCTGAGGCACGCCGTGCATTCTCCCGGGGAAATTGTCCATGGATCCCGGGACCCTGGCAGTGGCGGGCTGCACAGGCTCCCCGGAAGGGGGGTGTGGATAGTGACCTGTGCTCGCACACAGGCTTCTTGGTGGCAGCAGCAGCAGCCTGAGCGTCTCATGTCTGTCTCTGGGATCCGCACTTTTAGCTGCGGCTCGCGCCCGTCTCTGGAGCTCCTTTAAGCGGCGTTCTTAATCCCCTCTCCTCGCGCACCAGGAAACAAAGAGGAAAGAAAAGTCTCTTGCCTCTTCGGCAGCTCCAGACCTTTTCCCGGACTCCCTCCCGGCTAGCCGTGGCGCACTAACCCCTTCAGGCTGTGTTCACGCCGCCAACCCCAGTCCTCTCCCGGGGCTCTGACCGAAGCCTGAGCCTCAGCTCCCAGCCCCACCCACCCCGGCGGGTGAGCAGACAAGCCTCTTGAGCTGGTGATTGCCGGTCGGCACCAATCCTCTGTGCTGGAATCTCCCCGCTTTGCCTTCCGCACCCCTGTTGCTGCGCTCTCTTCCACGGCTCTGAAGCTGCCCCCCTCTGCCACCCGCAGTCTCCACCCGTGAAGGGGCTTCCTAGTGTGTGGAAACCTTTCCTCCTTCACAGCTCCCTCCCACTGGTGCAGGTACCATCCCTATTCTTTTGTCTCTGTTTATTCATTTTTCTTTTGCCCTACCCAGGTACGTAGGGGGTTTCTTGCCTTTTGGGAGGTCTGAGGTCTTCTGCCAGCGTTCAGTAAGTGTTCTGTAGGAGCTGTTCCACATGTAGATGTATTTCTGGTGTATCTGTGGGGAGGAAGGTGATCTCCGCGTCCTACTCTTCCGCCATCTTCCCCTTGTCTCCAGTGTTGACTTTTGTCAAAAGCTTTTTCTGCATCTGTTAAGATGATCATATGGTTTTTATTCTTCAGTTTGTTAATATGGTGTATCACACTGATTGATTTGTGGATATTGAAGAATCCTTGCATCCTTGGGATAAATCCCACTTGATCATGGTGTATGGTTTGCTAGTATTTTGTTGAGGTTTTTTGCATCCATGTTTATCAGTGATGCTGGCCTGTAATTTTCTTCTTTTGGTGGTATCTTTGGTTTTGGTATCAGGTTGATGGTGGCCTCATAGAATGAGTTGGAGAGTGTTCCTTCCTCTGCAGTTTTTTGGAACAGTTTCAGAAGGGTAGGTGTTAACTCTGCTCTGAATGTTTGGTGGAATTCACTGTGCAGCCATCTGATCCTGGACTTTTGTTTGTTGGGAGTTTTTTAATCACAGTTTCAATTTCAGTACTTTTGATTGGTCTGTTCATATTTTCTATTTCTTCCTGGTTCAGTCTTGGGAGATTGAACCTTTTTAAGAATTTGCCCATTTCTTCCAGGTTGTCCACTTTATTGGCATACAGTTGGTTTGCAGTTGTCTCTTATGATCCTTTTTCTCCTTTTTCATTTCTAATTTTATTGATTTGAACCCTCTCCCTTTTTGATGAGACTGGCTATAGGTTTATCAATTTTGTTTATCTTTTCCGATAACCAGCTTTTAGCTTCACTGATCTTTTCTGTTATTTTCTTCATCTCTATTTCATTTATTTCTGCTCTGATCTTTATGATTTCTTTTCGTCTGCTAACTTTGGGTTTTGTTTGTTCTTTATTTGCTCTAATTGCTTTAGGTGTAGGGTTAAGTTTTCATTTGAAGTTTTTCTTATTTCCTGAGGTAAGATTGTATTGCTATAAAATTCCCTCTTAGAACTGCTTTTGTTGCGTCCCATAGATTTTGGATTGTTGTGCTTTTGTTTTCATTTGTCTCTAGATATTTTTGATTTTCTCTTTCATTTCTTCAGTGATCCATTGGTTGTTTAATAGCATATTGTTTAGTCTCCATGTGTTTGTGTTTTTTACAGTTCTTTTTCTTGGAGTCGATTTCTAATCTCATAGCGTTGTGCTCGGAAAAGATGCTTTATACAATTTCAGTTATCTTAAATTCACCGAGGCTTGCTTTGTGGCCAAGCATGTGGTCAGTCCTGGAGAATGTTCCATGTGCACATGAGAAAAATGTGTATTCTGATGCTTTTGGATGGAATGCTCTCTAAATATCAATTAAGTCCATCTGGTCTAATGTGTCATTTAAGGCCTGTGTTTCCTTATTGCTTTTCTATCTAGATGATCTGTCCATTGCTGAAACTGGGGTGTTAAGGTCTCCCATTATTATTGTGTTACTGTCAATTTCTCCTTTTATGGCTGTTAGCCTGTTAGCCTTATATATTGAGGTGCTCTTATGTTTGGTGCATATATATTTACAATTGTTATATCGTCTTCTTGGATTGATCCCTTGATCATTACGTAGTGTCCTTTTTTGTCTCTTGTAACATTCTTTTTTTATATAAATTTATTTATTTTTGGCTGCGTTGGGTCTTCGTTGTTGCACGCAGGCTTTCTCTAGTTGTGGCGATTGGGGGCTACTTTTCATTGTGGTGTGCAGGCTTCTCATTGCAGTGGCTTTGTCTTGTTGCAGAGCACAGGCTCTAGGTGCACGGGCTTCAGTAGTTGCAGCAGGTGAGTTAGTAGTTGTGGCTTGCGGGCTCTAGAGTGCAGGCTCAGTTGTGGCACACGGGCTTAGTTGCTCCATGGCACGTGGGATCTTCCCAGACCAGGGCTCGAACCCGTGTCCCCTGCATCGCCAGGCGGACTCTTAACCACTGTGCCACCAGGGAAGTCCCTCTTGTAATAGTCTTTTTTTTTATTTTATTTTTTTTTATTTTTTTGTGGTACGCGTGCCTCTCACTGCTGTGGCCTCTCCCGTTGCGGAGCACAGGCCCCGGACGTGCAGGCCCAGCAGCCACGGCCCATGGGCCCAGCCGCTCCGCGGCATGTGGGATCTTCCCGGACTGGGGCACGAACCCATGTCCCCTGCATCGGCAGGCGGACTCTCAACCACTGCGCCACCGGGGAAGCCCGTAAAGTATTCTTGATTGTAGGTTTTTCCCTTTCATCACTTTAAATATATCGTGCCCCCCCCGCCCCCCTTGTGGCCTGCACAGTTTCTGCTGCAAAGTCAGGTGATAACCTTATGGGGATTCCCTTGTATGTTATTTGTTGTTTTTCCCTTGTTGCTTTTAATATTTTCTCTTTGTCTTTAATTTTTGTCAGTTTGATTACTATGTGTCTCGGTGTGTTCCTCCTTGGGTTTATCCTGCCTGGGACTCTCTGTGCTTCCTGGACTTGAGTGAGTGTTTCCTTTCTCATGTTAGGGAAATTTTCAGGTATTACCTCTTCAAATATTTTTTCAGGCCCTTCTCTCTTTCTTCTCCTTCTGAGACCCCTATAATGTGAATGTTGGCACATTTAAAGTTGTCCCAGAGGTCACTTAGACTGTCCTCATTTCTTTGCATTCTTTTTTGTGTTCCATGGCAGTGATTTCCACCATTCTGTCTTCCAGGTCACTTATTCATTCTTCTGCTTCAGTTATTCTGGTATTGGTTCATCTTAGTGTATTTTTCATTTCAGTATTGTACTGTTCATCTTTGTTTGTTTTTTAAATTTTCTGGTTCTTTGTAAACATTTCTTGTATCTCACCAGTCTGTGTCCCCATTTTTTTTCTGAGATCTTGAATCATCTTTTCCGTCATTACTCTGAATTCTTTTTCAGGAAGATTGGCTAGCTCTACCTCACTTAGTTGTTCTTCTGGGGGTTTATCTTGTTCCGTCGTCTAGTACATATTCCTCTGCCGTCTCATTTTGTCTAACTTGCTGTGTTTGTGGTCTCTGTTTCTCAGGCTGCAGGAGTGTAATTCTTCTTGGTTGTGGTGTCTGCCCCCTGGTGGGTAAGGTTGGTCCAGGGGCTTGTGCAGGCTTCCTGGTGGGAGGGACTGGTGCCTGCACTCTGGTGGGTGGGGCTGGGTCTCGTCCCTCAGGTGGGCAGGGGCATGTCTAGAGGCAGTGTGTGGGCTCAGGGTGACTTTAGGCAGCCTGTCTGCTGATGGGTGGGGCCGTGTTCCTGTTTTGCTTGTTGTTTGGCCTGAGGCGTCCCAGCACTGGAGCCTGCAGGCTGTTGGGTGGGGCCAGGTCTCTGCCAAAATGGCGGCCTCCAGGAGCGCTCACACTGATGAATATTCCCAGTACCTCTGTCACCAGTGTCCTTTTCCCCACAGTGAGCCGCACCCAACCCCCGCCTCCCCGAGACACCCTCCAAAACCTGCAGGTAGGTCTGGCCCAGGCTGATACGATGTCACTGCTTTGCCCTGGGTCCCAGCGCATGTGAAGCCTTGTATGCGCCCTCCAAGAGCAGATTCTCTGTTTCCCCCAGTCCTGTGGAGCTCCTGCGCTCAAGCCCTGCTGGCCTTCAAAGCCAAAGGCTCTGGGGGCTCCTCCTCCTGATGCGAGACCCCCAGGCTGGGGAGCCTGACATGGGGCTCAGAAGTCTCACTCCTGTGGGAGAACCTCTGCGAAATAATTATTTTCCAGTTTGTGTGTCGCCCCCCCCCCCCCCCCCCCTCTCGTTGGGGGCGTCTGTCTCTGGGTGTAGAATACCTTTTTTTGGTAGTTTCCAGTCTGTTTGGTCAATGGGTTTGTAACTGGTTGTTCAGCAGTTAGTTGTGATTTTGGAGTTTTCCTGAGAGGAGATGAGCTCAGGTCCTTCTACTCCACCATCTTGTCTCCAGTCAACTCCTAAATAACTGCTCAGGCATGGGGGGCAGGCGGGGAGCCGCAGGGCCAAGCCAGTGGCCAGGAACCCAGGCTCTAGCAGTGTATTTATTATTAAATTTAAGTCAGCATACTTCGCGTAACATTTAGGCAGTGGCTTCCTGAGCGGTCATCTCAGAAGCTGCACAGCGAGGAGACTTGTGCTCCCAGCACAGGGGTTTCCTTCTCAGGAATGGCAGGCTGCTGGCACGTCCCCTGGGGAGACAGTTTGTTCCCATGTGGTCACCATTGCAGGTTCACGTACTGCCAGGGAGGACGACCAGGCACAGCTCTGTGTATGTGTTATCATTATGGCACATCAACATTCCCACAAGCACTGGAGGATAAACAGTCAAATCAGGTCAGGACCTGCCCCCAAATTGCCAAACACAGTTAGTAAAGAGAACAAGATCGGTGAGCGACTGGAGTTTTCTCCTTTGCTGAAAAATTTAGAAATCCCTGGATTTTGTAAGCCCGTTTCAGGGAATTTCCTTAATAACTGGATAAGTATTAATTCATCACCTGCTGTGTGGACCACCCTGCCTTAGGTGCCAAGGAAACAGCAAGGGGCAGGACAGATAAAGAGCAGTATCCTACTAGAAGCTCATCTCCTGGGGGAAGGTAAAGCAGGGCAAGGGGTCGGTTGTGCAATATCACACAGCAATGAAAAAGGTGCCTGCCCCACCAGCCAGCACGGGGAATCTCCCAGCCGCCACGTGGAGGGAACAGAAGCCAGACTAGACTGTGATTCCATTCACCCAAAGTTCAAATTCAGGCGGAACTAATTGATAGGAACAGAAGTCAAGATAATGGAGCCTCTTGGGGAGGAGGGTTCATCAGGAAAGGCCAAGGGTGCCTGTGGACGCCAGAACCATGGGTGCCGTGATCTGGTGGTGCTCACGCAGGCGCCCACGTGGGGCACGCATCCAGCTGTGTGTGCATCAGGCTGTGCACACGACCCACAGCAAGTGTGTTGTGTTAGTGACCTGTTGCCGTGTGGCAGGCTGCCCCAAACTGAGCCACTTAAAACAGTAGGTGTTACACAGCCCCTGCTGGCCGCGAGCCGGGTGGGTCTGCCAGGGGCTTTCTGAGGCTGCCGTGGCAAAGTTGCGGGCCGCCTCATCTGAAGGCCTGACTGGGGCTAGATGGGCTGCTTCTGGGCGGGCTCAGCACACCTGCCCAGCAGGCTGGTGCCACTGGTGACCGGAGGGCCAGGCTCCTGGCCACATGGACCTCCCTGGGGGCTACGTGCACGTCCCGGTGACACGTCCGCCAGCCTCCCCAGGACAGGAGATTGGGGAGAACAGGCACAGGAGGCCATGCCTCCCGTGGCCTTGTGACATGCCCTCACTGCTCTGCATCCTGCCTGCAGGTCAAGTGCTGGTCTAGCCCCCTCTCCAGGGGAGGGGACTGAAGCTCTGCTCCGCAGAGGGGGTAGGAGCAGAGAATGTTTTAAAACCACCACGCGTGTTGTGCCTCAATTTTTATACCAGTGTATTTCCTACTTCGAAAAAAATGGGGTGGAGTGATTGATACAAAGTAATGGTTTTTAGGACACGTGCTCCCTGCTCCCTGATGAGGTGACGTTGAGCTGAGCGAGCCCTGAATATAAGAGCCCCCTGCGTGCAGGCCGGCGGAGAAGCGCGAAAGGCGAGGGAGCAGCCCGCGCACAGGCTTTGGTGCGGGCGGGGGCGGTGCCGCGGGGAGAAGGGGCGGTGCAGGGCCTGGAGAGGACCGCACGCCCGGGGGATGGCTGTGACGCCCAGGCGCCCTGATGACCGTGCTGAGCAGTGGGTCCGGCTGCAGAGGCGGAAGGACAGAAGCGGACGGGGCCGCTGCGCCCCACGCCCCATGCTCCGCGGCCCTGGCAGGCAGTGGGCGACCCTCGGCGTCCCTGGGGGCGGGGGAGAGGCGTCGTGCCCTGAGGAGGGTTAGCCTTGCCCATCGGCGGACTCTGTGTGTCCGCCACGCCCCTCCTTTGGAGGGTCGACCTGGCTGGGCCTGTTTTTACGCATCTCGTGGGGCCCGCGTGCTCCACCTCCCAGACCAAAGCCCCTCCTTTCAAACGAAGGGCGGTTTTTTCTGGAGCAGCGCTTGGCGGCGGCTGCTGGCGTTTGCCTTTAGCGTGACAAGCCGGAGCTCCGAGGTTTGTCCCCGGGGCGGCCTGGCCCAGCCCCAGGCCCTCGCCGCTGGACGCCCGTTTATGCCTGGTTTTGGTTTTGAACTTTGTAGGGCGAGGGGCAACAGGATGGGGTTTCACTGCTTCATCAGAGTCCACGTACTTTGCAGCTTGTGAGGAAAGCCCTGCCACGTGGAATGGGCGCCATGTGTGCTGCCGTCCGGGCTCGGGTTTCGGGGGAGCCGCGGGCGGCCCCTCCACCCCGGCGGGCGCAGCGCCCGTGCACGAAACTGCAGAGGCTTGCTGCCTGTTTGATCCAACCTGGAAGCGTGTGTAGCAGTTCCAAGCCCCTCAACCCCGAGCACGCGGTGACTCCTGCCAAGGCCATGCTCCTGGTGCCTCTCCAGACGCTGAGGGACCTTGGGCCGGGGGTTGGGAGTCTCATGCCAGCACCGTCACGCGTGTGGTCACATGTGTGCTCTTGGGCCTCCGAGGGAGCGAAGGCTTGTGCCCGACGACGTCTGGGTCCCTCTGCTGCTCTGACAGTGGCGTGGCTTCAGGCCCTGTCGGCCACCAAGGTGAAGGGCCACAGGCCGGCCAGAGGGACCCAGAGGGAATGGCTGAGCCCGGGGGAGGGGGCGGCGTCCCTTGACAAGTGTCCGAGAGGTGCAGCTGGTGCCCTCTAGGGAAGGAGTCTCTGTGGTGCTTTGATAACCACGCACATTCACGCCTGGGCTGCCACGGGCCACGCGCCAGACACGCAAAGCCTGAGCGCAGCTCCTGGTTCTGCCCAAGCCCCTCCCACGGAACGCGAAGGCTGTGCCACGTTCTCTCTCCAGGCCACTGCGCACGCGCCGCTGCGAGCCAGGTAGGTCCTGTGAAGAGCCGCCCAGGCTGGGAGCTGCAGAAGGCCCTCGGCAGGGCCAGGGGTCACCTCCCCGACAGGGGCACTCGGGCTTGGGTGGTGGCCTGAGGAGCCCCGAGGCTGGCTGCCGGAAGCAGAGGTGGAGAGCACAGGCCCGAAGCAAGCCATGCCTCCTGGGACTCACGTGACCCAGGACAAGCTGCTGGGGTCTGTGCCCTGCCCGTAGCACGGGGTGACAGTAGCGTCTGCCTCGTGGGTTGATACAGAAGTTAAGTCGCGGTTAGAAGCACCAGGCACGGGCCCCGTGTGGTCGGCGATCCACCCTGCATCAGCTGTTGCTGCACTAGGTGGGGCGTGCTCATGGCCATCTGCTGCTCTCAGACGTCTTCTGACCAGGAAGGCGCAGCAGCAGACCTCATCAGCAGGGCCGCCACGGCCCCCCACGGGGCGTCCACGCTGGAGTCCTGCCTGTCTGCGTCTTCCTAGGGATTGGGGGGACACAGCCACGGTGCGGGGGCATCTGGCCCTTCCCTGCAGCGGCCCGGCCCCTCCCTGGTTGCTGTGGTCCAGTGGCTGGGAGGCTCCTGCACCCACACTGCCCATCAGATTGGAAGGGCTTCCCCACCGGAAGCGTCCTTGCCCCAAACCCCCGGCACTTCCCTGAGACGATGCAAGATTCCGCAGAAATTCTTCTTTCGGGAGCCGTGGTGGGGTCGCGGAGAGCGGGCAGGGCTTTCTCAGGGGGCCAGCCGACCCTCTGCCATGCCATGGGACAGGAAGGGCCCCGGACCCGCTGGTGGCAGTGTCCTCTAGGCTGCCGGTCGTGGGGACCACACCCAATCACATGAGCATCTGGGAGAAATTCTCAGCTCCCCCAGCCTGCTGGGTCCAGGCGGAGTGAACTTGTCCAGCAGCTCTGAGGCCTCCTCCGAGGGAGAGTCCAGTGTGGAGGCCCGGTTGGTGCAGCGCCGCGGCTCTGGGCGGATCAGCGCCGCGGGCGCGCAGAGCCCTGACGGGCACTGGGGGTTGAGTGGGCGGTGCAGTGACCGCGGGCCCGCAGGGTTACAGACCGAGGGCGTGTCGGGCGGGGCTGGCAGATGTGGCAGGAGGCCCAGGCCGCTTTTCCAGAGAAACCCACCAGACGTCTGGGCTGAGCTGACGGCCACCTCCTGTCCGTGGGCCTGCCCGTGGCTTCCTGCCGGGTGTGCCCGAGCTCCGCCTCTGCCGGCGCCCTGGCAACCTTGCTTGCTCTGCTTCTGCTCTGTGGATCACGGTCGTCTGGGGCTGCGTGATCAGGGCATCCTAGCGGGAGTCCCACTTGGAATGCATCAGTCAGCCACTCAGCTGTGTGGCGCTGGGCACCCGGCTTAGCCTTTCTGAGCCTCTGGCCCCTCGTCTATAAAATAAGAAACATACTCAGCTCACCGAGTTCTTCACAAGGTTGAATGGAGAGCACGTGTAACTCTTGATATACACCAGGCATTTAATAAGTGGTAAATAGTGGCCTTCTTTTTTGGTAGACTGTAAGCTCTTTTAAAAAAAAAAAAATCTTCCTCTTTTTATAAGCACCTGGCACAGTGCCTGGGACATAAGTAGGTACTCAGTAAATGTTTATTTGAGTCAGATGAATTACTTTTAGCATAAACAGATATTTCTCAAATTCTGTGTCCTATTTATTATCCCCTAAAGAACTTTAGCCATGTTTTGACTTCTGTGGTCTTTTGAGGGAAGAGCTGGAACAGACGTTCACCCCGAAGGGGGGGTGGGCAGAGACTCACGTGCTGCCAGAGCTCCTCGGAAATCTTCCCGTGATTTCCTGCCCTGATCTGATGGAGGCCGCCGGGCCAGGCTTGCTTTGATGATGCAAATGTGGTTGTTTTCTTCCAGATTCTGAGAATCTGCACCAGGTATACCCCAGAGCAAGACACCATGACGTTTTCGGACGGCCTGACCCTGAATCGAACCCAGATGCACAACGCCGGGTTTGGCCCCCTGACCGACCTCGTGTTCACCTTTGCCGGCCAGCTTCTGCCTCTGGAGATGGACGACACGGAGACAGGCCTTCTCAGCGCCATCTGCTTGATCTGTGGAGGTACCACCACCTAGAAAACCCTCGTGGAGGGTCCGTGAAGAGCAACTCACACTTGTAATTTATGGGAAATTCCTCATCTCCACTTTGGAGTTATTTTGCATGGAAAAGGACATGTGGATAAAGCCGGCCATGCATGCTTAGAGTTCGTTGCATTTTTCAATATTTTTGTTAGTTAAATAAAGGCATTTGGGGTTTTTCTGCTCTGAAATCCCAAAATGCTATTTCTCCAGTTACCACAGGTGCTTTTTTAAAGGTAGGATTAGACTGTTGTAACATAAATTGCCCCGGGATATTTTTAGGAGAGCCAAGGAACTTGCATGTGCTGTTTGCTCTTCAGGGGCTGAGATCACAAGTCATTGTGTTGGCCCCCTACCATCCTTGGGAGGTCTCGGGTGAAATATGGTTCTTCTTTGTAGTGACCCCTCCTGGCTCACGGGAGGCCGAATCACGTGTGGTTAACGAGTTAACTGGCATCAAGTAGGGGCTGATTGACTTTGCCTTTTTAACCATCCTGCTCAAGGTTTCCTTTAATTCAGTTCAGTAGTGACACCTCCTGGTCACGAGAAGTAATGCTCTGCCGGGGACAAAAGCAACCAGCCTTCAAAATGTGGACATTTTCAAGTATCACTGCTTAAGGCAGTTGCACACATCTTCAGATTTGCTTATGTGATTGAATCATCAAATTAATGAGGTTACGATATAGTGGAACCAAGGAGGGAGGGGAACTGGGCAGAAACTCTAGCCTGCAAATGCGTAACTCTTTCTGTCCTGATACTGATTGTTTAATACCTTACTCCTGGAATCTAGACCGTCAGGACCTTGAGGAACCAACAAAAGTAGATAAGCTACAAGAACCATTGCTGGAAGCACTAAAAATTTATATCAGAAAGAGACGACCCAGCAAGCCTCACATGTTTCCAAAGATCCTCATGAAAATCACAGATCTCCGCAGCATCAGTGCTAAAGGTATGTCCACCACGCTGCACTCACTCACCCACCAGGTGGACTTGCGGTCCTGACCACAGCGTATTGCTTTTTAAAACCCTGTGTTTTAATTGCGGGTGTTTGATAGTAGCTGCCTTTTTGCTATTATTATTCTGGAATTCATTTCTCATTGGAATCAAAAGGAATTAAATAGTACCTGCCCTTAAAAACAGTAAAACCTCAAGTCTTACCCTACTCGGTGATCTCAGTAGATTAGGAGAGCTTTAAAATTCAGATGACTAAGTGAGTGATTAGAAAAACTGTTTCCAAGAGAGCATACTATATGACCGGCATTTTAATTTCCTCGTTTTGTACATTTCATTCCAGCGTCCCATACATGCTCTGGTTTGTGTAAACTTGATTCCAGTTTTTCCTGAACACCCAAACCTCAAGAAAAAATGAGTCGTGCTTAGGGTGACCGTGACCGGTTACATCAGTCTAGCCGTTGTTCTCTCAGTGTGTAGGCAGATTTAACTTCTGCACCTCTAAGCAAAGGGATTCTTGCCTTCCTGAGAGGTGTAACTATTTTTTGCCTAGTGATTTCCAGTTAATATGGCAACTGGAGCAATTACAGAAGTGCCTGGAGCCACATGGCAGCTGAGTGTGAGAGCAGAACATGCGGTTGTCACTCCCCTTCCCTGAAGGCCTGGTGAGCCAGGGAACAAACTCGACATTTCAGGAAGTGCCTAGAAGCACAGCGAACGTGTTTGACAAGGAGTTTCAATTCCTGAGCTCCTTCTAAGAGTGAGACCCTGAGTTCATCCCTAGCCTGGGATTAAGTGTAGAAGTGACCAGTCTTGACCACTGTCAGTCACTGTGACGTCTCTGATTTTATTTTTTAATATTTTTATTGGAGTAGAATTGCTTTACAATGGTGTGTTAGTTGCTGCTGTATAACAAAGTGAATCAGCTCTACGTATACATATATCCCCATATCCCCTCCGTCTCTGATTTTAAATCCGCGAGGCTGTGGAACTTCATACTGCCCCTCCCCGTACCTAGCTGGACAGTGCTAACAGAGCGGACACGTTCTGTAACCCGCATCGTCCAGTGGCCACCAGCCACACGTGGCTCTCAGGCCCTTGAGATGGGGCTGATGTGGCCGAGGCACGCTTTTCCTTCGGGAGTTAACCTAGCAGGTGTAAACACTCGCGTGTACATAGCGGCCGCCCTCCTGGGCAGCACGGTGCTACATCGAGTGGGTGATCTCGTTCGCCACACGTCTGTTTCTCAAGTCCCTGCCTGCACTTGTGGGGAACTGCTCTCCTTTCACCGTCTCCCTTCAAGATATACTCTTTCTGGTCTCTTACCAGGAGCTTCTCTTTGCAAATTTGTCGAGTAAATATATACTGATACTGTTTCCTAAAACTGATAGAGGTGTGGAGTTGTCACATTTAAGTATGTCAGCCTATCTCTGCTGTTCTTCTACAGATGAAGTGGAAATGTTTTAATGGTGTCAAATTAGGAGAGCCTCTGGGAGGCCCTGGCAGCACGGTTTTCACCCACCGTTGTTAAAGTAGATGAAAGTTGATTCCCTGGTTATCACCTTGACTCCGTATCTCTACCAGATTTCTCTGATCTCTTTTGAAAAGGTGCAGAACGTGTAATTACCTTGAAAATGGAAATTCCTGGCTCGATGCCCCCTCTCATTCAGGAAATGCTGGAGAATTCTGAAGGACATGAACCCTTGACCCCAAGCTCGAGTGGGAACACAGCAGAGCACAGTCCCAGCACCTCGCCCAGCTCCGTGGAGAACAGCGGTGTCGGTCAGTCACCACTGCTGCAATAAGACACTTTCTAGCCACTTCCAACATTCCCCAGTACCTTCACTCCTGGGATTTAAAATGCAAGGAAAAAACATTTTTACTGCTGCTTAGTTTTTGGACTGAAAATATATTCAAACTCAAGAAGGACCAAGAAGTTTTCGTATGTATCAGTATATACCCCTCACTGTCTAACTTACCTAGAAGTACAAACTTTTTAAATTCTAAAAATCAATCAGCCATTTCATGCAACTGAAAACCAGTTAAAAGCTTCTATTCTCCTCTGTGAACACTCAAGATTGCATGGCAAAGACCCAGTCAAAATGACTTACCCCTGGTTAAGTTTCTGAAGACTCTGTACATACAGAAGTATGGCTCTGTTCTCTCTCTCCTATACGTTTGGTGCTTTTCTTTTGTCTTGCATACTCCAAATAACCAAGACACCAAGGTTATGGAACCGATTACTGTACATGTCCAGTTAAGAAAGGGTCAAAAAGATAACTCTCTTGCCTTCGCAGATCAAGACGTCGAGGTAAGGAAATGGGACTGTCGTACAGTGTGGCAAGATAAGGCTAAAGGTATTCTACTTTAGTTAGTGTGGAAGCTTGTCCTTGCTCTCTGGATGCTCTCAGACCACATCTTTCCTTTCATGTTGCCCAGTGAAGTATACGACAAATTCACTGCACTAGCAGAAGAGAATTCTGTATCAGTGTAACTGCCAGTTCAGGTATCAAATGTCATTTGTTCAATTGTGGATGTCACTTTAAATTAAAGGTGGTTTATTACTTGTTTAATGACATAACTACACAATTTTTTTTTAAAAGATGATACATTTTTACAGTAATGATAGCCTCCAAGGCAGAAACACTTTTCAGTGTTAATATAAGTTTTTGTTTACCTATTCACAAGCCATTAGGGAGGTTTCATGGGATAATGACGGGCTGGTCTCTCACCTGCACCGTGTAACTAACTCTGTATCCTTCCTGATTCCCGCTTGTTACTGGGGGAATTGCGTTGCCTCCCCAAAGTCACCGGCAGAGAATCTGCGTCCTCTGGCCTGGTCCAGTCACTACGAACAGAGTGGAGGCTGGGGTGGAGTGGTTAACAGACCCAAGTGTCTGTCAGTTTCTTAGTTCTCATTTAAGCACTAGTGGAAAAAAATTTTTTTTTGATATATTAGCAAGTCTGTGATGTACTTTCACTGGCTCTGTTTGTACATTGAAATTGTTTAACAATGCTTCTTTCTATGTTCATATACTGTTTACCTTTTTCCATGGAGTCTCCTGGCAAAGAATAAAATATATTTATTTTAAAGGTGTATGAGAGCTCTTACTGCACGTTCACCTTCAGTAAAGAGACGGAGAACACAGTTCCATTTTTAATGTTTAAATTTCATTTCAAAAAGCAGGTCTGTAGTCTGCAATCAATCATGACAATTAAAATCTGTGCTAATGCACAACAGTCTATAACAATTCTACAAGCCAATCAGACAGTACATGACATTTCAATGAGTAAAAAAGAGCATAAAACTGTATGTGTAAGAACAAAATGTTAAAAGGCCTACCACAATAATAAAAAACCGTCAATTACATCGTCACATTAAAATAAGCCAGATGTACAAAAGTCTTGAGACAGAAAAGACAAAAGGGACAACACAAGTTATCTGCTGAAAACTGTTTTCTGTGCTCTGTGGGCACCTAATTAAACATCGCAAAATCAACATCTTCTTCTTCATCAGACTCTGCAAAATATTTTACTTCTTTCCTAGCCCGACCGGTCCGCGGCAGAGAAGGTGGTTCAGAAGTGAAGTCTGATGGGAAGATGTCCACATCTGAATCCTGATCGAAAGATGTTTTCTTCGGTTTCTAGACATTTTTTTTTTTTAAAGAGATTTAAAACCCCGAAGTTAGGGCGGGGGGGAAAAAAAAGACTCGCGTTAAAGAGAATTATTATTCCTTACACGTCACTTATATTTGGGAAATACTACCAGCAGTGGTTCTTTTAAAAGCAGAACTGTAATGCTAACTTAAGTGTGAAGCCAGTTACCTAATCATTTTCACAAAGGGCTAATGTGCCACCTTGGTGATCTCATGATACCACCATTACTTATTTAAGACTTATGGACAGTATGTGTAGTGCACGCAGTAAGCGTTTATAAAAGGCAGAGGAAGGTCACCAGGATGGGCCACAGTCACAGCAGATGACTGGATGGAAAACGTCAGTGTGGAGAGCACCACGGAGCTAAAGTCATCTGTTCGTGTTTTTTAAGTTTTAAAAGGAAGGGGTAGAGAGAAAAAAGGGTGGCATTTGATGTTATTAATTTACCTTAAAGAGACAGTATACTGCTGGAGAAGGGTCAGACAAATTGGGAAAAGTAGCCACAGTCAAATGAATTCAAGTTAAAAAGAATCAAATCAGTCCTGGTCAAATAAATTCGAGTTCAAAAGAAATAGCCTTAATTTGGTCTGGAAAGTAATACTTTAGGGTAGCATGTAACTTCTGCCACTGCAGGCCGTGGAAGACTCAAGCAGGCTGATTTATGCCGCCCTTTATCCAAGAGGTGGTCCCGATTATATAAATTTTACATGTGGATAATTTTTTAACCATATACAAGCCCCCTATGGATAAGACATACTAGGTTTAAATCTGTTACAAGACATTACAGTAACAAGCGAACTAAGCCAATTATATAACATTCTTAAAACTGCATTAAAAAGATGCTGCTAATTACCTTGCTTGTTGTTCTAGAGGTTTTCCTGCCAGGGTTATAATCACCTTCGTTTTCAGAGCCAGATGCTTTCCTCTTCTTTGCCCCTCGGCCTTTACCTTAAAATGATACAAAGGGGTTTTTCTCCCAAGGTTAATCAGTGCAATATAAAAAGTGTCAAAGCATTATACTTTTACTTCTTTGGCATGCCCAGTTGGTACTGCAATCCTGATCTCTTACTGTGATTAACATAGAAACAGTGTGTCAGCATCATTTCGGTTCTGGGGTTGACATGAGTAAGGAGTATTTCACCAATACATTTAAATTAGTTGGAAAGTGCTGGTGACAAACTTTAATGACCAAACCCCTAATGCATAAAAGAAACCTTGGCATTTTGCACAGGTGGTACTTGGCCTGAAAAGAAAATCTCTCAGAAGAGAATTTGTTAAATTGTATGCGATAAAAAAAATCAGTTTCTAATTTGTCATAGACCAATACTTCTAAAAATATAGCATGAATTACTAGAAAAGCAAGACATACTTTCTTATTAGCACACATTGTAGAGGTCTGGATGCTTACTGTAACCTCTCCTGCCACACAGCAGTGACAGCCAGTTGCATATCCCATTTTAAGTAGCACAGCCCGCCCTACACTAAACTCCCCAGTATTAATCACAAGACCATCTGTCAAATCCATATTCCTTCTCAGACTAGAGTCACCCCGTGCGGCCTATTTTTTTTTCATCTACCTAATCTTGCATGTTCATCACTGGAGGAGGAAGGGGAGAAGGTAACATGTAAACCGTCACCAAACGTTCTCCATCCTACAGTGATGCCAGAGAAAGAGAAAAAGTAAGCGGCAATTCTAAATTTTTTAAACTTAAAGAGCTATGACTGACTGATTGTACTAGTAAGAAAAGATAGCCTAAATGGTCTTGGGGTGTCATACTTGATCAAATGAATCAATGAGATGGCACTACTGAATTTATAAAGGTTTCAAACCATGCACTGCCTAAGTACCAACCTCCCTAGTCACTATGTTTCTTTTCTGCCCCTTCGGTTTGCTGTAGGTCTGTATCTCCTTAACCCAACCAATGCTTTAAGAAAGAAACACGTTGATGAGAGTATCTATCAGTTGGACAAAAGACTGAACAGCTACCCTTAGAGAAATCATGTCTTACATATTTTTTTAAGCATCTTTAAGGACTTCGTAGATTCCAGAGGCAAAGAGGAGACAGCAGGGAGAGGAGCTGGTGCTGTGCCCTTGCGGGGGCCCTGAGGACAGCTGTTTCAGCTCCCACATGAAGACAGGGCTCTGGTCTAAGGGTCCCCGCTCCAGCCTCCGCCAAGGAGTCTCACACTTTAATGAGGACCCCCCCACTGCCTTTCATAACCACTTCCAGGGAGTCCGCTGCAGGGGGTCTCTGAACCATTCTTTGGTAGCAAGTTGCTGACTTCCGTGACCTCTTTGAGTCTCAGTTTCTTGATTTGTCAACAAAGTGGACTAAATTGCTATATTTCCTTTGGACTCTAATTCAGCACTGATTCTTAGAACATTGCTTACTGAGGAGTGAAACAATTTAAAATAAAATAGGTACCCAGTCTCTCTAAATTCAGTTAGTAGAAGAGACTGAACACTTGCCACATGGAATGTGCTAGAGGGTTATACAAAGAGAATCCTCACCTTTGGGTGCTGTTGTCTTCTTTGGAACGCCAAATTCGGAATCCGAGTCAGAGTTCACAGTCTCTACTTTCTTCTGTTTGGGAGTTCTCTTGGGCTTGGGGGCTGTATCTAAAGATGGTTTTCCTATTAAGCAAATTTCCATTTCATAGATCAATGTGATATTCTTACAACAATTCAAGCTGGAGTGAGTCCTATAACGATGGAATTTCTTACTGCTGATATGAAATTGAGTAGCCTTAAATAATGTAATGATTTCTCTCCGTTTGGTGCCAGTGTAAAGGCAAACAACTGCTCATAGGTGACAAAATGGTTTTTATTTAATTTTTCATAATTTGCCTTTTGATAATTCAATTGAGAAATTTAAATTAACAAGGGCCATTAAAATGAATGAAGCAATAACTTTTAAAAAGCAGTAGTAAAAAGACATTAATGATAATGCCAAGTATAACCACATGTTAAGTTCTAACTTTTAAAATGTTTTAGAGAAAAAAAAATTATGGGACCCTCAAATACCATGAATAGAAACTTCACTTCCATTCAGAGGTTGAAATCAGACTTGGTACTTTTATGTGAAAAGAAACATGAAAATTCTAGGTAAGTGGATAATAGATCCAAAGGCCTTTATTTTGATGAATTTTGTTTTTAAAAACCTTGCTTCATTTACAGTCTATGAAAATTGATAAATCAGCCTTTACTTGTGTGATTAGTAAAACCTAATTTGAAAAAAAAGAACGTACTGAATTAACCACACTTTTCTATTAAAAACACCCACGCTCCTTATATGGAAAACGCGATCGCGATCCAATACACGGCGCTCAAGGTGAGGCCCCTTGTTGGAACAGCAGGAGCGGCCTGCAGGCTCTGTGGGCTTTCCTACCGCTAGAGCCACGGGGCAGCCCCGGCGGGAGTGCGGGCTCCACACGTGGGGAGGTGCAGTGACGACCCTTTCTCCTGGGACGTTTCCAGGCCTGCAGTGTTAGGTGGCACTGGCAACGCTACCGGGCGGGTGTAGGTCAGGTACGTGCGTCCTCTGAGCCCGTCTGCTGTGAAGCACTGGAGCCACAGGACGGGAGTGGCTGCGCATGCTGGCCTTTCAGTTAATGCTAAGCTAACTCGTTAGGTCTAATGGGGGTGAACAGCCTGATGAAGGAAACGGGCTGACACGTTCAGAGAGGGAAAGGGCTCCCCAGTTTTCAGGGTGGTTGTAAGATGCTCATATCAAGATGCTAAAAAGATGCTTAAAGGGGAATTACAGGGCCCGTCTCAGTTTGCGTTCTCCAGAAGCAGACCCCACCTGATCCTAACGAAAAAACTCAAGTTAGGAGTGCCCACTTGGGAGGTACAGGAAGGCAGTGCAGAACGAGACAGTGAAGAGAGGGCTGGGTAATGGGAGGGTGTCGAGCTGTCATCACTCTGGAAGCTTCACCGCGTGAGGAAGCGGAGAGCTGGCATGAAACCCGAGCGAGCTAACCTGAGGGGCATGAACCCTGAGAGACGTGCAGACCAGCTTTCCTCAGTCACGGGTAAAGGGTGGCAGGCACAGCAACAGAGAAAGTCCTCAGTAGAGAAAGACAGACCATGGCCAGGGCGGGGCTAGAGGCTGGAGGGCCGGGGCTAGAGGCTGGAGGGCCAACCAATTTCTCACCACCGCCCCAGTGTGTCCAGAACAGCAGGGGCTTTTACTGTTGTTCTGCTGCATGCAGTACATGTGTGTCTACAACGGTGGGTGTCTGTTGTGCGCTTCTAAGATCCTGAAGGGACATTCCATACTGTTGATTTACTTGCTGGGTAAGTGGTGATTCTCTTTTAAACCCAAAGCACTAACACTGACCTCCTTCAAGGTGTGTGCCTCAGTACCAGTAACAGATTCATGAATCAACTCCAATCAACTTATTCATAAACAATCTAACGTTACGGAAAAGAAAGCTGCATGACTCACAAACAACAAGAGGCCCAGACTGAGCTGAGCGACGGCTCCCAGGAGGAGTTAGGCATGGCCTACACAGCTGAGGCGGGCAACTGCTATCAGCACAAACTCTCAGCCTACTTCACAACCCAACGACTAACTACAGCACAGCTTTCCCAGAAAGCTGTCTTTCCATATCAATGCATGGGGTTATAATTACAGCAGCTTTAAAATGAAGTCTTACAGACATCTGAATAATTACCTCACATGGTTAGAAAACAAGAGGGATTTTCCTCATACACATTTATACTTCATACCTATTTTCTATTGAAGTCCTAGTGCAAATAGTTTCAAATTACATTAAGTTTCCTTTAACCATCTCTGTATGTTTTATGCGATGCTTAACAAAATCAAATACAAGTACATACCCTTCTTAGCAGCTACTGTTTTACTTGGAACTTTTTCTGTTTGTTTCAGACCAAATGATGGTGAAAAGACAGAAGCAGAATCTTCTTCATTACTGTCAAATTTAGCTGAATCTAAAAATTACAGGGTTTTTTTCAGTAAAGAGATTCTATAAGGACCACTTAGTAGTAAAACTGATTCTTTTTACTGATGACATCTCTTTAGCTAGATAATAGATCTTGTAAGTTTCTATTTTGTGATCACATAATCCACAGTATACAAACAGCGGAAAATAATATAACAATGTTATATTTCAAAAAAGTTACTCTGGTGTAGAACAACATAGAAATGCATACAGTAATAAAAATTCCTAATAGTCCCAAACGCTAATCATTTAAAACATAACTGACCAATTCAAAAATACTGACGACTTATTTTAAAATGAGACATTAAAAAGTTCTCACTGTGATTATTTTAGCATCTACACATCTAATTAACCATTTCAGGAATATCAGTTCATCAACTTTACGTCATTAAAGGTTAATTGAAAAGGCATGTAGGCTTACCTTCAGTTTACTTTTACACTCAATTTAATTAATCAATACCTCCCTCCATCCTTCCCCCACTCAAACCAAAACAGGGACTCTTAAAATGGCAACTTGGATGTGAAAGTTTTATATAGCTGTTTTGACATGCTTTCAAAAATGTGTATCTATCAGTACTTACAGAACCTGTACCGCATCTATCTACATGTATGTGTGTATTTAAAAAATGGAAAACAGTAACTCAAATGTAACTAGGTTGTTCTGACCTTAGAAATTCCACACACAGAAATGTAGGCAATAAAAAAGTATGCACACTGATTAAATTTGCTTCTATGAAGGTTCTAGTCTTTCAGCTACTGGGGTTCAGTAAAACAAATCTGCATATTGGTACACTTGTAGCTTTAAAAAAAAGCTGTCATATATCCATTCACATTGCCATGAAAATTAAATTTTGCTCTTCCAGAATTTCTGTCTATACTATTTTCTCTCCTTAAAACACTCACACTCCCCCCACTATACATACATACACACACACACACACACACAGGTTTGCATCTGCTTCTCCACCTAAATGCTTCCATAATGCTGATTTTGACCAATCAGTTGGGAATCACCTCAGGAAAACTAAATAAACCTTATTACATTGGGGAAAATGTAAAAAGAAGGTAAGTTTTTTACTCATAAAAAAAATCCATAGCAATAATACGTAAGTAACCAAGAAAAAGACTAAATGAGCATACCATCTTCTGACTTCTGAGAGTATGAAGGAAATGAGAAGAGATTCCCGTAATCCTGACCTTTGTCATGGGAAGACTTTCTAATAGAAAAATTAAACACAACAATATAATGTAAGTATCTGGTTTCAACTTTGACAATTTATATATAATATGTATTGCAGGATTATAATTACAGAACAAAATTTTAGTTCTCTCATTTGTTGCCCTTTGCCAAAGACAGGGCAACCAAACTCCTTTCTTCTCTCTCATAAGTGTAAGTGTGCATGCATACACACAGAGACACCAGACAAACCAACGATTTAACAGAAAAGCAAAACTTTAAAGTTATTCAAAATATCACTAAATTTTATGGTTGACAGAACCTCTTCAGAATTTAACATCAGTAAATTATTGGCAAAAATCCCAGAAGAAAGAATCTCCATCAGAAGAGGCAATAATCTGACTTCTAATACTTGACTGCTTGTGGTTAAAATACTTCCTTAAAAATCTGAAATAGTTCACAGACTTCACATCCTACATGTTATGTGTTCACACTCACCAGAGGCAAGAAAAAAATCAAGACCAAAGCTAGGGAGGAAAATTAAACCTCTCAATTCTAAAGATTTAATAACTTTTCTCTGAACCAGGAGTGGTCAAGCTATGTCCCGTATGCCTGCTGCCTAATTTTGTAAACAACATTTTACTGGAACACAGCTACGGTCGTTCACTTACATATCATTTATGGCTGCTTTCCTGCTACAAGGGCAGCACTGAGTAGTTGCAACAGAGACCATATGGCCTGCAAAGCCTAAAATATTTACTATCCAGCCCTTTATGGAAAAAATCTGCCAACCCGTGCTCTAAACTATAGCAACGGTTATGTAAGCAGCTGTAATATTAAGCAGATATATTACTTCATGAGAAGGACCTGACCTAGGATGGAGCTTACTGTAAGACTGCTGCAGATGTCCAGACACCTAGCTGCACCATACAGCTGAACAGCAGTTGCTGTGTTACTTACTCTGGACTAGCTTTGGATTTGCCTGGTGAAAACGTATATTCATCTTTATCTAGGCCATCTGAAGGGACAAATTCATCTTCTCCATCATTTGTTATGGGAGATGCTTTAACTTTCAATTCCTCTAAATCATTATTGTCATCGTCATCATCAGCATCGTCGTCCTCTTCTTCTGAGAAATCAAATGTGTACTTAGGCCTTTCAGCTAGGACAAAAATAAAAGTGAGTGTTAAACTCAAACCCAGCTTTATCAACATGAAATACTATTCCAAACAACGCACTTGAAATATATTCCAGCTGTCTCTTAAAATATACAAGAAAAAAAAGAAAAAGACAAGCATTAGAGAACAAAAGTCAACCACTCTGCCTCAGTTACTCTGATGGTGCTGACATCTGTTCTGTACTCCCTGGAGGCTCTGGGGCAACAATGCCTGTCTCGGGAGAGGGTGAGCTGATGAGGCCACTAGGATGCTGCCTGTCATGCTTAAATCTTACTCAAAACAGTGAGGAAAGCAGTCATGGCCACTGTGAAAGTGACTGCTAATATGAGATTTCTCATTTCTGCAATTACGAAAGACAACTCTTACAGGTCTTTAGAAGTGCTGCACTTTCTCTTAACCTCTTCCATAAAAACTCCTATCTTCTCTTCACAGTAGTTTTACTATGAAATAACAAACAGTCATTTCTCAGATGAATAGTAAAAATAGAGATAAGACCTCAATATATTAGCAAAACAATATAATGCATAAAAAGGTACCAACTATGGAGAAAGGCACACTGGTATAATGCAAGTAAGTTTTACTATAATTTCTAGCATATACTATGGAATAAAGTTTTGAAAGTCATTTGGAGGCTATGCAATTTTACACTTCATTTTAGATGTATGGAAAAAGCCTAAATACAATTTGAAAGCATTTAATAAATTTTCATGTAACTTGTTACTGTGTTAAAAATTCACCTCTAAACTATTGCAACACTGTAAATCAACTGTAATAAAAAAATTTTTTTTAATTCATCTCTATTATACGACCTATGCACATTAGGAAAAGAAATTCAATCACTTAGTGACTAAAGGCCTGAGATATAATTTTGAAAGTATCTCCCAGAGATAAAAACAATCATATTTTATTATTCATTTTATGTAAATTAGGACTTAACAATTTGAGAAGAATCTATAAAATAGGACACATCAGTTTTTAATTATTTGAAGACTTCAAATTAATAATTCAGAAAGGATCAAATCACATGCTTAACAGCAATATGTATTAGCAAAATGGGATTCTGCAAGCCTAACTCTAACACTGCAATTATCTAAATTATGCTGTGTGCATATGGAACCAGACTCCTAATGTAGGGGAAATTCTTCATGATACAAGGGGTAGAAAACGAAAAGAACACTACATAGCACTTCTATGGATCCATCACTGCTGGTATACTACACCAAGGTATGTTTTTTTTTACCAAACATCTTCCAGTTATGGAGGGAATACAACCCAAACTTTATAACAAAAATCGGTAAGAAAACATGATTCACTTTAGAGAAATTCAGTCCAACTTTGCTAGAAAATAGCATTTTGTAAAGGTTTTTTTGTCTTCATGAACTATAACTTCTGAAATACTAATGGTTTAGTACTTCAGAAACACTGATGATACTAATACCAACTTACGAGTAATACTAACTTTGTCAAACCATAATATATATTAAAATATAAAATATATCAGAATACCAGCCGCTCTCCTAAGTAAAGAATCTCGTGGAATAACCACAGGTTCTGTTTCTTCCAAGTCACTTTCTGACTTGGATTCATCGTCTGACCAAGGATTCCGTTTCTTCACTTTCTTTGCGCTGGGTTTACCAGATGATGTAGGTGCTTTTCTCACCCTGGTACCTAAAAACAAATGAGCAACAATAAGACATGTATCAATACCTATCCAAACGTCATTAGTAAAAATAAAACTATTGTAATGAAAACTTCATGATAAAATAACAAATGTTTGTGAAAACTGAAGACATTACTTCAACTAGTAGAAAAAAAGTACAATCAAAAGAATGTAGTAATATCCTGAACATACAGATTTTCTGACACACAAAAATACTCTAACAATTCCTCACCAGGCTCCTTTTTCTCCCTTTTGGGTTTGGGACCTTTATTTATAGGAGCTGACGGGATCAATGCCTCTTCTCCTGCACCTTCTACTTGTGCACCACTGAATTCTTCATCAAATTCCACTTTCACTGCTGTGGTATCGAGATCACCCTACACATTGAAAAGAAAACCAAACCATAAGTAAAAATAAAAGTTAAATTAGGGCTTCCCTGGTGGCACAGTGGTTGAGAGTCTGCCTGCCGATGCAGGGGACACGGGTTTGTGCCCCAGTCCAGGAAGATCCCACATGCCGCGGAGCAGCTGGGCCCGTGAGCCATGGCCGCTGAGCCTGCATGTCCGGAGCCTGTGCTCCGCGACCAGAGAGGCCACAACAGTGAGAGGCCCACGTACCGCAAAAAAAAAAAAAAAAAAAAGTTAAATTAACACCATATACTTTAGAGATACACTTCCAGCCAAGAGATCGTTTTTTCATATCAGATGAGTTAAAAAACAATATAAAGCGTGATTCTATTGAGGTCCTAAGAAATGACTTTGATCAGACCCTGTTTTACTTTATCTCATGCAGCTGTAGAAGATGACACTGCTTACCACTCCCTTCTATGACATGACAGCTACTTAAAACCAACTATGAAAAATAAGAAGGCAGCTTTTGATTATCAAAGGGACTTTCAGACTCATAGCTAAGTATACCACAAGGTACCTGAAAAAATATGTTCCCATAGCTCACGCCTCTATATACTAGAAAACAATCTTCAGATTACTGAATGAAAATAAGCAACCCATGTCTTATAATGCCTAGCAGTACATAATGAAGTCCCCTGACCCTGAGACAGAGGGAGGGAGGCCTAGGGCAGGGTCAGAGCAGACACCACGGAGAAGGGGGCCTTTCCCACTGGGCTTTGAAGAATCAGGTAGATTCGCCAGGTGAGGAGAAGGAAGGCGGGAAGCGCGCCCCAGGCACAAGATAAAGACTCCTGTCTGCTAAGACTCAATGAAAGGTGAGGGGGAAAGGCAGCCAGATGGAAGCAGGCAGGCGTGCGGGTGCTAAATCACTGTGCACCAGGAATCACCTATAACAACAGGCTCGTTGTTTGGAAACATCACTCTGGTGGTGAGAGACAAGACTGAGAGGACTGAAGTGAAGAAGGAAGAAGTCGTGACTGGATGACTAGAGACAAGATCACTGGAGCCACACGGCTCACCTTAAATTATCTCAGGGAAAATACCAAATTCTAAGACTGTGTCAGTGTAGACCAAGATAAGAGGGTGGTATCTGGAACTTTCATAGACAGTCAGTAGGACTGAGTTACAGACTAAATGAAAAAACTCCCAGGTTTTCGGCCTATGTTAGTGACAGCTGGTAGTGCCAGGAACTGGGATCAGGCGCAGAGGTGGGAGGGCAGTTTTGAAACCCAGATAATGGATGGGTCCCTGCAGGCATGCTGAGTCTGCGGGGCGTTGGGCATTCTGGTGGCTGTATTAGCCTGGCCCTCCTGGAAACATTACAGCTTCAGGACATCGATTAAAGAGTCACCAGTGTAAGTGATAAAAGCTCTGGGCACAACCAAGGTCACTTGGGGAGACCATGAAAGGTGAAGAGAAGTGCGCTGAGAACGGATCCTGGCTAAGACCTTCAGAAAAGGAGAGAAACGTTTTCCTAAGGAGAGAGCAAGTTCTATGTGCAGGGGAGCCTGTGAGACCTCCGTTTATCAGAACCGTGGAAGAGAGGGATCTCCCTGGTAGCACAGTGCCCCCAGGCTTCAACTCTTAACTCTTCTGTACAGACCACCGCTCTCAGGCTCACCTCCCAAGCTCTACTTAGACTGTGGGATGCATCGACCTATATATCCCCTGGGCTCTAAATCAACCTGCCTAGAAAAATCAGACTCCCTCGAGACCGTCAGGCCCCTGCTTCTCGGCTCTGAGCAGCCTTCTCGACACTTCCTTCCTCTGGCCAACTGTTCGCATCCTGCTGGAGGGTAGGCAGATCTCACGCTTTTAAATCCCCTCTAACTTTCATCAATGCCAATGATATATGCTGTGTTTGATGACTTTTTAACTAAAGGTAATAACAAATAGTAAAAGTTGAAAGCTTACTTTGAAAGCCAAACAGACTCTTTTCATAAGACTTCCTTAATCAGTCATGATATAGAACTAAAGTTTATATTTTAAAGTTGATAAACTTTCTGTTGTTGTTGTTTCATGATTTTAATTTAGAATGCTGAGTAGGGCTTCCCTGGTGGCGCAGTGGTTGAGAGTTCGCCTGCTGATGCAGGGGACACAGGTTCGTGCCCCGGTCCAGGAAGATCCCACATGCCACGGAGCGGCTGGGCCCGTGAGCCATGGCTGCTGAGCCTGCGCGTCCGGAGCCTGTGCTCCGCAACGGGAGAGGCCACAACAGTGAGAGGCCCGCGTACCGCGGAAAAAAAAAAAGAATGCTGAGTAGAGTATTTCTCTCTCTCGTTTTAGAAATGGAATCAAGTGAGTAGGTCTTTACACACATGTGGGTCCTTGACTAATATGTCTTCATTCTATGTATGGATCAACGGCTCTGAGAACAAGTGATTTCCAATCACAGTGAAACATAATAGAAACAAAAAATAAAGCATGACTGAAGTACACAATAAAATTAAAATACCTACATACATCATTATGGAGGTGGAGTCCACCAATGAGCTAAAACAAGAGACATGTACCTTTTTCTTCTTCAGCAACTTCTTACTGGCATCTGCCTTCATGGCAGTAATTTCAGGAACTATTCTTCTCCCGAAAGGTGAGGGCATTGTCTCTTCCAGTTGAAGCTTCTTCACCTTAGGTTTGCCAACTTTCCCTTTTATTGCTTTTCCAGCCATCCCAGCCAGAAGATCTTCTCGTTCTTGCACTTCCACTTTCTGGAGTGTAATGATTAAGGATGGGGAACAGGGCGGGGGCATAGACAACTCATTAGAAAAGAGAGTTACTACTGCATAAGTAGTCAAATCTAACTTTATTCATTCGGTAAGGAACAAAGCTTTCCTTTCAGGTGATCTAATCTAAGAAAAAACCAAATAATTCTAAGTCAGAAGACCTGGGCTGGGGACTTCCCTGGTGGTCCAGTGGTTAAGAATCCACCTTCCAATGCAGGGGACACGGGTGTGATCCCTGGTCAGGAAACTAAGATCCCACATGCCATGGGGCAACTAAGCCCACGTGCTGCAACTACTGAGCCCACGTGCTCTGGAGCCCGTGCACCCCAACTAGAGAGAAGCCCGCGTGCCACACCTAAGGCCCGACACAGCCAAATAAATAAATAAAATAATTAAATATTAAAAAAAAAAAAGAAGACCTGGGCTGTAGTCCCAGTTCTATCTAACTAGCTTCTCATTTGCAAAACAAGGGGTTAGTAACTAAATGACCTATATAGTCCCTTCCAATTCTAGGATCCTACAACGTATTATGGGATCAAGACTTCTGATGACCTGGTATCATCAGAATCCCAGCAAATCACACAAAAAGGAAGTTCTGTTAACAAATATGAAGCTATTCTTTACTATTGTTTTAGTTTGCTTCATTTTTAACGGATATTAATTTTTAAATGTGTAAGTCAGCAGTAAAAAAAAAAAAAAGGATCTGCAATTAAAAAAAAATCTAACTCATAACAATATAAGAAAAGTATAAATCAAGGCATAATTATATTGTGGCATTTCAAAGATCATTAAGGGAACCCAGAACAATAGGACTAAACAATTCCAGAAATTTTATTAGGCAACTAATACACCACACTCATTCTTAAGAGTTCGAATTCTGACTTGGGCCATAAAAATAAAATTAGAACATGTGGACAGTAAATCAATGAAACAACTAAAAAGTAATAAATATAAGTAATATCATATGAGTAATAATAAATAGTAATTTACCTTGTGCTACTCAAAATCAGGAGATCATACTGCTACTGTGAATTTAATTCTAAGATTTTGAGTTAATTGCTTAAAAACAAATTAGGCAATTTTAGAAAAAGTTTATATTTTACATCTTTCTCTACATTTTTCTTTTATTTTTAAAATTGGAATTCTACCTGGAGAAAACTAAGCTATAACAAAAAATATTAAAATTTCTCGATTAAAAGTCTAAGGAGACTATCATTCTACTTTTAAAAACTCAAAGTACCTATATTCAATCATATATACTGCTCTTACCTCTTTGGGGGAAAACATTAAAATTGAATCAATAAGCTAATTTGAAGTCAGTTAAGAAATTTTAACTAGCAGAGAGTATTAGAATTTAATTTATTCTAAATTTCAACTCCATAGCTTTTATTCATCTGCATCAGATATAACTTTTCTTTATGGTTTCACAGAGCTAGAAGCTTAATCCTTTGCAGCTTATAAACATATTAACTTTTGTAGAGTTAAAGGAAACACTGAGATAATTTAATTTAAAAAATTTTCATTCTTGTTTCATAAACATTACTTTTCCAAATATATTTTAATGGAGACTTAACCTACATCCAGTTCTTCAACAAAAGCTGCTAAATCTTCTTTCCAAAGATCTGAAGGAGATTTTCTTTTAAGATCATTGACCTCTCGCCCCTATAATAAAAAAGTAGTACGATTTAAACATTCAATTTTAAATGTATAATTTTCAAATGTATACATGAAGGCTAAATAAAACTATTTATTTTTGGAAAAGAAAAAGATATGGATAGCACTTAAAGTTTCAAATTATTTAACCCACAAAAGTTCATACTTTTGCATCTCTCTGTTTAATCAGTTCTTCAACTTTTTCTTTAGTAAGAGACCATAGAGACATATTTAAAATATAATTAAAATCAGGGCCTGAAGGAGTTCCTGAATCAGAGGAACTATCATCATGCTGGTTTTGTGTTTCTTCCTCTTCTGCTGCCTGTAAAAAATAATAAACTTTATATTAAAGTCCTATATAATATCAAATCAATGTTGAATTTTATTGAGTACTGAGTTTAAAATTCCATAATGCTATACTCTTAAAGCTACATCTTCAGGGTGGTGGGTTAATTTTAGATTATCTGCAAGATTATCTATGAAAATATATTTCCTATAAAAAGTTTAAATTTTCTAAAAATGCACAATAAAATCATCAAAAGGAATGGTATATTCAGCCTCTATCCATCTCGTGAAAAATTAACTGCTTGAGAAGACACCACATCTTAAAATTAATAGAGCAGAACTAATGTTTTATCATGCATCTTGTCAGATCTTTATATTGGTGAGTGAACAATCTGAAACCTAAAATAAATATAACTCATGAAGAATGTTTTACAGTTATAATAAATATGCTAAGGTAGTCAGTCACTACGGATGAATTCTTGATAAAGATTCCCTCAAGCAAGAACATTCATTCAAGGACTAAGCTGAAGCTCACTCCAGCATTTAACAGCTGGTGAGTCAGAGTCACGAGGGCTATCCTAAAAGTTTATCTATAAGGCCTTCTTTCATAGGAGCAGTTGCAATAAAAAGCCTTATGCTAATGTTAAATTTCAAAGTCCAATGAATTTATAGAAGTTATTATAGGTGACATCATCTTTAAAATTTTTTAAATAACAACAGCTGTTAAATAAAATTGCATCTCAATTTTTAAGGGCACTGAGTAATTAAAAATGACTGAGTTAGCCATGATACTCCATAAAACAAAAGTTCACTTCTAGCAATCAAAAGAGAGAAAACAAATCTTTACAATTTAATTTAAAATTTTTGGTAAAATAATGTGTATATACAAAGTAAACGTTAGGTGTATTTTAGAAGTAAAGGAATAAAGATAAAAATTGCAAAGCAAGATGCTTCATTACATAAACAAAAGTATAAACTCAATTAAGTAACATTAGCCAAAAAAAGAATGCTGTTGTTGAGTTGATATAGATTATTAAGTACCTAGATAATTTATGACAAAGTAATACAGTCTACAGTTTTTAAAATTTCTTCATGAAATAGTGTGTTGCTATGGAATTTTAGGTTGCTACACTACTATTAAAATATTATTATTAGGGTGTCATAAAATCCTATTTAGACCCACACTTTAGAAGTCTATTTGCTCTAGGTTTTGATGACACACCAAGTATTGTTAATGAGCGCTCCATGAATCTGTGTATCTATCATTGTTATCATGAAGATGACTAAGGATACTTTCAGGGAAAAAAAACAAAAACCAAGAAACTTTTCAAGTTCCAATGACAATTCTACTATGTTTTTGATCTTCTAATTATCGGCTTTATAATTCTCTCTTCTCCAACTCTACACAACAAGGACACTCTTGTAAGAGCAGTTCCTTTTGTTTCTTGAACCCCCAAAGTGAACACATGGCCAAGATGCTGGGAACATTTTGAGGGTAACAATGAAATTATTGAATCCAAGCACTAGCTTTTACCCATGAAGTCTACTTCTGCCAGAAGGGCATTCTCAAACCCTAAACACCTTTATTTTTTAAAACGAAACATTAAATTCATTAGCTTACTAGCTAATTTTCTTTTAAGATATAATTTAAACCAACAATGATACAGAAGGGCAAGTAGTGTATAAACCGTAATTTGGGGTTTAAGAATGCAACAAAACACACTGAAAGAATGCAACATGCTTGAGTCATCTTAATTTTGAATACTCCCCCAACTTGTCCTACCCAATTTTCCTCAAACAATGAATAAACCTATTCTCTTAACATGTAATTGGTAAATATGTAATTTATTCTAATTTTACTCACTCTAACATATGGCAATCTATTGACAGTTCAAAATTTAAAAAAAAACAATGTAAATGAAAACACTATTTCAATGGAGTTTGATGAAAAATATGAAAAACATTATGGTTGAGAACTCATGAATGTTGGAAAGTTTCAGTTCAAATTACATCACATAATCATAACTATTTTTTAAACATGTGAATTTTATCAGTATTGCATATATATAAATTATAATTAAGTATCTGAAAATTAATCATTTCCAACTTTCTTCCTTTTGTACATTTGTGTTCTCAATCACAATGCTGTACTGCCTTTTCAATTTTTTTTTTTAAATTGTCCACGACAGCAAGAAGCTAATTCTTGAGAAGAATCTCATGTTTCAATATCCCATTTACCGAATTAATATTAGTACTCTATGATCTAAAATGGACAATTTAATAAAACATCAGACTTTTAACCTGAAGTTCCAGGGTTTAAGATCTCCAGCTAAAGATCTAAGCATAGGTCAGAGCACATACTTGGTGCTCGATAAATACTGATAAATATTGACCATTCTCTGTCTCTAGCCTCCCCAGCGTACACCAAAACCAGATCAAGTGAGTGGTGAGTGGATTCCACATTGTGGCCACAAACTGCCCAGGGGGAAATGATTTCTGTGCTACCAGTGTAGTTCCCAGACAGTGACATGCACCTCACAAAACCACCACCACCACCACCGTCCTTCAACGGCAGGCTCAGAAAGAAGGCTGAGCGACCTTCTCCAACCGGAATCACTTCTCCAGGCCCTGGCTGAGCCACACTGGCAAAGTGCTTGGCGGTGGGTGTGCACTGCAAGTTCCTGCACCCTATCTGTTTTGTGGATACACAGAAGACTTCAGTCTCCAAACAGACTACTCAGCACCTTTAGCAGTACTAAATTCAAAATTTAGGGGTTGGGGTTTTTGTTTGCTTTGAAGTTGCTTTTAAAAGCTTCTCTGAATGTCTCGTTCTGCAAATGATTACCTTTTCTTGTGCTTCTTTCCAGGCTTTCACTGGGTCAGATTCATAACCTCTCTGGACTAACATTTGAATCAAATCTTTCTTTGACCTATTCTCTATGTGAGGGAAAAATAAAGTTAGGATCAAGAAAAGAGAGTCAATTTGTATTTGTTTATATTCTACTGATAAAAACGTCTTCTATTAATAAAGTTTTTTTTTCCATTTTAACTAATGTTCAAATTTTTAAAGGTTGCATCTTACCTATAGTAATCTTCCCTTGTATCTTCTCTAAAATGAAACGGGCTTGATTGTTAAGCTTTGTAGATTCTGCTCCCAGCATTCCTACAAGCCACTCCTTACGTAAACCATAATAGCTTAATCGTAAATCAAAGAATTCTTTCAAAATGTCTTGCACAGTTTCATACTTCTTCAGACATCCCATATGATCAAAGAGTACCTAAACAAAACACAAAGTTTTTGAAGATTATATAAATCTGTGTTGGTATTTTTAACTTGTATGCTACAGTATTTAAAATAACCATAATACATGTATATGAATACACACCACCCCTAAAATCCAGAACAAAATTATTAAGTAAATATTCCTTTGGTGGCTCCAAGAAACCGATAAAATTCTATTCTCAAAACTATGAAAATATTTAAAATTGGAATAATTTTGAAAGATAAAAATAGGTCCTTAAAAAAAAGGTTCTTACTTAAAACTGTATAAACTATGGCTATAAAGCCACCTAATATATTTTTTTCCAAACCAAAAAGAAGCATATTCTATCTGTAAGTTTTTAAATATTAAAGTTCTCCCTCTCCCATTACTCAATGGACATGCATTTGCCTCTCTCTTCGTTGTTTTTTATGAATGGGCCATAATTCACTCAAATTTCAATTTAGAGGGAAATTTTACTTCTTCTCTATGGCACTTTTTCTCAGTCACTGTGCTATTGCTGGATTTTTTTCTCTTACTCTTTCTCAAGTCTAAAAAGCTAATTTGGAATGGAACAGGGTAATCATACATGTTCACTTTTTATCCTCCTCCCCAATTATCTAAAGTTTAATAAAGCAGATTAGAGTCATGAGGAGATAAGAACTCCACAACGAAAATGCTAATAGAGACAGGCATGAGGCACAAGGAGACCCTGCAACAATCACTCTCAGAACTTCCCGTCAGTGTGTGTGAGGGTATGTGTATCCTGTGTGTTCAAGCCCAGATGCACAAATGCAGGGTTGGGGTTAAGAGCAGAGGATAACATTAGAGGAAAGGGAATGTACCTCTAGATTCTTTAGCAAACATACAGGGGGAAACGCATTCAGACTTACTATAGCTACTCCCATCATGAAGCCAATTACAAAAATCCAACTTACAGAATGCAAGGTTACATTCATAGTAAATCTAGTCAATTACCATGGAATTACAAGTAAGAGTAGTTTGAAGTTTAAAAACTTTGTGCAATCCAGCAGCTTCTGCTTGTGCTAGTTTCTCTTCAGTCATTTTCACCACAAATTTCACAGTTGTATCAGTATGGTATTCTTTATAATCAGAAATTAATGCTGGTGTTTTATCTGTTCCATTTAGCATAGGTTCTAAAACCTGTTCTTTGTATACCTATAAAAGATTTAAAAATAAGTAATTCTTTCATGACACACATTCATGTTCTTATTCTACAAGTCATGTAATCTTTAAAACTTCTCGATTCCAGTGGGGAAAAAGGGGAAACCTCATCTCTATCATCTCCTGCCCAGTCACTATAGTTGACAATACATGGGGATCTCAATGGAGAAAGACGATATACAAGGTACTGACTGGTTCTGATCTAGCTCATACTCAAAAGGCAACAAGAGGCTGAGAGTACAAAGCAGAAGGCAACAACTAGCACTGACCAGGTGACGCGCGTACTTTTAGATCCAATACTGAATGACATGAGTTTATTGACCATATTTATAAGGGTTCAAAACACTATTTGTTATGTACTATTCTAGTCATTGCAACATAAACAAAGATAATAGTCTTTTTAAAAGCTAGCTAAGTCATTCTACATTTAGATAACTTTTAAATTACCATTGGAATATTCCAATGAATGTGTCAAAAGTATATACATGAATGTTTAAACACTACAGACACAGGGCAAACAATCATATTCTCACCAGAAAGGACTGCCTAACACAACTGCCACACACAGCTCACAGGCAGCTCACGTCTTATACCAACCTGTGTCCAAGTTCTAACGGGAAGCTCTGTAATCTCCACTGTGTTTCTATCCACCACAAATATTTCACCACTGACTGCATATTGGTTTTGACCAAGTTCTTGGATTGTTCCTTTAAAGTTTTTGTAGTTTGGAAGCTGTAGAGAAAAATAAAAATACCTAAAGGCCCCGACTTCTCACTTGAGTGCCAGTGCCACCTCTGAATGCCCCTTAGTCGATGACCTATTGCTACCGACAGGTTCACACAACTGAAACTAAATTCCTCTCGTCGGCAATAGGCCCTCTCCAAATAATCACTCAATCTTGAATTCACAGCTTCTGTTAATATACTCAACAGCCCCCCAAATCTCAAAACCTCAGGACCACCTTTCCTGGTCTTCCAAGAATATCGCCTTTTTTTCCCCAGATTACCCCTCCATCCTTCCTTCTCTCCTAGATTAAAGATCCTTCACATCCAAACTCCTCAGACATTAGGTTACAAGCCAAGCTAACCTTCTCGCTTTCTCCAGTGATGTGCCTTCCAGATCACTACTCTTTTTCCACGTTTCTCTTGAATATTTTGGATATTCTCACTTTCACTTGCTCTATCCACCAGGCCTGATGGTTGTTCAGCTCTCCACACCCCATGCATCTATACAAATCTTACTTAGCCTTCTCAGCCTAATGACAAGTGATCTCTCCCTCTTCTAAAATTCCTATGTGCTATCATCACTAAGAAATCAGGCGTACAGCATAGGACACTTCTGCTCACTGAGCAACTGTTAATATCTTCTGTCACGGCAAACTTCATGCCCAGAGGTCTCATCTTGACAACAGATTAACTTTTTGAAGACAGAGATCATGGTTCTTTACCTTACCACCTAGCACAGTATCATATATAGAAGATATATATATATATATATATATATATGAAACAAGTATTGATCAAATACACTGAGACAATAAATACTCTAAATGTATCTGAAATAAAATAAAATGCTATAATCATTAAAAGTAATTTGATACTTCTGTTAGAAATATTTTAAAGTACTTTAAAGTATTTAGGAGAAAAAGGATGTTAAATCATCCCCATAGTCTAATTTTCTTTTAAAATACAAATATGAAATCAAACTTGGAGAGAAATACTTAAAAATATTAACAGTTTGTTTCTATATACAGGGAGTATTTTTTCCTCTTTGCTTATTTATATTTTCTACAATGAGCACTATCATTTTTGTAATACAAATATTATTCTATTTAAGTGTATCATGATAAAGGGAAACTTCTAGATGATTTTAAATCACGTAGAAGAGCGTAAGACACTTTTTTGAGGGTTTTTCTTGGAGGGAGTTTGGGGGAAGAACTGAACATGATGAATGATGTAAGGGCAAAAATGAAAAATATGGGGATTATTAAAATATATACAAGGTGTCTTTAAGCATCCTTAATGACTCTAATATGACTTAGTAGTTTAAGAACAATAACAAAGTTGCATATAACTTTGTCATAAAAACGTTATTCTCTATATAAGTTAGATATTTGAAAGCCTGAACTACAGGGTACTTAAAATTTTTAATAAACAGTTTCTCCCATAAACCTTATATCCAGGCTTTTTCCAAATTCTATCTTTTTTTTTCTCTTTCTTTCTTCCTTCCTTCCTTATTTATTTATTGCTTGCTGCGTTGGGTCTTCGTTGCTGCGTGCAGGCTTTCTCTAGTTGCAGTGAGCAGGGCTACTCTTCGTTGCGGTGCATGGTCTTCTCATCGCGGTGGCTTCTCTTGTTGCGGAGCACGGGCTCTAGGCACACGGGCCTCAGTAGCTGTGGCTCGTGGGCTCTAGAGCTCAGGCTCAGTAGTTGTGGTGCACAGGCTTAGCTGCTCCGTGGCATGTGGGATCTTCCCAGACCAGGGCTCAAACCCGTGTCCCCTGCATTGGCAGGCGGATTCTTAACCACTGTGCCACCAGGGAAGTCCCCCAAATTCTATACCTTTTACAGTAAGCACACAACAAGTTACACACTAATAGGGTCCTTACTGTCTACAATACGTTCTAAAATGAAAATGATTCCATTACTTTTCTAAAATGACTGGCCTTTGTCGTTCACAAATTATCATTTGTTAAAACAACATAAGCAATAAGTTCTACGTAATCACCATGGGATGAGGATCCAAGCCTTCCAGCATCCGTCTGACGTTGTTCACAATCTCCCTAGCATCATAGTTGGGTAGTTTACAAGCCCATCCTGTGCCGATACCCTCAGCACCATTTATTAAAACCATGGGGATTATGGGAATATACCACTCGGGCTCTACGCGTTGATTATCATCATAAAGGAATTTAAGCAGGTTGTCGTCCACAGCAGGGAAAAGCAGTCTTGCCAAAGAGCTAATAAAAGGAAAAAGAAAGACATGGAGCAATATCATGGTTTTAGAAAATAAAACTTCATACATAATTAAAGACTTTACATTTCAAAAAATCTTTTAAAAAGAATGCATTTGTTAAGAATTTTGGTTACACGTGCTTAATTTAAATTTAACAATAAAATTTACCTAACCTTATTAACAAATATATTTCTCTCAGGCACAAAGCCAGAATAAAACAGTCTTGTTTTACTTGTTATTTACTGATTTACCTTCCTAAATTCTTAGTATTGATAAATAACCTTTTAAGGATTTCCTCTTATTCTGACTAAACCACAAAACCCATCTTCAGCCTAAAAAGTAAAGTTGGATCAGAAAAAATCCTTACGTTCATTAGGACTGGTTCCACCAATAATTCATAAAAACTGAGATCAACAAATTTCATTCTATATGTGATCAAATAATTTGGAACATTCACCCTCAATACCCAATCACCTCTCTCCGTAGTTATAATTCTATCACACATTTAGTTAGTTCCAATAAACTTCAAATAGAGCTTTATACCATTATATCAGCAAATGATTACCTTAACATCGTGAAAATGTAACGAGGACTTGCAGCATCTTTGCCCCCGTGAAGCCGAGTTCCAAACTGACCGATGGGCTGAAGCAAGTTAATGTTGTTACTCCCCACAAAGTTCTGAGCCAAGTTCACAATAGTCATCATCAGTGCTTGCTGCAGAACAGAAACAGACAGAATACAAAATTCACATTCCAGATTTTCTAAATGGATTTCCTAATTTTTATTAAAACCCAAACTCTCAACTCTTTTACATTTCCAAAGAACTTATAAAAGAAAAAACACTTTATTATGCTGAATTATCCTTCTACTATCCTCCTTCATGACCATAAGTATAGTTCTCAATTAATTCCAATCTCCATGCTTACTTCTCCATGATGATAAGCAGACATCTCGGCAACAGATCCAGCCAACTGTGCAACTTTTACTTCGCGTTTATCATTCCTCTTGAAACAGGTAAATAAAACTTTTCGTTGGCCTGGTTTAAAGCCTATTTTTAAAAACAACAACCCTCTTTTAAAAATATTGCTCAGGATATAGTTGTAATGTTTCTTTTAGTGACAACGTTTTACATATTCAAGAGAAAAAAAGCAAAGATATAGTTTGCTTCCGAAAAATAAGTAAAATTGTTTACTTGAGATTCTGTAACAAAATGAGTACATACTAACACATTTTATACCATCTCAATCTATTCCAAAGTGAAGAACCAATAGAAAGACACCCTCCGGTCTTAAAAAACTGCTCAGTGGCACCAAATTCCTTTCATAGGAGTTCCCAAACACTCATGTGAGCATTCTTCTTGCTCTAGGCCAATGAGCACAGTAATAAACTTTTCAGTATATGCTAGCTATCCATCATCATCAACGTGGGCCCAGAGCAAGGCAGAAGCAAAAGGATTATAAAATATGGCCACTTTCCTTGAGAATTTTACAATCTAATTGAGGAGGAAAATTAACACAAATAAAATAAGAGGCATACAATTATCGGCATAGACGTTTATAGGCATCTGAGACCAATTTAGACGGCAATTATTAGGGAAGACATCAGAGAACAGATGTAACTTAAAGCTAGAACTACATGGATTAGTAGAACCGTCTGTTACTAGCTGAAATACCAAGGAACATGAAGATCAACTAATTTGCTAAAAGTTATAAAAATCAAAATGCTCTAGATAGAAGACTAAAATCTGCTCTAAGTACTGGGTAGCAGTTTAACTTTTCTGTCAAGTTAAATAAGTTAAAAGCATTAGGTTTTGGGTATTGAGGAGTAAAGGTGTTTTTAAAATTCAGTCTCCAATAAACACTTCAGAACTTATCAAAATCACATTTTACTTTTTATTTTAAAAAGTCTCCAACAACTTGGAGCAAAAGCTTTAAAATTCTGCAAGTTAATTTTCTTAAAAAGTTCAAAAAGGGTTTGAAAGATTCAAATAAACAATATAAAATTTCAGAACTACTAAACATCTTGAGAGCAACTTCAGAATTTTTAAATTTATTATAAGGATGGGTTAAAGTACATGAAATTATAATATACTCAATGACATACAAAAATGAAAAAGATTGTTAAACAAAAGCTACTTACCATCAACAAGAGATGGTATAGACCTTTCATTGTCTGAGTTTGAGAAGAGAATCAATTCCTTGTTGATGAAATCATTGTAAGTCAAATGCTTTGTTGCTGTACCATATAAAAATTGCTAAGAGAAAAGTTATATAGCAATTATGTCATGATTACTGCATGAATTTTAGCCTTTTTCTCTTTCTTCCCCAGATCACCACTCTTTATGACTAACCTCTGGTAAGCCATGTAACCTACGCTGTCTCCGATCTTCCATAAAATTTGTTAACCATTCTTTTCTGTCATCGATCTTCTTCTTACTGAATGCCTGAAAGATTCCAGGTAACAATTTCATACATTAAAAATAAAAAGAATTTCATTATAAAATTAAAATTTATAAAGGCAAATAACTAATTATTAATTTCTGGGAAATTAACTTTTTTCCAATATGCTTTTATCAAAAATACACTTCAACAGTGGTGTCTGAATTAAAGAACTATGAAAGCAGGGCATAATCTGCGGTGATGGGGAATGACACCAAGATTAACTAGGTTGGGCTTAGAATTCTAAAGAGACTTATCACAGAAAACCAAGATTGGAAGAAAAGTATGGCAGAAAGAGGGAATGGATATTAGGAGAGATTTTTTTAAATGAACTTTGTTACCAAGGTAATGGCAGCATCATCTTCAGGACCAGCATATCTAAATAAGATGCGGTGCCTTTCCATATCAGCAAAATATTCCTTGGCTTCCTTAGCTGTACTGGTACCCAACCCTGCACAATTTTAAAAATAAAAGTGGAAACAAGCCAGAGACAGACAAATACTGTATGATCTCACTTATATGTGGAATCTAAAAAAAAAAATCTACGTCAAACTCATAGTAACAGAGCGTAAAACAGTGGTTGCCAGGGGCTGCGGGGAGAGGGAAATGGGGAGGTGTCAGTCAAAGGGTACAGACTTTCAGTTTAAGATGAGTAAGTTCTGCGGAATCTAATGTACAGCATAATGCCTACAGTCAATAATACTATATTGTATACTTGAAAATTGCTAAGAGAGGGACCTCCCTGGTGGCACAGTGGATAAGACTCCGCGCTCCCATTGCAGGGGGCCCAGGTTCCATCCCTGGTCAGGGAGCTAGATCCCATATGCATGCTGCAACTAAGAGTTCACATGCCACAACTAAGAAGCCCATGAGCCACAACTAAAGAGCCCACCTGCTGCAACTAAGGAGCCCACATGTCACAACTAAGGAGCCAGCAAGCCACAACTAAGGAGCCCACGAGTCGCAACCAAGGAGCCCGCGAGTCGCAACTAAGGAGCCCACATGCCATAACTAAGACCCAGTGCAACCAAATTAATTAATTAATTAAAGAAAATTGCTAAGAGAGAAGATCTTAAAATGTTCTCTCCACAAGAAAAAATATATATATGGGGATAATGAGCAATATCCAGAATATGGGAAATTACACAGGACAAACAATCCAACTTTTTGAACAAATAAATTACAAGAAAAAAATATGAAAAGAGAAGTAATGTATTAAGATTAAATAGACTTATCAACCAAAACCAATGTGTGGGCCTTGTTTGGATCCTGATTCAAAAAAAATAAAAAAATAAAAACTATAAAAATGAACATTTTAATACAATCAGGAGAATTTTAACCTGGATTGAATATTTAAGGTTATTAAAGAAAGGTATGATAATGGTATTATGGACAATAAAAAAAATTCTCTTAGAGATACATACTAAAGTAGTATAGATATAATTAATGCTTGGAAGTTATTTCAAACTAATGGGGTGGCAATGACAAGAGTTCAGATGAAACAAGATTGGCTGCAGAATGGTGACTATTTAAGAACACGGGGAAGCCCATTATACCACTCTCTCTATTTACATAAAATTTTCCCTAACAATTTTTTTTTTTTGCAGTACGTGGGCCTCTCACTGTTGTGGCCTCTCCCGTTGCAGAGCACAGGCTCCGGACGCGCAGGCTCAGCGGCCATGGCTCACGGGCCCAGCCGCTCCGCGGCATGTGGGATCTTCCCGGACTGGGGCACGAACCCGTGTCCCCTGCATCGGCAGGCAGACTCTCAACCACTGCGCCACCAGGGAAGCCCCCTAACAATTCTTTAAAACTCAGCCATAGCTGTTTCTAAAAGCTAAAAGAGACAAACTCTCAAAATATTTTACAATGCTCTCATAAAAATAAATTTACGTCAGTAGTAACTTCACAAAATTTAAGTGTTTTAGAATACAAACCTTTGTAGTATTTTATTTTCCAGGCTTTCTGGTTTTCTATATGTTTTTTCCACTCATCAAATTCAGGAATACTATAGAAGGAAAGTTCCTGCTTATTTTTGCTAGCCTTAAATGAATAATTAAAAAAAAAAATTAGATTTTCTGCTACTGTTTAAGACAACAGTATAAAAGTATATTCATGTAAATAGTACCTTTACGATAGGAGTAATGAACTCTTCAAGAAAACCATGCTTCAAAAGTGATGGCCAATTGTGATGGATGAAATTAATAAGCAGGCCTTTTATGTGAGAACCATCTTGATCCTAAATAAATGTTAGTAAAGAGTGCTATAATAACTTATGAAATATAATTACTTACAAAACCAAATATTTAGATGTATGAATGCAGCAATGAGGCAAAATTCCATTCAAATTTTACAACTGTGCTTTACAAAACATTCTTTGGATGATCACCGTAAAGAATTTTTTTCTTAAAATTCAAATAAAGAATATAGCAAAGTGACAGACTAAATCTTTCTGTCATTAAATATGCTACCATTTTTTTAATAGTTTGCCCAGATTTCACTAAAAGAATGATTTAAAGATGGAAATTAATGAAACAGGGTTATAATGCTACTTCACTGGAAGGAGAAATCCATGGAGTACAGGTATTCACAAGTCTTCTCTTAACATAAAAACTGATAAATTTCTGCTTAAAACTATACAGCAGCTGCTCATTGAATATTTTCTCTCAAAATCCTTTCAATTAGAGGATGTAAGAGACAAGCAGTTGGATGCATGTGGAATTCTTCCTTTTCAATTTTCTACTTCTTTCCTAATTACTACCATTTCACTATTCAGGTCCTCCACTTTTTTTGTGCATGCCAAATTATGCCATCATATACAAATATTAGCCATTATCCTATTGATTAATCTTTCTTGTAAATTTCACCATTTCCTTCCTGCTTATAGATAGGTGGGCTTCAACCCCATAATACTACAGTGTGTTCTACTCTTCCCATACTTGTTGCATTTAAAAATATTTTTAAAATACCTAACCAAAGAGGTGGTTACCATAAATTAGATAATGTAGAATGTGCTTCACACAAACTGTGCCATTAAACAGTATCTTCCCCCGGATGTAAACACAATCACTTCCGCGTCTACCATCTTGGGACAAATTTCATGAAACAAATATCAAAAGGACATTCTGAAAAAGATATGTTTTAATATGTGGCAACTTTTAAACTAACCTGATCAGTCATAATCATAATCTTCCCATAGCGTAAGGTTTTCAGCGATTCTGCATCATCATAACTTTTCTTGTATTGTAGACCAACTATCTTAATGATATTGTTTATTTCTGCATTCTCCATGATCTGTGCAAACATGAAAAGGATGGAAAGTGTTTTAGAGTGTCTCCAGAGACCAAAGGTGAGTCGCAGGGACGCATAAAGTTCACAGTGCTAGCGAGGCACTCAAGTGCCGCGGGCACGGGCGCAGATACGCACCTGCTTGTGAGAGGCCTCCCGCACGTTGAGGATCTTGCCCCTGAGGGGGAAGACCCCGTACCTGTCCCTCCCAATCACGCCCAGTCCGGACACGGCCAGCGACTTAGCAGAGTCCCCTTCCGTCAGTATCAGCGTGCACTCCAGGGAGTGCCTGCCACCTGGGGGCAGAGGACACACATTCCAAAGTTCTCGAGTCCGCCCATGACAGCGCGGAGCCGAGAGACTGATGATCGCAGTGACCACGGAGCGCTGTAAGAGCATCTTACACCATGCTCAGGGTAACTTAAAAATTAAGTGCATTCTATGGAACTCCGGCCCCCCGAAAATTAGTAATCTGTGGTACATATGGCAATTTTAGTGAAGTAAAACCATACTCTGAACTTAGAACCCTATGCTCTATATGTGGAAAGTTAAAACAGTCTCTAACTGAATAAACACAAACTTAAAATCTAAAAAAAAAATCTGAACCTTACCAGCATCATTAGCATCGTCCAGTTTGGGAATACCTTTGATTTTACTGTACTTTACTGATGAACACTTCTTGTTCAGCTGCGTCTGAGCCTTAAATTTCACCCAGTTCAGGATACTTTCCACAATGCCACAGTTAGAGGCCTAAAAATCAAAGAGTAATAATATACAAGCAAGCCAGAAGTTTATACACTTAGCTAAAATTAGTGTAATACTTGGAATCTGTGCAGTTATAAGGCAAAACAATAGTAGTGATGATAATAATTGTGATATATGCTGGTAAATATTATTCTAACTACAGTAAAAACAACTCAGGCAGCTATTCACAATGACCTATTGTACTGAAATGTAAACACATGAAAAAAAGGTCGACCTTACTTCATATGAAAAAGGTTCTATTACAATAAACTCCATAAGAAATACACATAGCTTTTGTTACAAGTTAGTTTTGTGAAAATTAACACAGTAAAAGCTGATCCACCTTTGAATTTACTACCTGGGAAATTTTAGACACTGACATTTTTGATGTCCCTCAACACAAAAATGTGAATCTTGAATTCCCTATGACAAAGAAATATTAACATGAAGGGAATATTAGGATAAACTCAAGATCTTATGGGAAATTCCCTGGTGGTCCAGTGGTTGGGACTCTGTGCTTCCACTGCAGGGGGCACGGGTTCAATCCCTGGTCGAGGAACTAAGATCCCGCGTGCCTCATGAAGTGGCCAAAAAAACAAAAACAAAACAAAAAAAACCTTATGAATAGTCCTTATTTTTTAAAAGTTTGGTACTAAGGATTTCAACATTACGTATGTGTCATTCTGCAGTGAATTAATGTGTGACAAGATGTCAAACCTCCCCCCAACCTCCCCACAAGAAAAAGTAAAGCGCCTCCAAACAAAGTTGGAGTTATTTATTTTTCATCAACCTGGGTAGTATGATTTTAGGTGTATGAAACAGTTTTCTGGAATGTTTCAGATATAAAAAGAAGTGAACTATGTTGTCAAATCTAAACTTTCTCTGCCAAAAATGAAAATGTGTAAAATCTAAACTCAAATTACAACTGTTAATGAGGGCAGAAATTTGGGCTATCATTAACACTGGGTCATCTGTATTCAGAATTCATTATGCTTAGACCCAACAGTACTATTCTATAGGCCTTTAACTAAAACCTAAAAAACTTTTCTTTTTGTTTGTAAGACCCTACCTTTGAAATTCCAATACCAGAATTTGATAAAAATATTAGTTCTACTGCAATTACATGATACTCCTCCAAAAAACTATTAACTTCCAAAGAGGAGGGGCTGTAATTTATTCATCTTTACATTCCCAGGGCAAACATATTTAAGGGCATTTTAGGTATGATCATTTAATATATGTTTGATGGTCCTGGTGAACAAGAGAACTGAGGCAAATCTTGCTGATACATAAGAGGCTATGAGAAATTATTAGCAGCCACAAGGCTCAGTTATAAATAGAAGATTTATTATTTATTTATACTCTCACCTTGTTTCAGAAAAGCTAAGGCAGCCTAAATAACTATGCACAAAGTAAAATGAAATTTTAAAATATATAGAATATGGTAAATTTTGTTATGCATATGTTACCAAAATTTTTTTTAAAAAACTACATAAAGGTAAAAATCAGTATATGAATTTGAAGTAAGTAGAAAGGATGAAATCAGGAGTCCTATAAGGACCTGTACACTTTTTAGAGGCAAATCTGTCTTTATAAAGGACAATGCGAAGCTAAAAACACAATTAGTTACATGAGTCCCCACTTTAATGCTTGGCAAAATAATCGACTGCTTTATGAAACAGTGTCTATCTACCCTCTGAAGTTTTCAGAATCAAGCATACCAGTTTTTAGTATAAGTATGCCTGTACCCACAATTAATATAAGAAAGAAACTAATCTAAATAATTAGAATGATTTAGAATAAATCAAGAAAACTACTTAAACAACTCTCAATAAAAAAACAAAATAAAAAACACTGAAAAATAATACAGATTTTACTCACTGCTTTAAAAAACTTTTCTGACAGTTGGCATTTGGATCCAAAACTTTTGGGCTGCAAAGTCATGTTTTCCTTAGTCTGAGAATCAAAACTTGGATTTTCGATAAGGCAGTTAATAAAAACCCATATATGGTTTTTTACCTGTTGAAAACATATCAAAAAAGGTTAATATCAGAACTGATATTATTTAATAATTCAACAGAATATATAAAACATCACTTACTTGAAATGGTTTCACTGACACACCAGCTTTGTTCTTTTTCTTAACTACTTCAATCAGTTTACCAACAACTTGGTCTACTACATAATCCACATGCCGTCCACCCTGAAGACGGAAAAAAAATAGAATCCAAAATCTTCTATAGTTAAGGTAGCAAAATAGTTACATATTCATTTTTTTCTAGAATGAGTGTTTAATCTTCACCACAACTTTGTGAATTCAGTATGACTATATTATTAACCCTATTTTCCAAAGAGTTAAGATGAGCCTCAGAATGCCAGAGTTGGGATTTAAAAAATAAAGTCTTTTTGGCCACAGAGCCAATTAGCAACTCCATAAGACTCCATACAAAGTGAAAGCAATCGAATAAAAAGAAACGTGGAGGGCTTCCCTGGTGGCGCAGTGGTTGAGAGTCCGCCTGCCGATGCAGGGGACACGGGTTCGTGACCCAGTCCGGGAAGATCCCACGTGCCGCGGAGCGGCTGGGCCCGTAAGCCACGGCTACTGAGCCTGCGCGTTCAGAGCCTGTGCTCTGCAACGGGAGAGGCCACAACAGTGAGAGGCCCACATACCACAAAAAAAAAAAAAAAGAAACATGGAAGTGAGAATAAACACTGGCCTGGTGGTGGCAGTAACACTCACAAGACTGACACTTAGGGGCCATGGCAGCCATTGACAGTTGTCCATTCAATATCCATTCTCTCCTTTTACCTTACTGACAAACCCCAATTTGTTTGTTTTTAACTGGCAACATACCCAATTAAAAATATTCACCAATCTAGACTCCTCGCAGCTAGAGGTAGCCACTTGACCCAGTTCTAGCCAGAGATGCTAGCAGAGGTCTACTGGATGGGGCTTCCAGAAAAACTATTGCATTCTTTCTTTCTTTTTTTTTTTTTTTTTTGCGGTACGCAGGCCTCTCACTGTTGTGGTCACTCCCGCTGCGGAGCACAGGCTCCGGACGCACAGGCTCAGCGGCCAAGGCTCATGGGGCCCAGCCACTCTGTGGCATGTGGGATCCTCCCAGACCGGGGCACGAACCCGTGTCCCCTGCATTGGCAGGCAGACTCTCAACCACTGCACCACCAGGGAAGCCCCAAAACTATTGCATTCTTGATCAAAGGGGAGAGGCTCTAGTTGGCATATGCATTTGCCCAAACTCATTCCCTCTCCCTAGAATTTGGAAGGGTGCAGCATGAGAACGAAAGCCAAATGCTAAGGGTGGCAGAAGAGTAAGCCAGGAAGAGCATAGGTCCCTGATGACACTCTGGAGTCACCGAACCAGACTAACACTGCCTACCATCAGTCCCCAGTCATACGAGGAAGAATAAAACCTTTACATGTTTACAAACCACTGTATACTAGGTTTCTGTTACACATAACAAAATGCAATCATATCTGATACAGATTTCTGTTGACTGGAGAAAGTGATGCTAGATTATAAAAAAAATAGAAAATAAAAAAAATAAGTTCAAACTTGAACAAGAGTGACAAAGTGACAGATCACTGCGTTAGCTTATTCTAAAATACACACTTGTCGTGCCTAATATTTTACTATGGTCAATGGATAAATGCTTATAGATGAGAAGAATTTCATTTGATTTGGAAATTTAAAAGCCTACAGAAAGGGGTTCAAACTCCTCAGAATGGCAGCTAACACATTTCACAATCTGACACCAAAACAGACTCATCCCCTATTATTTGTTCTTTTACACTCAAAACTCAGAGAACACAGAATAAGGAATTTATCATTCTAAATGTCATAAAATATAAATGTATTCAATTATCAACACTAATCATATAAACTTATTTCTCAATGGATGTTTAAACTATAAGACAGCTATTTCATAGAAAATAAGCTTTTCTTTTCCTAAGTCAATTTTGATTTCACAAAAGCAGATTTGGGTATTTTTTGTTTTTGTTGTTTATTTTGTTTTGAATGAAGCACTGTTCTACCACTGACTTGGAAACAGCATTAGTGTACTTACTTTTGTTGTTGCAATGCTATTTACAAAGCTGATTTGCTGGAATCCTTTTTCACTCAGTGTGAGACAAACATCCCATCTTTCATTTGCAAGTTCATGAATAACTTTTAGGGCCACTCCAGTTTCATCCAACTTGTCTTTCACATAAAGATCTACATAACTGCGAAATCCATTTACCTAATAATTTGGAAAACAAAAACAAGAAACAATTTCTCTCCTACTGGCAGCTGAACTAGGTGAATGCCAACAGGTACTCATACTCTCATTTCCCCTCATTCACAACACCTCTCAATCTGCAGATCCCAACCTTATTCTACTCCTTGATTTCTGCCCTTTAAAAAGGAATTCATTTCCGTATGTACTTGACAAAGAGAGGTTATGAAGGGACAGCTGGACAGGTAAATTATTATAAAATTTTTCAAAAGTTTAAATTTTTAAAATGACCAAGTAGACCTCCAGTTTGAGTTGACATGTAGAGGACAAAGAAGAAGTTTTCTTCTCCCTTACAAGAAAACAGCTGGTCAGGTGACAAATTTTTTATGTATCTTCAAAAGCTTGGGATCACAGGACAGCTGGCCATCCTAAGTCTGAAGACAGACAGGTGTCTGTAGGGAGACACAGAACCTAAGCCTTTTGCTTAACTGGGACAGAAGCTACTTGGTTATATAAGCCCATAGGAGCCTTAAGCCAGAGTTTCTGATTAACTGCTACAGGACACATGTGGACCTGCGTGAGTGTGTGAAGAACTTGAGGGCTGTGGTCAAAGGGTTCCTACTCTTTTCCAGGAACCGTAGAGTAGGTTTTCACAGGGCAGATCAGAGAGAATCTAGAACAAGTTTCCCCCATGGGGCCAGCTGGGGGAGAAGAGCAGCCACTGGGAATCCCACCCAGACCCATCTCCCTTATCAAAAAGAAAAACAAACAACAACAACAGCAAAAAACCCCTTAATCCACAGGGGGCAAGGCCATAGAGCCAATTAGCAACTCCAGGGCTGGAAAGCCGTGGTGAAGTATCACTGCAGCTGGGATGAAGTAATTCTGCCCCGGGCCACCCCACCTCACCCCCATCTCATTTAAGTTTACATTTTTAAAAGGCTTATTCCGCAGGGCAGGGAGCCTAAAGGATACTGAATGAGAACACTGGCGGTTACCTTTTGCAACTAGGGCAAGAGAACAGAGGACAAAAGGACAATCCCCACCTCCAACGGAGGGGCAGACACTCTTGTGAATGCCAGACCCGAGACAGGGGTTCACTGTGTGCTCTGAAGCCGGAGACTTAGTCAGACGTGGGGGTCTCCACAACCTACAACCAGGCTAGCAGGCCTCCGATAACAACAGTGGTTCTCAGCTGGGAGAGCAACACGAGACAGACCCTCCTTGAGGGGCAGCTCCAAGGGAAGGCCCAAAGCGAAAAGAAGGGACAAAAAACAATCTAAAGTATCTGGTGCCCATAGCAACAACAGACTGCAAATACTGCCCAATCTCTGTCCAGATTAACATAAACCCTCACACTAAAGCCTAGGTACTCCGTATCTATTACCCTATACAACATTGCTGATTTTCAGCAGAATCTTACAAGGCATGCCAAAAGGCAAGAAAAAAACACAGTCTGAAAAGACAACGCAATCATCAGAACCAGACTTAGATGTGTCACGGATGTTTTAACTATCAGATAAGACATTTAAAATAACTATGGCTAATCTGTTAATCTCTAGTGGAAAAGGCAGACAATATGTAACTTCAGCAGAGACAGAAGCTTTAAGAATGAATCAGTTGGAAATCCTAGAAATCAAACACAGCAGAAGACAAGAAGAATGCCTTTGGCAGGCTCAGCAAAAGACGTGAAACAGTAGAGGAAAGAGATCAATGAACTTGAAAATAGAGCAATAGAAATTAAACTAAAACACAAAGAGAAGAGAGTGAATAAAGCAGAGCAAAACGTCCAAGAGCTTGGGACCCTACAATACATGCAGAATTGGAACACCAAAAGGAAAAGAAAGAAAAGCATGTAAGAAATACTTGAAGAAGTAACAGCCAAAAATTTTCCAAAGTTAGTGACAGACTCCAAACAATAGATCCAAGAAGCTCAGAAAACACCAGAGAGACTACGTACCAAGAAAACCAAAAAACACCAGCAAAAAAACCAACCAACCAACACAAAAAACCATATGTATACCTAAGCATAGCATACTCAAAAACAAAAGACAAACAGAAAATCTTCAAGGCAGCCGGAGGAAAAACAAACACTTTACCGAGGAAGAAGGATATGAACTACAGTAGAAACCATGCAAGCAAGAAGACAACGGAGTGACATTTTTAAAGTATTGAAAAAATTAAACTATCAACCCATAATTCTACATTCAGTGAAACTTTGTATCCTTTGGAGTGAGGGAAAAGAAAGACTCTCTCAGACAAACATAAACTGAGGGAATCTATTGCCAGCATACCTATTCTACAGAAAATAAATATTAAAGGAAAATCTCCAGGCAGAAGGAATATGATTAAGATCAAAAACTTAGATCTACACGAAGAAATTAACAGCATTGGAAATGGAATAAATGAAGGTAAAATATAATCTTTATTGTATTTTTAGTTACTCTAAAAGATAACTGACTGCTTAAAGCATTAACAACATCACTAGTTGTGGAAACATTTCTGCCATCATTTCTTCAAATATTTCTTCCACCTCATTCTCTTTCTTCTTCTGTTGTTTATAGCACATGTAAAAGTGAAATGTATGATGTACTGTTATAAAGTCCCTCCACTACACATGGGATACACACACTCCTATGTTCACAGCAGCACTATTCACAACAGCAAGACATGGAAACAAGTCCATCGACAGGTGAATGGATAAAGAAGATGTGGTACATGTATACAATAGAATACTACTCAGCCATAATGAAATAATGCCATTTGCAGCAAAGTGGATGGCCCTAGAGATTATCATAAAAGTGAAGTCAGACAGAGAAAGACAAATATCATGTGATATCACTTATATGTGGAATCTAAAAACATGATACAAACGAACATATTTACAAAACAGAAACAGACTCACAGACTTAGAGAACAAACTTGTGGTTACCAGCGGGGGAAAGATGGAGGGAGGGATAGTTAGGGAGTTTGGGATTGACATGTACACACTTCTATATTTAAAATAAAATGCCTTTCCATGAAAAAGTAAAGTCCTTTCACTACACATGAAGTGATAAATTATTTGAAGGTGGACTCAAACCATTCACAACTGTGTATTATAAACCCTAGGGCAACCACTAAAAACATTTTAAAAACAGGTATAATAACAAGTAAATAGAGGAGATAAAATGGAATCGTAAAAAAAAAAAGCTCAATTAAAACCAGAGAAGGCAGGATACAGGGAAATAAACAAACAAATACAATGAATAAATAGCAAGATGGTAAATTTTAATCCAAATGTATCAATAATCACTTTAAATGTGAATCATCTAAACACACTGGTCAAAAGAGATTAACAGATTAGATTTGAAAAGCAAGATCTAACTATAAGCTGTCTACGAATTAACAAAGCATTAACTATTTTAGAAGACACTTACAGGCAATTTCTTTCCATTAAACATAACCTTGACTCCTTTGCACGAACCAGCCAAATCGTAAGCTCTTCTGGTCATGAGAGCCACAATGTCCTTGTCAAGTTTCTCCATCTTAAACTTGGACAGATCTGGTTGGAATGTTATGCATGTGTAATCTTCACCATCAAAATGTTTAATTTTGGCTTCAGAAGTCTTCATCATATTATTCATCCATGTCTGTAAAAGAAAAAATATTCAAATGTTTCTATAATGCTTCTATATTTGATAATACATAAAGACTCAGCTAATGAGATAACACTCATTTACCATAACTATATCCGTTTTCCAGCTTCACAGCAAACCAAATTCTTGAAACTGATATTATAAATGAGAAAATTTTAAATACTACTATTATAACCTCATGCTGAAAATAAGCAAAATAAACTGCACAACTTTATACATTGTTAGTTAAAACATCTTTCAAATTCTTCAACATGACCATACAGAATTTTACAAAAATAAAAAGATATGATGCTTTTCCTGACAAAATTATTTTAGCCTATGTAAAATTTCAAACTATTTTCAAAGGTCTACAAAAGTGAAATATAAAATTTTGAAATGTAAATTTGACAAATCAACAAGGAATTTTTCAAACATGCTAAGCAGATGTATTTCAATCTGCCTGTGAGGGTCAGGATATTTTCCCTATTGCTTAAATAGGTTAAAGGAAAAGTCTGTTAAGTAAAGCGTTTGTTTTAAAGGAATAGGAGAAAGATAGGTTTATGTAAAATATCCCAGGCATTCTGAAGTCTTTTTACTCTGATTACTTGCTTAATGCTTTAAAAACAAGTTATATGGGTATCACTGCAATTTACCTAAGGTCTATTATCTTGGCAAAGCAACAAACATGATTATTTAAAAAAAAAAAAATTAGGCACATTTCTATCATACCTGCTTAAAACTATGTTTGTATTCTTTGCAAGCAGTTTCTACTGTAAACTTTGTACTGAAAATATTACAAAGTTTTGCACCATAACCATTGCGACCACCTGTAAAAACAATTAAATGTGAAAGGTTTAATGACAATGACTTTAAAGAAACTTTGTTAACTCACCTACCATACAGCAGGTCTGTTGCAAAACAGTTTCCACTTATTGAAATAATCAATTGATGATAATGCAAAGTACATTTAAATTTTTCATTTAAAGAAAAATAAAATTAAGGTTTAGCACATATAGTAAAATTAAAATATGCATTTTGTAGATTATCTTCATCACAACTTCAAAAACATTAAGCTTTTTATCTCCTATAATTCAGTAAGTCTATGTATGAAATCTGAGCTTTCTATCAAAGTTACTTCTCTATTACAAAATTTTAATCTATATAACTTCCTAGAGCCTTGGTTTTGAAAAAAAATTATCAATCTACTTAGGAAATGTAAATAAGTAGAAAAACATCTGGTTTTGGTCAAAGCACTTTCAACTCTATTCATAGGGTCTAGGCTTTCAATCTTGACTCTCTTAAAGAAATCAGTTTAAAAGCAATTTAACTGATACCAAAAGACATGGTGCTTATGTAAAAACAAATTCACATAAACAGGAATCATACACATCTTATTTTCATCAGGACTCTAATTCAAAACCCAAACCGTTAGCCAGGTTAGAGCTCCAGGAGTTCTAGCAGAAGTCAGTGTACTACGAGAGTTAAGTCTCTATCAGACTATAACCAAGGAAACAATTAAACATGATAGTTTTTTATATATTAACTCTGAAAAGGATTTTCTCATAATAAAACTATACAGATTTCCTTTTCTGTAACATTTTATATAGAAATAGTAAGAGGGCAATATTTTTCAATAAAAATTCTGATCAGCCTAAATCAGACTTTACCTGTTACTTTTTTCTCATCATCATCATAGTTACTGGATGTTAAAAGCTGTCCAAAAATTAATGCAGGAACATAAACTTTCTCTACTTTGTGTTCTACTACCGGAATGCCTTTCCCATTATTCCAGATGCTTATGATGTTAGATTCACTGTAAATAAACAAGCAGAGTTTAGAGCTTAAAATAGTTATAAGCTATATCAATTAATTTACATCAAAAGTAATGTAACCCAGAATAAACCTGAGTTTGCCAGCCATTACCAATTAGGAGACACTCACTTGTCTTCCAAGAAAATGCTTGCTGAGGACACACATTTCTATCCCTGAGTCATAACTCAAATTAAGATCTGCAGGTAATACTGCAAAATTTCTCAGGAAAAGAAACTCTTCTCAGTAGTAAAAGCAGTGAAGCTTTTATAACAAGCCAGCTATCAATTTCATTTTCTTTTCATACATATTAGCCATGATCTTCCTGCTTCACCCTACCAGTCAGCCACCTGTGAACCCAGGCTCTGCAGGGCCAGTGACCACGGCCATTTTTATTTCCTACCTGACTGCTGAGCAGGGCAGACAGAAAGGGAAAAACAGCCTGAAATGTACTCCATTCTCCGCCTAAATGTTAGAGGGTTGTTTGTATTGTGGCAGTCATTGTTACAAACTAACCTTAATGGTTTTAAAATATGTTAAGTATTACCTATTTTAGGTCTTTTAGGTTTTTCAGTCACAAAACCATCCATTTTAGTCCTAAATGGTATGGAGTAGAGGTTCCTACAGTTAACAGCAACTTGACAGTAGGCCACAGTCCTGATGGAAAATTTTGCCTACCCTATCGCTTCAGGGTAGTATATATTACGATGCCTTTACCCACTTAGCCAAACGTGCAAAGAAACACACTTCACTGAGAATTACCTTAAAAAGCTACCATTTGCCAATCTGATTCACAATTATTCTTAGACACACTGTTTCACTCACACATACATAGCTTAATCTCTCTAGAGTTACTAGAAGTAGTTATTACAACTAAAAAAAAAGTTATAAAAGCCAAAATGAAAATCAAAGATCCAGGAGGAAGTTAATTAAATTTTTAGAAGAAAAAGAAAATAAAAAATAACAACACATCATCTTCTTTCCCTCGCTCTACAACATAGGTTCAACTCTCCAAATCGCGGAGACTTAAATTTTGATATCATTTTTATTCATATCTCCTGATCATTCTCTAAAGTCGTTTAATCATCAAGACATTAATTTGTCCTATTAGATTCGTTTCAGCAGTATCCGACCTTCCTTCATTCCAAATGCCAGTATAGGAGTCTAAATTAGCATCACCTTAAATACTGTTACTGCAACACTGCTAAAACACAGAGCTAGCCACTCCCCTTAACTATATTCTGATACCACAGCTTTCCTCACACTACTGTTTGCTCCAGGACACATCAGTAGTTTAAGTGTCTTCTATTGCATGTTCCAGGCCCATTATCCATATCATCACTTAGAGTCAAACTGAACTACCACTATTCTGCAACATGCATCCTATTTTCCTGCAGGTCAGTTTTATTACTTGTCCATGTTCATTCCCAATTCTTCCATTTCTTTGTTTATTGGTCTTTCCCTTGCCTACACTACCTTTTCCCTCTTTGTCTAGCCAAATTTTACCTTAACTTCAAGGATCAATTTACGACTTCAGTTCTCCCACAAGCCTTTTACCCAGCCTAAAACAACGTTTCCCAACCCTCCTTACATTGAAACTTGCAAAAAAATCGAAAGTATTTACAAGAGACCTCAGGACATAATTAGGTTAGCTCACTTGTGGGTAAACACTCTCTACAGAATACACAGCTGAATATTTAAGTATGTAATGGTTTCAAATTAGCTACTGTACTTTACCTTGTGTGTCCTTTTAAATGCAGATGTCAAAATAGTGGGCCTTAGAAAAAGGGCTGTGTATTGCATTACTTTTTTAGACTTCCAAATAGTTCCTAGCTTGGGCTTAAAACCTGTAACTTATTAAGCACTTTTTTTTTTTTTTTTTTAACAAGACACTTCATGGAGTTTAAAACTATAGAGAAAAATTCTGCAGGAAATGAAGAAAGAAAACGAATGGAAAATTACAGATATTAAACATCTCAGAATGACACAAAAAGTCAACAAACTCATGAGAAAACCCTTAAAATTTCTTCATCCTACTTAGTACATGTGGTACTATAATTAAAATAAGGCACTTTGTAAATGCGTTATCTTCATCACAGTTTCAAAAAATGAGGCTTGATATCAAGTACATTCTATAAGCCTGTGTGAGTATGAAACTGAAATCTTCTATCAAAGTCACCTATTACAAAATTTCAATCTATTTCACTTCCTAGATCTGGTACTTATTTCTATAATCTCTAAACAATGATTCAGAATTCTATAACTATATTCTTTGCTCCATCAATAATCTTCACATTAGTATTAAGAATGATGTCCTTGAATAAGCTATAAATAAAGTTTCAAAATAATTAAAGCTAACAAACCTGGAAAACAATCTAAACATCCAATATTCATTAGCTGGAAAGAGGTTAAACAATGATGACATACTGACATAATAAAATACTTAGAAACATTAAAAAGAATTAAGTAGATCTATATAAGTTAATAAAGAAGGCTGCCCACAGTATGTCAAATAAAAACTGAAAGATACAAAATAGTATACAGAAGGCGATTTTTAAAAAATGTATACATATATGTACATATATTTCAGTATGAGTGTGTATACTGAAAGCTACAGCTTTAAGTTTCAACCCTGAATAAATAAAAATACATAAGCTGGAGAAACAGAACCCTGGTTAATGTGCTTTCCACAGTTATTTGATTTTAATCAAACAGATGCCAACAAATAAGTTGTTTCAATAACAACTAACCATTATGTTATACTATTTAATGGGTTTTAAGCTCCCCTGTAAGAAGTTGCTTCAAATTCTCTTTCTAGAATTGCTGTCCAAATTCTGCATGGCACTCCTTGCTAATCTATTCCTACTTTTATTTTGTTTGTTTTTTTGTTTTGTTTTGTTTTTTTACAACCATGGCTGTTTACTTAAATTTTATTCCCACGTCACAGAGTATTATCAAAAGAGGAATAAGAGCTAAACTGTGCTGTGTATCCTCTACACTTAACCCATTAACTATCAAAATTTAACCTCTCTTTTACACAAAGAGTTCATGTGCACACATGCACAAAGAAAAATAAAATCTGCTATACAAAAATGTTAAAAAGAATGAAACCCAAAGCATATAAAAAATGGACAGCAGAGAAAAATGGGTCAATAAAATAAACAGCCTAATGGCACTTTTCCCCATCTGAATTCTGCTTTAAAATGACTTCTTAATTTAGAAATCTAACTTAAGCAAAAATTGCATCTCTGAAATAAAATTTATTTTAATAAAAGTAGCATGAATTCTGTAATATATGTAGTAAAGGAAAAACATAAGGAATGATTTTATGGGAGAATATTCACAAAAGTCAAAATGTTATTGTCAAAATTAACAAATATAAATAAATAATAAAATATAAGGATCAACAACATGTCCCAAAATGGTTGTCTGTTGGCAATTTTAAATATGTGTGTGTATAAAATATATATTTTAATTAAAAGCAGGAGAAAGATTCAAGAGTCTCATCAATAATTTATAAACAAAAGTAAAATAGGAAAGGAGAGGTGAAAAATATACTACCTTCACCCTTTTTTCCTTGGAATAGTCAACTATGAATTTTTGTTTTATATACATATTTTGTATGAAATAAAAGAACTTTCCAGCAGAAGCAGTTAAAATGACTTAGAGATAAATAAGAAAAAAGAAACTGTTATCTGATTCCCATTAAGAACCAAATAAATTTAGTTATAATTCTATGACACTCTTATACTCACACAAAAATGTCTGCTAAATGAAAAGGGAGTTAGAAAGAGAGCAATAAAGGCACTAGTTTGTCCCAAATCTGTAATAAACTTAAAGTAAAGCCTGCCACCAAGAGTCATTATTTGGTCTACAGAGCTGTTTTATAGCTTACTTCTTGATCACTTTGTTATGATGGGGTTCTATCTAATCTTTTTTTTTAAAGTCCACATTATTGGATCAATGTGGTCAAAGCAATTAAGATAAAGAAACCAAACATCGTAACCATGTTCACCATGAATGTATTTAAGAAAAGGTCTTCTTCCTTAGTTTTCAGAGTCTTTCAGTTCTGATTTTTAAAAAAGCTTAAAGATATCAAAAATTCAACATCTGTTACTCCTTGCTAGCTCTCCTAAAACATAATAAATGATACCATTTTTAACTAATTTCCTAAATATGGAAGAAAAGAAATCCTGACAGCCAAAATTTCCTTTTAAATGTCTGCCTAAGTTGCAACTTGTAAGTGTCTTGTGCATCTTACCATACAGATTCTCAAAAATTTATTTGTTATAGAAATGATGCAAATGAAAAACAAAAAAAGGAAGAAAAAGAAAAATCAAGAACTTCAACAGTATAGTTATGTAGTAATATTTTCATATAAGATACAGTCAACTTCATGGTATAACCAAATATAAATTATATTTTTATTATTTATCTTAACCATGTCCTTAAAATTAGATTACTGACAGTAAGGCTATAACTGAATTATTGAATTTTCATGTTAAAGAAAATTTTCATGTTAAAATCATGCTAAATTACTAACTATAAAGGATAAATGTAACATAATATCTCACAAAAGCATCCTGGTGAAAACAGGATAAAGCTTTAAGTTAGAAATACTTTATTATTTTCACTCCCCCTCAGTCCTCCAAAAAAAATATCACTGTAGTTATCAGCTAAGCACCTGGTATATATATTCTATAATACCAGCAGTTCCCAATTCACAAATGTTATAAATGGAAAAGTCCAAATGTTGGTTATGAAAAAGTAAATTTAACCCATAATGTAACTGGAATAGTACTAACAATAGCCCGTAGCCTTGAGTACCAAAGCAAAAATAAGAAAAGATTGATTATTCTAGCAGCTGAAACAGTATCCACAGCATCAAAGAGGGAGAAAAATGGTCTCCAAGTGCTCCCATAAGGAAGTACTGAATACTCTGGAGAAAAAGATCATGAATGACAGAGGAAACTATAAGAGGGTAGCATTCTGGCCAAAAGAGACAAAAATAACGAGGTCTCAAGCAACAAGAAACTCAAGAGTACTAACTGTATGCATTATTCCTTTGAGGAATGTTCGAAGTTGAACATCTGAATAAAACAACTTAGCATAAGAAATTAAACTTGAAATATACTTACGGATCAATAGAAACTTTAATACAGGTCATGTTCTTATCCCTCTGTTTATTGTCAGCTGCATTAACTACAAAATTAAATATTTTGATAAGTAATAAAATAGTTATAATAAATAAACATATAAGGACATACATAAATAAACATACAGCTACATGTGCATCACTACTTAATATCAACATTTACATATGGTAATAGTTAATGAAAATAATATTGCTAATTTCTAATACAAAATCTTATTTTCCAAATAATATTCTTAAATTTTATATCACACCAAATTACGGTTATGTCTTCTACCACAAAACAAAGGGGGAGGATGATTCTATGATATTGAAAAACAAATTAAGTAAAAACAAACATCTGCAGTTTACAAACCCCTATCCAGGTCTAAAAGTAAAGTATTGGGTTTAATTATATTTTATCTTGGCAACACATAACTACTTTCTCTTGCTCTCCTTCAATAAACTAGTGATTTTATAGACAGATTGAGCTGAAACCAGTTATTTTTGAATTAGAAAAGCACTCTTTAGCATCCTTAGAAATCAAAGTTTTAAATTCTATGAACTATAACTGATAATACTTGCATACATTAACCACAGCTTCAGTGGTTAGCTAGCTGTCAAACTGAACTTCAGTCACAGAAGGAATATGTTCCTGATAAACACTGTGTAACCTAAAAGTAAAACTGGCGGATAGTTGGCAGACAAGAGTGAAAAGTACCAGTGAAAGAGTGAAAACGTAAGTAACCAGTTTTACTCTCCTATCCTTTTCCCAAAGACCAAAAGAAGCTTCAAGAGACCCAAACAACCCTGGTAGGAAACCTCAAGTGGCACTGATGAGTCTCTATAGAAAATCCTTGGCTAAAAACGTTTCCAAAGTGCAAGCCTGCCCTAGGAGTCAATTAGGTATCCACACTTCGTTGTGATTTAACTAATCATGTGATTTGGAATGGACAGAGGTATTTGGAACAATGGTTGTTAAACCTGGTTGTCCAATAGAAATACCTAATGTGTTGGTGAAAAACCCATTTTTATGTGTCTCAACTCAAACCGACTGAATCTGCATGGATCAGGCCCTGGAATCTATATTTTTAACATGCCCTCTCCTGTTGACTGGGATGTGAGCAGCCCCCAGACGACTGCACATACAGGACCATACAATGACCCTGGGATTACTGATCAAATACAACACATGCATTTTACAGATGAACAAACCAAAGCACAAAGACATGACATCCAGAGATATGAACATATTACAGCAGGTAATACAGATTTTCTGAAGAACATTTATACTCAGCATAAAAACCAGAGATATGCCTTTAAAATTTATAAGTCTGGTTTTACATATATAGGGACATTATAATGATATCAATAGAAACAGATGCATTAAATCTTAAGCAAGTACTCACCCAAAATTTCATCAAAGATCTTGTATAAACCCGGCACAAAGGTAACCTCTCTGCAATTCATTCCTACATCTTCATCATACACCCACATGAGCTGCAATGAGAGAAAAATTCAAAAGAACTTATGGAGTAAAAAATATTTAACATCAATTTTACAAAGCATAAATCCACATTTGTCATTTAGTCTGTAAATACTTAGATCTTCAAAGTAGAAAAACATACTACTTCAGCTGCAGTCAACCTTGCTGTATTCATCTTCAATTTAAATAGCCTCAAAATTGAGAAATTGTTCATTTTGTATCAAGTCTGTGTTCTTACTCATACATAAAGTCAGCTTTAATATAAGGCACCAAAAATTGTTAGAAACAGTATTTAAGTAAAATAGGAAAAAAAATATGTTTACTTTCCACTTTTACTTCACACATTATATTTTTCTGTAGTATAAGTAGCACAGAGTAAACAGTATGAATGCAGCATGATTTTGGAGTCAAAGACACCTAGCTTTGAATCCCAGCTCTCACTAGTTGAGAGGTCTGAGCAACTTACTTAAATTTAACTGCTAGAAAAAAATTGCTATGCATAAGCCAAGTCCATAGTAAGCATTAAACAACAGTCATCAATGTGCATATATAAATTCTAGAATTTAAAATAAACGACAGCATGAACTTCAGAACCTTTAAAAAGTTCACACAGCACCGTTTTACTTTATACGTCTCTATACTTCTCAGATAGTTTTTAGCTCCCAGTTTTTTTAATTTCTAGTGAAAAATTAAGACATTTCTACCTCTTAGATCTCTCTCCCTACTTTCTATTATTACCAGAGACATGAAATTGTGTACTCACAGAGCATATACTTACAAAATTTTATTAAAAAGTAGATATACATCTAATTTCAGTAAAATTTAATAATTACCTGTGTCAATGGCTCCACCGACCCAATGTACGTATCAGGACGAAGGAGAATATGTTCAAGTTGTGTCTTTTTCTGATACACTCTCTCAACAGACAACTTCTTTGAAGAATCATTTTTGTTTGCAGTTTCTGACTCTTCTTTTTTTGCAGCATTGTTCTGATCAAAAAGAGTCTAAAATTAACCAAAAAATCAAATTTAAATAACCTACCAAGGGATAAACTAAAATGTATATGGACACATAACATAGGTTTTCTCTTTAACAACAAAATTATCTTTCAGGCTCTGATTTTTAAGTTCTAAAGAGAACACAGGTCTATTTACTGAAAATCTAGTACCTTTTATAATATAGTGTGAAACTGCAGTTTTGACTGAGCCCAAAAAGTAGGTATACATAGTTACCAGAATAGCTAGAACAGCCTACAACTATTCAATCAAGAAATATTGGAAGAGCTTCAAGACGGCGGAAGAGTAAGACGCGGAGATCACCTTCCTCCCCACAGATACACCAGAAATACATCTACACGTGGAACAACTCCTACAGAACACCTACTGAACGCTGGCAGAAGACCTCAGACCTCCCAAAAGGCAAGAAAGTCCCCACGTACCTGGGTAGGGCAAAAGAAAAAAGAATAAACAGAGACAAAAGAATAGGGACGGGACCTGCACCAGTGGGAGGGAGCCGTGAAGGAGGAAAGGTTTCCACACACTAGAAGACCCTTCGCGGGTGGAGACTGCGGGTGGTGCAGGGGGAGCTTCGAAGCCACTGAGGAGAGCACAGCCACAGGGCTGCGGGGGGCAAAGTGGAGAGATTCCCGCACAGGGGACAGATGCCGACCGGCACTCACCAGCCCGAGAGGCTTATCTGCTCACCCGCCGGGGCGGGCGGGGCTGGGAGCTGAGGCTCGGGCTTCAGTGGGATCCCAGGGAGAGGACTGGGGATGGCGGCGTGAACACCGCCTGAACGGGGCTAGTGTGCCACAGCTAGGCGGGAGGGAGTCTGGGAAAAGGTCTGGAGCTGCCGAAGAGGCAAGAGACCATTGTTCTGGGGTGCGCGAGGAGAGGGGATTCCGAGCACTGCCTAAACGAGTTCCAGAGACGGGCGCGAGCCACGGCTATAAGCGCGGACCCCAGAGATGGGCATGGGACGCTAAGGCTGCTACTGCCGCCACCAAGAAGCCTGTGTGCGAGCACAGGTCACTATCCACACCTCCCCTCCTGGGAGCCTAGGCAGCCCGGCACTGCCAGGGTCCCGGGATCCAGGGACAACTTCCCCGGGAGAACGCACGGCGCATCTCAGGCTGGTGCAACATCACACCGGCCTCTGAGGCCACAGGCTCACCCCCCATCCGCACCCCTCCCTCCCCGCGGCCTGAATGAGCCAGAGCCCCCGAATTAGCTGCTCCTTTAACCCCGTCCTGTCTGGGCAAAGAACAGACCACCCTCAGGTGACCCGCATGCAGAGGCGGGGCCAAATCCAAACCTGAACCCCGGGAGCTGTGCAAAGAAGAGAAAGGGAAATTTCTCCCAGTAGCCTCAGAAGCAGTGCATTAAATCTCCACAATCAACTTGATCTACCCTGCATCTGTGGAATACCTAAATAGACAACGAATCATCCCAAATTGGGGTGGTGGACTTTGGGAGCAACAATACATATATTTATTTTCTTCTTCTCTTCTTGTGAGTGTGCATGTGTATGCTTCTGTGTGTGATTTTGTCTGTATAAGCTTTGCTTTTACCATTTGTGCTACGGTTCTGTCGGGTTTTTTGTTTTTGTTTTTTTTAGTATAAATATTTGTTATCATTGGTGAATTTGTTTTTTGGTTTGGTTGCTCTCTTCTTTCTTATTTTTACTTTTTAATTTTTCATAATTATATTTTATTTTAATAACTATTTTTTTCTTTCCTTTTTTCTCCCTTTTATTCTGAGTTGTGTGGATGACAGGGTCTGGGTGCTCTGGCCAGGTGTCAGGCCTCTGTCTCTGAGGTAGGAGAGCCGAGTTCAGGACATTGGTCCACCAGAGACCTCCGAGCTCCACGTAATATCAAATGGCGAAAATCTCCCTGAGATCTCTATCTCAAAGCCAAGACCCAGCTCCACTCAATGACCAGCAACCTATGATGCTGGACACCCTATGCCAAACAACTAGCAAGACAGGAACACAACACAACCCATTAGCAGAGAGGCTGCCTAAAATCATAAGGTCACAGACACTGCAAACACACCACTGGACATGGACCTGCCCACCAGAAAGACAAGATCCAGCCTCATCCACCAGATCACAGGTACTAGTCCCCTCCACCAGGAAGCCTACACAACCCACTGAACCAAACTTAAAACACTAAGGGCAGACACAAAAAACAATGGGAACTACTAACCTGTAGCCTACGAAAAGGAGACCCCAAACACAGTAAGTTAAGCAAAATGAGAAGACAGAGAAACACACAGCAGTTGAAGGAGCAAGGTAAAAACCCACCAGACCAAACAAGTGAAGAGGAAATAGGCAGTCTACCTGAAAAAGAATTCAGAATAATAGTGAAGATGATCCAAAATCTTGGAAATAGAAGGGAGAAAATACAAGAAACATTTAACAAGGACTTAGAAGAACAAAAGAGCAAACAAACAATGATGAACAACACAATAAATGAAATTTAAAATTCTCTGGAAGGAATCAATAGCAGAATAACTGAGGGAGAAGAACAGATAAGTGACCTGGAAGATAAAATAGTGGAAATAACTACTGCAGAGCAGAATAAAGAAAAAATGAATGAAAAGAATTAAGGACAGTCTCGGAGACCTCTGGGACAACATTCAACGCACCAACATTCGAATTATAGTGATCCCAGAAGAAGAAGAGAAAAAGAAAGGGACTGAGAAAATATTTGAAGACGTTACAGTTGAAAACTACCCTAATATGGGAAAAGAAATAGTTACTCAACTCCTGGAAATGCAGAGAGTCCCATACAGGATAAATCCAAGGAGAAATATGCCAAGACACATATTAATTAAACTACCAGAAATTAAATACAAAGAAAAAACATTAAAAGCAGCAAGGGAAAAAAAACAACTGACAAACAAGGGAATCCCCATAAGGTTAAAAGCTGATCTTTCAGGGCTTCCCTGGTGGCGCAGTGGTTGAGAGTCCACCTGCCAATGCAGGGGACACGGGTTCGTGCCCCGGTCCGGGAGGATCCCACATGCTGCGGAGCAGCTGCGCCCGTGGGCCATGGCTGCTGGGCCTGCGCGTCCAGAGCCTGGGCTCCGCAAAGGGAGAGGCCGCAGCAGTGAGAGGCCTGCGTACCGTCAAAAAAAAACCAAAAAAAAAAAAAGCTGATCTTTCAGCAGAAACTGCAAGCCTGAAGCGAGTGGCAGGACATATTTAAAGTGATGAAAGGGAAAAACCTTCAACCAAGATCATTCTACCCAGCAAGGATCTCATTCAGGTTCGACGGAGAAATTAAAAGCTTTACAGACAAGCAAAAGCTAAGAGAATTCAGCACCACCAAACCAACTCTACAACAAATGCTAAAGGAACTTCTCTAGGCAGGAAACACAAGAGAAGGAAAAGACCTACAATAAAAAACCCAAAACAATTAAGAAAATCGTAATAGGAACATATTGAAAATTACCTTAAAAGTAAATGGATTAAGTGCTCCAAGAAAAAGACATAGACTGGCTGAATGGATACAAAAACAAGACCCATTTACATGCTGTCTACAAGAGACCCACTTCAGACCTAGGGACACATACAGACTGAAAGTGAGGGATGGAAAAAGATATTCTGTGCAAACGGAAATCAAAAGAAAGCTGGAGTAGCAATTCTCATATCAGACAAAATAGTCTTTAAAACAAACACTATCACAAGAGACAAAGGAGGACACTACATGATGATCAAGGGATCAATCCAAGAAGATATAACAACTGTAGATACTTACGCACCCAACAAAGGAGCACCTCAATACATAAGGCAAATGCTAACAGCCATAAAAGGGAAAATCAACCGTAACACAATCATAGTAGGGGACTTTAACACCCCACTTTCACCAATGGACAGATGAGATCATCCAAAATGAAAATAAATAAGGAAACAGAAGCTGTAAATGATACATTAAACAAGATAGACTTAACTGATATTTATAGGACTTTCCATCCAAAAACAACAGAATACACTTTCTTCTCAAGTGCTCAGGGAACATTCGCCAGGATATATCATACCTTGGGTCACAAATCAACCTTGGTAAATTTAAGAAAACTGAAATCATATCAAGTATCTTTTCTAACCACAATGCTATAAGACTAGATATCAATTACAGGAAAAAATCTGTAAAACATAGAAACACATGGAGGCTAAACAATACACTACTTAATAACCAAGAGATCACTGAGGAAATCAAAGAGGAAATTAAAAAACTACCTAGAAACAAATGACAATGAAAACACGATGACCCAAAACCTATGGGATGCAGCAAAAGCAGTTCTAAGAGGGAAGTTTATAGCAATACAATCCTACCTTAAGAAACAAGAGACATCTCAAATAAACAACCTAACCTTACACCTAAAGCGAGCAGAGAAAGAAGAACCAAAAAAACTCCCGAAATTAGCAGAAGGAAAGAAATCATAAAGATCAGATCAGAAATAAATGAAAAAGAAATGAAGGAAACAAAAGCAAAGATCAATAAAACTAAAAGCTGGTTCTTTGAGAATATAAACAAAATTGATAAACCATTAGCCAGACTCATCAAGAAAAAAAGGGAGAAGACTCAAATCAACAGAATCAGAAATGAAAAAGGAGAAGTAACAACTGACACTGCAGAAATAAAAAAGATTGTGAGAGATTACTACAAGCAACTATATGCCAATAAAATGGACAACCTGGAAGAAATGGACAAATTCTTAGAAAAGCACAACCTTCTGAGACTGAACCAGGAAGAAATAGAAAACATAAACAGACCAAGCACAAGCAATGAAACTGAAACTGTGATTAAAAATCTTCTGGCAAACAAAAGCCCAGGACCAGATGGCTTCACAGGCAAATTCTATCAAACATTTAGAGAAGAATTAACACCTATCCTTCTCAAACTCTTCCAAAATATAGTAGCAGAGGGAAGAACACTCCCAAACTCATTCTACGAGGCCACCATCACCCTGATACCAAAAGCAGACAAAGATGTCACAAAGAAAGAAAACTACAGGGCTTCCCTGGTGGCGCAGTGGTTGAGAGTCCACCTGCCAATGCAGGGGATGCGGGTTTGTGCCCCGGTCTGGGAAGATCCCACAAGCCGCGGAGCGGCTGGGCCCGTGAGCCATGGCCGCTGAGCCTGCGCGTCCAGAGCCTGTGCTCCGCAATGGGAGATGCCACAACAGTGAGAGGCCCGCATACCGCAAAAAAAAAAACAAAACTACAGGCCAATATCACTGATGAACATAGATGCAAAAATCCTCAACAAAATACCAGCAAACAGAATCCAACAGCACATTAAAAGGATCATACACCATGATCAAGTGGGGTTTATCCCAGGAATGTAAGGATTCTTCAATATATACAAATCAATCAATATGATACACCATATTAACAAATTGAAGAATAAAAACCATATGAACGGGCTGCCCTGGTGGCACAGTGGTTGAGAGTACACCTGCCGAGGCGGGGGACGCGGGTTCGTGCCCCGGTCCAGAAGGATCCCATATGCCGCAGAGCAGCTGGGCCCATGGGCCGTGGCCGCTGGGCCTGCGCATCCGGAGCCTGTGCTCTGCAACGGAAGAGGCCACAGCAGTGAGGCCCGCGTACTGCAAAAAACAAACAAAAAACCATATGAACATCTCAATAGATGCAGAAAAAGCTTTCAACACCGATTTATGATAAACACCCTCAAGAAAGCAGGCATAGAGGGAACTTACCTCAACATAATAAAGGCCATCTATGACAAACCCACAGCCAACATCGTTCTCAAAGGTGAAAAACTAAAACCATTTCCACTAATATCAGGAACAAGACAAGGCTGCCCACTCTCACCACTATTATTCAACATTGTTTTGGAAGTTTTAGCCACAGCAATCAGAGAAGAAAAAGAAATAAAAGGAATCCAAATCAGAAAACAAGAAGTAAAGCTGTCACTGCTTGCAGATGACATGATACTATACATAGAGAATCCTAAAGATGCTACCAGAAAACTTCTAGTGCTAATAAAAGAATTTGGTAAAGTAGCAGGATACAAAATTAATGCACAGAAATCTCTTGCACTCCTATATACTAATGATGAAAACTCTGAAAGTGAAATTAAGGAAACACTCCCATTTACCATTACAAAAACAAGAATAAAACACCTAGGAATAAACCTACCTAAGGAGACAAAAGACCTGTATGCAGAAAACTATAAGACACTGATGAAAGAAATTAAAGATAATACCAACAGATGGATTCAATGCAATCCCTATCAAACTATCACTGGCATTTTTCACAGAACTAGAACAAAAAATTTCACAATTTGTATGGAGACACAAAAGATGCCAAATAGCCAAAGCGATCTTGAGAAAGAGAAACGGAGCTGGAGGAATCAGGCTCCCGGACTTCAGACTATACTACAAAGCTACAGTAATCAAGACAGTATGGTAGTGGCACAAAAAACAGAAATATAGTTCAATGGAACAGGAGCGAAAGCCCAGAGATAAACCTACACACATATGGTCACCTTATCTTTGATAAAGGAGACAAGAATATACAATGGAGAAAAGGCAGCCTCTTCAATAAGTGGTGCTGGGAAAACTGGACAGGTACATGGAAAAGAATGAAATTAGAACACTCCCTAACACCATACACAAAAATATACTCAAAATGGATTAAAAAGCTAAATGTAAGTCTAGACACTATAAACCTCTTAGAGGAAAACATAGGCACAACACTATGACATAAATCACAGCAAGCTCCTTTTTGACCCAGCTCCTAGAGAAATGGAAATAAAAACAAAAATAAACAAATGGGACCTAATGACACTTAAAAGCTTTTGCACAGCAAAGAAAACCATAAACAAGACCAAAAGACAACCCTCAGAATGGGAGAAAATATTTGCAAATGAAGCAACTGACAAAGGATTAATCTCCAAAATTTACAAGCAGCTCATGCAGCTCAATATCAAAAAAACAAGCAACCCAATCCAAAAATAGGCAGAAGACCTAAATAGACATTTCGCCAAAGAAGACATACAGATTGCCAACAAACACATGAAAGAATGCTCAACATCATTAATCATTAGAGAAATGCAAATCAAAACTACAATGAGATATCACCTCACACCAGTCAGAATGGCCATCACCAAAAAATCTACAAACAGGGCTCCCTGGTGGCGCAGCGGTTGAGAGTCCGCCTGCCGATGCAGGGGACATGGGTTCGTGCCCCGGTCCGGGAAGATCCCACATGCCACAGAGCAGCTAGGCGCGTGAGCCATGGCCGCTGAGCCTGCGCGTCCAGAGCCTGTGCTCCGCAACAGGAGAGGCCACAACAGTGAGAGGCCTGTGTACCGCAAAAAAAAAAAAAAAAAAATGTACAAACAATAAATGCTGGAGAGGGTGTGGAGCAAAGGTAACCCTCTTGCACTGTTGGTGGGAATGTAAATGGATACAGCCACTATGGAGAACAGTATGGATGTTCCTTAAAAAACTAAAAATAGAGCTACCATACAACCCAGCAATCCCACTACTGGGCATATACCCTGAGAAAACCATAATTCAAAAACAGTCATGTACCACAATGTTCATTGCAGCTCTATTTACAATAGCCAGGACATGGAAGCAACCTAAGTGTCCATCGACAGATGAATGGATAAAGAAGCTGTGGCACATATATACAATGGAATATTACTCAGCCATAAAAAGAAATGAAATTGAGCTATTTGTAATGAGGTGGATAGACCTAGAGTCTGTCATACAGCGTGAACTAAGTCAGAAAGAGAGAGACAAATACCGTATGCTAACACATATATATGGAATCTAAAAAAAAAAAAGGTCATGAAGAACCTAGGGGCAGAACAGGAATAAAGATGCAGACCTACTAGAGAATGGACTTGAGGACACAGGGAGGGGGACGGGTTAGCTGGGAGAAAGTGAGAGAGTGGCATGTACATATATACACTACCAAATGAAAAACAGATAGCTAGTAGGAAGCAGCTGTATAGCACAGGGAGTTCAGCTTCGTGCTTTGTGACCACCTAGAGGGGTGGGACAGGGAGGGTGTGAGGGAGGGAGATGCAAGAGGGAAGAGATATGGCGATATACATTTATGTATAGCTGATTCACTTGGTTATAAAGCAGAAACTAACACACCATTGTAAAGCACTTATACTCCAATAAAGATGGTAAAAAAAAAAAGTGTATACAGTTCAGAAACTCTTCTCATTTTAACAGTATTATGTCTCTGTAGATCTCATAATGGAAATAAATATTTGCTATGAAAAAAAAGAAATATTTGGCAATTCTGTAAGATATCAGGTTAATTTTTGTAGTCTTCAAAACTTTCCAAGGAATGTGAATTCTTATCAGGTTATAGGTTGACAACGACTGAACCTGGCTGGTTGCAGGGCTCCCCAAAACTTCCCAATGTAAGCCTTTGCCATTAAGCTACTGAAGACTATAGTAAAGAGTGGGCAGAAATAACCTGCACAGAATAGTAACCTATGTAGTTAGCATATACTGACAGGGCTGAGAATACCAAGCATGGTTTTATGACATCTCAAACTTCACACTTTTGTAGGCCATGCCAATAATTCCTTACATACCAGCACTAATGCCCCATTTCTGAGGCACCCTATAATTCCAGTTTCTCTGCTAATTCCAAGGAAGCAGAAGTTGTGATCCTAATTCTAACTCCTACAGAGATAAGGATCCCAAACAAAAATTCCCAGTGTCTGGAGACTTCCCTGTCTTAATAGCAACAGAGAACACATCTCTCTCCTTCTGGGATTCCCTAATGCTGACAACTAAGACATCCCACTAAGAGAAAGTTATTATGATGGCCGTTTTTTCAGAGCCCCAAAATAACTCAAATATAAGACACAGCAAGATATTTTCATAGGTATTTGAATTTTAGGAGAAATGAAACAATCAGAAGACAAACAATGGGGGGCAGAGAGATTTTGTGCATTTGAACAAGCAACATACCACTTCAAGACCTAGGCATAGCCATACCATCATCTTTAAAGTTATTATTTTCAAAAACATGTCAAATGTATGTTTAAAAAATCAAAATACATAACTTCTGAGTAGTCTAGCGCAAGACAAGAATTTTAACAGATAAAACCTATGGAAATTCAAACATCAATTACAATCTTCCAATGTCATAAATTTTACATAAAATTAAAGAGATTTTCTTATACATTCTTTCATTTATAAGGTTACCCATTAACACTGCTCAGTCAATTAAAAATAGCTTTGGACATAAGAAAATTCTGTTTCATAAAGTCTTCATATTCTATTTCTGTCAAGCTAATTACATGACGAACCTGCTGGCCAGAAAAATGAACTGTTATTTTTAAAATGCCAGATAGTCTCCAAATTTCTAATCATGTCCCTTGCTTTTCGAGATGAGATAATTTATAGAAACAAATCTAATAATAAAAACATAACTGATTTTTTTAAATGGGTCCTCAAAATAGTTAGAACAACCATCATAATGACCAAGATCTCATTCTTTAAGGAAGTGCTTAAGGATGATAAATGCTATGCATTCAAAGGTGGATAACAGTAACCTCTCACCATTAACTTAGAACTTTGCAATTCTGGCATAAACCTCAGGAACTTATAATAACAATGCGAGTAAAGGCTTTCCTATCCCAGGCTACTCCTCCAAAGCAAAGCCCACCACAAAGAAAACATTTTTAAGATTAGACTCCAACAGAGACTTCTGCATTTAGCCCTGAGAGTTAACACTGAGCTAAACTGGCACACTGGTATGGAAAACAGGGTAGAGCCTCACCTCACTCCTTTTTCGAGGATTTATAACTTTTTCCACATCCCCTTACAACCAGTCGCCATCTCTTCCTCCCAAATCGCCATCTCTTCCTCCCAAATCGGTACATGAGAATAGGGAATGTTTGGTTTGCACCTGCCAGATCCTTATCCAGTTCAAAAAGTTGTCATTCTTGCTAGAATAATGTCTCAAAAATCAAAGACTATGTAATACGTAGTCGGCTTTGTTAGATTACTATTTGTAATCTTTTCCAGGAATATAATAATACGTAAATACTTAAAAAGTAAGTGTGACAATATACTTAAAACATTTTATGCCAAAATATTTCTTCCTACATGTCACATGACAGGTGTTGAGGAAAGGAAAAAAGGTACCATTCTATTTAAAGTAATGAAAAGCTTAAGGACTATGCACTGTTTATAGAATACCATAATAAAACAGATGATCTGTCGATATTTCAAATCAACTCTCCATGATGATATTAATTTCCAAAACTTCATATAAACCTTTAAACCTGGATATTTAATTGAGTAAATATTTTTAATTACCTATACAAAAAAATAGGTGTGTTAATTAGAAACTTCCCTTACTATAACTTTTATATAAAATTATATATAATCAAGTATTTTTAAATTAGTAGGTTATTAAAATTATACTGTTTAGTGAATAAAGTTACAAAAGGATATTAAAAAATATGAGCCCATTTTCATCAGAAAAAAATTACACACGATACATACACACCTAGGAAAAAATATGAAATGCTGTTTACCCAACAGAATATAAATAAAAATTGTGAGAAGTAGAAATATTTTTCATGTTCTTTTCTGACAGACGTTTTCTAACTTTCTACAATGAACATATATTAAACTATTTTAAAAGCTTATTAATCCATGTATATGAGAACATAAGCTAGAATAAAACTGAAGGTTTCTTTTTTTAGAGACACTGTTTGTACCTACTTATTACTTCTGCAGTCCCAACTTTCTCACTAGAATCTAGGCAAAAAGGTTCAGTGAAACCAAAACAAGCCGGCAGTCCTGGCAGCGTAGAAGGCAGGGAGTGCACGTTCCTACTCTCAACTAGGGGCAGCCTGCACCGCGCACTGACTCGGGGCAGCAAACACAGAAGGGTCTCCCCTGAGAGGTCTGTCAGCTTTTCTGACAGAAGCCTGGATTAATGGTCTCTTGCAGCTCCTGTTTATTAGCAGAAAGTGTCCCCCTGAATATTGTCCAGGCCACTAAAACTCAAAATCTGAAGGTAAGGGAGGGAGGGCAACTCCCCCCGCTTCAATGGGATGGCTCCATCCCTAGAACAAACAGGTGTGAATACAAACATCCTTGGCCTGAGAACAGAGAAACTAAATGAGAAAAATTCACTGATCACCTTCACTGCAGCTATTATTACCACTATCTCTAGCTCTTGAAAAGAAAGTCACTCTGAGTAGAAATTCAGTTCAATCGGTGTTGCTGATAATATTCAGAAAAGAGATCAAGAAATTAGCTTCTATAAAAACAGTCCAGCAAACTCATATCTACACATTTATAAAAGCACTCTCAAGCCCACAGCTGAAAAGGAGAGTGATATACATTTGATACTTATAGGATAACAGAATTATGCTCATTTTCAACGATGAAAACAAGGGGTCTTCTGATAAAAAAAAGATTTAACCTTTTCTTATCTTGTATTTTCATAGTAATACGGTATCTTGTACTATAGTAATTGCACTAAGTATTCCACATTGAATAAAAATTAACAGTATGCCATTGAAAATAATCAACTACAAAGAGCATTCAGAATAAATTTTCATTAAGGTCTGATAGAACTGAAATCTTATGAGTTAAGTTTATTTGTAATTTATTTTATTTTATTGTCTTTGTGCGGACAAAGCACCAAACTATTTATAGTAATAACGCCAGCACCCAATTATACTGGAATCTAAGCACTCAGGGCACATTTTCATCCCCACATAAAACTAAAGGCAATGAAAATGCAAAATAAACCCATATTAAGATAAATATCCTCCAGGTATCTAAAAAAATTTTAATTCTATCATTTGTGATTTATACATATGATGATGCCATAACTGACTTTTTCTAAAGTTCAAAAGCTGGCTGCCATGTTAAAAAATGCTTTATTGAGAATTCTTAAATTATAACAAAAATGTCAAAATAATACGTTAAATCTATTTGAAAATATTAATCTATTTTATAGCACTTTGCAATATTGCTAACTTCTAATAAAAGAATATAGATTTAATATTTATCAAAGACTCAAACTTTATCAAGAATACTTCAACTATCAGAAAAGGAAAAAAAAACATTCCAATAAAACAAACTCCTAATTTCACTAAGAGTATGTACCAAGATCATTCTGTAAAAAGAAAGATTCTTCCGTTCACAGAGTGGTCACCTGATATACAGCAATTTGAGACAATCGCCCATAGTTTGTTTTTCTGTGGAAGAATGAATTGCTGCCAAAGAGGGGAAAGGAGATGGTTTGCCAGTTGGTGCAAAAAAGGAACTGAGCCACTCATCCACACAACAAGCACAGAAATCTCACCATCACCAAGCCAACAAAAGTGGGACCAGCAAAAGCTTAGCAACAAGCCTCTTTTCCTATCTTCTATAAAGACTGTCTCAGACTCCACATTACCCTTTTATAATATCTCCTCTTCTTTTCTCCCTCAAGGCTGCCATGCTTTGATATTCATTTCAGCCACGTTTCACCCATATAACCACGGAGAGGGCCATGTTATCTACCCAGCATTAATGTACTTCCAGAAATGCCCTCCCAAACCAAGGGACAAGGAGAGAGGTAGAAGATGAGGGATACTTAATATCATAAGAAATGCTTAAATGTCCATAGTGAAAATAAAAAATATACTTTCTCTAAAAAGCATCCAAATCAGAAAGAAAGAAGTAAAATTGTCACTAATTGCAGAGGAAATGATATTATGTAGAGAAAACCCTAAAGACTCCACCGTAAAACTATTAGAATAAACAAATTTAGTAAAGTTGCAGGATACAAAATCAATATACAAAAATCTGTTATGTTTCTGTAAACTAACAATGAACTATCAAAAAGAGAAACTAAGAAAATCCTACTTACAATTAAAACAAAAACAATAAAAATTAAAATACCTAGGAATACTTTTTTTTTTTTTGGCCACACGGTGCAGCATGGTAGTTCCCAGACCAGGGATGGAACACATGCCCCCCTGCAGTAGGAGCATGGAGTCTTAACCACTGGACCACCAGGGAAGTCCCCACCTAGGAATAAATTTAACCAAGGAGGTAAAGGAACTGTATACTGAAAACCATAAGACATTGATTAAAGAAATTGAAGACAAAAGTAAATGGAAAAAAATTCTATGTGCATGAATTAAAAGAATATTGCTAAAATGTCCGTACTTCCCAAAGCAATCTGCAGATTCAATGCAATCCCTATCAAAATTCCAACAACATTTTTCACAGAAATAGAACAATCTTAAAATTTATATGGAACCAAAAAAGACCCTGAATTGCCAAAGCAGTCTTGAGAAAGATGAACAAAGCTGGAGGCATAATTTAAAACTATATTACAGGGACTTCCCTGGCGGTCCAGTGGTTAAGACTCCATTCTCCCAATGCAGGGGAACTAAGATCCCACATGCCGCATGGCATTGCCAAAACAAACAAACAAACTATATTACAAAGTAATATAGTAATCAAAACGGTGAACGTCATTTAAAGAAGACACATGGATCAATGGAACAGAACAGAGAGCACAGAAAGAAACCCATGCGTATATGGTCAATTACTTTATGACAAAGGATGCAAGAATATACAAGGGGAAAATGACAATCTCTTCAATAAGTGGTGTTGAGAAAACTAGACAGCCACATGCAACAGAATGAAACTGGACCCCTATCTTACACCATACACAAAAATTAACTCAAAATGATTAAAGACTTGAAGAACTGAAACTGTAAAACTCCTAGAAGAAAACATAAGTAGTACATGCCTTGACATCAGTCTTTGCGATGATTTTTTTTTTTAACTTGATCCCAAAAGCAAAAATAAACAAGTGGGACTACAGCAAACTAAAAAGTTCTGCACAGCAAAGGAAACCATCAACAAAATTAAAAGGCAACCTAGCAAATGGGAGAAAATACTTGTAAATCATATACCTAATAAGGGGTAATATCCAAAATACATAAAGAACTCATACAAGTCAATAGCAAAAAAAAAACAACAACAAAACACACACACACAAAAAAAAAACCCCAAAAAACACCAATTCATTAAAAAAAAATGGGCAGAGGATCTAAATTGACATTTTTCCAAAGACGACATACAGATGGCCAACAGGTATATGAAAAGGTGCTCACCATCATTAATCTCAGGGAAATGCAAATCAAAACCAAAATGAAATATCACCTAACACCTGTTAGAATGGTTATTATCGAAATAACAAGTATTGGCAGAATGTGGAGAAAAGGAACCCTTGTACACGTTGGTGGGACTGTAAATTGGTGCAGTCCAGATGTAGAGAACAAACGTATGGACACGAAGGGGGGAAAGCCGCGGGGGGGGTCGGGGGGTGGTGTGATGAACTGGGCGATTGGGATTGACATGTATACACTGATGTGTATAAAACTGATGACTAATAAGAACCTGCTGTATAAAAAAATAAATAAAATTTAATTTAAAAATTAAAAAAAACTGACTTGTATGTATGTTATAAACGGGAGAATTTTATGGTATGTAAATTGTGTCTCAATAAAGCTGGTTAAAAGTTTTTTCCTTAAAATAAATAAATAAATTGGTGCAGTCACTATTTAAAACAGTATGAAAGTCTCACAAAAAAATTTAAAATAGAATTACCATATGATACAGCAACTCCACTCCTGGGTATTTATACAAAGAAAATGAAAACACTAATTTGAAAAGATATATGTATCCCCATGTTCACTGCAGCACTGTTTACAACAGCTGAGACAAGGAAGCAACATAAATGTCCATCAATGGATGAATGGATAAAGAAAATGTGGTGTTTATATACAATGGAATATTATTCACCCATAAAAAAGAATGAAATCTTGACATTTGGGACAACATGGGTAGATCTAAAGGGCATAATTTTAGTGAAATATGTCAGAGAGAGAAAGACAAAAATACTGTATGATCTTACTTATATGTGTAATCTAAAACAAAACAAAACAAAAAAACCGAACTCATAGATACAGAGAACAAATTAGTGATTGCCAAAGTTGGGGGGAGCAGGGAGATAGGTGAAGGTGGTCAAAGGTACAAACTTCCAGTTATAAAACAAGTTCCTGGGGACGTAATGTACAGTAAGGTGACTATAGTTAATAATACCGTGTTGTCTATCTGAAAGTTGTTAAGAGTTGATTTTTAAAGTTTTTGTCACAAGGAAAAAAATATGTAACTACGTATGGTGATGAATGTTAACTAGACTTATTGTGGTGATCATTTTGCAATATAAGAAAATCTTCTCAGACAAAAGAAGTGAGCGGGGCTTCCCTGGTGGCACAGTGGTTGAGAGTCTGCCTGCCAATGAGTGGCCCCCGCTCGCCGCAACTAGAGAAAGCCCTCGCACAGAAACAAAGACCCAACACAGCCATAAATAAATTAATTAAATAAAATTTAAAAAATAAGTGAAAATACTGATCCCTTGATTTTTTAAAAACGAAGAGGGGGAAGACGTGTGTGTGTGTGTGTGTGTGTGTACACTCATCTAAGAGCTTACCATGGGCAAAGCACTATGGGAATCATATAAGTACTCTCATTCCTCATAAAAGCTCCATGAAGTAGACACCATTACTAATGACTCCCTTTTTACAGCAAGGAAACTGAGGTCTGAAGAATGTAAGCTAACAAAGCTAGTATTGAAGAAGCTGAGTTACGAAACCAGGTGATGTGATTTTTTAGCCCATACTCTTAAAAGGCATCACACTTACATTATTCAAAATACATACACCCTGAAAGGGGCGTGTACTCCGTAGCTTTTTGTGTGAAAGTAAAAGAAAGGTCAGTGGAAAGATATCACGGAATAAAAGACAAATTGTTTTGGTTGTTACTGTCTTTAAGCCAGGGGAATGTGTAAATGATGGTTAGGAACATAGGACTGGTTTAAATCCCACCTTTGCCTTAGTCACATGATTAACAGTTTGTTACCTAATCTGTAAGCCCGTTTCCTTCTCTGCAAATGGGAATAATTATACCGATCTCACCTCTTCTTTAAAACTGAGTCCTATTTGTATTAAGATTTTTAAAAATACAAAAGAGGCTTATAATTTTTTTAACGTACTTAGTAAAATGCAACTGTTGCTATCACCCAAGTATTAAACATATCTGAAACTACTGATGGACACACCCACTTCTATTCAGAAAAGTTAGGAGTTTCTAAAAATTGTTCTCATTGTAACTGCAATTAGTTACTTGAGAATGTATCTAAAGAACATTGTTATGTAACCACTTGTCCTAAGAATGACAGAAGACTTTTGAGGAAGTTAGTATGTCAATTATCTAACTGGTTAACAATAACTGAGGTTGGATTATGTATCCAGCTCTTTGATAAAAACTATAAAGGATACATGGTCTCTGACTCCAGGAGCTGATAATCTAATTGTTAAAACAAAAGTATAAAACATAAAAGTTAATTAAAAGGAAAGATATTTATGTTTTATGATCCACAAGGGTGACAGAAAAAGATGAGTATAAACTGGAAGATAAACGTTTGGTGAGACCCTGAGCTAGCCTTTAAGAGTAATTAAGATTTAGACTGGTAAAGAGACAGGCATTTCTGTTGAAAGATAAGCATGCAAAGTGACAAAAACAAACATGATGCCCAGGGGACAAGTGAAGAGGTAAATCTAACTATTAGGATGATATGGAATAAATTTCAATTGGCACATAGTTTATAAAAGAAGTGGCTTGAAAGCCTGGTTGAGGAGTTTAGACTTGCAATAATAAGCCACTATAACAAAGTTTTTAATATAAATCTTTAAATAATATTTAAATATAGTCACATTTCCTAAATTAGAAATATTCACAGTCAAAACAAAGTATGCTTTATATTTCACTGAATTTTACTTTTAAAAAACTCCAATGTTAATAGTTTTATATTTAAGAAACTTACAGTTTAGAGGTGAATACTGAAACATCTACAGATAAAGTGAATTTGCTTTGCTTCAAGATAATGAGAGGGGAAAGGTGGGTGACCTTGAGCTGTAACTGCTGAAGCTTGATGATAGAGGGAATGTCTTTATACCATTCTGGCCACCATAATTTTATAGGCTTAATACTTTCCATTACAGTGGGGTTTTTTTCTTAATCTACTAAATTAGAGTAGTACTGGGAAAAGATCAATATTCACATAGTGATTAACTGTATTCTAATAAAACAAAATTTGTTTTTTGCAACCACTTAAACATGATAAAACACTGACTGGATGAAACAGATTATTAGGGTCTACAAATCAAAGCTTTACAAACCAGGGACTTCCCCGGTGGTCCAGTGGGTAAGACTCCGCGTTCCCAGTGCGGCGGGGGGTGCTGGGAAAGATCACTGGTCAGGGAACTAGATCCCACACGCCGCAACGAAGACCCGGCTCGGCCAAAATAAATAAATAATAAATATATATAAATAAACATTTTTTAAGAAAAGCTTTACAAACTAAAAGTTCAAGAAATTCTGCTTGCTTCAGAGAAGCTTTCATAGCTGTTGTCAATTTTAACTCAAAATAGTTTTACTATAGTACTTATATTTTTCACTTTTTTTTTTTTTTTTTTTTTGCGGTACGCGGGCCTTTCACTGCTGTGGTCTCTCCCGTTGCGGAGCACAGGCTCCGGACGCGCAGGCCCAGCGGCCATGGCTCACGGGCATGTGGGATCTTCCCGGACCGGGGCACGAACCCGTGCCCCCTGCAACGGCAGGCGGACCCCCAACCACTGCGCCACCAGGGAAGCCCTCACTTTTTAATTTTTTAAAGTATCTTGTTAAGATATTGCGAATCAAACACAAACCCAATGCACTATTATTGAGGATAAGTTAATAATCTTAAACCACTTTGCTTTGTGGTTTCAGAAATGTAAACTTCTGTGCAGTGACAATGTTAACACTACCCTGTAGCACACATCCCAACACAAGTTGCTACCAGCAACACATGGTGTTACCCACCCCCACCCCCTAAAAAGAAGAACGATAGCAGGGACCGATTCAATTTTTATTTCTTCCTGTTACCCACAAACAAGTAGTAATATGACATGTTTCAATAAAGCAGGCAAAATTAACCCTCTTCAGAAATAGATGACCTCCGCAACAAACTCCTGAACTCTTACAAAGGAATAATCTGCTTTCACTCCGGCTCAAAGATATTTTACGTAAAAGCAACTTTCTTCTCAGTGTGTATTTCTTGAATTTCACCGATAAAGACAAACATTTATTAAGCCCAGCAATGTATATTACTCATTTAATTATCAATGCAACCTTATCTTACAGATGAAGAAATAGACTTAGAAAGATTAGGTCCCCAGTGATTACATGTCAGGCAGGATCAGAACCTACATCAATGATACCAAAGTCCATGCTCATAACCACCTCCCTATATTGCCCCCCCGCATAAAATTAAACTATGGTCTATGGTCAATGGTGTATATTATGGACATAAAGATGCTCATATAACCTGACAAATTTAAAGCAAGCAGCAAATCTTAAAGTAGACTTAGGGAGTGATTATCTTTTTAATAAATTTCTAATTCAAGAGGATATAATTTATAAATAAAAAATTAAGTGATTTTTATTTCTTATTTTACTATATTTCCCATATAGGTTTACAGTGAGAAAATACTGAATCAGTAAGTCAATTTTAGTTTCAAATGAATTTTTCTGATATTGAATGACAGCCTCTAAGTTTCACGAAATTTCTTCTGTAAATGAAAGGAAAATTTCCTATTGAGATTGAAAGAAAAAGTGGTCATTTCATTATCTACAAAGTTAAGGAACAGTAAACAAAAATATTGCTTTTAAATGTTAAAACTAACCAATTCAATCTTGGAGCAAAATGTAATGTTACCATTACAGAGAATCAGAGGTCCTCAGAGGAACACTGATGAGGTCTCAAACACTTCCAAACAGTGAATGAGAACCATCTGGCTAACTCTATTTTCCGAAGTTGTTTGATTTTAGTAACGAGGGTAAAGGCCTTCTTTTGCATTTATGCAAACCTCCCCCTCCTCCCCGCCGCCCCCCCACCATGTTTACATGAACGGCTAACTTATTTATCTGACGTTTTCTCTCTCCTGGCTCTAGTCTGTTCATACTTACATTATTGAAGTAATACACAAAATTCGGACAGTCCAACAATGACAGTCTGGCAAGTTAGTCTGCAAAGCATCTTGGCATGCAAACATAAATGGTCAAAATATTTTCCTGTTAGCGGTACAACTCGCCTAAACCTCACCCAAACAAAGAGAAAATGAAGAACTTAATAAAAATGCCCATAGGAAAGTCTCCTTGGGTGTTTTGGAAAAGGGAGGGTGCAGCCAAAGTCCCCTGGGAAAATGTAAGGCTTTTTATTTTTCTCCTGGATGCCTAGTCAGTTGGCTGAGCCGTGTGTGTGTGTGTGTGTGTGTGTGTGTGTGTGTGTGTGTGAGAGAAGTGACCCTGCTGTGTGTGTGAAATGACCCTGCTGTGTATGTGTGTGTGAAGTGACCCTGCTGTGTGTGTGTGTGTGCGTGTGTGAAGTAACCCTGCTGTGTGTGTGTGTGTAGGAAGTGACCCTGGTCTGAACTCTCTGCTGAGCCTGTGTGTGTGTGTGTGTGTGTGTGTGTGTGTGTGTGTGTGAAATGACCCTGCTGTGTGTGTGTGCGTGTGTAGGAAGTGACCCTGGTCTGAACTCTCTGCTGAGCCAGTGAAATGCGGGGGAATTATCGATCTGCCATGGGAATCGGATCTCTCTAGGTCTTCCCTCCTCTACTACTTGCCAGCAGCAGGAACCGAGCGCCGAAATGCTCTGACTCCAGGACAAATCACTTGGGTCACCTCGGCGACACTGTCCACGCAGCCCCCCGCCCGTTTCGCCTGCGAAGCTGACGCAGGTAAGCGCTTTTAATAATCCCCCTGTGACAGACGTACGAGCTACAGGGTTTCACTGCTGTGAAAGAGCCATCCCGAGCGCGCTTCCAACAGAACGAGACCCTCGGCACTGAAGTGCACACGGCTGCAGTCACATCCCTCACCAAATCCATTCTTCCCTGAGACGCGACAGCGTCACACATGGTGGCACTTACAGCACACGCACACGGGCTCGCACCTCTCCCGGCTTCTCTTAAGACACATTTGGAGCAACCGCTGACCCACACGGTCACACACGCACCCCTGCTATCCCCACCATCTCCTGCCCCACCGCCCTACAAAGCTTGCGCAACAGCAAAGAAAATGAAGCGTGGGGGCCCCCAGTCCTGCTCACGGTCTGCCCCCCAAAGTTTCAAGTGCACGCTGCGCGCCCGCAGCCCAAGCCCCCGCCGAGGCAGAGAAGAAAGAAAAGGGGCGGGCGCGGGGTTCCGCCGGCAGGCGCCCCGACGGGGCGCGCCTCTGGGGGCCCGGATTTCCCCCTGTCCTCCCCCACCCCCAGCAGGATACACCGGGCGGAGCCCTCCACGGCCGCCCGGGAACAATGCCCCGGCCCAGACCCCCGCCCCGCCGCCCCCACTCACCACCCAAGTCAGCGCCCCGAGGCCGCCAGCTCCCGCGCCGCTGCCGCCGCCGCCGCCCGCCTTGGCCATGGCGCGCTCCTCCGCTCCCGGCCCGAGGCCGCCGCTCCGCCTCCCGCGGGCCGCCCGGCCCCGCCGCTCCGCACCGACCGCGCGCCCGCCGCTCTTCTAGCGGCGCCGCCCCCCGTGCCCCATCGCCGACCCCGGAGCGGACGCCCGGCCGAGCCCGCCGAGGAGGCCTCGCCGCCCGCCGCCCTCAAACTCGAGGCGCGCGGCCGCGGCGCCCGGGCCTGCGCGGCCGCCGAGGAGGCGGCGCCGGAGCAGGAAGCGCGGAGGCCGGCGGTGGGCGGCGGCGCTGCTTCCTCCCCGCCGGGCCGGCCGAGGCCCCGAGCGCGGGCGTCCGAACGCGGCGGGGACGCGGCGGCTCCCTATCCTTCCTCAGGCTCCGCGGAGGCCGCCCTCGGAGAGCGGAAGCAGGGTCGCCGCCGCCGGCGCCTAAGCCGCTTGTGTCGGCCGCGCCACAGCCCGACTTCTTCACATCCACTCGCCGAGAGGGACAATAAGCGGAGCCGCCGCGGCCACGGTCGCCTCCCTCCTGTCCGGCATAACACCGCACACACTCGCACCCCGGGGAGGGCTGGGGTGGCCGGGGGAGGGCGGGCGGGAGCAGCGGCCGCCCCGCTGTCACTCACGCCGCGGCGCCCAATCGGCGCCCCGTCGGCTAACCTATCGGCCAATCCCAAATTCCCAAGCCCCCGGAGGGGCGGGACCCGAGCGGGAATCGTCATTGCGGGTAGCAACCGAAGGGAAGACTTGGGGTTTTTTGTTTGCGTGTGTGTCTGAGGGTTTTCCGTTTGAAGGCAGAGCAGGGGCTGCAGTCAAGGGTCATTTGAGGGCGGCAAAGGGAAAAGGTCGACTTAGCCTTGGGTCGATTTTAATCCTCCGACCGCGCTGTTTACTCTAGCCCTGAGGGCGAAGCCCAGGCCCTTCCTTGCCCGGGGCCGTGGGAGGGGGCGGGGAGGGGGCAGGAAGCAGTCGGGAGCCGCCGTCCCAAAGGGAAAGTATTTTTAAAGAGCGGTTGTAAACCGCAGGCGGGACGTTGCAGATCACTGGTGCAAGGAGGGCCCCGTGACCCTGGCCTCCCGAGGCCCCGAGTGGACGCTGCTGTGGAAGAATCCTCTGCTCAGACCTCCCCTCCTCCATCTCCTCCCGCCCTTTCCTCCCCTCACCGCGAAAGAGACCCGCTGTGTTTCAAGAAAACTGCTTTTAAAAAACTTAAATGATACGGGACGCACAGAGAACGTTCCCGGGAAAGAATGCCGGGTGGGCCGAGGGTTCCGAGTCTACTCTTTGTTGACCTTCTCTCTTTTCTGAACAATGAGGACATGTCACTGTCACGTTCCATTCTCTTCTGTCCAGAACCGCGCCTTCTAAGAGTACGTTTAATTCTTTAATGTCCCAGTGCACGCACCAAGGAATCATGTCATTCACATCAAAGCTTTCTAAGGAAGAAAATCACCCACACAGCCGCAGCACGGTCTGGCAGAGGAAGATGGCTTGGCTTTGTCCTGCTTTTGGATGGAAATCCATGCCACACTCCGCCACCCTGTACCAGGCTCTGCCGTGGGCTCCAAATAAAACCGGGGCCCCTGATTTAAAGTCACTGATAGCCTGACTTGTGAGACAAGCTAAGAGGGAGTTATCACCAACATGCTTACTTGAGGGCATGAAGTGCTATCAAATCGTTGGGACAAGAGAGCTTTTTAAAAAGATGAAAACCTTATTGCTGCCTCTTGAAAAGGTGTTTTTGTGAACTTCCAACTGTGCATTTCCTCTCAAGGGAAAACAAAAATGTCTCGGGTCACAGCTTTCAACTGACTTCTGAATCCTAAGAGGAGGAGAACTCTGAAACATGGAAATAATTTAGACATAGTTTTTCTTAATTAGCTCTCTAGCGGCCATATAATTTTGGCATATTTGGGACCTTAGTTCAGAACAGTGAAGCCTTTCTTTACCTTGAACTTGAGGTGCCAGCTTGTAAATCAGACAGACCAGGGTCTAATCTGGGCTCTGAACCTGATCAGCTAAGTATTCCTGCCTTGGTATTTAACTTCACGGACCTCTGTTTGCTCCTCCTTAAATTGAGGATTTTTGCTCTTGTACTTACTCTGTCTTTACATCTTCAAAGTACACATATATTCTACAAGTTTGAAAAGGGGTAAATAATTTTAAGGGCTCTGAGGGGTTGTTTTTTAATAAAATAAGAGATATGTGTTTAATAGAAGCCAAGCTATAAAATATATAGCCATCTCTTTTTTTTAACTTCAGTTTTCAAAGCTCTTCAGTCTCAAATTTTCAAATGAATAAAACCATATAGTCAAAAGTCAGATGGGTTAACTAATGGAAATTCACGTTCATCTTTTCACTTGCCTTGTACATGAGGCACTGAGGTCTTTAGCCTTCGAAGCATGAAGACCCTCTAGTAAACGTAACTTGATTTATTCTTATGAAAATACTGACTTACCTAAAAGAATCACAAATAAAGGAGCTGTTGAATATAAATGCAAATCAACAGTTTAAAGCAGAGGTTCACCATGAAGGGGACAATGTAGATAGATCACAAGCATCTCCGCTCCTGAAGACACGCTGACCTGTTTCACTTCCTGCAGCATATATTTATGATAAAAGTGATTGTGTTGAACTTCAGTGCAGCTTTCCCTTCTGGGGTTTTGTCAAGTAACTTCCATTTACAGAGTAATTATTGCAATAATTACCATATTAAAAAGCTTCTATGAGAGACCATAGGCAAAACATTCTCTGACATAAATCGTACCAATGTTTTCTTAGGTCAGTCTCCCAAGGCAATAGAAATACCAATGAAAATAAACAAATGAGGCCTAATCAAACTTACAGACTTTTGCACAGCGAAAACAAACAAAAATGAAAAGACAACCTACAGAATGGAAGAAAATATTTGCAAAACACGTGACCAACAAGGGCCTAATTTCCAAAATACACAAACAGCTCATACAACTCAACGACAAAAATAAACAACGCAATCGAAAAATGGGCAGAAGACCTAAATAGACACTTCTCCAAAGAAGAAATACAAATGGCCAATAAGCACATGAAAAGATGCTCAACATTGCTAATTATTAGAGAAATGCAAATCAGAACTACAATGAGGTACCACCTCACACCGGTTAGAACGGCCATCATTAAAAACTGTACAGATAAATGCTGGAGAGGATGTGGAAAAAAGGGAGCCCTTCTACACTGTTGGTGGGAATGTAAGTTGGTACAGCCACTATGGAAAACAGTATGGCGGTTCCTCAGAAAACTAAAAATAGAATTACCATATGATCCAGCAATCCCACTCCTGAGCATGTAGCCAGACAAAACTGTAATTCAAAAAGATAAATGTACCCCTGTGTTCACAGCAGCACCATTTACAAGAGCCAAGACATGGAAACAACCTAGATGTCCATCAACAGATGAATAGATAAAGAAGATGTGGTACAGGGACTTCCCTGGTGGTGCAGTGGTTGAGAATCCGCCTGCCAATACAGGGGACACAGGTTCGATCCCTGGTCCAGGAAGATCCCACATGCAGCAGAGCAACTAAGCCAGTGTGCCACAACTACTAAGCCTGCGCTCTAGAGCCCACGAGCCACAACTACTGAGCCCACGTGCCACAACTGCTGAAGCCCGCGTGCCTAGAGCCCGTGCTCTGCAACAAGAGAAGTCACTGCAATGAGAAGCCTGCACACCACAACAAAGAGTAGCTTACGCTCGCAGCAACTAGAGAAAGCCCACGTGCAGGAACGAAAGATCCAACGCAGCCAAAAATGAATTAAAAAATAAAAAACTATGTGCTACATATATACAATGGAATATTACTCAGCCATAAAAAAGAATGGAATAATGACATTTGCAGCAACATGGATGCAATTAGAGATTATCATACTAAGTGAAGTAAGTCAGAAAAAGACAAATACCATAGAATATCACTTATATGTGGAAGCTAAAATATGATACAAATGAACCTATCTACAAAACGGAAGCAGACTCATGGACATAGAGAACAGACTGGTGGTTGCCAAGGGGGAGGAGGTTGGGGGAGGGATGGATTAGGAGTTTGGGGTTAGCAGATGTAAGCTTGTATATATAGAATGGATAGACAACAAGGTCCTACTGTATAGCACAGAGAACTGTATTCAGTATCCTGCGATAAACCATAATGGGAAAGAATGAAAAAAAAACATGTATCTATATGTATAACAATCACTTCACTGCACAGCAGTAATTAACACAACATTGTAAATCAACTATACTTCAATTTAAAAAAACCTTCTATGTCAAGGTTTGTCTCGTTTGTAATATTACTTTATTCATGCATTTATTACATTTAAAGACTTAATTTCCACCCCATGGCAGGCACCAGCCAAAATGAAAAATTGTAGAAATCAAAGTCAATTCCATTAACTGTCAAAATAAAGGCCTTTATTTAATCAAGCTTTCTGAATAGCTTCCATGGGAATTTATCCTAACTACTTTAGAATTTTTATTCTTAGATCTTATGTCTCCCTATTACAGCAATCAAAAATATATTAAATGTCTGCTATGTTTTAGGTACTCAGGACCTAAGAATTCAAGGTTATAAGGATGTAGTCTCTGCCTTGAGTTTACACCTTGTGCAGTGTAGTTTTGAGCTAAGCTTTTCAGTAAAAAAGCAATTTATATGCATCCCTTTGCTATTTAATAAACAGTTTACCTGATGTGTCACACCTTTCATTGAGCTTAAACACAGCAGGTATTTTAATCAATAAATGATTGATTTGGGCTTCCCTGGTGGCACAGTGGTTGAGAGTCCACCTGCCGATGCAGGGGACATGGGTTCATGCCCCGGTCCGGGAAGATCCCACGTGCCGCAGAGCAGCTGGGCCCGTGAGCCATGGCCGCTGAGCCTGTGCGTCCAGAGCCTGTGCTCCACAACGGGAGAGGCCACAACAGTGAGAGGCCCGCGTACCGCAAAAAAAAAAAAAAAAAAAAAAAAAGATTGATTTAACTAGGATAGAAACTCAAAACTATACTTCTAGATACCTGGCAAAGTTTCAACAGAGTTTCCACTTAAATCATGTCTTGTTCCAACACTGAGGTTCAGTTGGGAGGTGAGGGGAGAGGTGCTAATCTTTAACCCAGTGAGCATTTAAAGAAGTTAATATTTGAATTCAAGATTCAGTGTCTGCAATTTTACCTCTCCCTTCCTCTTATTGTGTTAGCTTTTATGGATCATAAATATATAGAAAGTTGCTAGGCAAAGAATAAGAAGAAAAATTCAGTAAACTCAATAAATGGTTTTCCAGATAATGACTATTAAATGTTTTCAATGTAATTTACTTTGTTATATCAATATTTCTTTAGAAGTATATGCTCAAGTTAGAGAAGAAAGCTACCACCAATGTAGCCTTTTGGGTTTCAGCATTTCTATAGTAAATATCATAATAAGATTATTAACTCTGCTTTTTGAGACTAGTTGCTCCAAATATTTTCTAACTATATTTTTACTTTTAAAAATATACCTAGGGGCTTCCCTGGTGGCTCAGTGGTTGAGAGTCCGCCTGCCGATGCAGGGGACGCGGGTTCGTGCCCCGGTCTGGGAAGATCCCACATGCCGCGGAGCGGCTGGGCCCGTGAGCCATGGCCGCTGAGCCTGCGCGTCTGGAGCCTGTGCTCCGCAGCGGGAGAGGCCACAGCAGTGAGAGGCCTGCGTACCGAAAAAAAAAAAAAAAAAAAAGTATGTAAGCACCAAAAGTAAGAGGTGTTTATTGATGGCAGAAGACATTAATGACCACCACATTGCTGAGTATTATCATCACTGAGAAGACAGATAAAGGCTAAAGGTCTTCAAATTTCTACCTATAATAATTATAGCAGGTTCATCTTGTTTGCCTTTTTGATTTGGAGGAGTTTATTTTGATTGGTTTTGGCGAAGCAAGCTATGCTGATCCTCTGGTGATGTCTCTAATTACTTGTACAGATAGAAGGGACATTTTCCCTTATTTTAAGTGATATGGACCAGGCCTCTCAATTACTCTACTAAATTATGTAATATGGAAAGCATAATTAGCATATGATTGGCATATAGTTAAAAATGCTGTACTTGGGCTTTGAAAGGGTGTACCATTAGGTTTGGGCTTTCAAAGAAGCATTTTGTTCTAAGCAAACCCCATCTTGGGGAAGCATTAGATGCCGTCATTCTCCTGACCTTCACCCACAGAATGTGATGTGATCCTAGCACGCATATGGCTACGTTGTATTAGACGTCTCTTTAGAGTCATTGGATCGAGTGACTCAGTGAGTTTATAAGATTCAGACCTAAAGAAATAAGATAGCAGTGGCTTTCCTAACTCCACTGTTTGCATTTCAGAAGAGCTAGGAACTCGGATGGTACGGGGCTGGAAGTACGAGAAATACCTACACCAGAAAAATCTGAGATGGAAAGCCTTCAAGCTACAGGGGTTTCAAAAAAGATACCTGTAGGTTACCCAAGGTGATAATTAAAAATCAGAACTTTGAAAATATCCCATCTTTTAGTGTGCCAATTAACAAAAAGCAACCATTCCCTACTTAAAAACAGCTAAGCACAGATTAGCCCAGATATCTTACGTAACTGATATCTTTGTCTAATAGCTTTCTTCTTTACTTCGAGAGTGCTGTTTGAATGTGGAAATATCCAGAAGCAGGCCTAAGATGCTGACTCTTTAAGGAACGTATTTCTGATTTAAACGTTGTTTGGGAAAAGTCAAAGAACAAGACCGGTCTGTTCAGTAAATGGTACACTACCTAGTGCTATCCAGTCCTAGAAAGCCTGACACATAGGAGGTATTCAGTAAATAAGTTCTCAAAGAATGACTTTGAGGCATATCAAAAAGTTCCTCGAAGCAAAACATCTCACCCATCACCGTGATGGTGCTGAAACTTGACCAGGATCCTTAAGTCTTATTTTTTCGAGTGTTTTTGGTTGAATACCAAAGAGGGTAAAGTACCTTAAACTTTATCCGTTAACAGATTATGAAGAATTAGTTAAAGCATTGTTCTTCTTTAGGAATGAAAAGCAGGATGATATGAGGAGGGAAAGAGGAGAGATTATGGTACCAGGGAAAAGAACTGGGGGTGGGACCAGAGAGGGATAACAAAAGCATCCAACTGACTGAAACTGAGCAGAGAAAGTGAACACGTTCTGTCTATGGAAGTCCATGAGCTGTAGCCCAGCCAATGCTTATGCTTCATTTTATGAAGAAGGAATAACCCCATTTATCGAGAACCCTGCTATCTGTTTAGTACAGTACTGGGCAGGCACTTTCACACATATCAGCTTAATTAACTTTCAACAACCCTAAGAGGGAGGCATTATCATTCCTATTTCACAGCCAAGGAAATTAATTGTCATAGAAAGCCACAGAGCTGAACAAGTGGTGGAACTGAAATTCAAGCCCGAGCCTCTCTTTGTCCAAACCACACCCTTCTGTCAGAGTGCCAGGTTGGCTGCCATACTTGGCAGTGGAGCATCTTCCGCAATGTGCTAGGAAGCTGGCAATACTAGTGAATAAATCTGGCCCTTGGTAAAACCCTTCGGTTGTTACATTTTATCATTGAACTATGGTGACAAGCATCCACAATTTGTAGGACTGACTAGCACTTCTCTTGGACACTAGCCTGAATCTGCTTTATCCTGCCTTGTTACAAAATAAGCTGCTTTTTGGAGTCAGTCCAAAGGATCAAAGACTACCTGAGGTCCAAGACCCTGTGGGTCCAGGGACATCTCTCCATGTGCATGATTTTAAAACATATAATATAAATCCAGTGTTATGATCATAGAAGACACTCAAATAGCTAACTTTCAAAGGTAGCAGGGAGAATGCAGAAGTACCAAGGGATTGGACTCTTGGATTCACATTTTGGAGAGATTCAAATTCATAGTAAAAGATACTTAAAGCAGCATTAAAAATTCTGAGTGTGCAGTCATACAGGGAAGACTTGTTTCTGGACAAGCCACCTATGATAAGAATTATTTGCCTTTTTATAACCTATTTTTATGTATTTCATTTTTTTCATCTCCCATTCCAGCATTTTGCAAATAATGTTTCCCAGTATATTAGCTCCCTGAGGCATTAACAGAGATTTTGAAAATTATAAATCCCTGAAACCATGCACACTATTGTGTAGTACCCAAGCATAAGAGATTCATCAGATAACATTAACATTTTTTGTCTCAGAGCAAGCTGCCATGAACAAGTTAAACTTACTTAGCCTTGAAACTATTTGCAGGAATATCTATTAACATTGTTGAATTTTTGTTTCAATGAAAAGACTCTGGGAAATGCAGCTACTTTTTATATTATTTCTGTTATTATAACATGTTTGTTTTACAAGTATAGAAAGTGTAAATACAAAGCAAACAACAAAATGACCCCATAATTCCATCACTCAGACAAAAATTCTACTCCTAGGTATATACAAAGAGAAATGTATACTTATATGGACCAAAAGACACACACAAAAATGTACATAGCAACACTATTCATAGTAGCCCCAAACCAGAAGCAATCCCGAGTCAATCAGTGGTGGGACGGATGTAACATTTGCATGCCATGGAAAACTGTCCAGCAATGACAGTGAGTGATCACTGCTCCACCTACCAGGAATGAGTTTCACAAATGTAATGTTAAGCTAAAGAAGTCAAACAGCAAAGAATATATACTGTATGACTCCGTTTATATAAAATTTAGCAACAGGCAACACTAATCTATGATGGTAGAAGTCAGGATGTGGTTACCTATGGGAGGATTCTGGGTGCTGGTAATTTCTATTTTTTGAACTAGATAGTGAATCTATCATTCTGTTCATGTTGAAAGTTCATCCAGCTGTACATATTGAATTACTTTTCTAAATGAATATTATGCTTTAATTAAAAAGTTTACTTTAGGCTTCCCTGGTGGCACAGTGGTTAAGAATCCGCCTGCCAATGCAGGGGACACGGGTTCGAGCCCTGGTCCGGGAAGATCCCACATGCTGCAGAGCAACTAAGCCCGTGCACCACAACTACTGAACCTGCACTCTACAGCCCACGAGCCACAACTACTGAAGCCCGCACGCCTAGAGCCCGTGCTCCACAACAAGAGAAGCCACCACAATGAGAAGCCTGCGCACCGCAATGAAGAGTAGCCCCCACTCGCCGCAACTAGAGAAAGCCTGCGTGCAGCAATGAAGACCCAACGCAGCCAAAAATAAATTTTAAAAAATTTAAATTACATTAATAGAAACAGTTTACTTTGGGGAATTCCCTGACAGTCCAGTGGTTAGGACTCCGCGTTTTCACTGCCAAGGGTGAGGGTGCCCTGGTCAGGGAACTAAGATCCCACAAGCTGCACCGTGAGGAAAAAAAACAATTTACTTTAAAAATGTTGTATCACCAACACTTGATAGAAATAAGGGTGAGGGTGTGTGGAAAGACAGGCTCACTGATGCCTCTGAGCTGATCACTGATTTAGAAGATTTGTATCCTGAATGTGAAGTGGTAGGAAGACCCTTACCAATTTATTTCATATGTTTCCCTTTTTATGTGTGCCATCCCCCCCCAAAAAAAATGATGTAAGATCGAACAGTTCTTTCAATAAGCACAAAAGGAAACTTATGTGATTAAATAAAGAATGCTGCCACATCTGAAACTCTGCAAATCATTAATGAAATCTTTTAATTACCATATTCACTTGCATACCTTCACTTCCTAAACTCCCTCGATTTTCGAGAAATATAACATTGTCCTAATAACAATAATTATAACTATTATTTATTGGCACTTACTATATATTGGCACTGTACTAACATACTTTAATTCTTACAGGAACAGTATGAGTTAGGAATTTTCAGAATTATAAAGGTAATAGCTTACTGGGTTGTATAAACCCAGTAAAAAGTATGTCCAGTAAGAAATGCAGACACTCCTTAGCATGCCTTTTCCCCATAGATATCAGTGATTAACACGTTGGTATGTGTCCTTCCAGATCTTTCATATGTATGTGGAAACACACACATGCACACAGCAGAGAGGTAGTAATAAATGAGATATTATAAATATATCCCTGTGAGCTGCTTTACTTAGTGTCTCCTGGAAATCCTTCTACGTCTGTGCATAGACCTCTCTCATTCTTTGAACGACAGCAGTGATTATTCAACCATTTCACCATAAGCAGGCACTATGGACTTTTTGGACTGGATGATTCTTTAAAGACCTGTCCCGCCTCTCGCCTTCCAAGATGGCCCATACTCGTCTGTGGAGTGTATATCTCCCTGGGCCCCTCTCACTTTCCCAGATGCCCCCGTGCCCTAGAGCTGCTCTCACTCTCTGAGCTGGACCGCATTCTGTCTATGGAGTGTGTATCGCTCTAAATAAATCCACTTCTGGGGACTTCCCTGGTGGCGCAGTGGTTAAGAATCTGCCTGCCAATACAGGGGACACGGGTTCAAGCCCTGGGTCAGGAAGATCCCACATGCGGCGGAGCAACTAAGCCCGTGCGCCACAGCTACTGAGCCTGTGCTCTAGAGCCCGTGAGCCACAACTACTGAAGCCCGCGTGCCACAACTACTGAAGGCCACATGCCTAGAGCCCATGCTCTGGAACAAGAGAAGCCACCGCAGTGGGAAGCCCCCGTGCCCGCCACAATGAAAAGCAGCCCCCGCTCGCCACAACTAGAGAAAGCCCACGTGCACCAACTCAGCCATCAATAAATCAATCAATCCACTTCTTACCTATTAGTCCCTCACTGAATTCTTTCTGTGACGAGACACAAAGAACCTGAGCTTCATTAAGTCCTTGAGACCAGGTGTGTGATTTTAAAAGACAATGGGTTCAACCCCCAGTCTGGGTTTTGGCTGGCTTCAAGTCCCATCTGAGTTGTGCGGCTTCAACTCCACCCTAGAAACGGACGCCTGATGCTGGTTTTAATAATGAGCTCCCTTCCAGCGCTGCCCTCACTTTGGAGTGGGCAGGGGGACACGGATTTCAACAGTACTTCCGTAACCCAGCAGGACCCCCTGGGGCCTTCCCGGGACAGACCCCCTCCCCCGTATCCTCTGCTTTAGCTCCTCTCTGAAGTACCTGGATAACAGCCTCTGATGCACTTTTCCTGAATTGTTTCACAGATGTGAAAATACCTCACCAAATGGAAGAAGGTACTTGATACTTGATGACCAGGAGCACGTAGCCCCCAGGCCTACGGAAGGCTGAGGATTGATAACGTTAACCCCTGGGACACTGCCCTGAGACCTCAGCATCAGCCAATCAGAACTGCGCACAGGCTGATAACATATCCTGCGATGCCCACTCCCTCACCTAGCCTTTAAAAATGCTTTGCTGAAACTCAGAGTTTGGGCTTTTTGACCACTAGCTGTCCCGGACTACTTGTATGGCCTTACAATAAATGCTGCACTTACCTTCACCACACACACACATAATAATAATAATAAAATAATAAAGACCTATCCTATGCATTGTGGGATGTTACCAGCATTCCTGACCTCCGCCCACTGGAGGCCAGTAGCAAACCGCCTCTCCTCCACCAACCCACCCCCAGCGTGACCAACAAAAAACATCTCCAGATATATTGTCTCCCGAGAGACAAAACTCCTTCCCTCCCACCACCAGTGAGAATAACTGGTAGAGAAGGATATTTATGTTATTTTCAACAATGTGAAAGGGATTCGCTGAACATCTTGGTATTATTTATCATAAACCACTTTTTTATGGTTGAGAAGACCTAGGCTAGGAAGGTTGATCTGCCCGAGGTCCCACTGCTTTATCTAGTAAAGGGGAGATAGGAACCCAGTTCTATTCTTGTCTCCAGAGTTCATGATTTTAACCTTCAGTTCCACTGTAATTTGACTATCCAGAGGTTGTTTGAGAAGCCACTCTAAAAAGAGACTGTCTGAACAGTGACTATCACTACCTGTTGACAGTAAATAAATATTAAAGCTAACTCAGCTTCTTCTGACAGAACCAGGAGGTAGAATTTTTCAGCTTTCTAAAGGTGTCCATAGCAGAACAAGTCATCTGTAATAAACATTTAAACAGAAGACGTGATGAATTTTTAGAACATGTAGCTAATGTAGTATCATCACAGTTAACATACCCAACTATGATGAAGCGCCCTGAAAGCTAACCTAGTTTATACTAGCGGCAGGTCCAAGGGCAGGGTCCTAGACGTCTCATGAGCAGCAGTAGACATGTATGAAGCTCCTACTGCATACAGCAGCACACTGCTCGGCCCCAGAGCTGGGCAGGGTCTTGTAACCCTGAGCAATCGAAAACAAGGCAAGAGGGAGAGTAAGACAAAGAGGGAGAGTAAAACAAATTCAGAATTAATCTAGCTGTTAATATTGATTGAGTGCTAACTCTGTACCACGTATTTCAATCAGCTGTTATCTCATTCGCTTCCACAAATATTTAAGCACCTCCTATGCTCCAGATGGGCCACCAGGTGCTACAGATATAAGAGTAAACCAGAGGCACAAAGCACACCTCTAGAAAAGCAAGTGAAAGACATTCAGTAACCAGTTGCTTAAATAACTGTGATCCGTGGCGGGGGTGGGGGTGGGGTGGGGGGATGGGGGGGACGGGGAGTGTATAATAACAAGGTAGGGGATGGAAGAGGCTTTCTTAAAAAGTACATTGAGCTCTGAGGACGGAGTATGAGTTAACATTCGACAGCACAGGTTGAACCCTCAGGCAGAGTGGGTCACGGTGTAGCTGAGGACGTGAGAGAAGACAACCAGGGCCAGGTTAGATCAAGCAGAGCATGTGGGGTCATGTTACGGATTTTTATCTTTGCTCCTAAAAAGTCCAAGGAAAAACCAATGGAGGTTTTGTAAGCAGTGGAGTCTCCTGATTCCATTTGGAGTTTCCTAGTCTTTTTGCTCCAGTATTATTACTGTTATCTTAACAGAAAAGAGAATCAGACACCAAGTCTTAGAGATTAGACTAACTTGCCTACTACAACATATTCTTTCCCCGCTAGAAAAATAAGAGGGGAACAACAACCCTGAGCCACTATTAACAAGTACTGGCTCCTTCCCAGTATTGGCCTTAAAATTTTCCCCTCACTGGGGATCGTGGGACCTCTGGTTAAACAATGAACCAAGGCTTCGAAAGCTTAACGGAGGATATGTTGCTCCTGATTCTCTGTTTCTATTTTGCTCTTTAGTTTTCATACCTGTAAAGTGAGAATATTCCTCCTGATGAGTCATCTGATGGAGAATACTATGATGAATAAAGACTGACTGTTAATATGGTTCTAAGAACAAAAAATTCTCAGGGATTCTAAGTTAAGTCCAGGCAACCACCACTTATGGGCTGTTATTTTAAAATCTGCCTCCCTAACCATCATCTGTAAATTCACTGCTTTATTTTACTGCTGCTGAAGTCGTCTCCACAGCATCTGAGCTGACCCTTTCCGGAGGGTCTGTGACAACAACCGAATGATTGCTTCCCCTGATTGTGGGCACCTGAAGATACACAACAGTAAAAGTCTGAAATGTTCTGCCATTACCTCGCTCATAAATTTCTCTCAGGAACGGATCATACTGCACAATTCCTGCTTTTGAATTAGGCTATCACACATCTTCACTCGTTCATGTTGCATGTCTTGTTTCTTCAATGGTCTCCAGGAACTAACTGCGAATGATGTTTTTCACAGCTGTTTTTAATTCCCTGGCCTCAACTTTACAGGTTTTGTTGGTTAAATCATTTGTTTCAGAGTATAATTTCTCTGGGTTTCTAGTTTCTTCATCTGTAAAATGTAAAGAATTTGGATTTGATACTCCCTTCTAACCAAATATTTCTATGATTTGTTTTAGTCTTCCCATTATTCAAACGTAAGAGTAATTTGAGAAATATGACCAATGAGTTGCATTTACCCCTTCACAGCTTTAGAGAACACTTTTTTTTTTTTTTCCCTGTAAATTGATACCAAACATTACATACTTTGCCTACACTGTTGGCTTTTGAAAGAATGAATACAGTCAGGCTTCTTTCAGCAGCACTGAAGGAGAACGTCCATTGTTTACCAGTGGGGCTCAAAACTCAAATATTCTAGTTTAACAGGAGAGGGACATGTGACTAAGTCCATTTTGTGCTTGGTTTTGGTAATGTCAAAAATGCATTTTGCCAATAACTGCTGGAGAGGGTGTGGAGGAAAGGGAACCCTCCTGCACTGTTGGTGGGAATGTAAATTGATGCAGCCACTATGGAGAACAGTATGGAGGTTCCTTAAAAAACTAAAAATAGAACTACCATATGATCCAGCAATCCCACTCCTGGATATATATCCAGAGAAAACCATAATTTGAAAGAGATATGCAACCCGATGTTCATTGCAGCACTATTCACAATAGCCAAGACATGGAAGCAACCTAAATGTCCATCAGTGGGTGAATGGATACAGATGTGGTATGTATATACAATGGAATATTACTCAGCCATAAAAAAGAATGAAATAATGCCATTTGCAGCAACATGGATGGACCTAGAGATGATCATACTAAGTGAAGTAAGACAGAGACAAATATCATGATATCACTTATATGTGGAATCTAATTTTAAAAAATGATACAAATGAACTTATTTACAAAACAAACAGACTTACAGATATCAAAAACAAACTTATGATTACCAAAGGGGAAACGTGGCATGGCGGGGAGGGATAAATCAGGAGCTTGGGATTAACATACACACACTACTATATGTAAGATAGATAACCAACAACGACCTACTGTATAGCACAAGGAACTCTGCTCAATATTCTGGGATAACCCATATGAGAAAAGAATCTGGAAAAGAATGAATATATGTATATGTAAAACTGAATCACTTTGCTGTACACCTAAAACTAACAAAACATTGTAAGTCAACTATCTCCAATAAAATTTTTTTAAAATGAGTTTTGCTGTTAAAATATTATTTTGCTATCTTTTCCTTTTATTAGAATGTCTTCTTCAAAGGCCATAGGGGAAAAAGTCATGCTTCTGGGAAAACTATAGATTCACCTAATCTCATGATCCAGCCTCTTCCACTGGAAAGAGCTGAACCATGAGTCCCAACCAGAGAGATACCTGAGCTCAGGGCTGTTGAGGTCCTCAATGAACTCACCATTCATTCCACTTCCACCGAGGAAGAGCCATCTAGACTTTCCCTTATCCCTTAAAGGCCTCTACATGGACTGGGTGAATTTTTATTGAATTGATTTGTTTTCATTTCTGAAGTTCCCCTGTTCTGGCCCTTGAGTGACTTTTTACATTAAATTTTAATCAGCTTAAAACAAGTCACGCAATCGTTTGCTAAGAAACTTGAATCATAGCAAAGTCAAGAATTAAAAAAACAAAAAAACAATGCCATAGTCCCCAGTAACTTGATGTCATTCTATTTTCATGCCAACAGTTATGTTTGGAAAGTTGTTATCTCCAGTACAAAAAATCCTTTCGGAGATTGTAATAACCAAGACTAGCACCCACACTGTTATGCTTTATCGCTGGGCCTGAATCCTGTTGATGTTTTCCATCTGTCTATTCAGTCTCCTTGTAACTAGCTATTCTCTTTCCTCCTCCACACCAACTTCCTAGGACCAGATCTAAAGCCAAAAAGGCATCAGAACCCCAAAGTTGATGCTTTCCTTCCCCAGAAAGCTGGTGATTTATTATAGAACGCAGTAGAAGAGGTGTAAAGGAACTGATCATCAAGCAGGCATAGTAAAACCAGAAGAATTAGGAAAGGATAATCTATTCAAAATAGAATTCCATACCTTCTCACTGCCCTTCATGACAAAGTTTCAAAATTTACCTAGAAACAATGCCTTTCAGTCCATATTTAGAGAAGACAGGAAAATTGCAAAATATCATTGCTACAGGTAACTTGTTGACTCAGTTTTACTTTACATTATACTGTTGTTCGAATGTTTATATCCCCCCCCCCCCACAAATATGATACTGAAATCCTAATGCCCAATGTGATGGTATTAGGAGGTGGAGCCTTTGGGAGATGTTAAGTCCCGAAGGCCCACCCTCAGGAATGAGATTAATGCCCTTATAAAAATTGGTCTGACAGGGCTTCCCTAGTGGCGCAGTGGTTGGGAGTCCGCCTGCCGATGCAGGGGACATGGGTTCGTGCCCCGGTCCAGCAAGATCCCACATGCCGCGGAGCGGCTGGGCCAGTGAGCCATGGCCACTGAGCCTGCGCCCCCGGAGCCTGTGCTCCACAACGGGAGAGGCCACGACAGTGAGAGGCCTGCGTACCGCAAAAAAAAAAAAAAATGCCTGACAAACTGAATATGACATGGCCTTGCCCTTGAGGAAATCACAAACCAGGGAGAACAATCTACGAAGCTAATCATAATATTATGTTTATTAATAAAAAGAAAATATACAAATTTCCTTGTACCTTCCATTGGTACAGTATATCAGGCATTTGAAACTATGGAAGACTAAGTACAAACACAATGAGATTGGGTGGTTATTGCAAGGTGTATCGATGCTGCTCAGAAATAAACTAGATGCTAAAGGAAATTAACAATGGGTGGGGGGGAGGCCTGACACAGAGCTCCCTGGCCCCTTAGGCCACGTGAGGACACAGCAACCCAGAAAAGGGCCTTGACTAGACACCAAATCTGGCAGCGCCGTTATCCTGGATTTACCAGCTGCCAGAACTGTAAGAAACAAATGTTTCTCGTTTATAAGTCACCCAGTCTGTGGCATTTTGTTACAGGAGCTCAGACAGCCTAACACATTACTTTTCCAGAAAGTTGGTTTTGTCAGGACAGACTGGTATTCCGGAGAGAAGGAGGGAATGAGTTATAGGGAAAGAAGATGGAAAAAAAGAGTTTGGGGGGATGGGGAACGCTGGATATAAATTGCCTGATTCGAAGCTGGCCTGCAGCTTGGAGAGCAGTTATAGGTGGAACGCTTGAGTCCACTCTTGAAGCAAGGCCCTAAACTTGTCCAAGAATTCAATCCCCAGTGTTCCTTCAAATCAGACACAAATCTGAAGGATACAGGTAAAACATATGTAAAATGGAATTTTATATATATTATATATCCCTACTTTAGGGAACAAAGCCATTTTACGTGAGTTACGTATGTACCATGCTATGCAATTTATAAAGTGATATAGCTATCAAGACCAGTTTTAAGTGATCAAACTGAGATTCAGGGAGGCCATTACACATGTTCACTATCACTCAAGTAAAACACACACAGAGCTAAGATTCAAAGATGAGCATGTCCAACTTCCAAGGCCACATTGTCTTTTTACACCTTACCTAACCTGAAAACTGTGTATGCTTATTCATCTAATAGTTCCCCAAGGCCCCTTTCTCCAGTCTTGAATACACTGCTCTTACCATTATACAGTATTGATATACACATTTAGGATACTTAATCCAAGGAAAATATTCAACAAAAGGCAGTATTTTACAGGCTGAATTTACGTGTCACTTTCAAAAAGAAATACTTTCACTGGCACTTAGAATGCATTTTATAATATTATGACCAACCATTATAATGTCTACTCTAGGCAAAACTATGAAATAACTTAACTTTGTCTTTCAAGACATTGGCCACATAAATTCTGTGCCTTATCACATCTTAAGGATATGAAAATCATTCAAGATTAAGTACTTCAAAATAGATGAAAGGCTTTGCTTTCTGTGGGATTTAAGGTACTGCCTGACTTCTCAGATTCTTCTGTTTGTTTACAAAGATCAGGAAGCTTTAAGACAGGAAACATCTTCCAAAATTATTTGACACAGAATACTTTTTTCCCCACATAGAATCTCAAGGAATCCATTTTAGGAAATTCTGGCTCACAGGAGACCAGCCAAGTTTTCCCTGCAACTGCAACAGTTGAATTTTCCTCTGTGTGTCCCTAATGAGTAAGAACTATAAATGAATGATCCAAAATGAAATCGACAATTCCATAAAATACTTTGGAATAAATTTAACCAAAGAAGTACCAACTTAGACTCTGAAAACTACAAATCATTGTTGAAAGAAATCAAATAAGATCTAAATAAACGGAAAGGCATCTCATGTTAATGGATTAGAAGACAATATTGTTAAAACAACAATAATCCACAAATTGATCTATAGAGTCAATGCAATCCTTAGCAGAATCCCAGCTGGCTTCTTTGTAGAAACTGACAAGCTGATCCTAAAATTCATATGAAACTCAAGGGACTTAGAACAGCTAAAATGGTCTTGAAACAGAAGAACAAAATTGGAAGACCCCTGAATCCCAATTTCAAAACTTACTACAAAGCGACACTAATGAAGACAATGAGAAACTGGCATAAGGTTAAACATATTGGTCAGTGGAATAGAGTTGACAGTCCAGAAATAAATCCTTGTATCTATAATTGATTGATTTTCAACAAGGGTACCGAGATCATTTAGTAGGGAAAGAATAGCCTTGTCAACAAATGGTACTGGAACACTGGATAGCCACATGCACAAGACTGAAGTTGGACCCTTACTTTACACCATGTAGAAAAATTAACTTTAAAAAATGGATCAAAGACCTACATGGGGCTTCCCTGGTGGCGCAGTGGTTGAGAGTCCGCCTGCCGATGCAGGGCACACGGGTTCGTGCCCCGGTCCGGGAAGATCCCACATGCCGCGGAGCGGCTGGGCCCGTGAGCCATGGCCGCTGAGCCTGCGCGTCTGGAGCCTGTGCTCCGCAACAGGAGAGGCCACAACAGTGAGAGGTCCGCATACAAAAAAAAAAAAAAAAAAAAAAAAAAAGACCTACATGGAAGGGTCAAAACTATAAAATGATTAGAGAAAAACATAAGGGTAAATCTTCATGACCTTGGATTTGGAATGAATTCTTAAATATAACACCAAAAGCATGAGCATCAACAAAAAGTAGACAAATTAGCCTTCATCAAAATTAACAACTTTTGTGCTGTAAGACAGTGAAAAGACAAGCCACAGAATAGGAAAAAATATTTGCAAATCATATCTAATATGGAGCTTGTTGTCAGAATATATGAAGAACTTTTATAATTCCCAATAATAAAGATAACCCAATTTTAGAAAGGGCAAAAAAAAATCTGAATTGACATTTTCCCAAAGAACATAAACAAATGGCCAATGAGCGCCATGTAAAGATACTCAACATCATTAGTCATTAGGGAAATGCAAACGAAAATCACAATACCACTTCACACCCAGTAGGATGGCTATAATAGAAAAGTCAAATAATAAGTGCTGGCAGAATGTGGAGAAATCAGAATCCTCATACTCAGCTATAGGAACATAAAATAGGGGAGCCACTTTTTGGAAAACAATCTGACAGTTTCTCAACATTTAAACACTGCCATTTGACTCAGCAATTCCACCCCTAATTATATACCCAAGAGAACTGAAAATATATTCACACAAAAGCTTGCATATGAATGTTCACAGCAGCATTATTTATAACATCCAAAAGATAGAAACTATCCATATGTCCATCAATTGAGAAATGAAAAAGCAAAAAAGTATCTATACAATGGAATGGTATTCGATCATGAAAGGAATGAAGTACTAATACGTGCTACAGCATGGATAACCTTTAAAAATATTGTCCTAAGTGAAAGAAGCCAGTCACAAAAGATCACGTATCACGTGATTCCACTTATACGAAATATCCAGAACAGGAAAGTATTGATATATAGTGAGAGAAACTCGATTAGTGATCAGCTGGGAGGAGGAGAGATGGAAGGGCTGGTGGGTGATAGCTAAAGGGGTATTGAGTTTCTTTTTGAGGTGATGAAAATGTCCTAAAAATCGATTATGGTAAAGGCTACAAACTCCAAGTATACTTTCTGTGTACTTAAATGAATTTTATGGTGTATGATTATGTCTCAATAAAGCTTTTCCCACAACATAATCTATAGCACAGATACTCAAAATGTGGTTAGTGGGATTGTGCCTTCCGTGAACTGTTTGTTGTTAGTCTATGAACAGTTGAGGGGCTTGCACCAAAATATGAAACTGTAGCAAGACTTTCCCCAAAAGGAAATTGTGCATTGATTATACAAGCATAAGTTTCTTATCTCATAAATAAGCTCTTTTGAGTAGCACTGATCTACAGCACCTCACACTTGAAACAGAATGATTTCCAGTGTCTTTGGTGACTACATCCCCTGAGACTGAAATGAGGAGGGCTAGTGACTCTGTAAGAGGGGCTACTGCAAAGTTTCCGTACTGGCAGATGGATCATGGGGGCCATGAAGGACAGAAGAGACCCTTGAGGGAGGTGCCAGAGTGGGAGCAGGGGTAGGGTACGGAAGGAATCAGCAGAAAGGGAAGAATAGGAACAGAAATTTAAAGATCTTGAGAGAGGGAAAGTTGAACAAGAAAAGCAGAGTTAAGACAACAGCAATAACAATTTATCCAAGTTTAGCTTCTTTACGAAGCATATGGAAACCTTAAAGATGCTGGTGTCAACGTGCTGCCCCCTGTTCTGGTTGGAATACAGAAGGACCGAGATGAAAGTCAGGAATCTATACAACAAGCACCCCAGACATTTCCAACCACAGTGAAACAGCGAACCAGAGGAAGAAGCAGAAAATAAATGCGCATGGCAGTAGAGGAACAATTTCCGGGATTTTATGGAATCTGTAGTAGTTACAAGAACATGGGTTCGTGCCCCAGTCCGGGAGAATCCCACATGCCACGGAGCGGCTGGGCCCCTGAGCCGCTGAGCCTGCGCGTCCAGAGCCTGTGCTCCGCGGCAGGAGAGG